>NC_135233.1:126436944-127636944 GCF_051348905.1 Ranitomeya variabilis
TTTTTTGCAGGAAGAGTCGTAGTTTTGAATTACTTAATTCATTTTACCATATAATGTACTAAACAATGGGGGGTGCAGTGAAATGGGGAAAAGAGGCAATTTTTGCCATAGGTTTTTGGCTTGTTTTTACCCCATTCAGGGTAAAGTAAAAATGACCCGACATGATCCGCTCAGTGTAATTATGGTGATAACCAGATTTGCATTTTTTTTTTTTTAAATTGTAGTGGTAAAATAAAATAAAGAGGTTTGTGGGGGGGGGGGGAACACATAACATATTTATTTTTTTCATTGGTTTCACATGACGTGTGATGTTTTGAATTCTATTTATTGCATTTTTGTGGGGGGATGTCTTAACCAAAAATATGCATTTCTGCATTTTTACATTTTTTTTTTTGTTTGCTTTAAGGCATTACCATACAGGCTAAATATGGATATGTGGATATAGCGATACCACATATGTCTAATTTTTGTATTATCAGTGTCTCTATTTGTGTATTGTGAAATTTAGATTTGTATTGTGTGCTAAAGATTGTGGCAAAAGGTTACCTAGTGTAAGTCACTGGCTGTCATCATTGCAAGCACTTTTAGCTGCTGTTAGAGGCAGATGCCGGCTGTACAATGCAGTTGGTATCTGCTGCATATAATACGGGCTCAGTTTCAGCACCTGCCCCATACATGCACATCCAACAACCAGATGGAAAACAGCTTGTCGAACGACCACATTTTTTTTTTTTTTTTTTTTTTTATCGCCAATCTATAGTATAAGACTTGTATTTATTATTGACGAGGATCCGACCACTATGACCCCCATCAATTCTGACAAGGCGTCTTGTGTAAATGGTTTGTAGTGTGAACGTGTGACCTCCGATCCATTCACTGTCTGGGTGCAATCCTGGCACATGCACACTACCTCCCCAATATAACCATAAAAACAAATATTTTAGTGGTCACACTACCTTTCCTTTCACATGGGACACAGAGCCCCAGTTCTCATGCGGACCCCCTGCAATCATATTTTTGTGATCTATTCTGTGGATTGGTAATAAATGCTAGTCATAGGACAAGTCTGTCACCAAAATGTCATATGCTAATGAAATGTGTATTTATTGATTTGGATGATCACAAAACCTGATGGGAAGCAGAGTAATATGAAAATAAGCTTTTAGTAAAAAGTTACAGAACTTTTTCAACATTATTTAAAGAAAAGCACTTGTGACATTAAAGTCACATCCAGAAAAAAAAGAATTACTGAAATCCATAATTTTGTTTTTCACGATAAAAGCCTTGCAATTTCTTCATGCCACATGATTTTCTTACCAGATCCCAGTGTGTCTTGTTTTTCTTTTCTAGCAAAAAGAGAGTTGAATATCGTGAGGGAAGAGCTTAGTAAACTTACCCAGACCGAAGATGATGAACTGGATGACTTGGAATCGGAGACGGTGGTGGTAGAAAATGAAAGTTATGTCAATCTCAAGAAAAAACAGGACAAAAAATACTGCAACCCCAAAGCTTTACTTACAGAAAATGCCAAGATCTGTAAACACTTCAAGACGAAGCGGGTAAATAGCCCATATTTCACGGAACACTCACTGGAGAAATTGTGAATGGCCGTATGTGTAATTTACAGAAAAAATGTATAGACAAATGACTGGCTCTGTAATGTATACACTGGTGATGGGCGAACGTGCCCGGATAAAGTGTTATGCTTGTGTGCTGACCGAGTGACTTCAACGTGCTCGAAAAACATGTTCGAGTCCCCGCGTTTGCATGTCTCGTGGCTGTTCGACAACCGCAACACATGCGGGGATTACCTAACAGGCACCCTATGATGCCCCCATACACCTACAATATTGTTACAATCTGGAAGAGTATGCCCTGATATATTCTTAAAATGTATGAATTTGTAAAGGAAAAGCACTATGTAGCTTCTTACAAAATCCCAGCTTCTCGGGTGCTCAGTATGGGCCCATAGCAAGCGACAAGTGCTGTATTTATACTGAAAAGGGAAAAATCTATAGCCCTCACTTTTAGGGTATTTGTATTTCTAATTAAGAAATGTCACTAACCTGAATTATGTTACCAGGCTACTAAAAGTTACCAATCTATGCTGCAAGAGAGGATGAAGCTGCCAGCATGGGAGCAACAAGATGCCATACTGAAAAGCCTGGCAAAGCACCAGGTTCTGGTTGTATGTGGGATGACTGGGTAAGCCATGCATAGACTTCCTAAAGAAGCCGCCGTGTCTTTTAGTCCAAAGTTCAATGCTTATTTTTACTATTATTATTTCTTTCTAGATGCGGTAAGACCACTCAGATTCCACAGTTTATACTAGATGCTTCGTTGCAAGGATCTGCCAACCTGGTTTCCAACATCGTGTGTACACAGCCGCGGAGGATATCTGCCATTTCTGTAGCTGAACGTGTTGCTCAAGAGAGAGCGGAGAGAGTTGGCCTCTCTGTGGGCTATCAGATTCGGCTGGAGAGTGTTAAGGTCCGCGCTATGCCAAGTTTCTAGGTTATGCTACTTGCACACTGCATTTTTGGCTTCTGATAAACACGCATGCCATATTTAATAGAAGCCCGTTACTGGAAGTGTTTGTGAATCATAGGATTCAATTTAAAACTACAAAAAAAATAGGTGTAATTGTTCCATGCAGTAAAGAGATAGAAACCTTAACACAACACCAAAATGGTGTGATCTTCATTGGTTGAACGACGATCTGTGGATGCAGCTTTCTTGGCACATACAGTAAACATATACTTGCCACAGTGCAAATCTAGATTGCCGAAGGTGCCAGCGATTGTGTAAAGTTGCTCACAAGTTTAGGTAAATGTCATATTTAATTTCAATCATTTATACATGTGGTTTTTTGGTTGTTTTTTTTTTATCAATGAGTATTTTTGCACTGACGAGGGGCTGTACCCCCGAAACAGTGTCTGCAAATTGAGATTCTGGTTTGGCTATTATCCTAAGTCATGTGACAAGGCTCGTTAAAGAGTCAACATTGACTGTTAGGATTGCTACTTCCAATAGGTGGCACTAGAGTTCTAGTCCTCTTCCCCTCTGAAGAGACAATTTGCATATCTTAAATATGCGTTTCTAGTGGCTCATATACACAATTTGCATCCATCCTTCTGTAGTACTTTGAAAAACACTGGAGGGTGTAGGTGGAAGGGGCCTTTTAACTTCTCTGTGATCCTGACCAGTCATAGGGCAAGGAAGGACTATCTCCTGGTGTGCTGTCCTGAGGGACGTCTGGAATCCAAATGACCTGTAGGTCTAATTCCCTTTTTCCTTCTGTTTGCAGTCTTCTGCCACCAGACTTCTGTATTGCACAGCTGGTGTCCTGTTGAGGCGACTTGAAGGTGACATTGCTTTGCATGGTGTCACTCACGTGATTGTGGATGAAGTCCATGAGAGGACAGAAGAAAGGTAGGTTACAGACTACTCACTGCACCAGGGATAACCAATCTGTTTCCCGGTCATTATAAAGGCGAACCTCTCATCAGTTTTGTGACTTAACAGCTAAAAATATCACCTTATTCAGCTTCTGCGCTGCATTCCCTAAATCCTTATATAGCCCCCTGACTCCCACTGTATAACCCCGAAAACCCCTTTTAATTTCTCCCACACTGTATGGTAATCTTCTAGGTCCGATCCAATGGGTGTTGCTTCGGACCTCTCCATCCCTCCCCCCGGCTGCTGCTCGTCGTCCTTGACTGCTTGCCATGTAGGCAACTGTAGGCGAAGTCAAAAAGCAGAAATGCGCATACGTCGGCAAACGTATTTTCGGTACATGGAAGTAATTCCGGTAAATGAGCCGGAAATACGTGTGCGGCGCATGTGCACTTCTGTTTTTCGGCTTTACCTACAGTTGGGCAATATTGCGCTAAATGCAGTATTTCTGCACAGGCACGAAATGTCGCACGGCGATGTGGATGATGCAGGAAGCGTCATCCACATAAATTAAAGGAACAGCAGCTGGGGGAAAGGGTAGTGTGCTCTTTGGGCCGGACCATTAAAGGGAACCTGTCACCACGTTTTTGGAAGATGGGATAAAAATAGCGTTAAATAGGGGCAGAGGTGGGCATTACATTAGTGTGTTTGTTATGCGTTTATTACCCACCTAAGTTGCCGAAATACCTTTGCAAAGTCTCCGTTTTCGCCTGTCAATCAGGCTGGTCTGGTCAAAAGGGCGTTGTCTTCCCCCAGATTTTGCGTAGTTTTCCGTTGGTGGCGTAGTGGTGTGCGCATGCCCAAGGTCCCGAATCCTCTGCCAGGGGATTTAAAAGAGCGCGCTGTTCGTTTTCATTGGTGATCGGTGGGCGCGGCCATCTTCCTTTGGCCGCGCGTGCGCAGAAGCGGCGCTCTGCTGGCCGCGGCTTCAGGAAAATGGCCACCGCGATATCCATCTGCGCACGCGCGGCATCCCGCGGCCATTTTCCTGAAGCCGCGGCCAGCAGAGCGCCGCTTCTGCGCACGCGCGGCCAAAGGAAGATGGCCGCGCCCACCGATCACCAATGAAAACGAACAGCGCGCTCTTTTAAATCCCCTGGCAGAGGATTCAGGACTTTGGGCATGCGCACACCACTACGCCACCAACGGAAAACTACGCAAAATCTGGGGGAAGACAAGACGCCCTTTTGACCAGACCAGCCTGATTGACAGGCGAAAACGGAGACTTTGCAAAGGTATTTCGGCAACTTAGGTGGGTAATAAACGCATAACAAACACACTAATGTAACGCCCACCTCTGCCCCTATTTAACGCTATTTTTATCCCATCTTCCAAAAACGTGGTGACAGGTTCCCTTTAAGATTACCATACAGCACGGAAGAAATTAAAAAGGTTTTTGGGGGTTATACAGGGGGACTCAGGGGGGTTATATATGGATTTAGGGAATGCATAGCAGACACTGAACAAGGTGATATTTTTAGCTGCTATGTCAAAAAACTGGTGACAGGTTCCCTTCTAAGGAGCTTTACATTTTCCTTTTTTTTTCTCCTTACGAAGCAGTGACCTTATCTATCTTTTCATTTTCTTTTATCCAGTGACTTTCTGCTTTTGGTTTTGAAAGATGTCATGATCAAGAGACCAGACCTAAAAGTTTTGCTCATGAGCGCCACAGTGAACGCAGAGCTCTTTTCACAGTACTTCTCTGGATGCCCAGTAATACATATACCTGGTAAGGTAAAAAGTGATTCTAATGCCAGTCTAGTCCTAATTTACCAGGATAAAGGAGCCATAGTGCACATGATCATAAAAATAATAGAACAAATCTTTATTGGGTACTAGTAGAATCATCTGGCTCAGTACGGGTCTGTTTTTGTTTAACTGTTGTAAAAAAAAACCAAAAAACCTTAATTCGCTACTGATATGAAGTCATCATATCCAAGTAATGCGCAGAAATTTTAAGCAAAAGAGATTTCAGTTAAGTTGCTTTTCAGAGCCTTTTTTTGTGCAAAAATTTAGAGAATGGTAGGTCCTGTAGGTCCTAGAGGTCTACAACCTGGTGTAAGATGTTACAGTGCATCGGATTTACCTATTTGCAATATTTAGTGCAGATTGGTCCAGACAAATAGACTTGAAATTAACATGTTTTCTTATTGAAAATAGATTTGGGTCGGAAAAGCATAAACTGTCGGATTTAACAGGTTCCCACATTTCCAGCACCATTCTTCTTGATTTCCAGCTTGCACAAAGTTCATACCCTACTGTCACCCCAACGTTGACCCAGCTGCTGCCATATTTGTCCTGATTATCGGACCCGCTGTGTGGCACAGTAACAGTAATCCTTAGTGCCCTGCATAATAAAAATGCCCATCACTGTGGCCTTTACATAGTAAAACACCCCCTTAGTACCCGAGTCTAGATGGTGAAATTGCCCCCTAGAAAATATGAATGCCCCTGTGAGTGCTCTAACAAGTAAGGCTGGTTTCACACTTGCGTTTTTGTCTGCAGCGTTTTTTGCACAAAAAACGCATGCGTTTTTTCCCCCCTATATTTAACATTGAAAACGCATGCGTTTTTTTGTTTGCGTTTGGTCGCGTTTTCAAACGCATGCGTTTTTTTCCTGCATGCGTTCATTTTCAAAAATGCAACCTGTAGTATTTTTTTGCGCGTTTTTTTTGCCGCGAAAAAACGCATGCGTTTTTTCGCGGCAAAAAAATGCATTGCTGTCTATGTAAACGCATGCGTTTTTAAGCACATGCGTTTGTTTGCGTTAAAAACGCATGCGTTTTTATAGAAAAACCCAGAAAACAAACTGAAAAGCCACCCACCACCATCAAGGTGATAAAAGGGATCCAAACCCTAACTCTACCCCTAACCTCACCCCTAACCGTTTAATGAACATTTTCTGACAGTCATAGTGCCACGTATTTAAGTGCCACGTATTTCAGTGCCACGTACCACGTATTTCAGTGCCACGTACCACGTATTTCAGTGCCACGTACCACGTATTTCAGTGCCACGTACCACGTATTTCAGTGCCACGTATTTCAGTGCCACGTATTTCAGTGCCACGTACCACGTATTTCAGTGCCACGTATTTCAGTGCCACGTACCACGTATTTCAGTGCCACGTATTTCAGTGCCACGTATTTCAGTGCCACGTACCACGTATTTCAGTGCCACGTACCACATATTTCAGTGCCACGTACCACGTATTTCAGTGCCACGTATTTCAGTGCCACGTACCACGTATTTCAGTGCCACGTACCACGTACTTCAGTGCCACGTACTTCAGTGCCACGTATTTCAGTGCCACGTATTTCAGTTACGTTTAGGGGTTAGGGGTAGGGTTAGGGTTACGGTGACCAGGACATTCTAATAAAAAGCTACCCCTAACCCTAACCCTAGTTAATTCTACTATTAATGGATTTTCTAGTTGATTTTTTCATGGGAAAAAAAAAAAACGCATGCGTCTAAAAAACGCGGCGTTTTGCCGCGATTACATGCGTTTTTTCACACATGCGTTTTTTTAAAAAACGCATGCAGATAAAAACGCAAGTGTGAAACCAGCCTAATTCACAGGTTTTTCCCCTCCAGAAATCAGTAATGTTCCTGCGTGCCCCTTCCAGTTACGATACCCTGAGTGTCTCTATAATGTAATACTGCCTCGTAAGCGCTTATGGATTATTGCTTCTAAAAAGTAATAATGTTCTGAGTTTCCCTTAGCAATCAGTAATGCCCCGAGTGCCTCAACAAAAGTAATAATGATTTGAGTTCTCCACTTATAGTTATAATCTCCTCGGAGCCTCCCCCCATTTATAGTAATGCCCCCTCATTCCCCCACACACAATTATACTGGCCCTGATTCCCTTTAATGTCCCTCGCGTCCTCCACACAAATACTACTGTGAGGGTGTAACAAATTAATGTCTCCCAGAGTCCCCTCCCCACAAGCACATATACTAATAAAGCTTATGGGGTTCTCCCACAAAAAGTTGAATTGCGCCCACCTCCCGCCAAAATAAACACATGTGGAATTATATACTTAACAAAAAAGTGTTAAACAACTGAAATTATGTCTTATATTCTAGGTTCTTCAAAGTAGCCCCCTTTTGCTTTGATGACTGCTTTGCACACTCTTGGCATTCTCTTGATGAGCTTCAAGAGGTAGTAGCACCCCATCACTCTCCTTCTTGGTCAAATAGCCCTTACACAGCCTGGAGGTGTGTTTGGAGTCATTGTCCTGTTGAAAAATAAATGATGGTCCAACTAAATGCAAACCGGATGGAATAGCATGCCGCTCCAAGATGCTGTGGTAGCCATACTGGTTCAGTATGCTTTCAATCTAATATATAAAGCTGAATGTGTGTGTGTGTATGTATGTGTGTGTCCGGGATTGGCATCTGCACCGTCGCAGCTACAGCTACAACATTTTGCACAGTCACACGTCTGGACCCCGAGAGCGTCATAGGCTATGTTGTGAGGCGAAATTTTAACCCCGCGCATTCCAATTCACCAAACAATTTTGCCCCTATCTACATAATGGGGAAAAAGTGAAAGGAAAAGTGTTGGAGGCAAATTGACAGCTGCCAGATGTGAACAAGGGGGACTTAAAGAGTGAGAGCGATGGCGCCAAAGAGTATATACCGTACAGTTGCTAAGGTGGGGCCCCGACATGGGATAATCACCACACACGGGGATATGAACACACACACAAAATGCGCCACACACTACCACGTGCTCGAACACATATACCACCCTCAGCATACACTTCACCACACATATACCAACCTCGCCACATAAAAGTCGAAACACAAAAGTCGCCACTCAAAACTCGCCACACGCAAAATTCGCCACATGCAAAACTAGGCTCACGCAAAACTCGCCACACGTGCAAAACTCACCTCATGGAAAACTCGCCACACGCAAAACTTGCAGACACGGAAAAATTGCCACATGCACAAAAGTTGCAACACATGCAAAAGTTGCCTCACACAAAACTTGCACCTACTCAAAACGCACCACACATAAAACTTGCCATGCGCAAAACTTGCTGCACACAACTTGCTACACTAACCTGTCACATGCAACTCGACACACAAAAAGTTGCTACACGCATGTCGCCACACGCAACTCAACACACACAACGTGACACATGAAACTCGCCCTAAAACACACACAAGTCTGGTATTATCCTTCAAAAATAAAAATCTGATTAATAAGCAGACAAACTACAAGAGCAACAACTGTACCATATAGGAAATACGGCAGCTGTCAGTCACATGACCTGTCTATTATGTGTATGTGTGAGCTAATATATACTGCCAGGGGGGAGGGCTTCCTGTTGGCTGGGGATTTATCGGGCTGCCAATTTAGCTTACAATTACTGAGGTAAAAATACTGACCAAATAACGTGTGAACAAGGTCTAATACAGGAGGAGATGACATACAGGTACATACTATATACAGGGGAGATGACACAGGTATATACTATATACAGGAGGAGATGACTTACAGGTATATACTATATATAGGAGGAGATGACATACAGGTATATACTATATACAGGAGGAGATGACATACAGCAGGTATATACTATATACAGGGGAGATGACATACAGGTATATACTATATATAGGAGGAGATGACATACAGGTATATAGTATATACAGGAGGAGATGACACATAAGTATATACAAAATACAGGAGGAGATGACATACAGCAGGTATATACTATATACAGGGGAGATGACCTACAGGTGTATACTATATATAAGGGAGATGACAAACATGTATATACTGAGGGGAAAATGAGAGGTGTGAGGTGAAAATGAGAGGTGTTAGGTGAAAATAAAAAGGTGTGAGTGCAAAATGAGAGGAGTGAGGGAAAATAGTGGAGTGATCAGAAAATGACAGATGTGAGATCGAAATGACTAGTGTTAGGGGGGAATGAGAGGAGTGAAGTGCTAAATGAGGAGTGATGGGAAAATAAGAGAAGTGAGGTGCTATAACTAACCACAGATATTTACTATGCCCAGGCAACGCCGGGCTCTTCAGCTAGTTTTGAATAAATCCCCAACAGTGTCACCAGCAATGCACCCCCACACCATCACACCTCCTCCTCCATGCTTCACGGTGGGAACCAGGCATGTAGAGTCCATCCATTCACCTTTTCTGCGTCACACAAAGACACGGTGGTTGGAACCAGAGATCTCAAATTTGGGCTTATCAGAGCAAAGCACAGATTTCCAGTGGTCTAATGTTCCTTCCTTGTGTTCTTTAGCTCAAACAAGTCTCTTCTGCTTGTTGCCTGTCCTTAGCAGTGGTTTCCTAGCAGCTATTTTACCATGAAGGCCTGCTGCACAAAGTCTCCTCTTAACAGTTGTTGTAGAGATGTGTCTGCTGCTAGAACTCTGTGTGGCATTGACCTGGTCTCTAATCTGAGCTGCTGTTAACCTGCGATTTCTGAGGCTGGTGACTCGGATAAACTTATCCTCAGAAGCAGAGGTGACTCTTGGTCTTCCTTTCCTGGGTCGGTCCTCATGTGAGCCAGTTTCTTTGTAGCGCTTGATGGTTTTGCCACTGCACTTGGGGACACTTTCAAAGTTTTCCCAATTTTTCGGACTGACTGACCTTCATTTCTTAAAGTAATGATGGCCACTTGTTTTTCTTTACTTAGCTGCTTTTTTCTTGCCATAATACAAATTCTAACAGACTATTCAGTAGGACTATCAGCTGTGTATCCACCAGACTTCTGCACAACACAATTGATGGTCCCAACCCCATTTATAAGGCAAGAAATCCCACTTATTAAACCTGACAGGGCACACCTGTGAAGTGAAAACCATTCCCGGTGACTACCTCTTGAAGCTCATCAAGAGAATGCCAAGAGTGTGAAAAGCAGTCATCAAAGCAAAAGGTGGCTACTTTGAAGAACCTAGAATATAAGACATATTTTCAGTTGTTTCACACTTTTTTGTTAAGTATATAATTCCAGGCCTCTCGTCTGTCTAGTGTCATCACTAATCTTGTGCATCCGGATCAGTCTGGCTTTATGCCTGATAGATCTACAGCGGTTAACCTGCGGAGGCTGTATATGAATCTCCAGCTGAGTTCTGACAACAACTATGGCCGGAGAGTTATTGCGTCTTTGGATGCCCATAAGGCGTTTGACAGTGTGGAGTGGGAATATTTATGGCAGGTGCTGAAGTGTATGGGTATTGGGCCGCAATTTGTGTCTTGGATCCAGCTCCTATATTCATCACCGACAGCTAGAATTAGAGTAAATGGGGAATTATCTCAACCTATAAAGCTGGCTAGGGGTACAAGACAAGGGTGCCCGCTTTCACCTCTTTTGTTTGCTCTGGCTGTGGAGCCCTTGGCAGCCAAGATTCGGCAATCTGAGGGGGTCCCTGGGGTTTAAATATGGAAAGGTTGAGGAAAAGATAGCGTTGTATGCGGATGATGTTTTATTGTTTTTGGCTGACCCGGATGAGTCTTTGAAAGGAGCCATTGAGATTATTGAGAGATTTGGTTCATGGTCGGGACTGACGATAAACTGGGACAAATCGGTCCTATTCAAGGTAGATGATGTGGGAGAGAATGAGAATGAGTTACTGGGAGAGGGGCGGTTTAAGGTGGCATCCCATTTTAAATATCTCGGGATTTGGATTTCGGTGCCAGTTACGGAATATTTACAAAGGAATTTGACTCCTGTTATGGGAGTGCTAAAGGCGAAAGTAGATGCGTGGAATAAGTTACACTTGTCGGTGGTTGGAACGGTTAATCTTATTAAAATGGTTCTGATGCCCAAAATACTATATGTACTTCATAACGCGCCAGTTTGGATCCCACGTGGGAAATTTCATCAGATTAATGGCCTTTTTAGAAGTTTGATATGGGGGAAGAAATACTCACGTATTAGACTAGAGACGCTTCAGCGACCCAAGGAAGATGGTGGTTTGGCTCTGCCCAACCCGGAACTGTATTTTCTTGCAGCTCAGAGTCAGCATTTGAGGGGCTGGGAGAGGGTGGCGTCTTCAAATGCGGTACAAAAATTGATGGAGGGGGTGACAGGTAGACGCCCGGTGGTGCAGTGTTTGGAGGATGGCTCCTTGGGAGCTTTGGGGAAACTATATCCAACCATGTTTCTGATACGTAAGTTGTGGAACAGATTGAAGCATATTCGGAGAGTTACGGACTTGACTAGATTTACACCGCTATGGCTCAATAATAATTTGGTGGAATTTGCGGCTCTGGGGGTGCTGAAGGAGTGGCGGGCAAAAGGAATCTGTTATGTTAGTCAGATAGTTCAACAACGAGTATTCATTTTCCCAGTTGCAGGGAGAATTTGGGCTAAAACCCTCTGGGGAATATCAATATACTCAGATGAGACACGCTTTTGGAGCCCAAAACAGGGGCGCTGGACTTAGAATTCAAGAAGACATTGTATTGGAATATGTATGTGGTGATGGGACTACAAGGGGAGTTATCTCCACCCTGTATAAGGATCTATTGCATACACATTTGTTGGATTTTCCTATAAAAGCGAGAGCTAAATGGGAAAGAGATCTAGGCCCAATGCAGAATGAAACCTGGGAGTCGGTGCTGGAGTGGGTTCCACGAGTTTCACTAAGCGAACCGTACAGTCTGTCGCAGCTTTACATTTTGCATAGAGTCTATAAATCTCCGGAAATCCTGCATAAAGCGGGGCTGCGTGCTGACTCTGAATGCCCGAGATGTAGGACTGAGAATGCAGGAATATATCATATGATGTGGACGTGTCCAAGACTGACTGGTTTCTGGTTGGTGGTTCTGAGTAGAGTGGAAGGTGCGTATAGATGTAGGGTTCCGAGAGATCCGATTGTGTGCTTACTGGGTTATATGGATGAAATTGGAGTGGAAAATGCCTGAAAGATAGCAATCGCCCAATCGCCAGGCTATTGTATATGGCCCGGAAGGTGATAGCACGGAACTGGATTAAGGAGGATCCGCCTGCAAGGAGAGAATTCCTTCAATATGTAAAACATGGTCTCGAACTGGAAAAGGGGGTTTACAAGAGACGAGGGAAAATAGAAACATTTGATAAAATGTGGTCTCCGTGGTTTGAGTTGGATAGTGGATGAATGAATGGGGGAGTGAGGGCCTTTGAATGGTGGGAATTACTAGATGTATAAGCGGTCACAACTGAGATAAGTGGGATGGTGAATATTAATGGCAGATATAGAAGCTTTAGGCCATGTTCACACGTTCCTGATTTCCTTGCTGTTTTTCTGCACTAAAAACCGCAGCTCTTGGCAGAAAACGCAGGTGCGGTTTTTGGTGCGTTTTTTGATGCGGTTTTTAGTGCGGTTTTTTATGCAGTTTTCTCTGCAGATTGTCTGTGTTTGACACAAATAAAGCTTTAACTGCAGTGGGGAAAAAAAAAAAAAAGAAATGATGTCATTTCCTTGTCCAACCCTTTTCTTCTTCCATCCTCCATTTTGGGACTAAACACCAAAATGAGTGGACGTGTTTTGAATGACAGCGCTCCGCAGAGTGCTGAGCGTAGGCCAGATCACAGCCCGCGGATCCAGCTCTATCCAGCTATTTAAGTGCCACGTATTTAAGGCTACGTTCATTTGCGTTGTGCGCCGCAGCGTCGGCGACGCAACCCACACAACGCAAACAAAAACGCAGCAAAACGCATGCACAACGCTGCGTTTTGCGACGCATGCGTCCTTTTTTTGGTTGATTTTGGACGCAGCAAAATGCAACTTGCTGCGTCCTCTGCGCCCGGACGCGTGCGCCGCAGTGACGCATGCGTCGCAAAACGCAAGTGCAACGCATGTCCATGCGCCCCCATGTTAAATATAGGGGCGCATGACACATGCTGCGGCGCCCGACGCTGCGGCGCCGACCGCAAATGTGAACGTAGACTTAGTGCCACGTATCACGTATTTCAGTGCCACGTATTTAAGTGCCACGTATTTAAGTGCCACGTATTTAAGTGCCACGTATCACGAATTTCAGTGCCACGTATTTCAGTGCCACGTATTTCAGTGCCACGTATTTCAGTGCCACGTATTTCAGTGCCACGTATTTCAGTGCCACGTATTTAAGTATTTCAGTGCCACGTATCACGTATTTCAGTGCCACGTATTTAAGTGCCACGTATCACGTATTTCAGTGCCAGGTATCACGTATTTCAGTGCCACGTATTTCAGTGCCACGTATTTCAGTGCCACGTATTTCAGTGCCACGTATTTCAGTGCCACGTATTTAAGTATTTCAGTGCCACGTATCACGTATTTCAGTGCCACGTATCACGTATTTCAGTGCCAGGTATCACGTATTTCAGTGCCACGTATTTCAGTGCCACGTATTTAAGTATTTCAGTGCCACGTATCACGTATTTCAGTGCCACGTATTTAAGTGCCACGTATTACGTATTTCAGTGCCAGGTATCACGTATTTCAGTGCCACGTATTTAAGTGCCACGTATTTCAGTGCCACGTATCACGAATTTCAGTGCCACGTATTTCAGTGCCACGTATTTCAGTGCCACGTATTTCAGTGCCACGTATTTCAGTGCCACGTATTTAAGTATTTCAGTGCCACGTATCACGTATTTCAGTGCCACGTATTTAAGTGCCACGTATCACGTATTTCAGTGCCAGGTATCACGTATTTCAGTGCCACGTATTTAAGTGCCACGTATTTCAGTGCCACGTATCACGTATTTAAGTGCCACGTATTTCAGTTGCACGTATCACGTATTTAAGTGCCACGTATTTCAGTTGCACGTATTTTTGCTGTTGTAAGGTGGCATTAATCCCGGTTAATAATGGAGAGGCGTCAATAAGACGCCTATCCATTATTAATCCAATGAAAGGGTTAAAAAAAAACCACTAGAAAAAAAATATTTTAATGAAATAAAGACACACTTTTTGACCATATTTTATTGTACGCTCAATCCGTCCTGAAGACCCTTGACCTGAAAGACGCAAAATAAAAAAACAAATTCATACTCCCTGGCCCTGTCCGCAGAAATCCATCGAGGGTCCCACGAAGATCTTCCATGGAGAACAGACACATCCAGAGATATGTCTGCTCTCCACGGCTGCAGCAACACACTGACAGGAGCCATAGTTCCTGTCGGTGTGTCACTGCGCATGCGCGAGCGAGTTTACCGGCGGTCATTGACCCCGGCACTCTCGCTTAACGGCAGTGCTGCGTGGGAAAGTTCAACGCAGCTGTACTGCCGTTAACCGAGACGCCGGAGCCATTGAACTCCGGAACAGTACGCGATACACTGCCAGGAGCTTCGCTCCTGGCAGTGTATCGCTGGAGAGCAGCCGATCGGCGTGGGACACTCGTTTTATGGATTCTGTGGACAGGGAGTATGGATTTGATTTTTTATTTTGGGATTTTTTCTAGGGGATCGAGGGCTTCGCCTACCAGTGTGCTGTTGGTGAGTATATACTCTGTGTTATATGTTGTATGTACTGTGTGTCATGTATGTGTATTGTGTGTGTTTTGTGTAACTTTACAACTGTGCTAAGTCGCCGGACACAGGGACAACTCTCCCATCCTAATACCGGATGGGAGTAGTAGTCCCATACGGCGACTTAGCACAATGGTGGCACTAGCGTCGCATGGGGACACACACACACATACATACATACATACACACACACACACACACACACACACACACACACACACACACACACACACACACACACACACACACACACACATACCAAATCTATCAAACGGCCGACATCGATCCCCATGCGACGGTATGCCTCCATGTCACTTCGGAACACACTCCGCCCACGCACTTCCGCCCACGCACTTCCGCCCGCTTCCCCGCACTTCCTGCTGCAGCGGTTTCTCCACCCATAACCGCAATAAAACCCGCAGATATATTTTTGATCTGCGGGTTTTACTGCGGGTTTGACCTCACAATGGAGGTCTATGGGTGCAGAACCGCTGCAGTTCCGCACAAAGAAGTGACATGGTCCTTCTTTTTTACCGCAGCTATTCAGCGCGGCTTTTTTAGTGAATTTCAGGATCATGTGCACAGCGTTTCCTGTTTTCCATAGGGTTACATTGTACTGTACCCTGCATGGAAAACAGCTGCGGACCCGCAGCGGCAAAATCGCTGCGGTTCCGCGGTAAAAAACGCATTGTGTGAACATGGCCTAAAAGGAGTTGAGCTGTCATTTAGGGGGGGGATGCGGGGATTGTTGGGGTTGTTGAAAATGAGAAAATTTGTATGTAACAAATTGAAAGGTTATTGAAATGTAATGTTTGTTTATTCTTAATAAAAACCTATTTAAATTAAAAAAAAAAGTATATAATTCCACATGTGTTAATTCATAGTTTTGATGCCTTCAGTGTGAATGTACAATTTTCTATATATACGCACGCATGCAGGCGCGCGCGTCCAAAAGTAGGTGGACAGTATGTGTAATAGGGTTATGAAGGGGGACATTTATCAAACTTTTCATTCTTCACAGACTCTTTGAAAAAAGGGAAAGGTGGAATCTGATTGGTTGCTAAGAGCAACTGAGTCAGTTTCACAGATCCAGTTTTCACAGATAAATCTCCCCCAAATCTGTTTTCTTTTCAGATAAGGCTACTTTCACACTTCCTTCTTCTGTGGTCCGTCGCAATCCGACGTTATGGCAAAAAAACGGATCTTGCAAATGTGCCCGCGTGATCCGTTTTTTTGCCATACACTACAATGGACGACGGATTGCGACGGATGTACACACGTCGCATCCATCGTGCGACGGATGCGTCGTGTTTTAGCGCTCCGTCGGGACAAAAAAACGTTCCATGCAACGTTTTTTTGTCCGTCAGTTCCGCTTTTTCCGACCGCGCATGCGCGGCCGGAACTCCGCCCCCTCCTCCCCGCTCATCACACTGGGCAGCAGATGCGTCGTAAGACTGCATCCGCTGCCCACGTTGTGCTAAATTTAGCACAACATCCGTCAGGCCGACGGTTTGCGACGGCCCCGTACCGACGGAAGTGTGAAAGTAGCTTAATTCGGGTAACCCATAATGGCAAATAATTTAAATACAGATCAAAGAAAATGGATTTTAAGAGTATTGGAAATTTCAAAATGTCGAAACAGTTAGAGCAAATTGGGTTGAAACATTTGGTACTCAAGCCCCAAAGAGACAAACCATTTACCACATTCGTGACAAAATCGATGCTACTGGCTCAATCCCTAATGCTCCAAAAACTGGTCGACCCAAAACAGCCTGTACAGAAAATAATAAACAACTTGTTGCTGAAACATTTGTTCAGAGTCCAAAAAAGTTCACCAGAAGAGTCTCTTTAGAATTGGGAATTTCAGGAGCTTCCATCATGCGAATCCTGAAATCTATTGGGTGGAAAGCTTATCGTCCTCGTCTAATTCATGGTTTATTGGAGGATGGTCCAGACAGGCGGCTGCAATTTAGTGAGATTATGCTTAACGAAATTGAAGAAAATCCAGTAATTTTTGATGACCTTATGTGGAGTGATGACGCTTCTTTCAAATTATCTGGCCATATTAACAGACATAATTGTATTTACTGGGAGACCTTAGCTCCCTGCTTTAGCACAGACTTTAGCTGTACTTCCACACTATGCCCACTGAAACACAGAACTGAAAGTGGGCTCAGGACCACTGACCCCCTCTGCTCCCCCCTTTAGTTACCCTAGTTGCTTTGAAGCATAAGAGACTTAGAACCACCAATATCTAACCAGGAAAAATTTCTGCACAATGCGATCAATAATAATGAAATATGCAGAAAAACAACCTTTAAAATAATAACATTTTTTATCACAACTGCACCCACTGAAAAAAAAAGTTAAGTTTCTATTGTCTCATGGGAAAAAGATACTGGTTAATGATCATGTGAAGGTGGTATTGTATGTTTTACATATCATAGTATTTCAGTACCCGTGTATCACTCCACTGGCCTCCATGGGGTTTGGTATTTATTTATTTGGTACAGTTGAAATGAAATTACCATATTTATAAATTTGCTAAACTGAGTGTATGAACTATATGTAAAGTGACTGAAACTTTTATATTCCAGGTCGTACTTTCCCGGTGGACCAATATTTCCTGGAAGATGCCATTGCCAAAGCAAGGTGAAATATGAAGCTTAAAGGGATATTCTGGGTACAAGAAATGATCACCAATCCACCGGAGAGGTGACCACATCTTGAATGAAGGGGGTCCAACAACTAAGACCCTTGCAGTCATAATGCAGCATCTGAATGGTGGAGCAGTGTATGTAGTGCCTGCGCGCAGTGTATGTAGTGCCTGTGCGCAATGTATGGAGCAGCTGGATTGCCGCTGTATTAATTCTCTATGGTACTGCTGAAGATGGTCAAATACATCGCTCAGCTCTCTAGCAGTCCCATAGAGAATGAGTATTCGACACAGTTACAGCTACACCTGGTAAGGTGCTTCCTTATTAGACTGGGCATTGGACCACAAGATTTCGTCTTATTACATCGTTCCTAGACTTTGCAGAAGCGAATGGGAAACCATGTTGCAGCCTTAAAGAAACGAAAATTTTATTTCTTTTTATAAACTTCCTGCCTTTTTTTACTTTGCTACTCACACCAAATATGCCACCTAGCACAAAAAGAGGACTTGGAAATCCTCCAAAAATTCAAAAATAGCAAAAAGGCAGAGATGCTTACCTGCCCAGGCCTCCAATTAAATGCACTATCAGGATGCAGTGGACCCATGTAGTTAAGATGGCGGCAACACAGGTGCAAAAATACAGATGAGCCAACCGCTCACAGCCTACCAATCCTAGGAGGGGGTGGTTGCTTGGCATGTGAATGCACAATGAAGACTTGTATGCGGCGCTGTTCACACAATGGAAATGCACAGCATCCAGGTTAACAGCCTAGTAGTGACACCCTTCTATTAGATCAGGCTTGCTGCCCAGCGCCATCCAAATGCATCCCATGTGAACAGACACCACAGTTTACAAGACAGAATGGGCACAACTGCACCCCGAAAAATAAAGTGCAAAAAACACATATAAAAATGTGAGGTATTAGTTAATATTTTGGTCAAAATACGCAACCTCGCAACCCGTGCCAAGGGTCCCCACACTTGTGAGTCCTAACACTAAACCACATAGAACAAAAAGAGGACTTAGAAATCCTCAAATAATTCAGGCGGGCTGCCCAGTGCTATCCAAATGCATCCCATGTGAACAGACACCACAATTTTCACCTGTGTTGCCGCCATCTTAACTACATGGGTCTACTGCATCCTTTTAGTGCATTCGTTTGGAGGCCTTGGCAGGTAAGCATCTCTGTCTATTTGCTATTATTTTTTCACGCCAAATATGCCTAATAAACCTACAAGAGAAGGACCACATACAGTATTGTTCAAGTATAAAAATATAGTTTTATTAATCACAAACTTATTAAACCGTATTAAAAAGCCTCATATACATGCCTAGAAGGAGGAGGCGGTGTCTTTATTACCACATCAAATGCGTGGTAAATACCAAATATATGAAACTATAAAATAAATTGTGTATCAATAAGTAACTAAGAAGCAGATGATCAAAATATAATAATATACTGCGTGGACTGTGCTATATATTATGTGGGCTGTGTTATATACTACGTGGCTGTGTTATATACTACGTGGCTCCTATATACTACGTGGCTGTGCTATATACTATGTGGCTGCTATATACGTACGTACGTACGTACATACATACATATTCTAGAATACTCGATGCGTTAGAATCGGGCCACCATCTAGTAAATACATATAATGCCCCAATAAAAGTGTCAAGCCTAAAATATCACGTGTGCAATACAGTAAAAGTGCTAAGTGGTAGAAGAAAAAGTGCCTAGTGCATGAATGGCTAATCAAACATTTTCTGAAGTTCCGATTCAAACTATAAGGTTAGGAGCGTAAGAAGAGTATATGTAAATACTAGTAGTTATACATAAATCGGTACCACTGGATACACCATACTGCCTCATCTATTTATGACAGAAACTCGTTTCGCCGTCGCTTCATCCAGAGATGGATAGCTACACATGGTAAGGTGCTTCCTGGGTGCTGGGTGACAAGATTACATCTTACCTAGGCTTGCGAAACTATGTTCCAGTCTTTGAGAAATTAGAAAATACACACTTTTACCTTTTGTGTTTTTGTTAATCACACCAAATCTGCATATGGATAATTATGCTGTAATGGGAAAGTGCAGCTTTTTCTGTGTAAATTGAGCCTCCGTAATATTATCTATTCAGCACTGTAACTAAGGGTACCGTCACACAGTGAAATTTCCATCGCTACGACGGTACGATTCGTGACGTTCTAGCGATATCGTTACGATATCGCAGTGTCTGACACGCAGCAGCGATCAGGGACCCTGCTGAGAATCGTACGTCGTAGCACATCGTTTGGAACTTTCTTTCGTCGCTTGATCACCCGCTGACATCGCTGGATCGTTGTGTGTGACAGCGATCCAGCGATGTGTTCGCTTGTAACCAGGGTAAACATCGGGTAACTAAGCGCAGGGCCGCGCTTAGTAACCCGATGTTTACCCTGGTTACAAGCGTAAACGTAAAAAAACCAAACAGTACATACTTACATTCCGGTGTCTGTCCTCCGGCGTCTCAGCTTCTCTCCACTGTGTGAGCGCCTGCCGGCCGGAAAGTGAGCACAGCAGTGACGCGGTGACGTCACCGCTCTGCTTTCCGGCTATGGTGCTTACACAGTGGAGAGAAGCAGAACGCCGGGGGACAGACACCGGAATGTAAGTATGTACTGTTTGGTTTTTTTACGTTTACGCTTGTAACCAGGGTAAACATCGGGTTACTAAGTGCGGCCCTGCGCTTAGTAACCCGATGTTTACCCTGGTTACCCGGGGACTTCGGCATCGCTCCAGCGCCGTGATTGCAAAGTGTGACCACAGTCTACGACGCTGGAGCGATATTCATACGACGCTGCGACGTCACGAATCGTGCCGTCGCAGCGATGGAAATTTCACTGTGTGACGGTACCCTAAGACACTGGTATTATTGATGATCTCATGCACCCAATATATTCCTTTTTTGTCCTCCTGTCAGGTATGTGCTGGAAGAGGGCAGCCCCTATCATCGATCTTCTAAGCACTCCTACTCACAGGATTCTTCTAAAGGAAAGAAGGGGAAGGGTTATGGAGAAGTCCTTGAAGAACTGGAGCAAGAGATTAACTCAAGCCTGAGGTTGCAGGACAGCAGGACAGTGAAGGACAGCATGTCAGATCAGCAGCTGAGCTTCAAGGAGCTGTCGGACCGTTACAGGGGTAATATACTTTAGTACAAGAACATCTGTAGGGCAGTGTAGGATACAAATGGGCAACATTTTTTTGTAACCACCTTTAGAAACTCCATTGGTATTATCTCACATATCTGTATGTCTGGAGTGTGATCTTTTATGGGAGGAACTCATCTCTACAGTGCTCCACTCGGCAGAGGAGATGGAAGACCTCTCCTATGTTGAGAGGTTAGAACAGTTGGGCTTTCTTAGCTATGGAAAAAAGACTCCTCAAAAATGATCTTGTTTATTTGATTATATAGAAGCGTGGTCAATACAAAGGAATTCTCCCAAGGATTTTACAAAGGACCAAGGGACATTCATTACATGTGGATGAAAGATGACTTTGGCTTCTAAACAGGAAAGGGTTCTTTACAGTTAAAGCAGTCAGACTGTGGAATGCCGACCACAAGAGCTAGTAATGGCAGACACTATATCCTCATATAAAAAAAATGTCCAGATGCTTTTTCACAACAATTGACATTGTGGGTTATAAATAATGTAGTGATCAAGAAGGTATAATGCATCAATAAAGATTTAACTTGATGGATTTGTCTTTTATTTTCAACTTTTGTAACTAAAGTGCATTTCTCCTACGCCTCTCACTGTACAAAATGTCTGATTTTCTTTTCTTTTTCTAATCCTCACAGATGTTAGTAAATCTGTTATTAAAACCCTGTCTGCCATGGACTTGGATAAAATTAACTTGGATTTGATAGAAGCTCTGTTGGAATGGATTGTCGGTGGCGACCACTCTTATCCACCAGGTTAGTGAGCTGGCAAAATTAAAAAAAAAAAAGTAAATTATATTTAGTTTTGTTCCTTCTCTAAAATTTCTTTTGTTTTTTTATTTTTAATATTATTCAGTTTTAAAGCTGCATTAATTTCAGGATGCTGAACACGAAGTACAAAAGTATTATTTGTTAATGTAAATGTTACAGAAATCATATCGGCAGCCTGTAAACCAAATCTGTTGGGAATGTGTCAGAGTATTGCGCTTACAACCCCTGAAAGTACACTGCAAGGGAAGGAAGTTAGAAAAAGTAGTTGAGCATTTATAGTTTTGATGTGATGTTGATGTAAATATATTCTAATCTCATCTTCCTGGGGTATCCTTTTAACCCCTTTCTGCCATTGGACGTACTATTCCGTCCATGTGGGGTGGGCCCTACTTCCCAAGGACGGAATAGTACGTCCAGCGCGATCAGCCACGCTCACGGGGGGAGCGCGGACGATTGCGGCCGGGTGTCAGCTGACTATCGCAGCTGACATCCGGCACTATGTGGCAGGAGTGGTCACGGACCGCCCCCGGCACATTGCGATCAAACATGAACAAACCGTGATCAAACACGGTACAAGGCGATGTGCTCACCTTGTACCGAGCGTCTCCTCCCTGCAAGCCCCGGATCCAAAATGGCCGCGCGGCTGCATCAGGGTCCTGCAGGGAGGTGGCTTCACAGCGCCTGCTCAGAGCAGGCGCCGGGAAGCCTCCAGCAGTGCATGTCAGATCGCCGATCTGACACAGTGCACAGCAAAGTGTCAGATCAGCGATCTGTCACTTTACTGTGATGCCCCCCCCCCAAAGTAAAAATGTAAAAAGAAAAAAAATTTACATGTGTTAAAAAAAAAAAAAAAATCCTAAATAAATAATAATAAAAAAAATAAATATTGTTCCAATAAATACATTCCTTTATCTAAATAAAAAAAGAAAACAATAAAATTACACATATTTAGTATCGCCGCATCCGTAACGACCCGACCTATAAAACGTCCCACTAGTTAACCCCTTCAGTGAACACCGTAAAAAAAAAAAAGAGGCAAAAAACAACGCTTTATTATCATACTGCCGAACAAAAAGTGGAGTAGCACGAGATCAAAAAGACGCAAATAAATAACCATGGTACCACTGAAAACGTCATCTTGTCCCGCAAAAAACGAGCCGCCATGCAGCATCATCAGCGAAAAAATAAAGTTATAGTCCTCAGAATAAAGCGATGCAAAAATAATTATTTTTTCTATAAAAGTGCCAAAACATAAAAAAATGATATAATTAAGGTGTCGCTGTAATCGTACTGACCCGAAGAATAAAACTGCTTTATCCATTTTACCAAACGTGGAACGGTATAAACGCCTTCCCCAAAAGAAATTCATGAATAGCTGTTTTTTTGTCATTTTGCCTCACAAAAATCGGAATAAAAAGCGATCAAAAAATGTCACGTGCCCGAAAATGTTACCAATAAAAGCATCAAATGTCCCGCAAAAAACAAGACCTCACATGACTCTGTGGACCAAAATATGGAAAAATTATAGCTCTCAAAATGTGGTAACGCAAAAAAACATTTTTTGCAATAAAAAGCGTCTTTTAGTGTGTGACGGCTGCCAATCAAAAATCCGCTAGAAAACCCGCTATAAATAGTAAATCAAACCCCCCTTCATCACCCCCTTAGTTAGGGAAAAATTTTAAAATTTAAAAATGTATTTATTTCCATTTTCCCATTAGGGTTAGGGCTAAGGTTAGGGCTAGGGTTAGGGCTAGGGTTAGGGCTACAGTTAGGGTTGGGGCTAAAGTTAGGGTTAGGGTTTGGATTACATTTACGGTTGGGAATAGGGTTGGGATTAGGGTTAGGGGTGTGTCAGGGTTAGGGGTGTGGTTAGGGTTACCGTTGGGATTAGTGTTAGGGGTGTGTTTGGATTATGGTTTCAGTTATAATTGGGGGGTTTCCACTGTTTAGGCACATCAGGGGCTCTCCAAACGCGATATGGCGTCCGATCTCAATTCCAGCCAATTCTGCGTTGAAAAAGTAAAACAGTGCTCCTTTCCTTCCGAGCTCTCCCGTGCGCCCAAATAGGGGTTTACCCCAACATATGAGGTATCAGCGTACTCAGGACACATTGGACAACAACTTTTGGGGTCCAATTTCTCCTGTTACCCATGGGAAAATACAAAACTGGGGGCTAAAAAATAATTTTTGTGGAAAAAAAAAAAAAAGGATTTTTTATTTTCACGGCTCTGCGTTATAAACTGTAGTGAAACACTTGGGGGTTCAAAATTCTCACAACACATCTAGATAAGTTCCTTGGGGTGTCTAGTTTCCAATATGGGTTCACTTGTGGGGGGTTTCTACGGTTTAGGTAGATTAGGGGCTCTGCAAACGCAATGTGATGCCTGCAGATCATTCCATCTAAGTTCATTCCAAATGGCGCTCCTTCCCTTCCGAGCTCTCTCATGCGCCCAAACAGTGGTTTACCCCCACATATGAGGTATCATCGTATTCAGAACACACCTGCGCAAGGCAATTTTGCCTTGCGCACACGCAGTATGCTTTGCCAAACTGCGGGCAAAGCCGAAAAGCATTAGTGCGCATGCGCCGGCGCACTGTGTTCCAGAACACAGCGAAATACTTCTGGGACATAGTGCGCCGGCGCATGCGCACTAATGCTTTTCGGCTTTGCCCGCAGTTGGGCAAGCATACTGCACGTGCGCAAGGCAAGATTGCCTTGCGCAGGCGTGTTGTACGAAGGAAAGCAAATCAACTTCAAGATGATATTGCGGCCAGCGGGAAAGGAAGGGGTGAATAACACACCCGAAAACACCGCCCATCGGACCGAAAAAAGGGCCCGCCAAATTCAGATGACAGGTTCCCTTTAAATAAATTTACAACCAAGAGCCTGCTAATGCAGCTGTTGCTCCTGTTTGTAAAAACTGGGGAATCAGTGGAATGCAGGGGAACATAGCATCATCGTAGACTTGCGTTGATGCGCCCCCTGCTGGCATAAACTCATGAACTCTAGCTTGGAAATGTTTCTGAATATTTTCCCACGCTAGAGTTCATATGAGTTATTGCCACAAGGGGGCGCATCACCGCAAGTCTAACATGCTACGTTCCCCTGCATTCCTTTCATTCCCCAGTTTTTACAACCAGGAGCAACAGCTGCATTAGCAGGCTCTTGGTTGTAAATTTATTTAACCCCTTAACCCCTTTCTGACATTGGACGTACTATCCCGTCGAGGTGGGGTGGGCCCGTATGACCACCGACGGGATAGTACGTCCAGCGCGATCGGCCGCGCTCACGGGGGCCGATCGCGGCCGGGTGTCAGCTGACTATCGCAGCTGACATCCGGCACTATGTGCCAGGAGCGGTCACGGACCGCCCCCGGCACATTAACCCCTGACACACCTCATCACCTCACATTTTTGGGGTCCAATTTATCCTGTTACCCTTGTGAAAATACAAAACTGGGGGCTAAAAAATCATTTTTGTGAAAAACAAAAAAAAAAAAAGGTTTTTTTATTTTCACGGCTCTGCGTTATAAACTGTAGTGAAACACTTGGGGGATCAAAGCTTTCAAAACACATCTAGATAAGTACCTTAGGGGGTCTACTTTCCAAAATAGTGTCACTTGTGGGGGGTTTCAATGTTTAGGCATATCAGGGGCTCTCCAAACGCGACATGGTGTCCCATCTCAATTCCAGTCAATTTTGGATTGAAAAGTCAAACGGCGCTCCTTCCCTTCCGAGCTCTGCCATGCGCCCCAACAGTCGTTTACCCCCACATATGGGGTATCAGCGTACTCAGGACAAATTGCACAACAACTTTTGGGGTCCAATTTCTTCCAGGGTGGATTTGATTTAAATCTAACTGATTTAAATCACGATTTAAATCACTAGTCAGTAAGGCTTGATTTAAATCAGTGATTTAAATCAAAGTTTCTACCTAAACTAGTTCTTGCTACTTTAACATGCAAGTAGATGAAGATTTTTAGAATCACTTTTTATATTACTTTTTTTCTCCCCAGTTTAATGGGTTAATCATTCATATTTGGACACCACTGTTCTGTTGTACTTAGGAAGAGGAAAAATAGTCCTGACCTTAATAACAATTTAAATAGATTTATTCAACTGAAACAATAACAACATTACAGCATAAGTTATTTGCTTAAACAAACATCCATGTTTGTTAACTAATTTGGCTAAACAAAATATATATATATTTTAAGAAACTTAGACTGTCAGCCCAGCCGACACATGAAAAACTTAAATACTACTGTCCCTGCTGTCCTCTGTAGCTCACTTGTCGTCATCTTCATCATCATCTTCTTCTTTGTTCCTATTCATAATCTGGAAAAGAAAAACAAGCTTTCCTGCTTTATTGGGTCCCAACCGATTTCTCAATTTAGAATGAATGAGTCCAAAGGAAGAGAATATTCTTTCAACGCCTGCAGAAGAAGCTACTGCTGTTAAAAGTGAAATCATTACTTGAACAGTCTCTAAATCCAAGCGCTTAAGTGACTTCCACCAGTTTACTGGTGTGACCTTCCTTAAAATATCTTCAGCAAACATATATTTTTTGAATGGTTCCCCCTTAGCTCTGAAGTTTATTATAGTTGGCATTAAAGATGGATGATTGCTGGATACCCATGTCATAGCTAACTCCTCTTCCTCAGCACTTAGGTTTTGACCCTGATATTGGATATTGACAATATTTGCCAAAAAATTAGCTGGAGTCAGTGCTTGTCCCATTCGTTTGTTTACTGCTTGTAATTTAATTCTGTCCATGTGTAGTTCTGTTTTTAAGTGTTCACTCAGTTCCTTCCAAATTTCAACAGCATCCGCAATAAAACAGCTATTTTTCTGTATTTTGTTTAAAGCTTGAGAGATGGGTTTCAGGAAGCTCAGCATATGTTCAACATTTCTCTTAAGCCCAATGTTGAGGATTTTGGCCGTGACAGTGCCATCTATTTTATCTCGATTTTCTTCACAAAGTGTCATCAGAATAGGCCAGTTTTTGATATACTGCTCAAAACAGTCCACCACAGAGTTCCATCTAACATTTTGTGGGAGCGTTAGCTTGGTTCCACCCATCCTTTTCAGAGCTGCTGCAGCAAAATGATTATTACGGAAGTATTTAGCAATTTCAACAACATTAGCCTTTATTTCTGGAACACTTAAGTCTTTGGCTAAGAGGTGCAGCAAATGAGCACTGCAACCATATGTTATTAGCAGCTTTGTATTCCCTCCCTGCTCTTCTAAATCTCTTCTCATCTTGGATACGTTTGCAGCATTGTCAGTGACCAAACTGCGTATTAGACATTTGAATTTTTGTTCACATGTCGTTATAGCTTTTACTGCCACTTCTTGTAAGTATTCTGCGG
Organism: Ranitomeya variabilis; assembly: GCF_051348905.1. Classification (NCBI taxonomy): domain Eukaryota; kingdom Metazoa; phylum Chordata; class Amphibia; order Anura; family Dendrobatidae; genus Ranitomeya; species Ranitomeya variabilis. The sequence goes on from NC_135233.1 coordinate 126,463,887, forward strand.
TGTGTGTGCATTTCCTGACGTATCAGTTGTTTGTGCAAGGAAGACTTTACCTTCTTCTGTTGTTATACAAGCACATACAATAGGATCATTGTGGACATTACTCCACCCATCAATACTTAGGTTAACAATTTTACCCTCCAGAGCTGTTGCACATTGCTCCACTTCTCTGTCATACACTTGATCCAGCAGTTTCCCTGCAACATCAGCTCTGCTGGGTGGACTGTATCCTGGTCTCAGTGACTGAACCATATTAATGAAATGTGGGTTCTCAGTCAGACGGAAAGAAGAGTTCGTTGCATAAATAAACTGGGCAATTTTTTCATCAATCAACTCTTTTTCTAATCTGCTAGTTCTTATCACAAACCTATCTATGGTGGTTCCAGGTGGTAAAGGTTTTTTCTTCCTTTTGGGTGATGGTGATATGTGGCTGTGGGTGTCTGATGATGATGCTGCTGCTAATGAAGCACTATCCTGGATGGATAACACTGAAACTGTAGAACAGGATGATGGTGATCTTGGAGGTGGATAGTTTCCAGAATCCATGAATTCCCCTAAACAAAAAAAGTCAATGCTGTTATTTTATTGTTTATACAATTTCTGCTTATTGTACACAACACATCACTGCCCCTGCCCCAAAAGGAATATTTGTTTTTCTTCATAACTGTACCAAATGACAGTAACATGCAGTAATAATAAGAAATATAATTTTTCTCACACATTACAGTTCAGTCTTTAAAACTAGGATTCAATAAAAATGTTTACCAACCTGAAGATCCTGCCTGTTCAGAAGTGTTTCTTTGGTCATCTTCATCACCGCACTTCTCATGATGTTGCCTCATTCGCGCCACAAGGCCTTGCATCTCTTTGTTGCATCGTTTGCATTTTGCACGCATGCCTGCCTTACCGATAGGCGAAGGAGCTTCATTAAAATATTCCCAAACTGGGTCTCTTTTACGGCCTGCTGCCATTATAATGAAAGAATGTAATAAACCTCAGATCGTATCGTACACACAAACAGATCCAGACTTGTCTGTCTGTGGCTATGCTGCAGTATTGTGCTCAAAGTTTCACTTTCTTGTCTGCTTGCCCTTCCTCCTCCTCACACTTAGATTCACATTCCTCTTGTGTTGTGCAGATCTATTCCACTCCAAACAATCAGAAACATATTGTCTAACTTCTTGGACTTGGCACTGAAGGGGTTGATTCTGTATTCATAGGTTTGTAGAACAATAGGATTAAGGTCTTTTTCTCAACTCTGTTCATGTTGTAACATTTTTGCCGTGAAGAAGAGGCTGGGACCTCTGCGGAGTCAAATTCAGGTTTGAGAACTGCGTAAGTAAAGCGAGCGTCTGTCATAATATAGGAGAGAAACTGCCCACTAATCCTACAGAAACCTCTGGAAGAGCATGGCATTGTGAATGTTACACATATACAGCCTTTATTCTACTGAGTTAAACAACTCAGCTTTATCTCATGATGGAAGAACCTTTGGATGGTAAAATATTTTCCTCAAAAAGCAGTTTATTGAAAAAAATCTGATTTAAATCAAAAAAATCCGATTTAAATCAAAAAAATCCGATTTTGATTTTTTTTTTTAAAAAAAACATAGATTTTTATCCACCCTGATTTCTTCTCTTATCCTTGGGAAAATAAAAAATTGGGGGCGAAAAGATCATTTTTGTGAAAAAATATGATTTTCTATTTTTACGGCTCTGCATTATAAACTTCTGTGAAGCACTTGGTGGGTCAAAGTGCTCACCACACATCTAGATAAGTTCCTTAGGGGGTCTACTTTCCAAAATAGTGTCACTTGGGGGGGGGTTTCAATGTTTAGGCACATCAGGGGCTCTCCAAACGCGACATGGTGTCCCATCTCAATTCCAGTCAATTTTGCATTGAAAAGTCAAATGGCGCTCCTTCCCTTCCAAGCTCTGCCATGCGCCCAAACAGTGGTTTACCCCCACATATGGGGTATCAGCATACTCAGCACAAATTGTACAACAACTTTTGGGTCCATTTTCTCCTGTTACCCTTGGTAAAATAAAACAAATTGGAGCTGAAATAAATTTTGTGTAAAAAAAAGTTAAATGTTAATTTTTATTTAAACATTCCAAAAATTCCTGTGAAACACCTGAAGGGTTAGTAAACTTCTTGAATGTGGTTTTGAGCACCTTGAAGGGTGCAGTTTTTAGAATGGTGTCACACTTGGGTATTTTCTATCATATAGACCCCTCAAAATGACTTCAAATGAGATGTGGTCCCTTAAAAAAAAAATGGTGTTGTAAAAATGAGAAATTGCTGGTCAACTTTTAACCCTTATAACTCCCTAACAAAAAAAATGTTGGTTCCTAAATTGTGCTGATGCAAAGTAGACATGTGGGAAATGTTACCTATTAAGTATGTTTTGTGACATATCTCTGTGATTTAAGGGCATAAAAATTAAAAGTTGGAAAATTGTAAAATTTTCAAAATTTTCGCCAAATTTCCGGTTTTTTTCACAAATAAACGCACATTATATCGAAGAAATTTTACCACTATCATGAAGTACAATATATCACGAGAAAACAATGTCAGAATCGCCAAGATCCGTTGAAGCGTTCCAGAGTTATAACCTCATAAAGGGACAGTGGTCAGAATTGTAAAAATTGGCCCGGTCATTAACGTGCAAACCACCCTTGGGGGTAAAGGGGTTAGGATGGATTTACAGTGTGGGACATGACTGGTCGCCAGAAAGGTATGGGCTATTGTTGCTTTTTTATTAATTTATTTTTTTACAGAACGAGGGTCTTCACTTGGATTGAGCGTACAATAAAGATTTTAAAACCCCATGTGTTTATTTCATTAAAATACTTTATTCCTAATGTATGTGTGTGTATTATTAACCCTTTGCTACTATTGGATTAATAATGGATAGGTGTCTTATTGACATCTCTCCATTATTAACCTGGCTTAATGTCACCTTACATCAGCAAGGTGACATTAACCCTTTATTACCCCATATCCCACCGCTACAGGGGAGTGGGAAGAGAGTGGCTAAGTGCCAGAATAGGCGCATCTTACAGATATGCCTTTTCTGGGGTGGCTGGGGGCAGATGTTTTAGCCGGGGGGGGCAATATCCATGGTCCCTCTCTAGGCTATTAATATCTGATTTAACCCTTTATTTTAACACCTAGAGCCACCAAATTTTGCACACAGACACTTCTAACATTAGTAGTGAGGAATATGTAAAAAAAAATAAGGGATATGAAATGGTTAACTGTATGTAAACCATGTCTCATATCCTGTCGGTTTTGATAAGGAGATGGCAAAAGCTGGCAATTGAATTACCGGTTTTTAAGCTATCTAGCGCTGTATTAAATATATATATGTATGTATGTATGTACAAAAATAAATGTGTATATGTGTGTGTGTATATATATATATATATATATATATATATATATATATATATATATGTGTGTGTGTGTGTGTGTGTGTGTGTGTGTGTGTGTGTGTGTATATATATATATATAATATAGCAAAAAAATGGAACAGCACAATGCTCACCAGTGGGTGCCTGGCCTCCTGGGTCGAGTAGTCAGTTCCTCCACCCAAAATGTATACAATTGAGAAAAAAGGAAGGCAGCACTCCAAGTCTTTTCAAGTGAAAAAAGTGAGATTTATTCAGCCCACATCTCTGTGCAACGTTTCGGCTCACACTGAGCCTTTTTCAAGCTTGAAAAAGGCTCAGTGTGAGCCGAAACGTTGCACAGAGATGTGGGCTGAATAAATCTCACTTTTTTTCACTTGAAAAGACTTGGAGTGCTGCCTTTTTTCTCAGTTGTATGTATATGTATTTGATGGTGGCCCTATTCTAACGTATCGGGTATTCTAGAATATGTAGGCAGTATATAGCACAGGCCACGTACTATATTGCACAGTCACGTAGTATATAACACAACCGACGTAGTATATTGCACAGCCACGTAGTATATTGCACAGCCACGTAGTATATAGCAGTCACATTGTATATTGCACAGCCACTTAGTATATAACACAGAGCACGTAGTATATAGCACAGCCACGTAGTATATAGCACAGCCACGTAGTATATAGCACAGCCACGTAGTATATTGCACAGCCACGTAGTATATTGCACAGCCACGTAGTATATTGCACAGCCACGTAGTATATTGCACAGCCACGTAGTATATTGCACAGCCACGTAGTATATAACACTTCGCATGGAGTATATAACACAGGTTACGTAGTATAAAGCACAGCGATTTAGTATATTGCCCAGCTACATAGTGTGTAGCACAGAGATGTAGTATATAACAGCCCACGCAGTATATAGCAATGTGGGCACTATATGCGTGGTAAAAAAAGAATTAAAATAAAAAATAAACATATACTCACCTTCCGAAGGCCCCTTGAAGTCCTGGAGCCTGTGTGTGGTGCACACGGCAGCGTCCGGTCCCAGGGTTGCTATGCGCTTAGGACCTGTGATGATGTCGCGGTCACATGACCGTGACGTCATGGCAGGTCCTTCTCGCATAGCATCCTTGGCACCGGTACCTGCCGCTTGCACTGCCGAGGACAGCGGGTCACGTCGGAAGGTGAGAATAACCATTTTTTTTTTTTATTATTATTATTGTTAACATTAGATCTTTTTACTATTGATGCTGCATAGGCAGCATCAATAGTAAAAAGTTGGTCATACAGGGTTAATAGCAGCGTTAATGGAGTGTGTTACCTGCGGCATAACGCGGTCCGTTAACGCTGCCATTAACCCTGTGTGAGCGCTGACTGGAGTATGGACGGGGCACTGAGTGCAGGGCAGTAAGCAGCGGCCATTTCGCTGCTGGACTGTGCCCGTCGCTGATTGGTTGTGGGCGTTTTGCCGGGACCAGTCAGCGACTTGGATTTCCGTGACAGACATAGGCCGCGACCAATGAATATCCGTGACAGACAGACAGACGGAAGTGACCCTTAGACAATTATATATCTCTCTCTCTATATATATAAAATATATATATATATATATGTGTGTGTATACAGTGGGGCAAAAAAGTATTTAGTCAGTCAGCAATAGTGCAAGTTCCACCACTTAAAAAGATGAGAGGCGTCTGTAATTTACATCATAGGTAGACCTCAACTATGGGAGACAAACTGAGAAAAAAAAATCCAGAAAATCACAGTCTGTTTTTTTTATCATTTTATTTGCATATTATGGTTGAAAATAAGTATTTGGTCAGAAACAAACAATCAAGATTTCTGGCTCTCACAGACCTGTACCTTCTTCTTTAAGAGTCTCCTCTTTCCTCCACTCATTACCTGTAGTAATGGCACCTGTTTAAACTTGTTATCAGTATAAAAAGACACCTGTGCACACCCTCAAACAGTCTGACTCCAAACTCCACTATGGTGAAGACCAAAGAGCTGTCAAAGGACACCAGAAACAAAACTGTAGCCCTGCACCAGGCTGGGAAGACTGAATCTGCAATAGCCAACCAGCTTGGAGTGAAGAAATCAACAGTGGGAGCAATAATTAGAAAATGGAAGACATTCAAGACCACTGATAATCTCCCTCGATCTGGGGCTCCACGCAAAATCCCACCCCGGGGGGTCAGAATGATCACAAGAACGGTGAGCAAAAATCCCAGAACGACGCGGGGGGACCTAGTGAATGAACTGCAGAGAGCTGGGACCAATGTAACAAGGCCTACCATAAGTAACACATTACGCCACCATGGACTCAGATCCTGCAGTGCCAGACGTGTCCCACTGCTTAAGCCAGTACATGTCCGGGCCCGTCTGAAGTTTGCTAGAGAGCATTTGGATGATCCAGAGGAGTTTTGGGAGAATGTCCTATGGTCTGATGAAACCAAACTGGAACTGTTTGGTAGAAACACAACTTGTCGTGTTTGGAGGAAAAAGAATACTGAGTTGCATCCATCAAACACCATACCTACTGTAAAGCATGGTGGTGGAAACATCATGCTTTGGGGCTGTTTCTCTGCAAAGGGGCCAGGACGACTGATCCGGGTACATGAAAGAATGAATGGGGCCATGTATCGTGAGATTTTGAGTGCAAACCTCCTTCCATCAGCAAGGGCATTGAAGATGAAACGTGGCTGGGTCTTTCAACATGACAATGATCCAAAGCACACCACCAGGGCAACGAAGGAGTGGCTTCGTAAGAAGCATTTCAAGGTCCTGGAGTGGCCTAGCCAGTCTCCAGATCTCAACCCTATAGAAAACCTTTGGAGGGAGTTGAAAGTCCGTGTTGCCAAGCGAAAAGCCAAAAACATCACTGCTCTAGAGGAGATCTGCATGGTGGAATGGGCCAACATACCAACAACAGTGTGTGGCAACCTTGTGAAGACTTACAGAAAACGTTTGACCTCTGTCATTGCCAACAAAGGATATATTACAAAGTATTGAGATGAAATTTTGTTTCTGACCAAATACTTATTTTCCACCATAATATGCAAATAAAATGATAAAAAAACAGACAATGTGATTTTCTGGATTTTTTTGTCTCAGTTTGTCTCCCATAGTTGAGGTCTACCTATGATGTAAATTACAGTCGCCTCTCATCTTTTTAAGTGGTAGAACTTGCACTATTGCTGACTGACTAAATACTTTTTTGCCCCACTGTATTTGTATGTGTACACGTTTATTCTATTCTAACCTGTCAGTGTGATTTTGCTGTACACCGCACTGAATTGCCGGCTTTTCTCTAGAACACCGCTGCGTATTTCTCGCAAGTCACACTGATAGTCCGTGTGCAATCCGTATTTTTCTCACCCCCATAGACTTTCATTGGTGGATTTTTTGCGCAATACGCTGACAAACGCAGCATGCTGCAATTTTCTCAGCCCATAAAATACGGCTGCGAAATATACGGCAGATAGGATCTGCCCCATAGAGAATCATTGGTCCGTGTGCAATGCGTTGTTTTTGTGCCTCTCATACGTCCGTAAAACTCTCTAGTGTGTCCCCGGCCTAAGAGAAATGAATATTCACTGCACGTGCAGTGTGACTCCTGTATAAACCGAGGGGGGCATTTTCGGCACAAAGTGCTGAAAGAAGGGATTTTTGTGTACTCGCCGTAAAATCCTTTTCTCCGAGCCAATCATTGGGGGACACAGGACCATGGGTGTTATGCTGCTGCCACTAGGAGGACACTGGGCAGACGAGCTTCCTGAAGGGACCAGCGGCCCTGGGCAGTGTGATGGTGGAACACTGCTCCTCAGCCCAGAAGACTGGCATCTGTGGTCACAACTAGTCAATGTACTGGGAGAAAGGACTTCCCTTTATTCAGGGAGGACTTCAAAGTCCACCACCTGAGAGACTGCCTGACTCGCTGGGGAACAAGGAAACGACGATCGAGAGATAACTGGTTCCTGTCCCACACAGCCAGGAGAGCATGCTGTAAGGGGCAGAGGTGTAGTTGAGTGAATGGGACCGCCTCCATAGCTGCTACCATCCTGCCGAGGACTCTCATACTGAAACGTAGAGAGTGAGTATGAGGTTGGGAGAGCTTCTGAGCTTCCCGCTGTAAGAGTGAGACCTTTTCCGGGGAAAGAAGTACCAACCCCTGGGACGAGTCGAGTATCATTCCTAGAAAGGAAATTCGCTGAGCCGGTTGCAGCCGCTGGCTTCTGCCTCTTGTCACCTGCTGCTCCATCACACTTCACCCCCCCCCCCCCCCCCGCTGGCTTTCTGGGACAATGACTCCTGTATAAACCGAGGGGGGCATTTTAGGCACAAAGTGCTGAAAATAGGGATTTTTGTGTACTCGCCGTAAAATCCCTTTCTCCGAGCCAATCATTGGGGGACACAGGACCATGGGTGTTATGCTGCTGCCACTAGGAGGACACTAAGTTAACACATAAAAAGTAACTCCTCCCCTGCAGTATACACCCTCCTGCTGGCTCTAAGATAACCAGTTCGGTAACAAAGCAGTAGGAGCTTAACAATTAATAAGAATGTACTATGTCAAAAAACCAAGTAACACAGAAAAAACTAGAGCCAATAGGCTAACAGGGTGGGTGCTGTGTCTCCCAATGATTGCCTCAGAGAAAAGGATTTTACGGTGAGTACACAAAAATCCCTATTTCTCCTACACCTCATTGGGGGACACATGACCATGGGACGTCTTAAAGCAGTCCCTGGGTGGGAAAACAATCCACTGCAATTGCTCCTTGTACCCACAAGTTACAGATGCGGCACTGCCGCTTACAAAATTCTTCTGCAGACGCATCTGCCGAGGCCTGAGAATGGACATTGTAATGTTTCGTAAACGTATGCAGGCTGGACCAAGTCGCGGCTCTGCAGACTCCACTGACCGAGTAGAATGAGCCTTAATCCCTGCTGGAACGGAGTGACCTCTGACTCGGTAGGACTCCTGGATAGCTGAACGAATCCACCTGGCTATGGTAGCTTTGGAAGCAGCTAGACCTTTCCTTGGTCCTTCTGGGAGCACAAACAGGGCATCTGACCTGCGGAAAGACGCCATCCTCGACACGTATCTCCTAAGAGCTCTGACCAAGTCCAGTGTGTGGAGAGCCTTCTTGGTGCGATGTACTTACACCGGGCAAAGTGAAGGCAAAACACTTTCCTCATTGAGGTGGAAAGATGAGACAACTTTCGGTAGAAAAGACGGGGATGTTCTCAAAACCACCTTATCCTGATGGAAAATGAGGAAAGGAACTTGGCAAGACAAGGCCGCCAGTTCTGTGACTCGTCGGATGGACGTGACCGCAACCAGGAAGGCAACTTTCCATGACAGAAGAGACAGGGAAACATCCTGCAGAGATTTAAAAGGAGCCTCCTGCAAGACTCCGAGGCCCAAATTAAGGTCCCATGGTTCCAACGGCATCTTATAGGGCGGCACCACATGGGAGACTCCCTGAATGAACGTCTTCACCTGTAATCTGTTGGCAATTTTACATTGGAACAGGACTGACAAGGCTGAAATCTGCCCTTTGAGAGAACTAAGGGCGAGACCTAAGTCCAATCCCGACCTCAGGAATTCGAGTATGGAAGGAACGGAAAATTAAAGAGGAGAGCGTCCACGGTCCTGGCACCATGAGAAGAAGGTCTTCCAAATGCGATGATATACAGGTCCTTCTCAAAAAATTAGCATATAGTGTTAAATTTCATTATTTACCATAATGTAATGATTACAATTAAACTTTCATATACTATAGATTCATTATCCACCAACTGAAATTTGTCAGGTCTTTTATTGTTTTAATACTGATGATTTTGGCATACAACTCCTGATAACCCAAAAAACCTGTCTCAATAAATTAGCATATTTCACCCGACCAATCAAATAAAAGTGTTTTTTAATACCAAACAAAAAAACCATCAAATAATAATGTTCAGTTATGCACTCAATACTTGGTCGGGAATCCTTTGGAAGAAATGACTGCTTCAATGCGGCGTGGCATGGAGGCAATCAGCCTGTGACACTGCTGAGATGTTATGGAGGCCCAGGATGCTTCAATAGCGGCCTTAAGCTCATCCAGAGTGTTGGGTCTTGCGTCTCTCAACTTTCTCTTCACAATATCCCACAGATTCTCTATGGGGTTCAGGTCAGGAGAGTTGGCAGGCCAATTGAGCACAGTAATACCATGGTCAGTAAACCATTTACCAGTGGTTTTGGCACTGTGAGCAGGTGCCAGGTCGTGCTGAAAAATGAAATCTTCATCTCCATAAAGCATTTCAGCCGATGGAAGCATGAAGTGCTCCAAAATCTCCTGATAGCTAGCTGCATTGACCCTGCCCTTGATGAAACACAGTGGACCAACACCAGCAGCTGACATGGCACCCCACACCATCACTGACTGTGGGTACTTGACACTGGACTTCAGGCATTTTGGCATTTCCTTCTCCCCAGTCTTCCTCCAGACTCTGGCACCTTGATTTCCGAATGACATGCAAAATTTGCTTTCATCAGAAAAAAGTACTTGGGACCACTTAGCAACAGTCCAGTGCTGCTTCTCTGTAGCCCAGGTCAGGTGCTTCTGCCGCTGTTTATGGTTCAAAAGTGGCTTTACCTGGGGAATGCGGCACCTGTAGCCCATTTCCTGCACACGCCTGTGCACGGTGGCTCTGGATGTTTCCACACCAGACTCAGTCCACTGCTTCCTCAGGTTCCGGTCACCTCTTCTGGTTGTACAGCGTTTTCTGCCACATTGTTTCCTTCCAACAGACTTACCATTGAGGTGCCTTGATACAGCACTCTGGGAACAGCCTATTTGTTGAGAAATTTCTTTCTGGGTCTTACCCTCTTGCTTGAGGGTGTCAATGATGGCCTTCTTGACATCTGTCAGGTCGCTAGTCTTACCCATGATGGGGGTTTTGAGTAATGAACCAGGCAGGGAGTTTTTAAAAGCCTCAGGTATCTTTTGCATGTGTTTAGAGTTAATTAGTTGATTCAGAAGATTAGGGTAATAGGTCATTTAGAGAACCTTTTCTTGATATGCTAATTTATTGAGACAGGTTTTTTGGGTTATCAGGAGTTGTATGCCAAAATCATCAGTATTAAAACAATAAAAGACCTGACAAATTTCAGTTGGTGGATAATGAATCTATAGTATATGAAAGTTTAATTGTAATCATTACATTATGGTAAATAATGAAATTTAACACTATATGCTAATTTTTTGAGAAGGACCTGTATACGCACAGACGTAGGCTTTCTTGCACTGATCATGGTAGAAATGACTTTCTGAGAGAAGCCTGCCTGTGTCAGCACCCAGGACTCAACGGCCATGCCGTCAAACACAGGGCCTCGGAGTTCTGGTGGTAAATGGGGCCCTGGGTGCAACAGGTCGGTGCGATTCGGTAATCGCCAGGGGACATTGGCGACTAGTTGAACTAGTTCGGCGTACCAAGCCCTGAGCGGCCAATCTGGCACAATCAGGATTACTGGTATCCCCTCCGCTCTGATCTTCTTGATGACTCTGGGCAGCAAGGGAAGCGGGGGAAATATGTACAGGAGCTGGAACTGATGCCACAAGTGAACGAGTGCGTCTGCCCCGATGGCTGTCGGATCGTGGGACCGAGCTATGAAATTGGGAACCTTGGAATTTAGCCGTGAGGCCATCAGATCCATGTCCGGGGTTCCCCAACGACAGCAGATCTGGTGGAAGATCTCCGGATGGAGAGACCACTCTCCGGAGTCGAGACCTTGGCGGCTGAGGAAATCTGCCTCCCAATTTTCCACTCCCGGGATGTGAACCGCTGATATCATTGAGCGGTTTTCCTCGGCCCAACGAAGGATGTGGCCTACCTCGGTCATGGCTGCCTTACTGCGTGTTCCCCCCTGCCGGTTGATGTATGCCACTGCTGTGGCATTGTCGGACTGAATCCTGATGGGACGACCAGTCAGGAAGGGATGGAAATGGAGAAGAGCCAACCTGATTGCCCGTATTTCCAGGATGTTGATGGGCAGACGAGCTTCCTGAAGGGATCAGCTGCTACCATCCTGCCGAGGACTCTCATACTGAAACGTAGAGAGTGAGTATGAGGTTGGGAGAGCTTCTGAGCTTCCCGCTGTAAGAGTGAGACCTTTTCCCGAGGAAGAAGTACCAACCCCTGGGACGAATCGAGTTTCATTCCTAGAAAGGAAATTCGCTGAGCCGGTATTGGGGAAGATTTTTTGAGGTTTATCTTCCAACCCAGGCGAGAGAGTATCTATTGTGAGGGTCACGGCCTCCTTGCAGGTGTGGAAAGAGGGGCCTTTGATGAGGATATCATCTAGATACGGTAACACCACCACACCTCGGGTATGGAGGATTGCCATGGCAGCCACCATGACCTTGGTGAATACCCTGGGAGCGGTGGCGAGGCCGAAGGGCAGAGGAGCAAACTGAAAGTGATCTTCTTGAACTGCAAAGCAAAGAAACCTTTGGTGAGAAGGTAAAATAGAAATGTGGAGGTACGCGTCCTGGATGTCTATGGACGCCAGGAACTTTCCTTTCTCCATGGAGGCGATGACAGAGCGAAGTGATTCCATCCGAAACAGTCGCACCCTGACAAATTTGTTCAGCAGTTTTACGTCCAGTATGGGCCGTACTGTACTGTCCTTCTTTGGAACAATGAGCAGGTTTGAATAAAAACCTTGAAACCATTCGCTTTGCGGAACCGGAACAATAACCCCTTCTTCTTTTAGAGAGCGTATGGCCTGGAAGTACTCTGATGCCTTTGCCCTGGGAGGAGAGGACAGGAAGAAGCGATTTGGTGGAAGAGAGAGAAATTCTATCCTGTATCCGGAGGACACTAGGTCGCGGACCCATTCGTCGTGAACGACCGAGTGCCACACGTCGCTGAAGGAAAGCAGGCGGCCGCCTACTTTGAGGGTGTTCTCCGGATACCTCAGGGCGTCATTGTGTGGAGGACCTGCCCGGTCTGGACCCTGTGGACCCTGACTGCCTAGGCCTGCCTCTCCAAGAGGGGGAAGGTTTGAAAGAGGTTTGAGGACCTCTATTTCTACGCTGCGCCCGGCCAGGTCCGGAGAGGAGTAGAAGTAGAGGACCAATTTGAGCTGAAGCTAAAAAATCGGGACCGGGACCGCTGTTGCTGGTTCCGAAAAGGCCTCTGTTGTAGAAGCAATTTACTCTTCCCTCCAGTGGCGTCAGAAATTAATTGGTCGAGCTTTTCGCCAAAAAGGCGACCGCCCTGATACGGAAGAGAAGTTAATGACTTTTTGGAAGTCGAATCCGCACGCCAGTCCCTCAGCCATAAGGCTCTCCGGATGGTGATGGCGTTTGCTGCTGCTTGCGAAGCACAGTTAGCAGCGTCCAGGGACGCGGTAACTACAAAATCTCCCGCTCTGGCTATCTGAGTAACGAGGTCTGCTACCTCGGGGGGAAGATCAGTATCCAGCACCGCTGCGGACAAGACCTCAGCCCAGTGGGTCATAGCCGTAGCCACCCACGTAGCAGCAAAAGATGGGAAGAGTGCGGCTGCTGAGGCTTCAAAGGCTGAACGCACCATATTGTCGACCTGACGATCGGTTGGATTTTTAATAGAGGCACCCTCCGAAGAGGATAAAACAGATTTAGTAGCAAGGCGTGATACCGGAGGATCTACCGGGGGAGAATGAGACCAATCTTTTCTTAGATCCTGGGCAAAGGGGTATTTTGATTCCATGGGCTTCTGCCCCGTGAATCGTTTATTGGGACGGATCCTGTGAGATTCAACAATTTCTTTAAATTCAGGATGAGTAGCGAATACCTTGTGAGCTCGCTTGGTCCTCTTAAAGGACACGGCATGATCTGTTTTAGATAAAGGTTCCTCCTCAAGTTTCAAAGCCTTAAGGTACCTTCACACTGAACGATATCGCTAGCGATCCGTGATGTTGCAGCGTCCTGGCTAGCGATGTCGTTGAGTTTGACAGGCAGCAGCGATCAGGATCCTGCTGTGCCATCGTTGGTCGGAGCAGAAAGGCCAGAACTTTATTTTGTCGCTGGATCTCCCGTAGACATCGCTGAATCGGCGTCACTGGTAACCAGGGTAAACATCGGGTTACTAAGCGCAGGGCCGCGCTTAGTAACCCGATGTTTACCCTGGTTACCAGCGTAAACGTAGAAAAAAACAAACACTACATACTTACATTCCGGTGTCTGTCCCCCGGCGCTGTGCTTCTCTGCACTGTGTAAGCGCCGGCCGGCCGGAAAGCAGAGCACAGCGGTGACGTCACCGCTGTGCTTTCCGGCTGGCGCTTACACAGTGCAGAGAAGCACAGCGCCGGGGGACAGACACCGGAATGTAAGTATGTAGTGTTTGTTTTTTTTTACGTTTACGCTGGTAACCAGGGTAAACATCGGGTTACTAAGCGTGGCCCTGCGCTTAGTAACCCGATGTTTACCCTGGTTACCAGGGGACTTCCAGGGGACTGGTTACCAGGGGACCTGTGTGACAGCTCTCCAGCGACCACACGGCGACGCTGCAGCGATCGGGATCGTTGTCTAGATTTCTGCAGCGTCGCTAAATGTGACGGTACCTTTATTCACTGACTCAATCAGAGAGTCGAGAGTCTCCTGATTGTGAAGAAATTCCTGATCTAGGGACGAGTCAGAATCGTCCTCTGAAACAGGTGTTCTGCTAGCCCCAATCGAAGGGGAGTGAGAAATGGAGCTGTCAGAACCCGAATCCCGGTGATGGTCTGGGGATATGGCATGAGTCCTTTTTCTGGAAGGGCGAGAGGCCCTTGGCAAGGTACGACCCCTGGAGTACGAGGAGTTTTGAGGATCGGAAGCGTCGTCCGTAAGAGTGCCCTGGTTAGAGGAGGGGTCTCGGAACGATTTTAACGCTTTTGCCAGGGATGCCATAGACCGGGTAAGGGAGGTAGCCCACTCAGGGGGACCAGGCTCACTGGGTTCGGTATCAGTAACAGGTGGTTCCTGAACAGTCGCCGGTTCGTAAGCTGTGCACAATGCAGTATTGTGACCCTGGGGTAATGAGACCTTACAAGAGGTACATTCAGCAAAAAATACAGTGTGAGTTTTCCCAGACTTTTTGTGAGGCCTTGATTGAGACATAGTGACATTGAGGAGAGCGCTTACTAGCAGGGGAAGGGTTAAGCAATGTGTCTGCAGCTTACCCAGGTCCTGTGTCTTGAGTCCCCAGGGAAGGTCCGCAATGTATCCTAAAGGCTGTATATCGGCTGTGACCCCGGATCCAGAGATTAGGAGGGCTGGAGCAGCGCTGCAGGATCAGCGCTGGGTATACCAAGATGGCCGCTGAGATCTGTGAGAGCGCTTCTCATGGAACGAGAAGCGCTGGAAAAGATGGGCGGCGATAATTGCCGGTGGGCGTGGCCAAGGACTCCGGCCTGTGTGAGGAGAAAAGTCAGGGACTAAATTTTAAAAACTTGCGGTTGCAGCCTGTTGCCGGCGACAGCTATTAGAGCCATCCTGAGGTAGCACTCGTACTTCAAAAAATGCGCGCTGCGGACCACCCACGGACCCGAGCTTAGCCCTTTAGAAGTGCGGACCTTCCATACCCCGGGGACCAGGACCCCCCCAGCGCCTCGGCCCCCGCAGTGTACTTACAGTAGATGCGGTGGGCCGGTGCTCAATCCACCGTCGCCATAGTCAGGGATGGGGTGGAGAGCTTCTGCCGCCTTGTGTCATCCGCTATATCAGTGGTGATGCAGAGGGGGGCTGCACGGACGCCATATATATCATGTCAGGCTATGCACCTGGCTCCAGGAGAGGTAGATGGAGGGCTACTCCATGTGGTCGCCTGCTATGGAGGAGGGGAGATCGGAACGCGAAGGAACCGTAATGGTGAGCTCAGGGCTGGCATCCAACGTTGCAGGAAAGGATACGGGAGGGACGCTCCACGTACTTGCCTGTTGATGGTTCGGGGGAGATTGGAGCCTAGAAAGGATCTGTCGCCCCCACTCGCTCCATTAAAGGAAAAAATAGAACAAAAAATCAAAAATTAAAATAAAAACGGTGGGGTCTGAAACAGACCCAAGTGCCTCCTACAGACACTAAGCAAGAACTGGTTCACCGAGAGCCAGCAGGAGGGTGTATACTGCAGGGGAGGAGTTACTCTTTATGTGTTAACTTAGTGTCCTCCTAGTGGCAGCAGCATAACACCCATGGTCCTGTGTCCCCCAATGAGGCGTAGGAGAAAACTCTGCTTGTACACGAGTATATACGTATGGTTCTCCATCAGTACAGAACCATCATAACCCCCATACATGCACATATTATCCTTGCCATCCGCTTCTGAAGTATTCGTGCATAGCAAAAGAAATAATGAGGGATATTTAGGAAGTATGCCATTCCAGAGTACATCGATTGTAGCACTCCTCATCCCCTATTTAAAGTTCATCGTGGAAAATTTGCTGTGGTTTACTGAATGCTAGAAATGTGTCAAACTTTCATAAATCAGCCTTACTATATTAGTGGATCCTAATTACTTACAGACAGTAGATTTGTTTTTTCGTTTCATTTTTTTTTGTGTTTAGATATTATAAAGCATATTCAGTTATGATAAGTTCTGCACCTTTTTAATTCACTTTGTTTAATTTAGAGACAGAACATGTATAATTGGTAGGGAGGTTGAACTTAATGGACTGGGTCTATTTTCAAGCTATGTAACTACGTTTGTATAAAAGGTGTTGACGCTCCATTCTATCCATTCTTGTTTTCGGTATTACTCGTACACTCTTCACTCGGTGCCGTAGGCCGTCCTGCTACATATTCCTTGAAGAATTCCAATTGTGCAGACTTATGTAAAAAGATCCTGTGGTTTCAACTGGGTCTTGTAGTTCCACGCAGCAGCTATTCAATTACACACTCGTTTGATTCTGTAGCTGAGACCTTGGGTGGTCATCATAGGATCGTCCCCATCCCATGTCTTGCATTTTTATGCTTCCATCGCTAATAGTGATCAAATGGCTACATTGGTGGAAATAAATTTAAAGTTATGGGTCTTAAAATATAGCAGTGCAACCCAATTTTTGTTTTTATTTTTTAACTTGCATAAATTTAGTATTAATTGTACTAGCATAAAATTACCAAGTCACAGTTACTACAGAAAGAATGCCATAAAGACCAAGCCCAAAATACCCAACAATGCAACAATAGCAGAGATTTCTCCGTTCAACCCTACAGAATTTTTTTTTTTCTCATTTTTAATACGATTTTATGGAAACTTGTTGGAGGCGGTTTTCAGATGTCAACGGAAAAATAAAAATTATCTCTTGGAACAGTGGGGGTGAAAAAAAGTCTGCAGTGGGAGTGAAAGTGCTGAGGAATAGATTGTAAAAATGGTGTACTGCCCCACTGAATGCCATTAGCTTACTTTTTGATGTCATCCATTAGGAAGGTGCTGTCCTCAATAAACCTTTCCCATCATTTAGGATCAGCCTGAAGGGCACACAGACTTGGGTACATAACTTCAGCCTCAGATTTGGGAAGCCACCTAAAATTTCCAGAACCATTTCTGCCCCAGTTTAATTTGCTTTTTAGCGCCTCCTCGCTTCTCTCCCTTCCTACACTTGTGTATCCGTGCCCAACTGTCTATTTTATTTTATTCTTTCATTAGGAGCGGTTTTAGTATTTCTTCCCGGTCTTGCAGAAATCAAGATGCTGTATGAACAGTTGCAATCAAACGCCTTGTTTAGTAATAGACGTAATAAGAGGTACATTTCTCATTTCTTTGAGATCTATATTCCTAAGAACACATCGGAATAACATGGTGATGAATGATCGTCTGATCTCTCTGACAGGTGTGTCATTTACCCCCTACACTCGTCCTTATCCAGCGAGGAGCAGCAGGCGGTCTTCATTAAACCGCCCCAAGGAGTTACAAAGATAATAATCTCCACCAACATTGCGGAAACGTCGATCACCATTGATGATGTTGTCTACGTTATAGACTCGGGCAAGATGAGAGAGAAAAGGTATTGCAAGTGATAATGAGAAATAACACTGCCGTAGAGTGGTGATGTCATGGGTCAAGCGTCCACCAGTGTCAGATGTGATGATCCTTACTAACAGAAATTATATCCATCAATGAGGCCATATTGCCAGCAGAGCAGCTGCCATACTTGTGCTAGCATTAGTCAGCTTTGATGACACCGACCGCTGAAGCCCACGGACATTACTGTAATAGAAGGCCTACAGATGGCTAGAGAGTGATGTTCTCCTTCTACAAACTCTGATTATACACTGGTTCTTATAGATTACTTGAGAGAAAAAAATTGCCTTGATTGAGGATCACGTCTAACGTTAAGATGTTCAAATGGCTGCTTTTTAGGTATGATCCTGGTAAGAGCATGGAGAGTCTGGAAGACACTTGGGTGTCTCGAGCCAACGCTATACAAAGGAAAGGCAGAGCTGGTCGCGTGGCCTCTGGGATCTGCTTTCACCTCTTCACCAGCCACCACTATGAGCATCAGCTTTTAGAGCAGCAGCCACCAGAGATCCATCGAATCCCACTCGAACAGCTCTGTTTGAGGTATTGTTAATGGCCTCTGTGTCTAATTTGTCATTTATTTATTTTTTTTCTTTTTTCATTTACTGTATTTTGCGGACTAAAGATTAACCACATGGTTTGATAGTAAAACATATATCCTACTAAAAAGTATTGTATGAAAAATGTATAGAGGTAAAGCGGTCAATATAACAAATTTGAATGCACTAAGATACCACAGGGAGGTAATAGATCTTACTTACAGAGCTTCTCTGCATTGTATACATATAGCTTTAGATCTGCACATATATATGCACCAATCTGCTGCAGCCTCCGTATACACATACTCACCACTGCTGTGTATATACACAGCAATGCTGTACTAACATACTCAGCAGAATTGGAATAGGGTTAATTCTGCGCTGCCGTTATTTAAAGATGGAAAAGAAGGGCTGTATTTAGGATTGCGGTTAATTAGTCAACACGTATCGAAGTTCCAAACTTCATCAAGACGAACCACATTGTGGTATATTACTTTGGCAATCAGTTGTACTGATAAAGATGAGATGTGACCGTAGTGTTTACTTTCATTGTGGATTGCTACACAAACAAAACGCATATCGCATGATCTCTTGAGTGCCTAGTTTCGCTTTCTATATTTAATATAGGGACCCAGATTCCAGAGATGTATTAATTACTGGGCTGCTTGCTTTAGTTTTGATAAAATCACTGTTTTATCTGCTGCAGATCTAGCAGTTCTATGAATGCTGAGCCCTTGGTAACCCCGCCCCCACCACTGATTGGCAGCTTTCTGTATACACTGTGCATAGGCAGGAAGCTGCAAATCAGTGGTGGGGGTGGGATTATACAGAGCTCATGAATATGGAGGACTACATGGCAGTAGGTTTACTAGTCCTCTAGAGATAATATACTGCTGATAAAACAGAGATGTTTGTTAAATAGAGTGCTCAAGAAGCCCAATAAGTGACACATTGCTGGAATCGGGATCTTTGCCTTTATAGCATGATGGTATTATGATAAATTATACAATGCAATTTAGTTTTTTTTTTTCACTTTATTTAAACTGACCAAAAAATGTTGCTCACTCTCCCAGTGGGCGTTTTTACTTTGCTTGGCCGCAGTTTTTGAAAATCTTTATTGTGGTTCCCCTGAGCCAGAGGTCCGTTCGATCAAAAAACTCATCAGAAATAAACTACAGTCTTAATTTTATTCACTTGATCCTGTGAATCCGTTACCAGCAGCACAGCACACCTGCAATTCTTCCTTTTCATTGCTTTTATCATGATGCTCTCAGATGAGATAGCGAAAACCTGTTGAGTGTCTTTTTTTTAAACCTATTAGCAGTACATTCCTTTTATCAATGATGAATATGTTGGCACAATTTGCGTCATTAATTCAGTGGTCCCATGGACACATTTTTATTTTACTTTGTATTTTTTTCCCACGTAAGAGTTTCCTTTAGGAAAGATTGTTTGACTTGTGACACCTTATGTTTAATTCATTGTTATCCTTGCTGTTCTTTTTCTACCAGTTATTTAAAAACCCACACAATAGGTTATGTGCACACGTTGCAGATTTGACTGTGGAATTTTCTGTGCAGATTCTGCATTTCTAGGCAGAAAACGCAGGTCATTATCTGCACCTTTTTTTGGTATGTGCACACATTGCAGATTTTTGTGCAGATTTCTTCCTTTTTTTTACCCCTGCAGATTTCTATTATGGCATGGGTGCAGAAACGCAGCAGATTTGCACAAAAGAATTGACATGGTCCTTTTTTGAATCTGCTGCGTTTTCCGTGCAGAATTTTCCGCACCATTAGCACAGCATTTTTTTTTTTTGCCATTGATTTACATTTTACTGTAAATCACTTGCAGATCTGCAGCGTTTCTGCGTGGAAAAAAAAGCTGCAGATCTGCAGGAAATCCGCAACGTGTGCACATAGCCTAACTCCTTTGGTTCATAAATTAATTCTTTGTTCCTTTTTTTCTTTTTCTTTGACAGGATAAAAATTTTAGAGATGTTTTCAGAGTTTCGTCTGGAAACAGTCTTGTCCAGATTAATTGAACCGCCCAGAGTGGAATCTCTGCAGGCCTCCAAGTTACGTCTTCAAGATCTTGGTGCACTTACCCAGCAAGAAAAGCTGACGCCACTTGGGTACCACCTGGCCTCTCTGCCAGTAGATGTGAGGATTGGTAAACTCATGCTCTTTGGTGCCATCTTTCGCTGTCTGGACCCTGTTCTCACTATTGCTGCTAGCCTGGCTTCTAAATCTCCATTTGTGAGTATTATAATGATTAATCTAAGCTTCTTTTTAGCTACAATATGAGCTAGGTGAGTTGAAATTGTTTTAGAAATCTGATGTGTGATCACCAAAGGTCAACCAGCTCATTCATTTCTTCTTGGTCTGTTAGCGCACACGCAGTGTTCACTACTGAACACAGAAGGGCATGCAATGAAAGATTACATCCTGAAACCAGTGCCCGAGTCAGGATGCACTTTGTGGGTGGAGTTTGTACGGCCCCCCAAGGATGGTATAAATATCCAAATGGCCCTTCGCAGAAAAAAAGATTCCCCAGCCCTGCATTAGGATAACGGATTACTGACATATGGTATGATTGTGAATCCAGCCTGTCATTGAAGGGGTTTTCTGCTCACAAAAAAAAAAAAAAGTTGCTGTCCATGTAGGGAGTCTCCAAAGCCTCTTTTTAATTTTTATCTCCCCTTTTAACCTCCTGCAGCCAGTTTTATGGTTTTTAATCGTTTATATGTTAAACTCTCCACCTGTGCCTCTAGATAACATCATTCTCCAGGAGGCAGTGTCTCCTGGCTTCTCTGACAGTGCTTTATCTGCCTCTGAGCTCTCTCACTCCTATCCTCGGGACACGCCATCTTCACCTAAAAAAAACACCATTCTGAGACTATTATACAGTCTCAAGATGGATAAATCTCTGTCCACAGTATTTCCGCCCTAACATTCTTTTTACTACACCTACAATCAGTTTACTGTTGGGGAACAATAAGTCATAAAACGTAGTCCTTTATTCTAGTGTAAACTAGCATCAGCACTATCCCCTCTGGCCAGACTCACTAGATGATAATGCAGGCTCCACAAACAACTATACTACTTCTCTGTGGCTTCTGTTCTGTCTATCTCCCTAAACAAACTGACACTGCTCTGACAGCTGCTGGCTGAGCCCTGCCTCCTGCATTCAGGGCCGTGCTGTCTGACAGGCTATGATCTTCTGGAAGCACAGACCGGAAACCTCAGTTCTGTGCTTTGAATGGACTGTAGCTGGAAGTAAGGAACTGAAAGTCACATGACCACGTCTCCGAAACAGAGCAGAATTTTAACTGCAAATAAGTTATGAAGTTTCTTAATTTCACGTAAGCTTTACAATGTTCTAATTATTTGTGTTCGTAAAGCCCCTTTAAGTTCATGCAGTTAATAATAATAATAATAATAATAATAATAATAATCTTTATTTTTATATAGCGCTAACATATTCCGCAGCGCTTTACAGTTTACAAACATTATCATCGCTGTCCCCGATGGGGCTCACAATCTAAATTCCCTATTAGTATGTCTTTGGAAGTTAGTTCTTACTAAGCTCAGTATAAGTTAAAGGGGTTATCCAAGACTCTGTAATTTTTTTTTTTTTTTACTACGAGCTCAAGAACTAACAGGCAGATAGTTGCGAACTACCTGCCTGTTGTGCCCAGTGCCGATCTCTGAGCAGTCACAGACCCGCTCCTGCCGGCGATTCAGCAGCTTCCGCTGTTGTCATCTTGACCTAGCAGCGGCTTCTCTTTCATTATGCTCTGTTGACATTGCTGATTGACCGCAAACTCCCCACTGCCTAAATGCGGGGAGCCGGCTTTAAATCAGCATGACATTTGCAGTCACACCCAGTCAACAGAGCAGCTCAGAAGAGGAACAGCTGCTTTGTTGAGGTGGAGCAGCTGTATCGCCGGCAGGAGCGATCAGTGACTTCTCTGAGCCGGCGCTGATTAGAACAGGCAGGTCGTTTGCTCTGTTAGCAACTACCTAAGTGTTAGTTTTTAGGCCAATAGTTAAAATAAATAAATAATCCTCAATAACCCTTTTTAGTGATGGGTCTACGCAGCTCATATACTTAGGTTTTGGAAAAATTGTACCTGTCCTTCTTGTTATGAGTGACGGATACAGGTGCTTCTCACAAAATTACTATATAGAGTCATTACAAACAGAGTGATCTATTTCAAGTGTTTATTTCTGTTAATGTTGATGATTATGGCTTACAGCCAATGAAAACCCAACAGTCATTATGTGAGTAAATTAGAATACTTTATAACACCAGCTTAAAAAATGATTTTAAAATCCAAAATGCTGGAAGTGTCAAAAGCACCTGTATATCCCTACACAGATAAGGGAAGACCTGTCAACCCTATGGAGCCAAAGAGGGGCAGAGGGAAGCCACCAATGTGACACGTCTCCTACAGCCCAGCATGTTACACTGGCTGCGACCCTGTGAAAACATTAAGATCAGTTTTAATACTTTTCAGAAAAGGCAGTTTGTACTTGGTGACTCGTTCCCCTCAAAACTCCTACCAGCACTAGATCATATAGGGGTAAAGTTTATTTGTACCTAAGTTAACCAAGGAAAATAGAGATTTTTGTGTACTCACCGTAAAATCCTTTTCTCCGAGCCACTCATTGGGGGACACAGGACCATGGGTGTTATGCTGCTGTCACTAGGAGGCTGACACTAAGTTGAGACAAAAAGAGTTAGCTCCTCCCCTGCAGTATACACCCTCATGCTGGCTTCCAGAGACCCAGTTCAGTGCAAAAATCAGTAGGAGATTAATAACAATACATTACATAACATTAGAGTATAACATGTCAGAGAAAGTCAAGAACCAAAAAGGTAACGAGCCAAAGGCTAACAGGGTGGGTGCTGTGTCCCCCAATGAGTGGCTCGGAGAAAAGGATTTTACGGTGAGTACACAAAAATCCCTATTTCTCCTTCACCACATTGGGGGACACAGGACCATGGGACGTCCCAAAGTAGTCCCTGGGTGGGGAACAATACAACCAAACAACTCTGTGTACCATCTGACTATAAGTGCACAACGGCCGCCTGCAGAATACGTCTCCCAAGGGCCTCATCCGCGGAAGATTGAGTGTGGACGTTGTAGTGCTTTGTGAAAGTATGCAGGCTAGACCATGTTGCGGCTTTGCAAACCTGCTCCGCTGTTGCCTGGTGCCGAATGGCCCAGGAAGCGCCCACAGACCGAGTAGAGTGTGCTCTAACCCCCGCCGGGATAGGCCTGCCCTTGACCCGATAAGATTCTTGGATAGCCAATCGGATACATCTGGCTATTGTGCCTTAGACACGGCTGAACCCTTTCTGTGACCCTCCGGGAGGACAAAGAGGGAGTCCAATTTGCGGAAAGGAGCAGTCCTAGAAACGTACCTCCTGAGGGCCCGTACCACGTCCAAGGTATGAAGGGCCTTTTCGACCCTATGTCTCGGCTGAGGGCAGAAGGAGGGAAGAATGATATCTTCATTAAGGTGGAAGGATGAAACCACCTTAGAGAGAAAAGCCGGAGATGGGCGTAAGACTACTTTGTCCTGGTGAAAGGAAAGGAAAGGCGCCCGGCAGGATAGTGCGGCCAACTCCAAGACGTGCCTGATAGATGTCACTGCCACAAGGAAGGCAACCTTCCAGGAGAGGATGGTCAGCGGGACGTCCTGCAGAGGTTCAAATGGAGATTCCTGAAGTACGCTCAAGACCAAATTGAGATCCCAGGTCTCTAACGGCATTCTGTAGGGGGGTACCACGTGGGAGACCCCTTGAATAAAGGTCCTGACTTGCAAGTGAGCGGCAATCTTATGCTGGAAAAACACCGATAACGCTGAGATCTGACCCTTGAGGGAACTGAGCACCAGGCTAGAATCCAAGCCGGACTGGAGAAATTCCAGAATGGAAGGAACGGAGAAAACAAGAGGGGGACGACCGCGGAGCCTGCACCATGAGAAAAAGGCTTTCCAGGTGCGGTGATATATGCGAGCGGAAGACGTCTTGCGAGCGCTGATCATGGTGGCAATTACCTGCTGGGAGAGACCTGCTTGGGTTAGGATCCAGGTTTCAACAGCCAAGCCGTTAAACGTAGGGCCCCTGAGCTCTGGTGGTAGATCGGTCCTTGGCGCAGCAGATCTGGGAGGTCTGGTAACCGCCAGGGGACGTCGGATACGAGATGAACGAGTTCCACCAACCATGCGCGAAGTGGCCAATCCGGGGCGATAAGGATCACCGGAACCCCTTCCATCTTGATTTTTCGGATCACTTTCGGCAACAGAGGAAGTGGAGGGAACACGTACGGGAATTTGAACCGGTGCCATGGGGATATCAGTGCATCCACCCCTACGGCTCGGGGATCCCGAGAACGTGCTATGAAGTTGGGGACCTTGGCGTTCAGTCTGGACGCCATCAGGTCCACGTCCGGAGTTCCCCAGCGAAGGCAGATTTGATGAAAAACCTCTGGATGGAGTTCCCACTCTCCCGAGGCGAGACCCTGACGGCTGAGAAAGTCCGCCGCCCAGTTCTCGACGCCCGGAATGTGCACTGCGGAAATGGTGGAGTGGTTGGCCTCGGCCCAACGGAGAATATGTGAGACCTCCTGCATCGCCGCCCTGCTGCGGGTACCCCCTGATGGTTTATGTACGCCACCGCTGTGACGTCCGACTGAATTCTGATTGGGTGACCCGCGAGCTGGAAGTGAAAGCGTCTCAGGGCAAACCTGATAGCTCGGATCTCCAGAATGTTTATGGGAAGTTTCGACTCCCGAATCGTCCAACGCCCCTGGGCAGTGTGGTGGTGAAACACCGCTCCCCAACCGAGGAGACTGGCGTCGGTGGTCACCACCAGCCAATGGATCGGGAGAAAAGACCTCCCCTGGTTGAGAGATGATTCCAAAGTCCACCATTTGAGCGCTTGCCTGGTCCGCGGGGGCAGAGGACATGGCCTGTCGAGGGTTAAGGGACTCCTGTCCCAATTGTCCAGTAGAGCTTGTTGTAAGAGACGGAGATGCAGTTGGGCGAAGGGAATCGCTTCCATTGCGGCCACCATCTTCCCCAGGATCTTCATGGCAAACCGAATGGACTGCGGACAAGGGCGACAGAGCGTCCGGGCTCCCTGCTGAAGCGCTTGGGCCTTGGACCAAGGAAGTAAAACCAGCCCCTTGGACGTGTCCAGGATCATGCCTAGGAAAGAGATCCTTTGAGCTGGAACGGGGAGGACTTGTCCAAGTTGATTAACCAGCCCAGGCGCGAAAGGGAATCCAACGTAATGCGGACGCTTGCTTCGCAGGCATGAACAGACGACCTTCTCATCAAAGGTTTATCTAAGTATGGCAACACGACCACTCCCCGGGAGTGTAGAATGGCCATGACAGCCGCCATGACCTTCGTGAATACCCTGGGCGCTGTGGCAAGACCGAAGGGTAAGGCCGTGAATTGAAAATGGTCCTCTAGTATGGCGAAGCGGAGGAATCTTTGATGTGGCGGAAAGATTGGGATATGAAGATAAGCATCTTTGATGTCTATTGATGCTAGGAACTCGCCTCTCTCCATTGAGGAGATGATCTACCAGAGGAATTCCATCCGGAAGTGCCGTACCTTTACATACTTATTTAGGAGCTTCAAGTCCAAAATGGGGCGCACAGTCCCGTCCTTTTTTGGCACGACGAAGAGATTTGAGTAAAAACCTCTGAATGTCTCGCGTTCCGGAACCGGAACGATGACCCCGTTTTGGCGGAGGGATACGATGGCGCAGTGAAGAGCACGAGACTGAGCTCCCGAACTTGGGAGACGAGAGGGAAAAAACTGAGCTGGAGGGGAGGCGGAGAATTCTATTTTGTAACCAGAAGACACCAGGTCTCTGACCCATTCGTTGTGGATGACGGAAAGCCAGATGTGTCGAAAAAGAAGCAGGCATCCGCCTATCTCGGTTGTGTCGACTGTAATTCTCCCCGAGTCATTGTGAAGGAAATCTGGCAGGCCTAGAACCTCTGGTTCTGGGTTGTCTAGGTTTTCCTCGCCAGGACTGATTCGGTCTGTAAGAAGGCCGAGAGTCTGTCTGTGCGTGTAGATCGTTCTGATCTAGACGATGCTGTGGAGTTGGACCAGAAAGGGCCACCGCGAAAGGGGCGAAAACGAAAATGCTGTTGGTGCTGAAAAACAGCTTTTGCCCTGTGTTGAGGGAGGAACTTGCTTTTTCCCCCTGTAGCATCGCAAATAACTTGGTCCAATTTTTCTCCAAACAGGCGTCCGCCCTGAAAGGGAAGAGAAATCGGAGACTTTTTTTAGGAGGAATCCGCACGCCACTCTCTAAGCCAAATAGCTCTCCTGATGGTGACGGCGTTTGAAGCCACGGTTGCCGCACAGTCTGCTGCGTCTAATGATGCGTACATCACATAATCTGCAGCCATAGCAATTTGTTTGGCGAGGTCCACCGCCTCAGACGGAAGAGCCTGGTCCTGAATGGATTTTGCAAGAGCATCTGCCCAGAAAACCATTGCCTTGGCGACCCATGCCGCAGTGAAGGAGGGAGATAGGGAGGAACCTGAGGCTTCATACACTGAGCGCGCCAGAGAATCTAACTGGCGTTCTGTGGGATTTTTGATTGAAGCCCCGTCAGGTACTGATAACAGCGTTTTGGTAGCCAAACGCGATACCGGAGGATCTACCAGCGGTTGTTTGGTCCAATCCTTGACCAGATCTGCGGAAAAGGGATACTTTGATTCCAGGACCTTTTTCCCCGTAAAGCGTTTATCTGGACGCTCCCTGTGCCGCCGAACTATCTCTAGGAAATCCGGATGGGAGGCGAACACCTTATCGGATCGCTTGGTTCTCGTGAAGGAGACTGCGTGATCAGGAGCTGAATTAGGGTCATCATTAACCTTTAGCGCATGATTGACAGCCTCGATGAGGGAGTCAACAGTTGAACGGAACTCCGGAGAATCCGCGTCCATGGACACCTCAGACTCATACTCGTCATGATCGCTTCGAGCCCTTGGGGAGGGTGAGCGAGAAGTGGAGCTACTCGAGACTGAATGGCGTGGTGAATGCTCAGGAGAGGTAGTGCGGATCCGTTTTTTGGATGTCCGAACCTCCTTTGGGTGAGAGCGGCCCCTGCTGGCCGATGATTCCCGTTACAGAGGGGTCTCTTAACCCAGGGAAACGAACGCCCCGCTCCCCAGAGGGGTCATGAAGGGATTCAATCGCTTTGGCTAGTGAAGCAATGGATTGTGACAGTGACGTGGCCCACTCAGGGGGGCTAGGAACACTGGGGTCGGTAGCGGCGGAGGGCTCCTGGCACATTGGGCATCACATGCAGGACAGAGGGGGGAGCTTTGAGGCCGAGGGAAAGGAGCCTGGCAGGTGGTACATGCCGAGAAATCGGTTGTATGCACCTTTGTGGACTTTTTACACCTTGACTGGGACATTTTGTACCCCAATGTAATGAAAAGCTGCTAGGTGGAAGCTGAGGGGTAACGCTGCAGGGAAGCAGTTAGTGCCGTCTCCTTACCCGGTCCTGTGCCCCGCAATTGGATAGGTGGCACTGAGTGGGAGAAGAAAACCTCCGTGGAGACAGGGAAGCCGGCCGGCGCTGCGTGCTGCCGATGCCGAGAGTCTGTGGGTAATCTTGCAGGGAGCGAGAAGCGCCAGAAGTGTGGGCGGAGCCGCAGAAATGATGTGTGAGGTGGGCGGAGCCTGCCGGAATGCGGCCTACACAAGGCCGAAGCTGGGGACTAAATTTCTGGCCTCGGCCGGCGCGCACCCGCGGACCACGGGGAAAGAAATCGCGGCGGTAAGGGGAGAATCCTGCCGCTATGGAGCCCCCCAAAAAGCTGTGACCGCCAGAAAAAGCCCGACCCCTGTTGCACTTACCCCAAAATGAAGGTGCCCGGGATAGTTAGGACGGTGCAGGGTTGGGGAGCCTCCATCCACCATCCCTTGAAAGGGGGGTGGAGAGGAACCGTCTGCCTCCTTCCATCATCCGCCTTTTCAGTGCTGATGCAGTGGGGGCTGCACAGACGCCACAGTGGAAGAGTGCCTCTGAACAGCCGAGGGTGAGACCTGGTGGGCAGGGCAGATGTCCGGCAAAAAAGGCCTGGCTGCAGAAGAGGATACTGGAGGTGACACACCAGTGCTCCACTGTAAAATAGGGGGGAGATCGGTGCCCTTGAAGGGGCCCGTCGCCCAAAAGGTCAGCTCAGGCAGTGGCATCCCACGTCGCAGGAGAGGATACGGAGAGGTGAAACTCCCGTGCTCGCTTGTTGTTGGTTCAGGGAGATCGGAACATGAAAGAATCCGTCGCCCCTTCGTCCGGAAAAGAACTTTTAAATCCAGTGTGCCTCCTACAGACACTAAGCTTGAACTGGGTCTCTGGAAGCCAGCATGAGGGTGTATACTGCAGGGGAGGAGCTAACTCTTTTTGTCTCAACTTAGTGTCAGCCTCCTAGTGACAGCAGCATAACACCCATGGTCCTGTGTCCCCCAATGTGGCGAAGGAGAAACAAGTTTTTATCATCCTCTCATTAAAAAAGTGTCCAGGAGGAGTGATGCCGCCATGTGACGTGTCCAATGAATTGTACCAGCACTCATGCATTTCATACATCTAATATATATATATATATTATTTTTTTTTTAAAAGGTGTGTCCTTGGGATAAAAAGGAAGACGCAAACAAGAAGAAGCAAGAATTTGCAGTAGGCAACAGTGATCACTTGGCTCTTCTCCAGGCTTATAAGGTAGAGGCAGCCGATGTTCCTTATTGTAATTGCCAGCGTACCTGTCTACAAATTATGATGTATGGGTCACTGTCCAGTACTAACATCAGCATCAATGTCATTCTTGTTGTCTTATGTGGTAAACGAATTTAAGGGGAATCTGTCAGCAGGTTTTTTTTCTAGCTAATCTGAGAGCAGCATAATGTAGGGACAGAGCCCCTGATTCCAGCAATGTGTCACTTACTGCACTGCTTGCTATAGTTTTTATAAAATCACTGTTCTATCAGTAGGGGATTATCACCAGAGGACTACTTGGCCTTCTGCCAGGTAGCCCAACCCCGTCATCTCCACTGATTGGCAGCTTTTTGCTTATGAACACTGCCAAAACGGTGGTAGAAGCCACCAGTATCTTTTTATATATGGAGGGGGAAAAAAAGAAAGCAGCGGAAAAATTATGGAAAAGACATTTCAGGAAAAAAATCACCAGCATTCTGCTTTAAGCTATGTGGATAACACCAGCTGCTGTGTTCAGACTCATACATGCTATTGTCAGTAATGGCCGCATCACAGAGGGAGAGCAATATGACAACTGGAGGCCTGATAATGCTTTTAAGTGGGAAAAAAGCCACAAAATCAGTTTCCCAATAGTGTTTTTTTGTTTAAAGAAAAAAAAACTGAACATAATTGGTATCTCTGCAACAGCCCATGCTTTAAAATTGTCACATTGTTTATGCAGGGAGGTGAATTTTTAGCAATTTTTGTTGAAAAAGTAGCAAAAAATTTGGTGTCGTTTTAATTGTATCTAGGATCGCTGTGTGCCTCTTTTTATTTTTTTTTCCCCCGTTTGGCCTCCCAAAGAATGGAAAGAAAGAGTGAAAAAGAAATCTCTTGTATTCCAAAATGGTACCAAATAAAGAGTGCAGCTTGCCACGCAGAAAAAAAAGAGCGCCCTCGCACAGCTTCATCAATGGAACATTTTTTAAATGTTGTAGCTCTCATGCTCAAAAAGAATTTTATGTATTTTTTTTTTAAAGAATGTAGTCATTGTTTTTTTTGTTTAATTTTTAAAGCTTTATTTTTCTCTTCTGGGCTTGTCCAATTTTTTTTTTTTTAAATCTATACTTTGGATCAGTATTATGGCAATGAAAACTCTCCTTTCTCCATGTAGGCTTGGCGTACAGTCATTAGAGAGAACTCGCGGGCTGGGTACCAATATTGCCGAGAGAACTTCTTGTCTTCTAGAGTGCTCCAGGTAATGAGATGTCTCTTATCTTTGTATAGTTTCTTAAGCCCCCGTCTCACTAAGCGAGATCGCTAGCGAGATCGCTGCTGAGTCACAAGTTTTGTGACGCAACAGCGACCTCAGTAGCGATCTCGCTATGTGTGACACGTAACAGCGACCAGGCCCCTGCTGTGAGATCGCTGGTCGTGTCGGAATGGCCTGGACCTTTTTTTGATCGTTGAGGTCCCGCTGGGTAGCACACATCGCTGTGTTTGACACCTTACCAACGACCTCGTTGACGACTCAGACACTGAATCGTCATAATAGCTTCCATGTGACATCGTTGTACAGGTCTCTACAGGTCGCTGGTGAGATGTCAAACAGTGAGATCGCAGAAGCGATCGTTGGAAGATCTCACTGTTTGACATCTCACCAGCGACCACATAGCGACGCAGTAACGATCCCTGACAGGTCGTATCGTTGTCGGAATCGCTTTAGCGTCGCTAAGTGAGACGGGGCCTTTACTGAATGGTTTCTGAGATTAAGCAATACATGAAGGAAAGCCATAGCTGCCCCTTCATCATAAGGCTTTGTTCACATGTTGCATTTTTGCTGGTTTTTAAGCAAATTAAAAGCTGCTTTTTACGTGCTGCTGATGTCTGTCTCACCTGGTGGTCTGGGGTTCAGTTGTACTCACCAGCACCTTCTCTGAGCTGGCTGTCAGCTGACTCCCAGCCCGGGCGGCGGCAAAATGCAGCTACCGGGAAAACGCCTTAACAAATGGTCCACCCCTGCCGGCTGCGCCTGGGGCATATGCCCCGCCTGCCCCTCTTCCCCTAGATACGCCTCTGATCTTTAATTTGATCATGTCTTTTATGTTTCACACAATTGCAATAATCTTTGAAGAATCAAATTTAATTTAGGGGCTCGGCATATGCTAATTAGGCAGCACTAGTCCAGTAAGTAGTCTCTTCCCCTTGGGCTAGTCACTGTGTTTCATTAGTTTGACAGTCAGCATACATCCCCAGTTATGAAAGAACTAGATGGTGGCCCGATTCAAACGCATCGGGTATTCTAGAATATGTATGTAGTATATTTATGAAGTTTTCAGAATAATGTAATTTATACACAGGATTCGGCCGGCCAGGCACGACCAATTAGCGAAGCGTGGATGAAATTCCGCGCCAATTTGCTGCTGGACTGCGCCTGTCGCTGATTGGTCACATCCGGCCGCGAACAATCAGTGAAGTCAGGGCCTGCTCCAGGTTTTTGAGGGCCCCGGGCGAAAGAGACTCAGTGGGCCCCCCTCTTTAACACATACCACGATTCATGATGCACAGATACAGCATAGAAATATAGCACAGCCAAGTAGCATACAGCCCACGTAGTATATAACACAGCCCACGTAGTATATAACACAGCCCACGTAGTATATAACACAGCCCACGTAGTATATAACACAGCCCACGTAGTATATAACACAGCCCACGTAGTATATAACACAGCCCACGTAGTATATAGCACAGCCCACGCAGTATATTGCCCAGCCACGTAGTATATTGCCCAGTCCATGTAGTATATAACACAGCCCGCCTAGTATATAGCACAGCCCCCGTAGTATATAGCACAGCCCCCGTAGTATATAGCTCAGACACGTAGTATATTGCCCAGCCACGTAATGTATTGCACAGACCCGTAATATATTGCACAGCCACGTAGTATTTAGCACAGCCACGTAGTATATAGCACAGAGACGTAGTATATAACACAGCCCATGCAGTATATAACACAGCCCACATAGTATATAGCACAGCCCAGTAATATATAGCACAGCCACGTAGTATATAGCACAGCCACGTAGTATATAGCACAGCCACGTAGTATATAGCACAGCCACGTAGTATATAGCACAGCCACGTAGTATATAACACAGCCCATGCAGTATATAACACAGGCCACGTAGTATAGAGCACAGCGATGTAGTATATTGCCCAGCCACATAATATATAGCACAGCCACGTAGTATATAGCACAGAGATATAGTATATAACACAGCCCATGCAGCATATAACCCAGCCTACGTAGTATATAGCAATGTGGGCACCATATCCCTGTAAAAAAAAAAGTTATATACTCGTCTTCCGTCGGCCCCCGGATCCAGCCCAGGCATTTACCGATGCTTTTCGCGACGCTCCGGTCCCAAGAATGCATTGCGGTCTCGCGAGATGATGACGTAGCGATCTTGCGAGACCGCTACGTTATCATCTCACGAGACCGCAATGCATGGACTGGAGCGTCGCGAGAAGCAGTGGGAAAGGCGACGGAATGTGAGTATATAATGATTTTTTATTTTATTATTTTTAACATTAGATAGGCAGCATCAATAGTAAAAAGTTGGTCACACAGGGTTAATAGCAGCGATAACGGACTGCGTTACACCGCAGCATAACGCGGTGTAACGCAGCCATTAACCCTGTGTGAGCGCTGACTGGAGGGGGCACTGACAGAGAGTAGGAAGGGGCGAATTCGTGGCCTGACTGTGCCCGTCACGGCCTGCCGGCCGAGACCAATCGGCGACATGGGATTTCCGTGACAGACAGACAGAAGTGCCCCTTAGACAATTATATATATAGATGGTTAGGCAGCATTCACACTTGCGGGTTTTTTGTTTTTT
Source organism: Ranitomeya variabilis (assembly GCF_051348905.1). NCBI lineage: Eukaryota > Metazoa > Chordata > Amphibia > Anura > Dendrobatidae > Ranitomeya > Ranitomeya variabilis. Next base: position 126,496,517 of record NC_135233.1, read on the forward strand.
TTATGCAACTGTAAAATTGGGACAATTTTGTAGTGATTGCTAAAAATTACAGCAAAGCTGGGCTTTTGCCTTGGCTGCTGATAAAACCACACTCTGGCTGTAACAAGTGAACGCAGCATTATACAGGTTGTCAATCATGCCCAGGGAGGTGTGATTAGGAGATGGGGGGGGGGGGGCAGGACTAGTCTGCGGAGGCTCACCTCTTAGATTAGTCTTGGCTCATTGACATATGCAAAGCGGCAAAAAAAAAAGTACATTGGCGAAAGACTGCAGTGCTGTTGTACAACGTGCACCAATCCATATGCATACTGCTATAATAGCAGTCGGGGGACCTGACATGTGTCTTTATTTTATACATAAAGGGACCTTCTTTCTGTTGAAATTCTTTTTTTATTCTATGCAAGCTCTGCCACTCTCTAAAGCAATCGTACGTTACAGTAACCTTTTATTTTGCAGGAAATAGCGAGTCTGAAACGACAGTTTACAGAACTTTTGTCTGACATTGGCTTTGTGAAAGAAGGGCTTAGGGCTAGAGATATTGAAAAAAGATGGGGTCAGAAGGGAGATGGAGTGGTGGAATCTACAGGCGAGGAGGTAAGTGCCTCCCTTACATAGTAATAAACTACAAAGTACCCCGGACTGCTGACATAGTGTTAGGATAGTAATCGCCTTCGAAAGAGCCTCCACTCTGAAATGGGCCTTACAGCATAAAGGAAAAAATGTACCCCTCTAAAGTAGCACACACTACCTGTAAAGGGGACAAGGGGCACACATGACGCCTCATATGCTGGATGCTGCTAAAACTGCACTACTCTCTGCGCAATCAATGTCCTATATAACACTATGGCAGCAGTTTTGTAGATTGTATAGTTGATTTTCTGTAATAAAAATGTGTCACCAGAATATTAGATAAAGGGAATCTGTCATTAAGGTCAACCCTTCAAAGACGTCTATATAGGCATGTAGCTCATAGGAGGCTGAATAACAGGATACCTTGAGATCTGCGATCCGATGTCTTATTCTGGAGAAAGCCAAGTTTTTCTTCATATGTAAATGAGGTGTTAAGATCTATGGGCCGGACGTAGATCTACATGAGAATCTGCCTCCAGAGATTATGATAAATAAAAGGGGGAGTTACCAGTGTGAGACATGTAATGACTGACAGTCTGCTCTCCTGATCTCCTGTACTGTATTAGTTATAACACCTGCACAGCTTTCTTCTTATAGTTATAATGATACACCGCTCTGCAGCAGAGCGACGGCACTCACCCCTCTTCAGCTTCCATGTAAAAGGCAGCCAGTGTGAGGGGACGACGTGTTTGCTGAGATTCATAGGAAACAGTGATTTTTACTATACACAGTAGTAAAGCGATCGAATGATGAAAGGTTCAAGCCCCTTAAGGGACTAAAAAACACAAAAATTGAATTAACCCTACCCCTTCCTTTTATGTATATGGTAACATCACTTCCATAAAAGTCCACTTTATGAAACCATAAAATTATTTGACCTACACTGTGAATATCAAACCGGGGGGAAAAAAATTAAAAATGTCAAAATTATTATAATTTTTTTTTTTTCTTTACACATCCCCTCTGACCAAAAAATGTTCCTCAGAAATAAGAATTACACCATATTGGCAACAATAAAACCATCACCTTGCCACACAAAAAAATAACAAATCTTCACAAAGAGTTTTGTGGCTCTGAAAATAGTAGCACAATTTTTTTTTACATTTTTTTTTAAACAAAGTTCAGAGTTTTTAAGCCATTAAAATGGTAAAAAAAAAACACTATAGATGTCGGATATCGCTTTAATTGTACTGACCTGAAGAATCATGTTGTTTGGTTATTTTAACCCAAGATTGGGTTACTTAAACCCAAAACTCAATGGCAAGATTGTAGGTGATAGTTGTTTTTTTTTTTTGTTTTGTTTTGTTTTTCACTGCACTTGGAATTGTTTTTCTATTTTCCCATAGACTGTAAGGTAAAATGAACGGTGTCAATCAAATCTACACTTTTTCCCACAAAAAAAAAACAACCCCTCACATGTCTATCTGCATGGAAAACTAAAAAAGTTATTGCAAAGTTGGGTTGTCCTCAAGGGGTCAGGTATCCAGATCTAGGCAATAGTTGACGACCTGTTTAATTTGTAATCTAATAAGCTATAAAGAAAAAATGTATATACAGTATAATATTTAATTTTAGTTTTTCCCTATACTTTTAAATTGGAAGACTGTGTGATACTGTAGTATATTCTAAAAATCACTATATTTTTTTATTTTTTTTTTGTTCGTAATCAACTTTTGTTTTGTTTTATTTCCCTACAGTCTAATACGAATGCAGAGAATATTAAATTAATGTCAGCCATGCTGTGTGCAGCTTTATATCCCAATGTTGTCCAAGTAAGTTCATGGCTACTATTTTTTTTTTTTTATCGGTTCTTACAAATCACAGCGGATCCAATGGTTAGACATCAAGAAGTAACTATTTTACTAAATGAAGAGCAAATCCGTCACTATTGCTTTCAACAACTGTTCTAAAATATTAGGGTTTTAATGATTTTTTTTTTCCACATCATCTTCTCTAAAACAAAATTTAATGATTGTTTTATCAGCCAGACCAGACGCTGTAGAGACCAGACGCTGTAGGTACCACACACGTCAAATTTATGGGCGACCTTCTGGTCCATAGTGGTAGCAAATTCATCATTTACATGGGTATTTACCAAGCTGTCGGAAAGTAAATCACGCAGATGCCTGTACTTGACCGGCGTAGTAACAGAGCAGACTAAGTGGATGAGACACTGCCATTTGCAGCAGGCGCTAGTTATAGTATAAAGCCGACTGCACCTGGAATCAGAAACCATGCATACATCAGATCATTACCTGCATTACAACACTAATGGTGCGATTAAGAATGCAACTCCTCTTCTAAAAAAAAGCCAAAACAATCCCATCACACACTGACGAATCGTGACAGTGCGCAATGTGCACACTGTCACGATTCCCTTGTATTCCTTGCGCAAGTGAGCAGTTTGATGCCCAAACTTTTACAATGCCACTGTATGTGCAGATACATGACCGCTCACTTGCACAAGGAATACAGGGGAATCGCGCACTGTCACGATTCATCAGTGTGAGGTCGATGGGCTTTATACTATAACTAGCTCTTGCTGCAAATGGCACAATCTCGTCCTCTTAGTCTGCTCTATTACTACACCGGTCACCTATTAGGCTGGTTTACATACAGCATTTTTTTTAACATTTTCGTGTGGGTTTTTTTTTTCTTAGTTTCACTTTCTTTTCTTTTCTTTGTGGAGATAACCACTGCGGTCGATTGTAAGTGTGAAGTCACAAAGGAAATATGAACTATGCTACAAACTGCTTCCAGGCCATTTTTTTTTTATTTGTTGCATTTGTCTATTCTTCATAACACCACATGCTGTACTTGTGATATTTTTTGTCAGCCCTTTTTTTTTTTTTTGTAGACTTCTTTATAGAGCAAGTAAAACCTGAAAAAGAACTAAAAACCCTATGTGAAGCCTTATTCTGCAGTTTTCATATAGGTGTGCACAACCTTTTTTTTATCCTGAGGACTGTAAGTTCATGCTGAACCACTTCCAAGGGCCTCGGTAAAACTCTTTATGGGTACTTCTGTTTAAAACACTTATGGTATCCCAAAAGCGCAAGTTCTACTTCCAGTACGTTCACCTTTTGGGAGAATTGAGACCTTATGCCCCAGGAAGAATTTTAAAGCTCCTAGCTTTGGCAGCTACCACTGAGCCAAGGCCATTTTCACACATCCATGTTTCACCAGCTGAGTACGGACTGCAGTGGGCAGATGGGCTGAGGGTCTCCTGACCAAAACTAAGCAGCTTTTGAGGCTATGAGGCTCTTAAGTTCACGTCAGCAGCTGGTCTGTACATCACGGTCTGTTCCGGGGCTGGTTTCACACATCTGTGCTTCAGTCCATCTTGTATGCTCCTTTCTGAAGTGTCTTTCAGGGAATCATTTTCTAATATATGGGGACTCCGAGATGAGAATGCAGTACAGTAATTGTACTCTCCCACCCCTGTGCTGTGTGCACCTCGTCTCCTTGATGTGAAAACTACACAGGCAAGCATTTCTTTGTCCATATGTAACTGTAGGTTGTGGCCCCCTGATATAGGCGAATGTAAAACAACCCTCCTGACATAGAAGACAAATTTTCTTAAATGGAAAACTAGAATGAACCCATGAATCCCTGACCCACCACAATTGCATTGCAACATCAGAGTAAAGAAACATCACAGTACACAGCCACAGTCAGGGAGCCGATATGTGGCCCTTCATTATCTGCTCTGCTATAGAAATGAGGAAAAGTGTCCACCAAACCAGATCACTCCCTTATCTGACTGGAAGTCTCTTAAGGTACCTTCACACGAAGCGACGCTGCAGCGATACAGACAACGATGCCGATCGCTGCAGCGTCGCTGTTTGGTCGCTGGAGAGCTGTCACACAGACCGCTCTCCAGCGACCAACGATGCCGAGGTCCCCGGGTAACCAGGGTAAACATCGGGTTGCTAAGCGCAGGGCCGCGCTTAGTAACCCGATGTTTACCCTGGTTACCAGTGTAAAATGTAAAAAAACAAACAGTACATACTCACCTTCACGTCCCTCGCCGTCCGCTTCCTGCACTGACTGAGCGCCGGCCCTAACAGCAGAGCGGTGACGTCACCGCTGTGCTTTCACTTACGGCCGGCGCTCACAGTCAGTGCAGGAAGCGGATGGCGAGGGACGTGAAGGTGAGTATGTACTGTTTGTTTTTTTACATTTTACACTGGTAACCAGGGTAAACATCGGGTTACTAAGCGCGGCCCTGCGCTTAGTAACCCGATATTTACCCTGGTTACCATTGTAAAACATCGCTGGTATCGTTGCTTTTGCTGTCAAACACAACGATACACGGCGATCTGACGACCAAATAAAGTTCTGAACTTTAATCAACGACCAGCGATATCACAGCAGGATCCTGATCGCTGCTGCATGTCAAACACAACGATATCGCTAGCCAGGATGCTGCAACGTCACGGATCACTAGCGATATCGTTTAGTGTGAAGGTACCTTTAATCCTTACAAAGTTAATCTAATTATCTGAAAACCAATATAAATTGTCTGTGTATTCAGGTGAAATCTCCAGAAGGCAAGTATCAAGTGACAAGAGCAGGAGCTGTAAAGATGCAACCTAAAGCTGAGGAGCTGAAGTTTGTCACCAAGAATGATGGTTACGTTCACATCCATCCCTCCTCCATTAATTTCCAGGTTAGACACTGACCCCATAGTTCCTTGTCAGCCCTCTTTACGAATCCATATTATGCAATCTTTTTATTGGGTGTGTGTTTTAGGTGCGGCATTTTGACAGCCCTTACCTGGTCTATCATGAAAAGATTAAGACAAGCCGTGTTTTTGTGCGAGACTGCAGCATGGTGTCTGTATACCCTCTGGTGTTGTTTGGTGGTGGACAAGTTAATGTCGAACTTCGCAAAGGAGAATTTGTTGTCTCGTTGGATGACGGGTGGATTCGTTTTGCAGCTGCCTCACATCAGGTAAAGCCATCAGGACCACTGAACGTACATATTGAGAAACTTAACTCTGGGCATACACATTAGCTATGTCTGCCAAGTCCTCCTTGCATAGAAATGACCAACAACCCATATCCTTCTCTCCGCCTACATAATCTGTTGGGGAGAGTCAGGAGGCCCCAACCCCTCCCTTCATTCACAATAGGGTGGTCAACCAATATTGACTGGTTCTGCTGACTTTTATCTGATCTGTATATGGACCTTACCATCTAACAAAAGTTATCATTTGCTAACTGGTGAAATGAAGATTGAGCAGGTCGTAACTAGTGATGAGCGAGTATACTCGTTGCTCGGGTGTTCTCCGAGTATTTGTTAGTGCTCGGAGATTTAGTTTTCTTCGCTGCAGCTGCATGATTTGCGACTGCTAGGCAGTTTGAACACGTGCGAATTCCCTAACAAACGGGCAATCCCCACAAGTATTCAGGCTGTCTAGCAGTCGCAAATCATACAGCTGCGGCCGAAGAAAACTAAATCTCCAAGCACTAACAAATACTCAGGGAAACCCGAGTAACGAGTATACTCGCTCATCACTAGTCAGAACGCAAAATACTCTATTGTCACTGAGGGCATCGGAATGGGTTGGGGCACTGTTTCCCAAAGCCCAGTCCTCACGGCCCCCAACAGATGGAGTTTCTTACTATTGCTCAGGTGATGGAAATATTATTAAGGCATTAGAAATTGTCCCAGGTTCTCTCACTTGTGCAATACTAAGGAAATCCTGAAAACATGATGTGTTGGACTGTGAGGACTGGAGTTTGGGATACACCATGTTAGTTTTCATGATGTACATCTGGCATAAAAAGTGGATGTCCTACATCATGCTGCCAAACCATGACCACATTACCACATAACTAAAGAACAAATCCTAGTATTTAGAAGCCAATTACCATCAATAGTCTATACATGGGACAAATAATGCTGCCATGAAATGACCACTTATTAATGTGAAGAAAATACTGCACTAAATCCAATAATACACCCACACAGTGACCATAGCGTGGTGACTAGCAGATCTTCTTCAGATTGTGTAGGTGACTACTGTACAGGTAAGTCCAGTGGCTCACATGATATCTCCTATCGTTGGATTGTCATTTTCCTTCCTCCATCTGTCCCAGATAACTCTCACATCTCATCTCGCAGAACTTAACACACAGACCTCTTGTCTTACTTCACTTACACACCATGCCACCACAAAACAAAATGCTTCCATATAGTAATTGTCCCCCGATGTGTTGATTTGCCATTTTTCCTCCAGGTATTAATGCCCCTTTGTGATACCTTGTAATATCGATACCCCCTTAGCCATCATGTATTGTTAATGCCCCTTTGTGCCTTCACGTGTTAATATTGCACCAATTGTGCCCCCTTGTCATTTTACTTGCAATAAAAATAAACACATTGACATTCACCTGGCCCCGCTCCCACAATGAGCGACGTGGCTCTCCTCGCCTTCGGAGCTCTCGGCCGGGCGCAGGCAGTGCTCCCTGTCTGTGCTTCCTGCACCTGGCAAGCCGCGGGCTAGAAGACGTGTGCTGCTTGCCAGAGGAAGCGGTAGCACAGAGAACCGATGGCGCTCTTATTTGCCACAGTGCTCAACTGTATCTGTGTCATAGTGACCCTATGAGCGCTGAAGCCCTGTCTGTCCGGGGATCCAGGCGGGATCCTCTCCAGTCATCATTGTTATGCTGCTGGACATATGGGGCAAAATGTGACTATTGCTGCACAACTGGTCTCTAGAAGTTATGTGGATATATTATGAAGTTGTCTATAGCTCCACCTAGTGGTGGCTATAAGCAGACAGAAATTTGAGTTTTAAAGGGGCTGTCCATAACTGAATAACCCCACTTAATTGCTTAAGAAAACATATTCTTGCCTCCTGGACCACTGTTGCTCCTGTGATGCCTGGCAGTCACGTGACATAACAATCAGAGAATGCGGATTGTCTGCAGCGTTCACTGACAGAAGTATGAAGGGTGCAACTGATCAGCTCCCTCTAATTGGCTGCAGTGGTCACGTAACCCTGCTATGCTGGGAATCGCAGCACCTGTCTTTTTTTGTGTGTGTTGCGTGAGGCACTTTAATGTGTATTCACTTCGTCATTTACATTGAATACGCACATTTGAAGGATTTGTCTACTTAATCTGTATTTTAACAAATGTGTTGGAGGACTTGTAAGTTCAGCCTTCTTCAGACGGTACAGCTCTCCTGTTCTGAAAATGCCTCCTGATGGAAGTACCAGACCTGTCCATCAGCAACGTCAAATTGAGAAACTGCTTTCCTTTGTGCCTTGGAGACGATTTTCTTTTTCTATTTATACTTGTATACTGATAGGGCAGATTCAGAAGATGGCATTCTGCATCCTGCAGCCACCACTAGAGGGTGATCACTGCACACTCACTATTGGCCAGGAAGCTTCTCAGCTCCCTCTAGGCAGTCAACAGATTTCCTTTAACTCCTTAAAGGGGTTGTCCACTAATTTTAAAAGTTGATCTTGATGGATCCAGGGTGGTTTAAGAAATAGCAAAAAAGTCACTATACTCTACTACCAGGCTTGTGCTGCTCCTCTGTACTCGGTAATGTGTTCTCCACCTCCCAAATGGAAGGGGTATGAAGCGACTGCTGCAACAGATCAGCAGCCACTGATCGGCTGCTGACTTCTCATTCCATCTAAACAGGAAGAAATCTCTCGTTTTGTTCTAATTAAATAAGGAGACTGTAATCAATCACCAGACACTGCAGCAATTGACACCCAGCCCCTCCGGATGTACCTGTACCAAGGAGCAATGCTAGTCCAGAAGGCAGGTGTCGGCTTTTTACTTTCATTTCTTATTCTACCCTTTAATCTTACAGATGAGGATAAGGGCACAGATTGTCAGAGCCACTGCTTCTGTAGTGTTGTAGGTCGCCAATGTAAAGAACAGACATTAAATATCCGTCATCCGTGTAATCGTGTCTTTGTAGGTGGCGGAGCTGGTGAAGGAGCTGCGCAGTGAACTAGATCAGTTGCTGCAGGATAAAATTAAGAATCCAACAATGGACCTGTGCACCTGCCCCCGAGGATCCCGGATCATTGCCATGATTGTAAAACTGGTCTCCACACAGTAACGCCGGCCTACAGAATGACCATTCCTGATTTCTGTCCCATGATTCTAGGAGAGTGTTTGCAAGTTCTCATTTCACCATATTCCTTTCACATATGCAGGATTGTATGTGAACCACTAGCTGCTTAATCATGTAATAAAGTGTAACTTTGTAACATAAGCCTGTAATTGTCTCCACGAGATCCCCACTGGGAAAACGCCAAAAGATGGCAACCAAGTGCTATCAAATCCATTCATTTGGTGGGCAAACCTGCAAAAAACTGTAAAAAGACTGTGTGGCACGCTTAATACTGGGATAATTGGGGGTCCTCCCAAAGGTCAGCCCCCCACCTGTCAGTGATTATCACGTAAAGGGAATACCCCTTGGGGCACCTTCTGTAGAGGTCTGTAGAGATCAGAGCACAATACACAGGCTGGCTGCGGGTCCGGACACATTTATGCGGGAGCTTGAATGCGCCTTGTCACACATCTGAATGTAATTTGGCTATACATCGCACTCCATAGACTTCCATGGGTTATTATTACGGCACGTGTGAATGAGCCCAAAGGGAGGAACTAGTACTTATATTTTTTGTGTTGGGCCAATGACCGCATTCTGTATCTGAGTCACAAGCTTTTCCAGTACATATGCCGAATATATTCACACAGCTTGACATGAATGCAGCATAAAATGCCTGTAGTTTTTCACTTTTTTGATATTGAGATTAAAATAGTGGGTATATCCTGCTGGGGAGGAGCCAACTTTTTTACTTTTAAATATAGGAAAGATGTATATCTTGGTACTGTGTTAGCCAGTGGATAGAAAAATATTTAGAACTAGATGGTGGCCCGATTGTAACGCATCGGGTATTCTAGAATATGTATGTAGTTTATTTACGAAGTTTTCAGAATAATGCAATTTATACACAGGATTCGGCCGGCCGGGCGCGACCAATTAGCGAAGCGTGGTTCAAATTCCGCTCCAATTCACGGCTGGACTGCGCATGTCGCTGATTGTTTGTGGCCGGGCATGACCAATCAGTGAAGTCAGGGCCTGCTCCAGGTTTTTGAGGGCCCCGGGCGAAAAACTCAGTGGGCCCCCCTCTTTAACACATACCACGATTCATGATGCACAGATACAGCAGAGAAATATAGCACAGCCAAGTAGCGTATAACACAGCCCACGTAGTATATAGCACAGCCACGTAGTATACAGCACAGCCCACGTAGTATACAACACAGCCCACGTAGTATACTGCCCAGCCACGTAGTATACTGCCCAGCCACGTAGTATATAGCACAGCTTCCGTAGAATATAGCACAGACACATAGTATACAACACAGCTCACGTAGTATATTGCCCAGCCACGTAGTATATTGCCCAGCCACGTAGTATATAGCACAGCTCCCGTAGTATATAGCACAGCCCACGTAGTATACAGCACAGCCCACGTAGTATACAGCCCAGCCCACGTAGTATACAACACAGCCCACGTAGTATATAACACAGCCCCCGTAGTATATAGCACAGACACGTAGCATATTGCCCAGCCATGTAATATATTGCACAGCCACGTAGTATATACAGTCATGGCCAAAAGTATTGACACCCCTGCAATTCTGTCAGATAATACTCAGTTTCTTCCTGAAAATGATTGCAAACACAAATTCTTTGGTATTATTATCTTCATTTAATTTGTCTTAAATGAAAAAACACAGAAAGAATTGTCCTAAAGCCAAATTGGATATAATTCAACACCAAACATAAAAAAGGGGTGGACAAAAGTATTGGCACTGTTCGAAAAATCATGTGATGCTTCTCTAATTTGTGTAATTAACAGCACCTGTAACTTACCTGTGGCACCTAACAGGTGTTGGCAATAACTAAATCACACTTGCAGCCAGTTGACATGGATTAAAGTTGACTCAACCTCTGTCCTGTGTCCTTGTGTGTACCACATTGAGCATGGAGAAAAGAAAGAAGACCAAAGAACTGTCTGAGGACTTGAGAAACCAAATTGTGAGGAAGCATGAGCAATCTCAAGGCTACAAGTCCATCTCCAAAGACCTGAATGTTCCTGTGTCTACTGTGCGCAGTGTCATCAAGAAGTTTAAAGCCCATGGCACTGTGGCTAACCTCCCTAGATGTGGACGGAAAAGAAAAATTGACAAGAGATTTCAACGCAAGATTGTGCCGATGTTGGATAAAAAAAACCTCGACTAACATCCAAACAAGTTCAAGCTGCCCTGCAGTCCGAGGGTACAACAGTGTCAACCCGTACTATCCGTCGGCGTCTGAATGAAAAGGGACTGTATGGTAGGAGACCCAGGAAGACCCCACTTCTTACCCCGAGACATAAAAAAAGCCAGGCTGGAGTTTGCCAAAACTTACCTGAAAAAGCCTAAAATGTTTTGGAAGAATGTTCTCTGGTCAGATGAGACAAAAGTAGAGCTTTTTGGGCAAAGGCATCAACATAGAGTTTACAGGAGAAAAAAAAGAGGCATTCAAAGAAAAGAACACGGTCCCTACAGTCAAACATGGCGGAGGTTCCCTGATGTTTTGGGGTTGCTTTGCTGCCTCTGGCACTGGATTGCTTGACCATGTGCATGGCATTATGAAGTCTGAAGACTACCAACAAATTTTGCAGCATAATGTAGGGCCCAGTGTGAGAAAGCTGGGTCTCCCTCACAGGTCATGGGTCTTCCAGCAGGACAATGACCCAAAACACACTTCAAAAAGCACTAGAAAATGGTTTGAGAGAAAGCACTGGAGACTTCTAAGGTGGCCAGCAATGAGTCCAGACCTGAATCCCATAGAACACCTGTGGAGAGATCTAAAAATGGCAGTTTGGAGAAGGCACCCTTCAAATATCAGGGACCTGGAGCAGTTTGCCAAGGAAGAATGGTCTAAAATTCCAGCAGAGCATTGTAAGAAACTCATTGATGGTTACCGGAAGTGGTTGGTCGCAGTTATTTTGGCTAAAGGTTGTGCAACCAAGTATTAGGCTGAGGGTGCCAATATTTTTGTCTGGCCCATTTTTGGAATTTTGTGTGAAATGATCAATGTTTTGCTTTTTGCTTCATTCTCTTTTGTGTTTTTTCATTTAAGACAAATTAAATGAAGATAATAATACCAAAGAATTTGTGTTTGCAATGATTTTCAGGAAGAAACTGAGTATGATCTGACAGAATTGCAGGGGTGTCAATACTTTTGGCCATGACTGTAGCACAGCCACGTAGTATATAGCACAGCCCATGCAGTATATAACACAAGACACGTAGTATAGAGCACAGCGATGTAGTATATTGCCACAGCCACGTAGTATATAGCACAGAGACGTAGTATATAACACAGCCCATGCAGTATATAACAGCCCACGTAGTATATAGCAATGTGGGCACCATATCCCTGTTAAAAAAAAAAAACAAAAAAAAACAGCTACGTCATCATCTCGCGAGACCGCAATGCATGGACCGGAGCGTCACGAGGAGCAGCGGGAAAGGCGATGGAAGGAGAAAATATAATAATTTTTTATTTTATTATTTTAAACATTCGATCTTTTTACTATTGATGCTGCGTAGGCAGCATCAATAGTAAAAAGTTGGTCACACAGGGTTAATAGCAGCGCTAACGGACAGCAACGCGGGATTTCCGTGACAGACAGACAGACGGAAGTGCCCCTTAGACGATTATATATATAGATTGAGAGTCCTCAGTGGTTGATACCTTTTAATGGCTAACTGAAAAGACGGTAACAAATTGCAAGCTTTCGAGACTACTCAGGTCTCCATATCTGGCATAGACTAATAGAAATTCTGAAGAATCACATATTTATGCACAAGCCAGGCTGAGTACATGTGGGGGGTGGCCTGGTCGCTAGGGAATCCCCACATGTAATCAAGCTGTCTAATAGCCGCAAATCATGCAGCTGCGGCAAGGAAAACAAAGTCTCCGAGCAGTCCTAAATACTCGGAGATCACCCGAGCATGCTCAGGAAAACCCAAGCAACGAGTATACTCGCTCATCACTAATGAACACCTTGGTCGCCTCAGAAAGACCTTTTGGGATCAGGGCTACCATCCAAGAGCAATTCAAAACTAAATTACAAGAGCAACTAGAATATCAAGGAATCATCTACATTACAAAGCTAAAGAAGAAAATAACCGGGTGCCTCTAGTAGTGACCTACAAGCCAAATCTGGAGGTGCTAAGGGGAGCTGCACGGAAATTACAACCTTTACTACAAAAAGATGCCCGATTACAATCCATTTTTCCAGGCCCCCCCACTACTGTGTTTTAGACAGCCCCCAAATCTAAGAAGCCTCATTGTCAGAAGCTCCCTGTGCTCTATCAAACAGCTGCAGGAACCTTTCCTTGCAACCAAAAAAAATGTAAAACCTATACATTTATAATGACCATGGACAAGATAAACATCCCCAATTCACATCAAGACTACAAGATATCAGGTACTTTCAGCTGCATCACTTCTAATGTGGTGTACCTAATTATTTGTACTAAACGTCCAACTGGGGGTCTGTGTGTAGGGAAGACAGGGCAGAAACTGAGAACAAGAATGAATTCTCATCGCCATACAATAAGAGAAAAAAGAATGGATCTGCCTGTGGCAATACATTTTTGTCTCCCTGATCACAGCATTATGGACATGAGATTACTTGTATTAAAGGTAACTTCAAACCTCAGCGAGACAGAAGAGTTTGGGAATATAAACTGATGACGACCTTTGACACACTCCGTGCAGGAATGAATGTGTCGCATGGATTTATGTCTTTTTACATCAATTAAGGAATTTGCTCCTCAGATCGTGTGGGGCCATCATAACATAGAACCAGACCCATTCAGAGGACCATAAAACATTTAGACTTCCTTATCAATGAACTGATCCAATATTTATGAACGTAACTGTTTATCACTCTCACATAATGGTAGTTCTGCTTCACGTCACCTGTCTTATCTATGGCATTACTTCTGGGCTGTATTGTGCATAAATGTGATTCTTCAGAATTTCTATTAGTCTATGCGTGATGAAGAGGCATGAGTAGTCTTGAAAGCTTGCAATTTGTTATCTTTTAATGGCTAACTGAAAAGATGGTATCAACCACTGAGGACTCTCAATTCTAAATATTTTTCTTACTTTTAAATGTAATTCTTAGTGTCAGCCACTTGGTGGCAGCAGCGCACACCCTTGGTTTCCAATGTTCCCCAATGAAGCGACTGAGAAAATAAATGAACAGCTTTTCATAAAAAGAACAGCGCTGCTCATTTAGAAAGTTGCATTTTTATTTAATGGGGTCATCTACCACTAGGACAACCCCTCCTTATTCCTCATGTTTGATCCCATTTAAATAAAAACCTCTATATTCACCTCCTGTTCCGGAACCGTTCCAGCGATGTTGGTACTCACGTGAGGTTGTGACGTCACACAATTCCTGCACCCAATCGGCACTGGGGTCACTGTTGCAATTGCACAGTGTATAACGTAGTTGTATGAATAAAGAGTAGCTTAGATTTTGTGTATTGGTGTCTGTCACACATTTGAGCATATTAAGAATTTTTACAACTTTTTTTTGCAAATGTTCAACCATAGGGTTTTATAAAAATGTTGCCTTAGCATAGTTTAATAATATTAGATGTCACCCAAGTATTCACTGACCATATTGGGGGCTTTTATCTGTTGACAAAGGAGACCTTCCCTATGATGATCCCTGGTAAAGAAGGGTTTGTCCAGCGTTAGAAAAAAAAAAAACAGGACCGATGTGGTTCTGTATATGGAAGAAATATCCATGTTGATAATCCTGTACAAGCAATGAGGAAGAGGCAGAAGATTTCACAAGCAAATATTAGGGAATGTCACTCCCTTCCCTTAGTGCCTCAATGTATTATTTTTTTATGTTGCTCCGGTGCATTCTTTAAGTTGTAGAAAATGCTGCAACATCAGGCATCCGGCTTTCACATAGGAGTTCTAACAATAAACCTAGTACTTATACTCTACAGATATGTCCACATGTCTGTTATTTTTTGTGTGCATTTTTTCAGACTCTCCCAAGTAAACTAATGGATCTGAAAAAAAAAAAAAAACAGCTATCCCTCTGATGCCATCTGCTTATTGGAAATCTGTCGCCTAATTTTGGGCCTATAAACTGCGGCCACCGCCATCAGGGGCATTCTGTAATGCTGTAGATAAGCTCCCCTATGTATCCTGAAAGATAAGAAAAACAAGTTAGATTATACTCAGCCAGGGGCGGTCCTGGTGCGGTCGGTTTTTGCCGCAAAAAACCGCATGCGTTCATTTGCGTTTGATTTGCGTCAAAAAATACATTGATGTCTATTGAAACGCATGCGTTTTTGCGTACATGCGTTTGCTTGCGTTTTAAACGCATGCGTTTTTATAGAAAAAAACAAGAATACACCCTGATAAGCCACCCCCCACCATCAGGGTGATAAAGGGATCCTAACCCTAACCCTAGGGATCCAAACCCTAACCTTAACCCTAACCCTAACAATATGACAGTGAATACTCTCCGAGTTTATATTTTTAGTACTCTATAGCAATACCGTATATCTTGGGGTGTCCACATTGAACAAAGCTTTTTATTAGAAGAATGTCCTGGTCTCCAGGTCAACATAATAGCCAATCCCTATGGATCCCTTGGGTTAGGGGTAGGGTTAGGGTTTGGATCCCTAGGGTTTTGGTTAGGATCCCTAGGGTTATGGTTAGGGTTTGGATCCCTAGGGTTAGGGTTTGGATCCCTAGGGTTATGTTTAGGGTTAGGGTTTGGATCCCTAGGGTTAGGGTTAGGGTTTGGATCCCTTTATCACCTTGATGGTGGGGGGTGGCTTATCAGCGACCTGGTGACCAGGACATTCTTCTAATAAAAAGCTACCCCTAACCCTAGGGATCCTAACCCTACCCCTAACCCTAGCTAATTCTATTAATAGTGGGTTTTCTAGTTGATTTTGATGATTGGCAGCTGTCACACACTTCTTAGCATGCGTTTCAAAAATGCATACGCAGGAAAAAACGCATGTAAACGCGTCAAAACGCCGCGTTTTTTTCTGCATGCAAAAACGCATGCGTCTAAAAAAACGCAGCGTTTCCATGCGTTTTTTCACCACCTGCATTTTTTTTACAAACGCTGCAGATCAAAACCCAAGTGTGAAACCAGCCTAAAATGCAATAACGGATGATCAAAAGAACGAATCTGCACCGAAATGGTATAATTAAAAACGCCAGCTCGGCACGCAAAAAATTAAGCCCTCAACCGACCCCAGATCATGAAAAATGGAGACGCTACGAGTATCGGAAAATGGCGCAATTTTTATTTTTTTTTAGCAAAGTTTGGAATTTTTTTTCACCACTTAGATAAAAAACACACTAGTCATGTTAGGTGTCTATGAACTCGTAATGACCTGGAGAATCATAATGGCAGGTCAGTTTTAGCATTTAGTGAACCTAGCAAAAAAGCCAAACAAAAAACAAGTGTGGGACTGCACTTTTTTTTGCAATTTCACCGCACTTGGAATTTTTTTCCTGTTTTCTAGTACACTACATGGTAAAACCAATGATGTCGTTCAAAAGTACAACTCATCCCGCAAAAAATAAGCCCTCACATGGCCAAATTGACGGAAAAAAAAAAAGTTATGGCTCTGGGAAGGGGGGGAGCGAAAAAAGAACACGGAAAAACGAAAAATCCCAAGGTCATGAAGGGGTTAAAATTCATTGTGGTTATGTCTATAACCAAAATTAGAAAAAGGTTGTTTCTGTCCAAATATATATGGACCTAACTGTATAATCGTCTAAGGTCCATTTCAGTCTGTCTGTAACGGAAATCCCGTGTTGCTGATTGGTCGCGCCAGCCGCCCACTACCAATCAGCGACAGGCGCAGTGTGATGTAGGCGGCAGCGCTGCGGGAGGACAGGGGCTGCTCCTGCTATGTACGAGGCCTGGCAGCAGTGCCACAATACTGACCGTCTCATCATGGCGGAGAGCAGCTGACAGCAGAGACCGAGCAGTCGAGCGGCCGCTGTGCGGGACAAGCGCCCCCCACTGCCCCAACATGGCGGTCAACGGGCAGCGGCGCCAACGGGCAGCGGCACCACCGGCGCCACTCACAAGAATGTAGGCAGCAGCGATGCGGGACGAGAGGGGCTGCTGTAACCCAACGCTTCACTGATTGGTCGTGGCCGGACGGGCGCGACCAATCAGCAACAGGTGCAGTTCGGCCGCGAATTGGAGCGGGATTTAAACACCGCTTCACTGATAATGTATGTATGTTACCCAGAAAATCCTGTGTATTCATTGCATTATTCTTAAATCTTCATACATAAACTACATACATATTCTAGAATACCCGATGCGTTCGAATCTGGCCACCATCTAGTATGTACATATATGTGTGTGTTTTGAAGATTATTTGGTTTTAAAACGATGTGTACAGTTGTATGTTACAATGCGATTTTAACAGGAGCTTTTACATACAGAGAACTGCTGTATGTAAAACCTCATTTTAAAATCGCATTGCATACGCATTGTATACACATGTCATACGGATGTCCTGTGGAAAAATCGCATGACACTTGCATAGCACTCGTCTGTTTTTTCGTTCGGAAATCTGACCTTTTTTTCTCGCAAATGGCTATGACCCCTTAGCCAGAGAAACCAAGGAAAGATCTGCTCACAGGCTGCCCCGAGGCACAAACAGTCAGTCTCTCTGTACAGTTGTGGCCAAAAGTATTCACATCCCTGCAATTCTGTCAGATAATACTCAGTTTCTTCCTGAAAATGATTGCAATCACAAATTCTTTGGTATTATTATCTTCATTTAATTTGTCTTAAATGAAAAAAAACACAAACGAGAATGAAGCAAAAAGCAAAACATTGATCATTTCACACAAAACTCCAAAAATGGGCCAGACAAAAGTATTGGCACCCTCAGCCTAATACTTGGTTGCACAACCTTTAGCCAAAATAACTGCGACCAACCGCTTCCGGTAACCATCATTGAGTTTCTTACAATGCTCTGCTGGCATTTTAGACCATTCTTCTTTGGCAAACTGCTCCAGGTCCCTGATATGTGAAGGGTGCCTTCTCCAACTGCCATTTTTAGATCTCTCCACAGGTGTACCCGATACCAATACAAGTCAATGGGACTCAAGTATCGGACGGTATTCCTGATGGTTCCCAGGGTCTGAAGGAGAGGAAACTCTCCTTCAGGCCCTGGGAACCATATTAATGTGTAAAAGAAAGAATTAAATTAAAAAATAGGGATATACTCACCTCTCCGAGGGAACCGGCAGCGTTGTTTGCTTAAAATTCGCGCTTTTCTTTCCTTACGTGAAGTCCCGGCTTTGTGATTGGTTGCGTCGCAGTCACATGGGCGACGCAACCAATCACAGCAAGCCGTGACGTAATTTCAGGCCCTTAAGGATTTTAAAATTACGTCCCGGCTTTGTGATTGGTTGCGTCGCAGTCACATGGGCGACGCAACCAATCACAAGCCGTGACGTCACGGGAGGCTGGACACGCGCGCATTTTAAAATGCGCGCTTGTCCAGCCTCCCGTGATGTCCCGGCTTGTGATTGGTTGCGTCGCGGTCAACCAATCACAAGCCGGGAGGCTGGACACGCGCGCATTTTAAAATTTTTGGTTGCGTCGCCCATGTGACTGCGACGCAACCAATCACAAAGCCGGGACGTAATTTTAAAATCCTTAAGGGCCTGAAATTACGTCACGGCTTGCTGTGATTGGTTGCGTCGCCCATGTGACTGCGACGCAACCAATCACAAAGCCGGGACGTAATTTTAAAATCCTTAAGGACCTGAAATTACGTCACGGCTTGCTGTGATTGGTTGCGTCGCCCATGTGACTGCGACGCAACCAATCACAAAGCCGGGACGTAATTTTAAAATCCTTAAGGGCCTGAAATTACGTCACGGCTTGCTGTGATTGGTTGCGTCGCCCATGTGACTGCGACGCAACCAATCACAAGCCGGGACTTCACGTAAAGGAAAGAAAAGCGCGAATTTTAAACAAAGAACGCTGCCGCTTCCCTCGGTAAGGTGCAGGCTGCGTCGGAGAGGTGAGTATAGCAATATTTTTTATTTTAATTCTCTCTTTTACACATTTTTACATTAATGTTGTTTCGATACCGATACCCGATACCACAAAAGTATCGGATCTCGGTATCGGAATTCCGATACCCGCAAGTATCGGCCGATACCCGATACTTGCGGTATCGGAATGCTCAACACTACCCATGACCTCTGAGGGAGACCCAGCTTTCTCACACTGGGCCCTACATTATGCTGCAATATTTGTTGGTAGTCTTCAGACTTCATAAAGCCATGCACACGGTCAAGCAGTCCAGTGCCAGAGGCAGAAAAGCAACCCCAAAACATCAGGGAACCTCCGCCATGTTTGACTGTAGGGACCGTGTTCTTTTCTTTGAATGCCTCTTTTTTTCTCCTGTAAACTATGTTGATGCCTTTGCCCAAAAAGCTCTACTTTTGTTTCATCTGACCAGAGAACATTCTTCCAAAACGTTTTAGGCTTTTTCAGGTAAGTTTTGCCAAACTCCAGCCTGGCTTTTTTATGTCTTGGGGTAAGAAGTGGGGTCTTCCTGGGTCTCCTACCATACAGTCCCTTTTCATTCAGACGCTGACGGATAGTACGGGTTGACACTGTTGCACCCTCGGACTGCAGGGCCGCTTGAACTTGTTTGGATGTTAGTCGAGGTTCTTTATCCAACATCCGCACAATCTTGCGTTGAAACTCTTGTCAATTTTTCTTTTCTGTCCACATCTAGGGAGGTTAGCTACAGTGCCATGGGCTTTAAATTTCTTGATGACACTGCGCACGGTAGACACAGGAACATTCAGGTCTTTGGAGATGGACTTGTAGCCTTGAGATTGCTCATGCTTCCTCCCAATTTGGTTTCTCAAGTCCTCAGACAGTTCTTTGGTCTTCTTTCTTTTCTCCATGCTCAATGTGGTACACATAAGGACACAGGACAGAGGTTGAGTCAACTTTAATCCATGTCAACTGGCTGCAAGTGTGATTTAGTTATTGCCAACACCTGTTAGGTGCCACAGGTAAGTTACAGGTGCTGTTAATTACACAAATTAGAGAGATTTTTCGAACAGTGCCAATACTTTTATCCACCCCCTTTTTTATGTTTGGTGTGGAATTATATCCAATTTGGCTTTAGGACAATTCTTTTTGTGTTTTTTCATTTAAGACAAATTAAATGAAGATAATAATACCAAAGAATTTGTGTTTGCAATCATTTTCAGGAAGAAACTGAGTATTATCTGACAGAATTGCAGGGATGTCAATACTTTTGGCCACAACTGTATGTCTCTATGATGAGGAACATGTTTGTGCTTCGGTGTGGCCTGTAGGGAGGTCTTTCCTTGGTTTCTCTGGCTTAGAGCAGGAAGAAAAGACTGCCTACTGTCCCGCCCTGGAGCATGAGCATATCAGTAGCTGAAAACTTCTAACACTAATTACACAAGAACCACAAGATGGATTTCTTCACCCCAGGTATCTTAATCAGTTTAACACTGCCAGCCTGACAGTGTCTGTAGTTTACTTAGCAAAATCCTGTTAACAGGTTCACTCCAAGACTGTCACATGTCGCAAGCATTTTACAGTGCCAGGAGTCCATACAATATATTTTATGGTCTGTAGGTAAAGCACTCTAGGCCATTCACTACTCCACTAAAAAGATTTGTATGGCCTGCAGGGTGGACCAAGAGGAGCTCATACAATTAGGATAAGCTTATGCAATAAGAAACTACTAGGAGCTCAAACATTCTAGGCTCAACTTCCACACTTTGAGGTCCCCTTAACACATCCATTTTTTGTGTCTGTATGTGGTCCATTTTAATTGTATTCAATGTTTATGTGCACATCAGGTGTGTCCGTGTGAAATACCCGCATGCATGACAGGTTTTTTTTTATATCAGCAGCACGGACAAAATGTGTACCGTACATGTGCACACTGATGACACACGGATGACATCTGTGAAGACGCCTGTGAAGATTAGCGCGATCAGGTGAAAATGATGGGACTTGTATTCACCACCCGCTGTGTCCCTCCTGTGTAAAATAAAGAATAAACAAAAAATTGGTGTGGCCTCCCCTGCAATTTTCATAACCAGTAGAGGAAGAGCCCACAGCTGGTTACTGATGTTAATAATCTGGGTAAAGGGACAATATCCCAAAAGGTTCCCAGACTATTAGTAACAGCTCATAGCTGTTTGCTTAGACTTTTTACTGGTGAATTTACAGGGGGATAACAGAAAAAAAGATGACGTAGGGTCCCCTTATAAATTCAAACCAGCAAAGGCTAAACAGACAGCTGTGGGTGGATTTTAATAGCCAGGGAAGGAGCCAGAGATATTGCCCCTCCTCAGCCTACAAACATCAGCCCTTAGCTACCCACAAATGGCGCATCCATAAGATGCACCAAATCTGGCGCTTAGCCTCGCTCTTCCCACTTGTCCTGTGGGGTGGGAAAAGTGGGGTAATATTTGTGGGGTTGATGTCAGCTGACATCAAGCCCAGGGGATAGTAATGGAGAGGCGTCCGTAAGAAAACACCCTGATGTTTTTTTTTTTAATTTAATTCTTTATTTTACACTGGAGGGACACAGTGGGTGCTGAATACAACTCTCATCATTGTTGCCTGGTCGTTCTGATCTTAGGAAGACTAAGCAACATTGAAAGCTGCCTTTAGCAGCCGGCGCATGGATAAGTGCGAACGGTACTGCTTTTCCAAGGTGTCGGTACCTGTCACATGGACATACGGGTGGAACACAGATCTCGCCAGTACTGTTTTTTTCCTATACAAAAATCACCAGACCAGGACCTGTGAAGGAGGCCTGAGTTACGTAAAAATCTTTTTGTAAAAGGAAAGCTTCTCTGTTCTACTTGGTTCTTCAGACAGGTGTTGGTATCATCTACTGGTCACTGCACATACATCTTTCTTGCATGTTCTCCAGTAGTTTCTAAGTATTGCAGCACAATTGCCATGTGTTGCAGGTCTACTTATACACTCACCGGCCACTTTATTAGGTACACCTGTCCAACTTCTTGTTAACACTTAATTTCTAATCAGCCAATCACATGGCGGCAACTCCGTGCATTTAGGCATGTAGACATGGTCAAGACAATCTCCTGCAGTTCAAACCGAGCATCAGTATGGGGAAGAAAGGTGATTTGAGTGCCTTTGAACGTGGCATGGTTGTTGGTGCCAGAAGGGCTGGTCTGAGTATTTCAGAAACTGCTGATCTACTGGGATTTTCACGCACAACCATCTCTAGGGTTTACAGAGAATGGTCCGAAAAAGAAAAAAAATCCAGTGAGCGGCAGTTCTGTGGGCGGAAATGCCTTGTTGATGCCAGAGGTCAGAGGAGAATGGGCAGACTGGTTCGAGCTGATAGAAAGGCAACAGTGACTCAAATCGCCACCCGTTACAACCAAGGTAGGCCTAAGAGCATCTCTGAACGCACAGTGCGTCGAACTTTGAGGCAGATGGGCTACAGCAGCAGAAGACCACACCGGGTACCACTCCTTTCAGCTAAGAACAGGAAACTGAGGCTACAATTTGTACAAGCTCATCGAAATTGGACAGTAGAAGATTGGAAAAACGTTGCTTGGTCTGATGAGTCTCGATTTCTGCTGCGACATTCGGATGGTAGGGTCAGAATTTGGCGTAAACAATATGAAAGCATGGATCCATCCTGCCTTGTATGGAGCATCTTTGGGATGTGCAGCCGACAAATCTGCGGCAACTGTGTGATGCCATCATGTCAATATGGACCAAAATCTCTGAGGAATGCTTCCAGCACCTTGTTGAATCTATGCCACGAAGAATTGAGGCAGTTCTGAAGGCAAAAGGGGGTCCAACCCGTTACTAGCATGGTGTACCTAATAAAGTGGCCGGTGAGTGTATATTTCTATTATGCATTTAAGCATGCAATATGATTTAAGGGTAATAATGTGCATTCTATGCCTAAAATCTGTAGATGCGCTCACTAATTACACTTTGGTTAGGGCATCTTTAAAAAATACAAGCATATTTTACAGGTTTATGTTAAAAGGCACAATGCCAGTCATTCAAGGGTTAATTATTTGTAACACTGAGAGGCACTTTCTAGCCAATGAAGCATCATTAATAAATACTTGTAACTACGGCAACTATGCTGATGTCATAAACGCATACATCTATGATATACAACCCCTGGCAAAAATTATGTAATCACCGGCCTTGGAGGATGTTAATTCAGTTGTTAAATTTTGAAGAAAAAAAAAGCAGATCACAGACATGGCACAAAACTAAAGTCATTTTAAATGGCAAATTTCTGGCTTTAAGAAACACTAAAAGAAGTCAAGAACCAAAAATGTGGTAGTCAGTAATGGTTACTTTTTCTAACCAAGCATAGGGGAAAAATTATGAAGTCACTCAATTCTGAGGGAAAAAATTATGAAATCACCCTGTAAATTTTCATTCCCAAAACTAAAACAAATGCATCAAATTAGATCTACTCCTTAGGCCGGGGTCACACATGCGTGTTTTACGTACGTAAGAGCGCAAAAACTACGTACGTAAAACTCGCATTACATACGGCACAATGCTTCTCAATGGGGCTGCTCCTATTAGCCGTATATTACGGTTCAGTATTATACGGCTTTCTACGGCCGTACAAAATCGCAGCATGCTGCGTTTGTCAGCGTACTGCGCAAATAATACGCCAATGAAAGTCTATGGGGGCGAGAAAAATACGGATTCCACACGGACCTGCAGTGTGACTTGCGAGAAATACGCAGCGGTGTTAGTGAAAAGTCGGTAATTCAATTGCCGGCTTTTCATTTCTCCTGCACAAACCCGACAGGATATGAGACATGGTTTACATACAGTAAACCATCTCATATCCCCTTTTTTTTTTGCATATTGCACACTACTAATGTTAGTAGTGTGTATGTGCAAAATTTCAGCGCTGTAGCTGCTGAAATAAAGGGTTAAATGGCGGAAAAAATTGGCGTGGGCTCCCGCGCAATTTTCTCCGCCAGAATGGTAAAGCCAGTGACTGACGGCAGATATTAATAGCCAGGAGAGGGTCCATGGTTATTGGCCCCCCCGTGGCTAAAAACATCTGCCCCCAGCCACCCCAGAAAAGGCACATCTGGAAGATGCGCCTATTCTGGCACTTGGCCACTCTCTTCCCACTCCCTGTAGCGGTGGGATATGGGGTAATGAAGGGTTAATGCCACCTTGCTATTGGAAGGTGACATTAAGCCAGATTAATAATGGAGAGGTGTCAATTATGACACCTATCCATTATTAATCCAATTGTTGGAAAGGGTTAAAAAACACACACACACACACATGATTTAAAAGTAGTTTAATGAAATAAACACAGCGGTTGTTGTAATAATTTATTGTTCTCTCAATCCATCAGGAACACCCTCGCTTGGAAAAATAATAAACGCACAAGATACATACCTTCTGGTGAACCGTTTTGTCCCACGAAGTAATCCATCTGAAGGGGTTAACTAATATTACAGGCACGAGCCCTGCTAAATGCAGCGGTGCTCGTGCTTGTAATTCCCCGGCGAATGAATGAAATGTAGGTCATTGACCTACATTTCCTTCAGTCGCGGTGATGCGCCCCCTGGTGGATGTCCTCATATGACCTGGAGCGTGGGAAAAAGTTCCCAGGCTGCAGTTCATGAGAACATCCACCAGAGGGCGCCTCACCGCGACTCAATGTAAGTATAGATCCTGCTTTCCTTTCAGCACCCGGGGGATTACAGGCACGAGCGAGTGGTTTATCGCAGCTCGTGCCTGTAATATTAGTTAACCCCTTCAGATGGATTACTTCGTGGGACGTGATCTGACATCAGAAGGTATGTATCTTGTGCGTTTATTATTTTGCCAAGCGAGGGCCTGGAAATGGATTGCGAGAACAATAAATTATTACAACAACCGCTGTGTTTATTTCATTAAAATCCTTTTTAATAATGTGTGTGTGTGTTTTTTAACCCTTTCCAACAATTGGATTAATAATGGATAGGTGACATAATTGACGCTTCTCCATTATTAATCTGGCTTAATGTCACCTTACAATAGCAAGGTGGCATTAACACTTCATTACCCCATAGCCCACCGCTACAGGGAGTGGGAAGAGAGTGGCCAAGTGCCAGAATAGGCGCATCTTCCAGATGTGCCTTTTCTGGGGTGGCTGGGGGCAGATGTGTGTAGCCACGGGGGGGCCAATAACCATGGACCCTCTCCTGGCTATTAATATCTGCCCTCAGTCACTGGCTTTACCGCTCTGGCGGAGAAAATTGCGCGGGAGCCCACGCCAATTTTTTCCGCCATTTAACCCTTTATTTCAGCAGCTACAGCGCTGAAATTTTGCACATACAGACTACTAACATTAGTAGTGTGGAATATGCAAAAAAAAAGGGGATATGAGATGGTTTACTGTGTGTAAACCATGTCTCATATCCTGTCGGGTTTGTGAAGGAGAAATGAAAAGCCGGCAATTGAATTACCAGCTGTTCACAGATATCGCGCTGAATGAAATATAAATACAGAATATATATATATGTGTCTCAATGACATATATATATATATATATATATATATATATACTGTATATATGTTTTCCCTAACATTTGAGCACATAAATCCATTAGATGTCGGTTTTGCGAGCCTGCGCGAAAATCTCGCAGTACGGATGTCATACGGATTACATACGGAGGATGCCATGCGCAAAATACGCTGACACACCCTGACTACGGATCAATATTTTGGGAACATTTCTCCGTATTACGGCCGTAGTACGGACGTATAATACGTGGCGTATTGTCTTACGCCATGTGTGACTCCAGCCTTAGTCTGCATCTAAAAAGGAGTGATCACACCTTGGAGAGCTGTTGTACCACGTGGACTGACATGAATCATGGCTCCAACAGGAGAGATGTCAATTGAAACAAAGGAGAGGATTATCAAACGCTTAAAAGAGGGTAAATCATCACGCAATGTTGCAAAAGATGTTGGTTGTTCACAGTCAGCTGTGTCTAAAATCTGGACCAAATACAAACATCATGGGAAGGTTGTTAAAGGCAAACATACTGGTAGACCAAGGAAGACATCAAAGCGTCAAGACCGGAAACTTAAAGCAATATGTCTCCAAAACAGGAAATGCACAACAAGAAAAATGAGGAACGAATGGGTGGAAACAGGAGTCAACGTCTGACCGAACTGTAAGAAACCGCTTAAAGGAAATGGGATTTACATACAGAAAAGCTAAACAAAAGCCATCATTAACACCTAAACCGAAAAAAAAAAGGTTACAATGGGCTAAGGAAAAGCAATCATGGACTGTGGATGACTGGATGAAAGTCATAATCAGTGATGAATCGCGAATCTGCATTGGGCAAGGTGATGATGCTGGAACTTTTGTTTGGTTCCGTTCCAATGAGATTTATAAAGATGACTGCCTGAAGAAAACATGCAAGTTTCCACAGTCATTGATGATATGGGCTGCATGTCAGCTAAAGGCACTGGGGAGATGACTGTCATTACATCTTCAATAAATGCACAAGTTTATGTTGATATTTTGGACACTTTTCTTATCCCATCAATTGAAAGGATGTTTGGGGATGATGAAATCATTTTTCAAGATGATAATGCATCCTGCCATAGAGCAAAAACTGTGAAAACATTAATTGAAAAAAGAAACACAAGGTCAATGTCCTGGCCTGCAAATAGTCCGGTTCTCAATCCAATTAAAAATCTTTGGTGGAAGTTGAAGAAACAGGGATTTTTGTGTACTCACCGTAAAATGGTTTTCTCCGAGCCAATCATTGGGGGACACAGGACCATGGGTGTTATGCTGCTGCCACTAGGAGGACACTAAGTAATACAGAAATAATAGCTCCTCCCCTGCAGTATACACCCTCCTGCTGGCTCCAAGTGAACCAGTTCGGTAACAAAGCAGTAGGAGCTTAACATTTAACCAGGATGAACTATGTCAAAACCAAAGCCAACACAGAAAACCAAAGCCATTAGGCTAACAGGGTGGGTGCTGTGTCCCCCAATGATTGGCTCGGAGAAAAGGATTTTGCGGGGGGTACACAAAAATCCCTCTTTCTCCTACGCCTCATTGGAGGACACAGGACCATGGGACGTCCTAAAGCAGTTCCTGGGTGGGGAACAATCAACTGTAATTGCTCCTTGTACCCACAGGTTACAGATGCGGCACAGCCGCCTGCAAAATTCGTCTGCCGACGGTCGCATCTGCCGAGGCCTGAGAATGAATATGGTAACGTTTTGTAAAAGTATGCAGACTGGACCAGGTCGCAGCTCTGCAAACTTGTGCTGCCGAAGCTTGGTGCCGGACGGCCCAAGACGCACCCACTGACCGAGTGGAATGAGCCTTAATCCCTGCTGGGACAGGATGACCTCTGACTCGGTAGGACTCCTGAATAGCTGAACAAATCCATTTGGCTATTGTCGCCTTGGAAGCAGGAAACCCCTTCCTTGGCCCTTCCAGGAGCACAAACAGGGCATCTGACCTGTGGAAGGATGCCGTCCGTGAGACGTACCTCGAGAGCTCTCACTAAATCCAGTGTGTGGAGGGCCTTCTCGAAGCGATGTACTGGTGCCGGACAGAGGGACGGTAAGACAATCTCCTGATTGAGATAGAAGGATGAGACAACTTTTGGCAAAAAGGACGGGGATGTTCTCAAAACCACCTTATCCTGATGAAAATTCAGGAACGGAACTTGACAAGACAAAGCCACCAGCTCTGAGACTCGTCTAATGGACGTGACCGCAACCAGGAAGGCAACCTTCCATGAAAGAAAGGACAGGGAAACCTCCTGTAGAGGTTCAAAAGGAACTTCTTGCAAGACTCCGATGACCAGATTAAGGTCCCATGGTTCCAATGGCATCTTATAGGGCGGCACCTTATGGGAGACTCCCTGAATGAACGTCTTCACTTGTAATCTGTTAGCAATCCTGCATTGGAAAAGAACGGACAGGGCTGAAATCTGCCCTTTGAGAGAACTAAGGGCGAGACCTAAGTCCAAACTGGTTTGTAAAAATTCGAGGATGGAAGGAATGGAAAATTCAAGAGAACGTCCCCGGTCGTTGCACCAGGAAAATAAGGTTTTCCAAGTGCGATGATAAATACGCATAGACGTAGGCTTTCTAGCGCAGATCATAGTAGAGATGACTTCCGAAGAGAAACCTGCCTGGGTTAGAACCCAGGACTCAACGGCCATGCCGTCAAACACAGGGCCTCGGAGTTCTGGTGGTAAATGGGGCCCTGTGATAGCAGGTCTGCGTGATTCGGTAATCGCCAGGGAACATCGGCGACTAGTTGAACTAGTTCCGTGTACCACGCCCGGAGCGGCCAATCTGGCGCAATCAGGATTACTGGTACTCGCTCTGCTCTGATCTTCTTGATGACTCTCGGCAGTAAGGGAGCGGGGGAAATATGTACGGAAGCCGAAAATGATGCCACGGGAGTACGAGTGCATCTGCCCCGATGGCTGTTGGATCGTGGGACCGAGCTATGAAGTCGGGAACTTTGGAATTTAGCCGTGAGGCCATCAGATCCACGTCCGGAGTTCCCCATCGACAGCAGATCTGGTGGAAGATTTTCGGATGGAGAGACCACTCCCCGGAGTCGAAGCTTTGACAACTGAGGAAATCTGTCTCCCAATTGTCCACTCCCGGGATGTGAACCTCAGAAATCATTGAGCAGATTTCCTCGGCCCAATGGAGAATGTAGCCTACCTCGCTCATGGGTGCCATGCTGCGGGTTCCCCCCTGACGGTTGATGTATGCCACTGCAGTGGCATTGTTGGACTGAATCCTGATGGGACAACACGCCAGGAAGGGGTGGAACTGGAGAAGAGCTAACCTGATTGCCCGAATTTCTAAGATGTTGATCGGAAGTGGTGATTCCTGAAGTGACCAGTGGCCCTGAGAAGTGTGATGTAGGAACACCGCTCCCCAGCCTAGAAGACTGGCATCTGTTGTCACAACTAGCCAATGTACTGGATGAAAAGACTTCCCTAGATTCAAGGAGGACTTCAATGTCCACCACCTGAGAGACTGTCTGACTCGCTGGGGAAGAAAGAACCGACGGTCGAGGGAGGACGGGTTCCTATCCCAAACAGCCAGGAGGGCATGCTGTAAAGGACGGAGGTGTAATTGGGCAAATGGAACCGCCTCCATAGCTGCTACCATCCTGCCGAGGACTCTCATACTGAAGCACAGAGAGTGAGTGCGAGGTTGAGAGAGCTCCTGAGCTTCCCGCTGTAAGGCTGAGATCTTTTTCGGGGGAAGAAGCACCAACCCCTGGGACGAATCCAGTATCATTCCTGTTATGACCCCAATGGCGAGGGTCTCAGAGGTACGTGGAAGTCTGCAGAATTCAAAAAACCAGCTCATAGGGCAGTGGTAACTGGGTTGACCATATATCTACTCCTAACGCCAACACTAGAAGTAGCCGGGGATCATTCCTACGTTGATTCTAGATGACACACTCCAGCCGGAGAATCTAGCTACCCCTAGTAGAGGAAAACAAAAGACCTTTCTTGCCTCCAGAGAAGGGGACCCCAAAGCTGGATAGAAGCCCCCACAAATAATAACGGTGAGGTAAGAGGAAATGACAAACACAGAAATGAACCAGGTTTAGCACAGAGAGGCCCGCTTACTGATAGCAGAATAAAGAAAGGTAACTTTTATGGTCAACAAAAACCCTATCAAAATCCACACTGGAAATTCAAGAACCCCCGAACTGTCTAACGGTCCGGGGGGAGAACACCAGCCCCCTAGAGCTTCCAGCAAAGGTCAGGATACAGATTTGGAACAAGCTGGACAAAAATACAAAACCAAAACAAATAGCAAAAAGCAAAAGGCAGACTTAGCTGATATAACTGGAACCAGGATCAGTAGACAAGAGCACAGCAGACTAGCTCTGATAACTACGTTGCCAGGCATAGAACTGAAGGTCCAGGGAGCTTATATAGCAACACCCCTAACTAACGACCCAGGTGCGGATAAAAGGAATGACAGAAAAAACCAGAGTCAAAAAACTAGTAACCACTAGAGGGAGCAAAAAAGCAAATTCACAACAGTACCCCCCCCTTAGTGAGGGGTCACCGAACCCTCACCACGACCACCAGGGCGATCAGGATGAGCGGCATGAAAGGCACGAACTAAATCGGCCGCATGAACATCAGAGGCGACCACCCAGGAATTATCCTCCTGACCATAGCCCTTCCACTTGACCAGGTACTGAAGCCTCCGCCTGGAGAGGCGAGAATCCAAGATCTTCTCCACCACGTACTCCAACTCGCCCTCAACCAACACCGGAGCAGGAGGCTCAGCAGAAGGAACTACAGGCACAATGTACCGCCGCAACAAGGACCTATGAAATACATTGTGAATAGCAAACGACACAGGAAGATCCAGACGAAAAGATACAGGATTAAGGATTTCCAATATCTTGTAAGGCCCAATAAAACGAGGTTTAAATTTGGGAGAGGAGACCTTCATAGGAACAAAGCGGGAAGAAAGCCATACCAAATCCCCAACGCGTAGTCGGGGACCCACACCGCGGCGGCGGTTGGCAAAGCGCTGAGCCCTCTCCTGTGACAACTTCAAGTTGTCCACCACATGATTCCAGATCCGCTGCAACCTATCCACCACAGAATCCACCCCAGGACAGTCAGAAGGCTCCACATGACCCGAAGAAAAGCGAGGATGGAAACCAGAGTTGCAGAAAAAAGGCGAAACCAAGGTGGCGGAACTAGCCCGATTATTAAGGGCAAACTCAGCCAACGGCAAGAATGTCACCCAATCGTCCTGATCAGCAGAGACAAAACACCTCAAATAAGCCTCCAAAGTCTGATTGGTTCGCTCCGTCTGTCCATTAGTCTGAGGATGGAAAGCAGACGAAAACGACAAATCAATGCCCATCCTACTACAAAAGGATCGCCAGAACCTGGAAACGAACTGGGATCCTCTGTCTGACACAATATTCTCAGGGATGCCGTGCAAACGAACCACGTTCTGGAAAAACACAGGAACCAGATCGGAAGAGGAAGGCAGCTTAGGTAAAGGAACCAAATGGACCATCTTTGAGAAGCGATCACATATCACCCAGATAACGGACATGCCCTGAGATAGCGGAAGATCAGAAATGAAATCCATGGAGATATGTGTCCAAGGTCTCTTCGGGACAGGCAAGGGCAAGAGCAAACCGCTGGCACGAGAACAGCAAGGCTTAGCTCGAGCACAAGTCCCACAGGACTGCACAAATGACCGCACATCCCTTGACAAGGAAGGCCACCAAAAGGACCTGGCCACCAGATCTCTGGTGCCAAAAATTCCCGGGTGACCTGCCAACACCGAGGAATGAACCTCGGAAATGACTCTGCTGGTCCACTTATCCGGGACAAACAGTCTGTCAGGTGGACAAGACTCAGGCCTATCAGCCTGAAATCTCTGCAACACACGTCGCAGATCCGGAGAAATAGCTGACAAGATAACTCCATCTTTAAGAATACCAACAGGATCAGCGACTCCAGGAGCATCAGGCACAAAGCTCCTAGAAAGAGCATCGGCCTTCACATTCTTTGAACCTGGTAAATACGAGACAACAAAATCAAAGCGGGAGAAAAACAATGACCAGCGGGCCTGTCTCGGATTAAGGCGTTTAGCAGACTCGAGATACATCAGATTTTTGTGATCAGTCAAGACCACCACACGATGCTTAGCACCCTCGAGCCAATGACGCCACTCCTCAAATGCCCATTTCATGGCCAACAACTCCCGATTGCCCACATCATAATTTCGCTCGGCAGGCGAAAACTTCCTAGAGAAAAAGGCACAAGGTTTCATAACAGAGCAACCAGGGCCTCTCTGCGACAAAACGGCCCCTGCTCCAATCTCTGAAGCATCCACCTCAACCTGAAAGGGAAGTGAGACATCGGGCTGGCACAAAACAGGCGCCGAAGTAAACCGGCGTTTCAACTCCTGGAAAGCCTCCACGGCAGCAGGAGCCCAGTTAGCTACATCGGAGCCCTTCTTGGTCATATCCGTCAAAGGTTTCACAATGCTAGAAAAATTAGCGATAAAACGACGGTAGAAGTTAGCGAAACCCAAGAACTTCTGAAGACTCTTAACTGACGAGGGCTGAGTCCAATCAAGAATAGCTCGGACCTTGACTGGGTCCATCTCCACAGCAGAAGGGGAAAAAATGAACCCCAAAAAGGGAACCTTCTGTACACCAAAGAGACACTTTGAGCCCTTGACAAACAAAGAATTTTCACGCAAAATTTTAAAGACCAACCTGACCTGCTCC
This sequence comes from Ranitomeya variabilis, assembly GCF_051348905.1. Classification (NCBI taxonomy): domain Eukaryota; kingdom Metazoa; phylum Chordata; class Amphibia; order Anura; family Dendrobatidae; genus Ranitomeya; species Ranitomeya variabilis. Next base: position 126,528,637 of record NC_135233.1, read on the forward strand.
ACATGCGAATCCCAATTATCAGAAAAAACCAAAATATCATCCAGATAAACAATCAAAAATTTATCCAGATACTTCCGGAAAATGTCATGCATAAAGGACTGAAAAACTGAAGGCGCATTGGAGAGCCCAAAAGGCATCACCAAGTACTCAAAATGACCTTCGGGCGTATTGAATGCGGTTTTCCATTCATCACCTTGCTTAATGCGCACAAGGTTGTACGCACCACGAAGGTCTATCTTGGTGAACCACTTGGCACCTTTAATCCGGGCAAACAAGTCAGACAACAGCGGTAAAGGATACTGAAATTTGACAGTGATCTTATTTAAAAGCCGATAATCAATACAAGGTCTCAAAGATCCGTCCTTTTTTGCCACAAAAAAGAATCCCGCACCAAGAGGGGAAGAAGATGGACGAATATGTCCTTTCTCCAGAGACTCCTTGATATATGAACGCATAGCGGTATGTTCAGGTACCGACAGATTAAACAGTCTTCCCTTAGGAAATTTACTGCCTGGGATCAAATCTATAGCACAGTCACAGTCCCTATGAGGAGGCAGTGCACTGGACTCAGACTCACTGAAGACATCCTGATAATCAGACAAATACTCCGGAACTTCCGAAGGCGTAGAAGAAGCAATAGACACAGGCAGGGAATCCCCATGAATACCCCGACAGCCCCAACTTGAGACTGACATAGCCTTCCAGTCCAGGACTGGATTATGGGTCTGTAACCATGGCAGCCCTAAAACAACCAAATCATGCATTTTATGTAAAACCAGGAAACGTATCACCTCGTGGTGTTCAGGAGTCATGCACATGGTAACCTGTGTCCAATACTGCGGTTTATTTGCTGCCAATGGCGTAGCATCAATACCCCTAAGAGGAATAGGATTTTCTAATGGTTCAAGAGTAAAACCACAGTGCTTAGCAAATGACAGATCCATAAGACTCAGGGCAGCACCTGAATCTACAAACGCCATGACAGGATAAGACGACAGTGAGCAAATCAAAGTTACAGACAGAATAAATTTAGGTTGCAAATTACCAACGGTGACAGGACTAACAACCTTAGCTATACGTTTAGAGCATGCTGAGATAACATGTGTAGAATCACCACAGTAGTAGCACAAGCCATTCCGGCGTCTATGAATTTTCCGCTCATTTCTAGTCAGGATTCTATCACATTGCATTAAATCAGGTGTCTGTTCAGACAACACCATGAGGGAATTTGCGGTTTTTCTATCACATTGCACCGAATTAGGTGTCTGTTCAGACAACACCATGAGGGAATTTGCGGTTTTGCGCTCCCGCAACCGCCGGTCAATTTGAATAGCCAGTGCCATAGTATCATTCAGACCTGTGGGAATGGGAAAACCCACCATAACATTCTTAATGGCTTCAGAAAGGCCATTTCTAAAATTAGCGGCCAGTGCACACTCGTTCCAATGTGTCAGCACGGACCATTTCCGAAATTTTTGGCAATACACTTCAGCCTCGTCCTGCCCCTGAGACATAGCCAGCAAGGCCTTTTCTGCCTGAATCTCAAGATTGGGTTCCTCATAAAGTAAACCGAGCGCCAGAAAAAACGCATCAATATCAGCCAATGCCGGATCTCCTGGCGCCAGCGAAAAAGCCCAATCCTGAGGGTCGCCCCGTAAGAACGAAATAACAATTTTTACTTGCTGAGCAGAGTCTCCAGATGAACAGGGTCTCGGGGACAAAAACAATTTACAATTATTCATGAAATTCCTAAACTTAAACCTGTCTCCGGAAAACAGTTCAGGAATCGGTATTTTAGGTTCTGACCTAGGATTTCTGATAACATAGTCTTGTATGCCCTGCACACGAGTAGCCAGCTGGTCCACACTTGTAATCAAGGTCTGGACATTCATGTCTGCAGCAAGCATAGCCACTCTGAGGTAAAGGGGAAGAAGAAAAAAAAAAAAAAAAAAAAAAAAACTCAGAATCTTCTTTCTTATAATCCCTCTTCTGCAATGCATTAAACATTTAATACTGGCCTGGCAAACTGTTATGACCCCAATGGCGAGGGTCTCAGAGGTACGTGGAAGTCTGCAGAATACAAAAAACCAGCTCATAGGGCAGTGGTAACTGGGTTGACCATATATCTACTCCTAACGCCAACACTAGAAGTAGCCGGGGATCATTCCTACGTTGATTCTAGATGACACGCTCCAGCCGGAGAATCTAGCTACCCCTAGTAGAGGAAAACAAAAGACCTTTCTTGCCTCCAGAGAAGGGGACCCCAAAGCTGGATAGAAGCCCCCCACAAATAATAACGGTGAGGTAAGAGGAAATGACAAACACAGAAATGAACCAGGTTTAGCACAGAGAGGCCCGCTTACTGATAGCAGAATAAAGAAAGGTAACTTATATGGTCAACAAAAACCCTATCAAAATCCACACTGGAAATTCAAGAACCCCCGAACCGTCTAACGGTCCGGGGGGAGAACACCAGCCCCCTAGAGCTTCCAGCAAAGGTCAGGATACAGATTTGGAACAAGCTGGACAAAAATACAAAACCAAAACAAATAGCAAAAAGCAAAAGGCAGACTTAGCTGATATAACTGGAACCAGGATCAGTAGACAAGAGCACAGCAGACTAGCTCTGATAACTACGTTGCCAGGCATAGAACTGAAGGTCCAGGGAGCTTATATAGCAACACCCCTAACTAACGACCCAGGTGCGGATAAAAGGAATGACAGAAAAAACCAGAGTCAAAAAACTAGTAACCACTAGAGGGAGCAAAAAAGCAAATTCACAACACATTCCTAGAAAGAAAATTCGCTGAGCCGGTACTGGGGAAGATTATTTGAAGTTTATCTTCCAACCCAGGCGAGAAAGAGAATCCATTGTGATGTTCACGGCCTCCTTGCAGGCGCGGAAAGAGGGGCCTTTGATGAGGATATCGTCTAGATACGGTAGCACCACCACGCCTCAGGTGTGAAGGATGGCCACGGCGGCCGCCATGACCTTGGTGAATACCCTGGGAGCGGTGGCGAGGCCGAAGGGCAAAGCAACAAATTGGAAGTGTTGTTCCTGAACTGCGAAGCGAAGGAACCTTTGGTGAGAGGGGAAAATTGAAATGTGAAGGTACGCGTCCTAGATGTCTATAGACGCCAGGAACTCGCCTTTTTCCATGGAGGCAATAACAGAACGAAGCGATTCCATTCGGAACCGTCGTACCCTGACGAACTTGTTCAGCAGTTTTAGGTTCAGTATGGGCCGTACTGTACCGTCCTTCTTTGGAACAATGAACAGGTTTAAATAAAAACCTAGAAACCTTCCGCTCTGAGGGACAGGGATAATAACCCCGTCTTCTTTTAGAGAGCTTATGGCTTGGAAGAACTCTGATGCCTTTGCCCTGGGAGGAGAAGACAGGAAAAAAGATTTGTTGGGAGAGAGAGAATTCTATCTTGTATCTGGAGGACACTAGATCGCGGACCCATTCGTCGTGAACAACCGAGAGCCACGCATTGCTGAAGGAAAGTAGGCGGCCGCCTACTTTGATGGTGTCCCCCGGATACCACCGGGAGTCATTGAGTCGGAGATCTGCCCGGTCTGGACCTCCTGGATCCTGACTGCCTAGGCCTGCCTCTCCATGAAAGGGAAGGTTTGTAAGAGGTCTGGGGACCTCTATCCCTACGCTGTGCCTTGCCGGGTCCTAAGATGTGGAAGTAGAGGACCAATTTGAGTTGGAACGAAAAAATCGGGACCGAGCCTGCTGTTGCTGGTTCCGAAAGGGCCGAAAGGGTCTCTGTTGTGGGAGAAATTTACTCTTCCCTCCAGTGGCGTCGGAAATTAATTGATCGAGTTTTTCGCCAAAAAGGCGACCGCTCTGATATGGTAAAGAAGTCAATTACTTTTTGGAAGCAGAATCCGCACGCCAGTCCCTGAGCCATAAGGACCTCCGAATGGTGATGGCGTTTGCTGCTGCTTGAGAAGCGCAGTCAGCGGCATCGAGACGCCATCACTAGAAAATCCCCAGCTCTGGCTATCTGAGTAGCAAGGTCTGCTACCTCGGGGGGAAGATTGGTATTCAGAACAGCTGAAGACAAGACCTCAGCCCAATGGATCATAGCCTTAGCCACCCATGTAGCGGCAAAAGATGGATAGAGTGCGGCTGCTGAGGCTTCAAAGGCTGAACGAGCCATATTGTCGATCTGATGATCTGTGGGGTTTTTAATCGAGGCGCCCTCTGAGGATAAAATAGATTTAGTAGCTAGGCGCGATACTGGAGGATCTACCGGAGGAGACTGTGACCAATCTTTTCTTAGATCAGGAGCAAAGGGATATTTTGACTTTTGCCCTGTGAAGCGTTTATCTGGACGGATCCTATGAGATTCAATGATTTCCTTAAATTCGGGATGATTGGCGAACACTCTGTGAGCCCGCTTGGTCCTCTTAAAGGACACAGCATGATCCTTTTTAGATAAAGGTTCCTCATCTAGCTTCAGGGCCTTGTTTACTGACTCAATGAGAGTCGAGAGTCTCCTGATCGTGTTGAAATTCCTGATCTAGGGACGTGTCAGAATCGTCCTCTGAGACAGGTTCTCTACTAGCCCCAAGGGAAGGGGAGCGAGAAATGGAACTCTCAGAACCCGATACCCGGTGATGGTCTGGGGACAAGGCATGAGCCCTTTTCCTGGAAGAGCGAGAGCTCCTTGGTAAGGTATGACCCCTAGTGTACAAGGGGTTCTGATCATCGGAAGCGTTGGCCGTAAGAGTACCCTGGTTAGTGGAAGGGTCTCGGAACGGGTCTAACGATTTGGCCAGGGATGCCATAGACCGGGTAAGGGAGGTAGCCCACTCAGGGGGACTAGGCTCACTGGGTTCGGTATCAGTAACAGGTGGTTCCTGAGCAGTCAACGGTTCACAAGCTGAGCATAACGCAGTATTGTGACCCCCGAGGTAGAGATACCTTACAAGAGGTACAAGCGGCAAAAAACAGTGTGGGTTTTCCCAGACTTTTTGTTAGGCTTTGATTGAGACATAGTGTAGCCTTGAGGAGAGCACTTACTAGCAGGGGAAGGGTTAAGCTATGTTTCTGTAGCTTACCCAGGTCCTGTGTCTTGAGTCCCCGGGGGAGGTCCGCAATGTCCACAGAAATCGCTCCCTGAAGCTGTGATTCAAAATGCTGGAGCAGAGCTGCTGCATCAGCCTGTGTGGTGTCAAAAGATGGCCGCCGAGATCAGGAAGAGAAGACGCAGAGAGTGGGCGGCGGTAACTGCCGGCGGGCGGAGTCAATGTTTCGGCCTGGAGGGAAAAACCGGGGGCTAAATTTTAAGCTTGCGGTTGTGGACTGTAACGCCGCAACCGCTATTTGTGCAACGTGATGCATGGACCCGGGCTTTAAGGTATCTGCGGACCTCCCTTATCCCAGGAACCAGGATCCCCCAGCGCCTCGGCCCCGCAGGTGTACTCAGGGTAGATGCGGTGGGCCGGTGCTCAATCCACCGTCGCCTTCTGCAGCTTTCCATCATCCGCTATAACAGTGGTGATGCAGTGGGGGGCTGCACGGACGCCATAAACATCATGTCCGGCTATGCACCTGGCTCCAGGAGAGGTAAATGGAGGGCTACTCCATGTGGTCGCCTGCTACGGAGGGGGGGAGATCGGAACACGAAGGAACCGTCGCCCGTAAAGTGAGCTCAGGGCTGGCATACAACGGTGCAGGAAAGGGTACGGGGAGGGACGCTCTGCGTTCTTGCCTGTTGATGGTTCGGGGGAGATCGGAACCTAAAAAAACACCATTAGAGGAAAAACCTCCACTGTACTAAACAAAAAAAAAAGGTTGGCAGCTTAAAATATTGTGGCCATAATATCAACCAATACCTTGCATACATTGTTATGTTTTTGGGCACTTTATATTTTTCCAGGGTGCGACTGGGCCCTAGATGGCTCTGTACACTGTGGCCTCTGTTCACACAGGATGCATCATGATTAGCCCGCTATACATATGGCGTCATTAATAGACTTTGCACCATATACTTTGCATTCCTGTGTGAATATGCCACATACAGACTATTTTTTTGCATGGGTGCTCCAAGCGGCCAATTCCTGATTGTAGGTTGGCTGCATTAGTATTATTTGCACTTGTGTATTTGCTATCTCTACTTGGGCCTGGTGCACCCTGGTTAGTGCAATTGTTGGAGGCCTTGAGCAGGTAAGTGTTCTGGTGTGTGTTAGATCGGAACCTAGAAAGGGTCCGTCGCCCCGATTCGCTCCGTTAAGGGAAAAAAAGAATGAAAATAAAAACGGGGTCTGGAAGCAGACCCAAGAGCCTCCTACAGACACTAAGCAAGAACTGGTTCACTTGGAGCCAGCAGGAGGGTGTATACTTCGGGAGGAGCTATTCTTTCTGTATTACTTAGTGTCTTCCTAGTGGCAGCAGCATAACACCCATGGTCCTGTGTCCCCCAATGAGGCGTAGGAGAAAATGGTCCATGACAAGGCTTCAACCTGCAAAGCTGATCTGGTAACAGCAATCAGAGAAAGTTGGAGCCAGACTGATGAAGAGTACTGTTTGACACTCATTAAGGGTACTTTCACATTTGCGTTTCCCTGATCTGCGGACGGCTGCGGCCTTTCTCCGTGAAGCCCCGCCCTCGGCCGCACCTCCACCGCTAGCTCCGCCTACTTCTGCATGCCGCCCGCATACCTATCTTTAACATAAGGTATGCAGGTCGTGCGGCTGTATGCGGAGGCTGCCGCATGCGTCGTTTTGACGCTGCGGCGACCAGCGTAGGACGCAGCCTGTAGCATTTTTTTTTTTTTTATCCGCAGTGGCAAAACGAGGCATGCGGCAGCCTCCGCATACAGCCGCACGACTGGCGTACCTAATGTTAAAGATAGGTACGCAGGCCACATGCGGGCGGCATGCAGAAGTAGGCGGAGCTAGCGGCGGAGGTGCGGGGCTTCACGGAGGAAGTCCGCAGATCAGGGAAACGCAAATGTGAAAGTACCCTTAGTCCATGCCTCAGAGACTGCAAGCTGTTATAAAAGCCAGAGGTGGTGCAACAAAATACTAGTGATGTGTTGGAGTGTTTTTTTTGCCATTTGAAATCACTTTAGTTCTGTGCCATGGCTGTGATCTGCTTTTTTTCTGCAAAATTAATCAACTGAATGAATATCCTCCAAGGCCGGAGATTACATAATTTTTGCCAGGAGTTGTAGAAGATTGTGGAACATATGGGCAGGCGGCCGTAGGAGGCGCCATACTTGATGTGTCTGGAGACCTGGAGCTTCATCACTTCACAATCTGTGAGGGAGGAAGGGGACATCTGCCTAGCCAGCCAGATCAGCCAATCCCTAAGACTCAATGCCATGACTGACGTTGCAGCCAGACCTCCCTCATGTTCGGTACTCGCCGCCTTCACCTTTCTGTGTAAGACCTGGAGAGGTGGCATTAGGATTCTCTATACGGTGCTCGCACAAGGTACTGGCTTTGACCTTCTCCATTACTGTCTGTTTTCTGCTGATGTAATGTTTAACCTGTGTGACTAAGTGATGTCACTACTCTCACTCTCATATCTATAGTGGATGCATATTACAGTTAGGTCCATATATATTTGGACAGAGACAACATTTTTCTAATTTTGGTTATAGACATTACCACAATGAATTTTAAACAAAACAATTCAGATGCAGTTGAAGTTCAGACTTTCAGCTTTCATTTGAGGGTATCCACATTAAAATTGGATGAAGGCTTTAGGAGTTTCAGCTCTTTAACATGTGCCACCCTGTTTTTAAAGGGACCAAAAGTAATTGGAGAATTGACTCCAAGGCTATTTCATGGACAGGTGTGGGCAGTCCCTTCGTTATGTCATTCTCAATTAAGCAGATAAAAGGCCTAGAGTTGATTTGACGTGTGGTGCTTGCATTTGGAAGGCTTTGCTGTGAAGTAAACATGTGGTCAAAGGAGCTCTCCATGCAGGTGAAACAAGCCTTCCTTAAGCTGCGAAAACAGAAAAAAACACATCCGAGAAATTGCTACAATATTAGGAGTGGCAAAATCTACAGTTTGGTCCATCGTGAGAAAGAAAGAAAGCACTGGTGAACTCATTAATGCAAAAAGACCTGGGCGCCCACGGAAGACAACAGTGGTGGATGATCGCAGAATAATCTCCATGGTGAAGAGAAACCCCTTCACAACAGCCAACCCAGTGACCAACACTCTCCAGGAGGTAGGCGTATCAATATCCAAATCTACCATAAAGAGAAGACTGCATGAAAGAAAATACAGAGGGTTCGCTGCATGGTGCAAGCCACTCATAAGCATCAAGAATAAGAAGGCGAGACTGGACTTTGCTAAAAAACATCTAAAAAAGCCAGCACAGTTCTGGAAGAAGATTCTTTGGACAGATGAAACCAAGATCAACCTCTACCAGAATGATGGAAAGAGAAAAGTATGGGGAAGGTGTGGTACAGCTCATGATCCAAAGCATACCACATCATCTGTGAAACACGGCAGAGGCAGTGTGATGGCTTGGGCATGCATGGCTGCCAGTGGCACTGGGTCACTAGTGTTTATTGATGATGTGACACAGGACAGAAGCAGCCGAATGAATTCTGAGGTATTCAGAGCCATACTGTGTGCTCAGATCCAGCGAAATGCAGCAAAACTGATTGGTCGTCGTTTCATACTACAGATGGGCAATGATCCAAAACCTAAGGCCAAAGCAACCCAGGAGTTTATTAAAGCAAAGAAGTGGAATATTCCTGAATGGCCAAGTCAGTCACCTGATCTCAACTCAATTGAGCATGCATTTCACTTGTTAAAGACGAAACTTCAGACAGAAAGGCCCACAAACAAACAGCAACTGAAAACCACCGCAGTGAAGGCCTGGCAGAGCATCAAAAAGGTGGAAACACAGAGCCTGGTGATGTCCATGAGTTCAAGACTTCAGGCAGTCATTGCCAACAAAGTGTTTTCAGCCAAGCACTGAAAATGAACATTTTATTTAAAATTATTGAATCTGTCCAATTACTTTTGATCCCTTTAAAAACAGGGTCGCACATGTTAAGGAGCTGAAACTCCTAAACCCTTCATCCAATTTTAATGTGGATACCCTCAAATGAAAGCTGAAAGTCTGAACTTCAACTGCATCTGAATTGTTTTGTTTAAAATTCATTGTGGTAATGTCTATAACCAAAATTAGAAAAATGTTGTCTCTGTCCAAATATATATGGACCTAACTGTATGTCTGTGAATATGATATAATGTACAAATTCTGGTAGTTTTCGTGTTGGCATTAATCTTATAAGCCCAAGAGAAGGGCCTTCCTCCAGCCATGGTTCCCTAGAGGATTCATCCACAGGGGGTTTTCCTCTCCTGAGTGCTGAAGGATGATTCTTCGTGAGTCGGAGGTTTCCTATTTTCAGTGTCTTTTCCATAGTAATTGGCTAATTCTAAATTTCAGACACTGAATGAAATAATAATGTGATTTGGAATAAAATTCGGTGTAACATCCAATGAAAGTATTTTGTGCGTTTCTTTAACAATCTTGGGGCGGTGGGATTTTCTTGGAAATCAGGATCCAACATTTAAGACCTAGCTATGAAGCCAGATATGGAGTTGAGTAAGGCTGGAGTCACACATGCGTGTTTTACGTACGTAAGTGCGCAAAAACTACGTACGTAAAACTCGCATTACATACAGCACAATGCTTCTCAATGGGGCTGCTCCTATTAGCCGTATATTACGGCCGTACAAAATCGCAGCATGCTGCGTTTGTCAGCGTATTGCGCAAATAATACGCCAATGAAAGTCTATGGGGGCGAGAAAAATACGGATTCCACACGGACCTGCAGTGTGACTTGCGAGAAATACGCCGCGCTGTTAGTGAAAAGTCGGTAATTCAATTGCCGGCTTTTCATTTCTCCTGCACAAACCCGACAGGATATGAGACATGGTTTACATACAGTAAACCATCTCATATCCCCTTTTTTTTGCATATTCCACACTACTAATGTTAGTAGTGTGTATGTGCAAAATTTCAGCGCTGTAGCTGCTGAAATAAAGGGTTAAATGGCGGAAAAAATTGGCGTGGGCTCCCGCGCAATTTTCTCCGCCAGAGTGGTAAAGCCAGTGACTGAGGGCAGATATTAATAGCCAGGAGAGGGTCCATGGTTATTGGCCCCCCCGTGGCTAAAAACATCTGCCCCCAGCCACCCCAGAAAAGGCACATCTGGAAGATGCGCCTATTCTGGCACTTGGCCACTCTCTTCCCACTCCCTGTAGCGGTGGGATATGGGGTAATGAAGGGTTAATGCCACCTTGCTATTGGAAGGTGACATTAAGCCAGATTAATAATGGAGAGGCGTCAATTATGTCACCTATCCATTATTAATCCAATTGTTGGAAAGGGTTAAAACACACACACACACATGATTTAAAAGTAGTTTAATGAAATAAACACAGCGGTTGTTGTAATAATTTATTGTTCTCTCAATCCATCAGGAACACCCTCACTTGGAAAAATAATAAACGCACAAGATACATACCTTCTGGTGAACCGTCTCGTCCCACGAAGTAATCCATCTGAAGGGGTTAACTAATATTACAGGCAGGAGCCCTGCTAATGCAGCTGTGCTCGTGCCTGTAATCCCCGGCGAATGAATGAAATGTAGGTCATTGACCTACATTTCCTTCAGTCGCGGTGATGCGCCCCCTGGTGGATGTCCTCATATGACCTGGAGCGTGGGAAAAAGTTCCCAGGCTGCAGTTCATGAGAACATCCACCAGAGGGTGCCTCACCGCGACTCAATGTAAGTACAGATCCTGCTTTCCTTTCAGCACCCGGGGATTACAGGCACGAGCGAGTGGTTTATCGCAGCTCTGCCTGTAATATTAGTTAACCCGTTCAGATGGATTACTTCGTGGGACGAGACGGTTCACCAGAAGGTATGTATCTTGTGCGTTTATTATTTTTCCAAGCGAGGGTGTTCCTGATGGATTGAGAGAACAATAAATTATTACAACAACCGCTGTTTATTTCATTAAAATACTTTTAAATCATGTGTGTGTGTGTTTTAACCCTTTCCAACAATTGGATTAATAATGGATAGGTGACATAATTGACGCCTCTCCATTATTAATCTGGCTTAATGTCACCTTCCAATAGCAAGGTGGCATTAACCCTTCATTACCCCATATCCCACCGCTACAGGGAGTGGGAAGAGAGTGGCCAAGTGCCAGAATAGGCGCATCTTCCAGATGTGCCTTTTCTGGGGTGGCTGGGGGCAGATGTTTTTAGCCACGGGGGGGCCAATAACCATGGACCCTCTCCTGGCTATTAATATCTGCCCTCAGTCACTGGCTTTACCATTCTGGCGGAGAAAATTGCGCGGGAGCCCACGCCAATTTTTTCTGCCATTTAACCCTTTATTTCAGCAGCTACAGCGCTGAAATTTTGCACATACACACTACTAACATTAGTAGTGTGGAATATGCAAAAAAAAAGGGGATATGAGATGGTTTACTGTATGTAAACCATGTCTCATATCCTGTCGGGTTTGTGCAGGAGAAATGAAAAGCCGGCAATTGAATTACCGGCTGTTCACAGATATCGCGCTGAATGAAATCTAAATACAGAATATATATATATGTGTCTCAATGACATATATATATATATATATATATATATATATATATATACATACTGTATATATGTTTTCCCGAACATTTGAGCACATAAATCCATTAGATGTCGGTTTTGCAAGCCTGCGCGAAAATCTCGCAGTACGGATGTCATACGGATTACATACGGAGGATGCCATGCGCAAAATACGCTGACACACCCTGCCTACGGATCACTATTTTGGGAACATTTCTCCGTATTACGGCCGTAGTACGGACGTATAATATGTGGCGTATTGTCTTACGCCATGTGTGACTCCAGCCTAAGGGGGCAGAACTATACTATATTTCTAATGGGAGGTATTTGCTAATATTAGCATTACACCTACATCAGCGTTGGACTGGAGTACCTTGGCCCCACCAGAGAAAAATCATTCTCAGGGCCCACCATGCAGTTATGTAAAAATACCACAAAGGAGAGCTGACAGACCCTCTATATACCACACCACAGAGTAGAGCTGACAGATCCTCTATATACTGCACCACACACACCCCAGCAGAATATTTGCTTTCTTGGCCTTTTTTCAGAGATCTTATCTGCCAAGATCTCCATCTGCGCATGCGCCTCCCCCGGCAGCTATTTTCCCCATAGTCCAGTGCATCAGAAACCATGCAAGTGCGGGGGCTCTGGGCTTTCACAAAATGCCAGCAGAGCCCCCGCAGCACCGAACACCAGCAGCGGCGCGCTGCCCATCCAAATACCCCCTCATCCCAGCAACGCTACACTCTTGCATCCTCCATCAGCGACCTTGGGACCCCGCTTCACTGCAGCCACCACCCCCCGGTAAGCAAAAAGACACATGGATTATAAGAAGCACCACCATTTTATCGAAAGTTTTTTTTCCCGATTTTTCTCAATTTCTGGTGCATCTTATAATCCACAAAATACGGTAACACTGTCCGAGGCCGATTTTTCAAATTTTTTATTCCACCCCTTACTGGAGTGAGTTTGCAACTTATTAAAATGTCATAAGTCATAAATACGGCTTAAAGCCTGTTTGCATAGCAAACCATGCCCAGATTACATTCATCCGAGTGGCACAAAGTAGCAAATTCCACATTTTGGGGTAAGAATGGCATGCTGCATCATTTTCAACCAAACACTTGAGAACATCCTTTGATAAAATTCCCCCCAAAATGAGTATAAATGTTTAATTTTAGATACATCAGGAAAAAAAACTGTTGTGAAAGTGGCAGAACCCTTTTATGGGATGTCCTACATTTCACAGGTATTCTTGCCACATGCTACACATGACAAGAAAAATACATGGGAGAGAATGTGGCGGAGATGGTTTTAATTTATTGGTTTGCCATATAACCCTGTAAGAGTCCTTGTATGCGAGACAATATGATTTCATTAGTGCTGCTGCAGTTTTCTGGGCCATACGGAGGGTCAATGGTGAATACACCCGCTACACACAATGTCCTGGTAGACTGCCCCTGTTCGGTGACGGGAATGTTGTTTTGCTGCAGCCAGCCTTTCAGATTGAGCTTTTTGGTCTCCAGATCCTCCTTCTTGTAGGCGCTGCTGCTTTCCTGAAGGTTGAAGATATTTTGAAGTTTCTGTTTGGTGACTTCATCAGAGTCTTTCAGTATTTCCACCTTTTGCACTGCGTGCCCCATCACCATGCGGACGGATATCTTCTGATCGTCTTCAAAGTTAACCAGGACAACACTAAAAGAGATATGCCATGAATTAGTGCTGAAGGGAGCATTCACACACATAGTATGGGAGGGTTTTGGGGGTTTTTTTACATCCCATTTAATTGTATTTTTTTGAGAAAAAGTGATCATGTTCTATGCCTCTATTGGGCTGTCCATGCTTGAGACAAGAGTCTGCAGTTACTCCATGTGGCTGCAGACTACCAAATTGCGGTGTGCACCCTTGTCTAGATATGTTGATATTCCCGTTGCGAGTGGGCGGTCGTGTAATTTGCCCCCTAAATGCATTTGGCTTTTCTCAATAGGAGCTAATTGAGAGAAGATCAGGAGTCTAGTCTGCAGGTTTCCGCAGCTGGAGTCAGAGAGACTGAAACTCTTATTCCAAGCCTGGACAACCCTATTAAGGAGCCACGAAGATCAAAATTGATCTGAAACGCGTTGCATATCTACACTGTTTGTTCATATTTTTGAATGATTATTCAATAAAGCCATCCATTATTTTATTTGGCCCATGGGAGCTGAATGTTTTTTTTGTTTTCCAACCCTACGAAGGAGGACCCTTTTTCAAAGATAGTTTTAGAACCCAAAAACTAGGAGGCGATAGGTATATGGGTCTACAAACTACAACAAAAGCTTTTTTGCAAACAGAAATGGTTGAGCTATGCTGAAACTCAACATGCCCAACCCTGCTTTCTAAGGCCTGAGGTCATAAAGCTAGTTCTGCAGAATTGGTAATGTGACCTTTCTGTACAAAAGAACAAGAAATCTACATAATAAAACCTCACAATCATTGACAATCACTGCAGTGCAGGTCCATAGGTAGAAAAGGTGTTTTAGAATGAGTATCCATGCCTTTATGGCACCTGGGGGCCCATGAACCCACCTGAATATTTAGCTCCTCTAGAATATATGCTGTGTGTCTGAAGCCAATAAGTCCATTACCAGCTATGCCCTTGTTGTTCAGCCAATGTAATGATCTTTACCTTGCAGACACTGGATCAATGGTTACAGCCCAACCCTGGTATTCGTTCTTCTCATCAGCTATAACTGTGACCTCTTTATTCACATATTCTTGCCATTCCAGTGGGGTTTTCTCCGTCCAACTGGTTACAATAGTCTGTTCCTCTATTAAATAAAAATAAGTAAACAAAATAATAACAATAAAAAGAAAAGACTATAGTGCCAAACCTGGATGTCCATCAAGGCAGAGATTGACCCCAGTGATCCCAAGTGCAGAATCAGCAAGGAGTGAATAAGGGAGTAATGCTTATTTTGTTGTATTCTCTTAGGAAGTATAGGCAGCATTTGTCTGTTTTCAATGGAATAATAAATATGCATCGAAAATGCTACCGCCAATCCCTCTCGAAGCTGCGCAGCGGATACAGTTGGAGATGGCAGTCCTTGATTACATTTAGTTTCAAACAAGCTAATCTGAATAAGTTTGTAACTAAGATCATGTTAGAAAAATCTGAAACCGTTCTGTATTGTGAGCCTCCGACGCAGATTTGATAGAAGGAATACCACAGCATGACCTATAATTCTTGCCTTCAGCGCCACATACGTCAAACTATTATTGTAAGAAAATGCAGTCCTGACAGAGAACAAAACCAACACTGCGTCATGGTGTCCATTAGAAATGGAAACCATGACAGATGCAAACAAATGCATTTGAAAGAGAAACTGAACTAGCATCCTGGGTGAGATAATGGACAGCGTCACTAACCGTGCCAATAATTAGAGTCCAAGCAAGATGTGGCAGCCAATTTAGAGACTAAAAAAAACTGAATTATTCTTTATTTTAAAATCTCAAGATGTTTTTCCATGTCCTCGACAGTTCTTTCCTCACCCAACTCGGGTCCAGCGCTGAGCCAATCAGTGAGCTCAACAGCTCTTACATTATAGTCAACTGAGACCGAGTTCACAAATTGGCTGCAGCGCTGTCGATGTGATGTCGGCACAGCAGAAAATAAACACAGAGAAGCGGCGGAAACTCACTACTGGACCTGGAGAGGGTGAAAAAAAGCAAACTTTCTTTTTATTTTTTAAACAACTGCAGCCAGGGGACTTTTCTGATACGAGAAAACCCCTTTAAAATCCATCTTTAGCTAAAAACTTATTTAGAGCAGGTTCAGAAACCTACACGTTGCAATCACATTGTTCTTGGAACCATGATTAAAAACGATGTTAGCCTGCAGCACGTCGGTCTGTGTGCCTGCTGTACATATATTTTTACTCCAAGAGGATTTTAAGCTTTTGTAATAAAGAAGAATACTGTTTTTTATTTCCAGATTTGGCTGGATGTGAACAGAGCCTAATGTACTTGTAAACTATAGAGACCGAGTATGCAAAGAACGAATATACGGATACTATAAAAACGATGGAAAGATCAATGGTTGAAGGGGTTTCTAGCTTTGCATATGAAAACTTTAATTTTCTATGAACTAAGATATTTTCTACACTGCTCAAAAAAATAAAGGGAACACTAAAATCCCACATCCTAAATATCACTGAATGAAATATTCCAATTGTAAATCTTTATTCATTACATAGTGGAATGTGTTGAGAACAATAAAACCTAAACATTACCAACACAAATTACAACTAATATCCCACGGATGTCTGGAGTTGGAATGATGCTCAAAATCAAAGTGAAAAATGAAGTTACAGGCTGATCCAACTTCAGTGGAATTGCCTCAAGACAAGGAAATGATGCTCAGTAGTGTGTGTGGCCTCCACGTGCCTGTATGATCTCACTACAACGCCTGGGCATGCTCCTGATGAGGTGGCGGATGGTCTGTGGTGCAATGTGACATTGGTGGATGGTGCTTACTTCTATTAACCCCTTTTGCCTATAGCTGCACAGGCCTGCATTTAGGTAGTCCTTATCACACTATTTTGTTGGGTATTCACTCTTATACTCAGATTTATATGATTGTGTATGGACAAGGCTCTTTGCTGTTTTTAATTGTTTTATATTGTGTGTTGTGTGTCAATAAAAATCTTGTTTTTCATATACGATTTATTATCATGTCTCTTATTTTTGTGTATGTGGTATGCATATTTGGAGTGATGCTTTTTCTCTCATTATTCATTGGTGGATGGTGCGAGACATGATGTCCCAGATGTGTTCAATCGGATTCAGGTCTGGGGAACGGGCGGGCCAGTCCATAGCTTCAATGCCTTCATCTTGCAGGAACTGCTGACACACTTCAGCTACATGAGGTCTGGCATTGTCCTGCATTAGGAGGAACCCAGGGCCAACCGCACCAGCATATGTTCTCACAAGGGGTCTGAGGATCTCATCTCGGTACCTAATGGCAGTCAGGCTACCTCTGGTGAGCACATGGAGGGCTGTGCGGTCCTTCAAAGAAATGCCACCCCACACCATTACTGACCCACTGCCAAACCGGTCATGCTGAAAGATGTTGCAGGCAGCAAATCGCTCTCCACGTCGTCTCCAGACTCTGTCACATGTGCTCAGTGTGAACCTGCATTCATCTGTGAAGAGCACAGGGCGCCAGTGGTGAATTTGCCAATCCTGGTGTTCTGTGGCAAATACCAAGCGTCCTACACGGTGTTGGGCTGTGAGCACTACCCCCATCTGTGGACATCGGGCCCTCCGACTATCCTCATGGAGTCGGTTTCTAACCATTTGTGCAGACACATGCACATTTGTGGCCTGCAAGAGGTCATTTTGCAGGGTTCTGGCAGTGCTCCTCTTTGCACAAAGGCTAAGGTTTGGGTCCTGCTGCTGGGTTGATGCCCTCCTACGGCCCCCTCCACGTCTCCTGGTGTACTGGCCTGTCTCCTGGTAGTGCCTCCACCTTCTGGACACTACTCTGACAGACATAGCAAACCCTCTTGCCACAGCTCACATTGATGTGCCATTGTGGATGAGCTGCACTACCTGAGCCACTTGTGTGGGTTGTAGAGTCCGTCTCATGCTACCACGAGTGTGAAAGCACAACCAACATTCAAAAGTGACCAAAACATCAGCCAGAAAGCATTGGTACTGAGATATGGTCTGTGGTCCCCACCTGCAGAACCACTCCATTATTGAGGGTGTCTTGAAAATTGCCAATAATTTCCATCTGTTGTCTATTCCATTTACACAACAGAATGTGAAATTGATTGTCAAACAGTTTTGCTTCCTAAGTGGACAGTGTGATTTACTTGGAGTTATATTCTGTTAAGTGTTTTCTTTATTTATTTGCGCACTGTATAATGCTTGATACCAAGTCACTTAAAAAAAACGTAAAACACACATACCGGATATAAAAATAGAGTCCGAGATATTCCAGCCTAGCCAGACACATTGGGCCTGATTCATGAAGAATGTTCCTTTGTACGGCAATCTTAGGCCGGGTGCATATGATCCGGAAGTAGCAGCGCATATCCGTTGTGTCCAAAGTGCTGAAATCCCATCCACTATGGTGTAACATCTGGCCGCTGCGGGTTTGACGCTTCATAAGTAAGCAGTGTCAAACCCGGGGCAACTCCGGATCATGGGCACATACCCTCAATGAAGGCACTGCAGGAGCATGATGTACCGAATTCATTAAAAAGTGCAAACAACTTAATGAGCTGCGCTCATCTTGACAGCTGCCGAGTGCCTCCGTCACAACGAGGACATTTCTGGCATAATTTACGCCACTGTATTGTAAATTTTGATAACTTTGATGGGCAAACATTGCCAATTACCATCCCGGTTCTGCACACTATGGTGAAGCTGGCCAGGACTGGCATAAACAACTTGATGAATCGGGTCCATTGTGTTATTAAAGATATTTTCACCCTCTTGAGCCACACGCTTTTTTTCCCTCATAAAGTAAAGCAGAATATTCCATATGCCTCCATGTAAAAGGGAATATAACAATAGAAGTCTTATTTCTAGGCCAGACTGTGTTCTCGGTTTTACGTTACCTTATATATTTCACCAATCTGAGGACCATGAGAGGCCTCCACACATTTTATTTTTGTTAAGTGATGGCTGTCTTTTTTTTTAATATTTCTTAGCAATAGAGCGTGAAACTGTTGAAGGTATGTCGGAGAGAACAGTGTCCCCTATTACTGGTTACAGTACTTCCTGGTATTACAGTTCAGATTGCCTTGAATCAGGCGCATAAACTACAAAATTAAAAGAAATTATACCCATTAAGAAAAAATGAGGGGGACTTGGTGCCCCAGGACCTTTAATCTGCTCATTTGTTGGGAAGTCCACAGTGAGAACTCC
This sequence comes from Ranitomeya variabilis, assembly GCF_051348905.1. Classification (NCBI taxonomy): domain Eukaryota; kingdom Metazoa; phylum Chordata; class Amphibia; order Anura; family Dendrobatidae; genus Ranitomeya; species Ranitomeya variabilis. The sequence goes on from NC_135233.1 coordinate 126,547,192, forward strand.
AATGCTGTGATGCCGATGGCCTACCCTAAGTATAGACCATCAAAATCTTGGAAAGCCCCTTTAATTCTAGTATGTTACAATATATTGCATTTTACCTTCAGGAGCTAAATCCGTATCCATTGCACTGTACAACAACTGGCTGATATCTGAAAGAGAAAACATCAATAAAGATTACATAGGTGGACAAAACATAAAAACACAACACACCAATCAAAAAATATCATCTTCGTATTGTTTATTTGCTTCAATAAACCTGATTTATACAAAAAATATCATCTTCAGCACGAACCATAGAAAGTGTCTTCGCTGCCATTACTAAACTGGGTGACGGATGGAGCAGCAATCTGAACATACACAAAAACTCTTATAGACTAATGGAAACAATCTGTGGGAGCATTCATTATTCTGGGCTTTATATCTGCAATGCGAGCACATAATGCGGCCACGTTCCAGCCATCTTTTCATATAACTGTGTTGTGTTTATTTGTAGGAACCAAGGATTCAGCACCAATACTCTGCTGTCAATGCAATGCTTTGGAGAAGCCAATCCAAACCTGGCCATTAGAAATGATCAGAAAGAGTGGCAGGCCCCTCGTCCAGCAGCAATGTCAGGAGTCCATGGCCACCAGATGGGAACTCCGCAAACCTCCTCCTTCCTAACAGCATCCTCAGCGCTTATTAGCAGGCATGATGCGACACCATGCATCACACCGCAATAATGACGCCGAGCCAGGCCTACAAATCCAGAGGCGCAGGGGATGTCAGCAGGGAGGAGTTTCTCAGAGCTCCCATCTATCTGCCACGGACTACTAACATGGCCACTAGTGATGAGCAAATGAGCTCAGATAAGGTGTTATCTCAGCATGCTCTTGTGCTAACCAAGTGACTTCAGCGTTTTGATCTTGAAAAAATATGTTCCAGTCTCCACAGCTGGATGTCTTTCGGCTGCTCGACAGCCACAATACATGCAGGGATTGCCTGCCTGTTAGACATGCAGCCGCGGGACCCAAACATTATTCGAGCACGCCGAAGACACTCTGTTAGCACCTGAGAATGGATAACACCTTATCCGAGCTCGCTCATCATTAGTGGCCACTGGATTGAGGGCCTTTGATTCATTCTTTTTGATCACCTCTACATAATAGAGGTGAAGAATGTAAGTCCGCAAGGACAGTGTCCCTGCCCCTCTGTACCAGTCTGTCATCAGAAATTTGTGTACTGTAACCCTGCATGTAACCCCTTCTCTTGTACAGCACCATGGAATTAATGGTGCTATATAAATAAATAATAGGATACTGTTAGATACCAATGAGTGGTCCAGACATTGTAGGGCCATGATGATCTATGTACATGTTCTGCCTGCTTGTATCTCGCCTTGCTCACTTGCTGACATTCCTGTGATGGCCCCACCGCCTCTACACATAAATCACAAGTGTCCCTCAGTCCCCCACACTTTAGTGCATGCTTGACCTGAATGGTCTGGGGACACGACACAACCAGCCGAGGACAGTAAGACTGGCGCATGCTGAGATTTTCTTCCACAGACTGCTGCCCAGTGTGGAAAAACATTCATGTGAACGCTCCCGGTGATTAACATGGTGTCCGCCTCTTTTTCCATGTGGAGTGAAGCCTGTGTGAACTTCGGGCTCCCCTTTCCTGCATCAGGAGTGCGCCCAATTTACACCCTTCCATAGACGGCCATGCAGAGAGACGCCGGGCGGCCTCCATCTGGCAGCAGAGGTCAGGTTACGGCTTTCTTGCATTGTTCTGCTCCTAATAATGGCGCCCAATGACTCTCAGCGGATTTGGGACATTGAATTCTGGTTCCGATCTGCTGTGGACAGAGCCTCATCCCGATTGAACATGTTAAAAGAATCGTCCACCTTTACTGAGGATTTTTTTATTTAATGCACATGATTGTATCTCAAAAACATTTTTTCCAACTGGGTTTCATTAAAAACTGCAATATTTGGTGTTCATGGGCCAGCGCTTAGAAAGCAGCTAAGAGACAGATAAAAGATGATCTGCAAATCCTATGAGCTCACTGGCAGATCTTCAGTTGGCTCATTCTGCAGCCAGCAATAGACATCACAACAAACTGGCTACAGGAGGTAAATAGTGAAATATTGTACATAAAACTCAAATGCAAAAATTATTTATGTAAAAAAAAATGATCATCCATAAAGGTGGGCGACCTGTGTACCCTCAGCCTTCTGATATTTCCATCCCCTAGCGAGAAAACCCCTGACACAAAGAGCATGGTGCTCACAGTGCTGGAGATATCAGATCACCACAAACGGCTGACAACAGCGGACACTAGCGTGTACCAGCTCGGGAAGAGGAGCCCATGTACAGGCAGCACACAGGTACCAGTAACGTCTGTGCTCCCCCCGCAGCCTGCCGCCATCATGTGCTACTCACAGCGTCCATACAGTGTCCTGTCCTGCGCAGTGAGGCGGCCGCGCACCCCGGGCACATCACGTGACCCCCGCACACCTGGAGCTCGCCGCGCGGTGACGTCACTTCCGCCTCGTTCACCCGTCCCAGAATGCTCAGCGCGGCAGTTCCCAGTCAGTAATGGCGGGAGTGGGAACAGACGGCGGGTATAACACGCACAGACAGGCACTAAAGCTGCGCCTCGTGTGTGCAGTCCGTCCTAACACTGTCCTGTGTGACCAGGCGGCAACGTACGGTGGAGAAGGGCGCGTTATCTGCGAGTATTGACCGCTCTGTCTATGGCTGTACACTGGACCATCAACATTACGTTAAAGGGAACCTGTCACCCCAAAAATGGAAGGTGAGCTAAGCATTCTGTACTGCTGTAGATAAGCCCCCAATGTAACCTCAAAAGATGAGAAAAAAAGGTTAGATTATACTCACCCAGGGGCGGTCACGGTTCTGTTCCGATGGGCATCGCGGTCCGGGGCTTCCCATCTTCTTACGATGACGTCCTATTCTTGTCCTTTTGCTGCGGCTCCTGCACAGGCATACTTTGTCCACCCTGCTGAGGGCAGAGCCAAGTACTGCAGTGCGCAGGCGCTGGGCCTCTCTGACCTTTCCCGGCACCTGCGCACTGCAGTACTTTGCTCTGCCCTCAACAGGAGAGACAGTACACCGCAGCCTGAAGACAAGAAGAGGACGTCATCGTAAGAAGATGGGAGGCCCCAGATCGCGATGCCCATCGGAACAGAACCGTGACCGCTCCAGGGTGAGTATAATATAACCTTTTTTTCTCATCTTTTGAGGTTACATTGGGGGCTTATCTACAGCAGTACAGAATGCTGTAGATAAGCCCCTGATGCCGGTGGGCTTAGCTCATCTTTGATTTTGGGGGTGACCGGTTCCCAGCTTCCATGACACATTGGAGCCCCACAGTTACTGGTGGGGCGGGGGTCATGCAGCTGCCTGCACCATTACAACCACTGAAGGTGGCAACCCGGGCTGTCATCAGTGTTGCTAGAGGTGGGCGCTGGCTGTATAACACAGCCTGCACAGTATGGCGGAGGCACAGCGCCTGACCACACTACACCGTCATGTTTATGGAAACATGTAGCTATGCAGATCACTGACCGGGTTGTCCACGTTTGGAGAAATCTTAAATGGATGAAATTGGGGCTAAAGGCTACTTTCACACTAGCGTTGGTACGGGGCTGTCGCCATGCTTCGGCCGACGTACCAACACATGCTGTGAAATAAAAGCACAACGGGGGCAGCGGATGCAGTTTTTCAACGCATCCGCTACCCCACTGTAATGTCTGGTGAGGAGGGGGCGGAGTTTCGGCCGCGCATGCGTGGTCAAAAATGGCGGACACGACGCACAAAAAAATGTTACATGGAACTTTTTTTGTGCCGACGGTCTGCCAAAACACGACGCATCTGTCGCACGACGGATGCGACATGTGGCCATACGTCGCAAATTTAAGCCAATGGAGAAAAAACGCATCCTGCGGGCAACTTTGCAGGATGCGTTTTTTCTCCAAAACGACGCATTGCGACGGACAGCAAGCGACGCTAGTGTGAAAGTAGCCAAAAAAAGTTTTTACACATGAGTTCCATTAACAATGTTGCACTATTCTTCTATAGCTGCTGTATTAGGCTACGTTCACATTAGCATTTGAGTCAGCAGTGTGGTGTTGCGGACTTCTTTACTTAGCTCCTTCCGTAGGCGTCCTGCGTATCTATAACAACGCACGTGGATGCGTCCGCATACAACGCATGTCACTTCGTACCCACTGTTAGGCTACTTTCACACTAGCGTCGGGCTCAGCCCGTCGCAGTGCGTCGGGCCGAGGTTACCGACGCTAGCGTATACGCCGCACAACAGGGGCAGCGGATGCCCCACTGGGAGGTGCAGGGAGGTGGGGGCGGAGTCCTGGCCGCGCATGCGCGGTCGGAAAAAGCGGACCGTCGGCGGCAAAAAACATTACATGTAGCGTTTTTTTGTGCCGACGGTCCGCCACAACACGGCGCAACCGTCGCACGACGGTTGTGACGTGTGTCAATACGTCGCTTAATGTTAGTCTATGGGGAAAAAACGCATCCTGCAAGCACTTTTGCAGGATGCGTTTTTTCGGCCAAACGACGCATTGCGACGGATTGCAAAAAACGCTAGTGTGAAAGTAGCCTTAAAGATAGGTACGCAGGACGCATGTGGAAGTAGGCAGAGCTTAAGGAAAGAAGTCCGCAGCACCACGCTGTGGACTCAAACGCTAATGTGAACCCGGCCTTACTCTGTCTATTGCTGGCTGCAGAGTGAGTTCTCTTTTTTTTCACAGATGTGTTGGGGACATGATTTTGTGGCACTATTATACAGGTATGACAGCTTCTTCTCCTGCTCTTGTTACTGCGGTTTTCCTCACAGACTGGACAGCTCTCCCGGCCTTACAATGGTGCTAGTGGAGGAACATGTGACTAGACCTGTCCTTTCATAGAAAAGCAGTTTTGCCCTGTAAAGTGTTTTACAATTGGAGGAGACTGATGGACAGGTCTGGTCACATGTTCCTCCACCAGCAGCCATTGTATGGACTGGAGAGCTGTGCAGTGAGGAAAGCAAAACTTTAAAGTACAGGAGAAGAACCTGTCATACTTCTATAATAAGTACCACAAAATCATGTTCCCAAAAAAACAAAGTAAAGGTAATGTGGCAGACAGTGATAACTCATTCAGCAGTTGACAGTAATACAGCGGCTATAGAAGAACAGTGTAAAATCGTTTATTGAACCAAGTTTCAAAAATTATTTCTGTAGCCCCAATTCTATACATTTAAGAGTTGAAAAAATTGTCCCTAAAGGTGGGCAACCCATTTAAGGTTTTAGCTAGTGATGAGCGAGTGCTCATTACTCCAGTTTCTCCGAGTGTGCTCGGGTGGTCTCTGAGTATTTCGGTGTGCTCGGAGATTTAGTTTGTTGGTGCAGCTGCATGATTTGCGGCTGCTAGACAGCTTGAATACATGTGGGGATTCCCGAACAAACGGGCAACCCCCACATGTATTCAAGCTGTCTAGCAGCCGCAAATCATGCAGCTGCGACAGAAGAAAGCTAAATCTCCGAGCATGCTGAAATACTCAGAAACGCGCACACTCGCTCATCACTAGTGTTAACCACAACATATGTAACTTGACATCAGATGTGCCCCTACCTTTTGTGGGCACACATGCTTAGCCTGAATCTTTCCTCACACGTGACGACTGATTTATTTAGCCTTCATGTGGTCTTAACAGCCAGGGGTAAAGTAATGCTGTTTAACATGCACTGGTGGGCGCTCGCCACTTCACAGTCTCATTGATGTGCCCATGATGTTAATGCAAGGTGCTGATGGGTGGTCAGAACAAAATGGGGGTAGGGTGATGACTCCGTGCCTGTGATTACGATCCATTGCTGAAGGCTGGTGTTGATAGCAGAACATGATTTCTGCTATATAAGGCTACTTTCACACTAGCGTCGGGCCGAGGTTACCGACGCTAGCGTTGTATACGCCGCACAATGGGGGCAGCGGATGCATTTTCCAGCGCATCCGCTGCCCCATTGTGAGGTGCGGGGAGGTGGGGGCGGAGTTCCGTCCGCGCATGCGCGGTCGGAAAAAGCCGACCGTCGGCAGCAAAAAACGTTACATGTAGCGGTTTTTTGTGCCGACGGTCCGCCACAACACGGCGCAACCGTCGCACGACGGTTGCGACGTGTGTCAATACGTCGCTTAATGTTAGTCTATGGGGAAAAAACGCATCCTGCAAGCACTTTTGCAGAATGCGTTTTTTCGGCCAAACGACGCATTGCGACGGACTGCAAAAAACGCTAGTGTGAAAGTAGCCTTAGGCAGTGCTGAAGCCTCACTATGTATAGCACAAGCAATTGGACTATTACATACAGTAAAGCTTAAAAAAAAGTTCAAATCACCCCCCTTTAGCTATACACATATTTGGTATGTCTGCATCTAGAAATGGCTGATTTATCAAAATATAAAATACATTTGATCGGTAGACAGCGTAACAAGAAAAAATTTAAATGCCAGAATTACTTTTTTTGGCTGCTGCAACATTGCAATAACAGGTGATCAAAACATCATATCTACCCCAATAAAAAAAAGACAAAAAATAATTGTGGAATTGCACAATTTTTGCAATTTTACCTAAGTTGGAATTTTTTGCCATTCAAAAGTATATTTCATCCCATAAAAAAAAAGTTATGGTTCTAAGAAGAAGGGGAAAACCTCTGACTCCTCAATTTCCCAGACTTTGACTCCACAGAACTGGTCACTACTGAGCATGTACATAAATAGTGGAGCACAGAATCATCTCAACTACAAGCCGAGATCCTGAGATTAGGAAGCGAACAGACATTTCATAACTTCTTAACCTCTGTACCTCCCACTCCCGTCTCCAAGACTTCTCCCGAGTTGCGCCAATACTCTGGAATGCTCTACCCCAAGAAATTAGGACTATCCACAACTTCCACTCTGGAATGCACTACCCCAAGAAATTAGGACTAACCACAACTTCCATAGTTTCACTAAAAACACATCTGTTTAGAGCAGCCTATCACATTCCCTAATCGAAGTCCATATATATATATATATATATATATATATATATATATATCACATTCAATATTTATCTGAAAATAACACTCCAAACTCCACCGCACCCAAAAGCACCACAAATATTGGCTGGTGGCCAGCTCCTGCAGCCTTTATCTCCCATTCTCTCAAGATGGCTGGACCATCACTGCAAATAAGCCCCTGTACTTTGTGTCTCCTCCACCTCATTGTAGATTGTAAGCTCCTACGAGCAGGGTCATCATTATCTTTGCTTTAATTGTATTATCTTTGATTTCTTAGGGCCCCTTCACACTGGTCGATTCTGCTACGATTACGACGCATTTGCGTCATATTCGACATCGCAGTACGAGCTCGTAGCCAGCGGTCACACTCTACGATGTTAACGCTTTTTCTGACGTAGTTGCGATGTGAACGTCACGCGTCGCAATCGTACGCTACCCTTCACACCGCCATAGTCCTACGACTCCGAGCGTGACGTATTACCAGCATGGGCGTGCTAAAACGTCACGCCCAATCAGGAGACAGGTATGCGGAAGCCCAACCCACGTAGTCGCATTACGAGCTCGTATGACCGCCGTCACATACTACGATTTCGACCGCCACAGCGAGACATTTACGACGAAAGAAAGTTCTGCTCTTTCTTTCACATCGTACGATGCTGGGCTGCGTCGCAAATCGTAACGCCATGTCACACTTTGCAACCTCGGAACGAGGACGGATAAACGTCACAAATCGAACGCTCGTTCAGACTTTGATTGCACAGTGTGAAGGGGCCCTTACTTATGACTGTTGTATATGAACTGTTCAATTGTAAAGTGCTATGGAATATGTTCGCGCTATATAAATAAAGATTATTATTATTAACTTTACCAAATTCTTATGGAAACATTTACAGCATATACTGCATTGTACTACTCTACTCAATGTATTATATATTAGAAGTTGGTCTATGTTGCAAACTCCACAGCCCTGGTTGCAAGAAGGACGGGGAATTTCAGTGCCTGACCCTCTTGTTTGCAGAGGTGATAGGGTGGCTGCAGCTTTCTCATGAATGTCTGGCCCAGTGGAGCGCCTGTGTGTACGACTGGCTCCAAGATGGGTCAGTATCAGATCAGTGGGGTACAGAACAAGGGCGGAGCTGCAGTCCTGCGACCACTGCCTTGTGGGGTATCTGACCCTGGTGATTCATACCCTGTCCTGTACACATGACACTATTGTGGCTGGGGGGCCTGAATGATGTGGGGGGATAAGGCTCTGGCTGCGGCTCAGAGTACACATGGGCAGCAGGGCCAGTGCTCCTGTGTATGGGAGAGTTGGCGACAGTCACCTAACAGGGAAGTGAGGACTCGTCATCATTGTTCACACTCCCTTTAAAATAAAATGTGCCCTCAATCCGCTCAGTTTTCAGTGACTAGATGCCTGAGGCTATGTGCCCACGTTGCGGATTCGTGTGCGGATTTTTCGGCACTGTTTTTCAAAAATCCGCAGGTAAAACGCACTGCGGATTTCCTGCGTTTTTTGTGGGGATTTCACCTCCGGTTTTACCCCTGCGGATTCCTATTGAGGTGCAGGTGTAAAACGCTGCGGAATCCGCACACAGAACTGACATGCTGCGGTAAATACAATGCAACGTTTCAACGCAGTATTTTCCGCACCATGGGCACAGCGGATTGGGTTTTCCATAAGTTTACGTGGTACTGTAAACCTGATGGAAAACTGCTGCGGAAACCACAGGCAAATCTGCACCGTGTGCACATAGCCTTATAAGAAGCGTGTGACTGGCTGCAGGCTGTAATAACCACCGTTTTTTTTCCCCGTGGGGGCCACTGTACCTCACCGGTTTCCTAGGGGCAGTCAGACAGGACTGAGAACACAGCAGTGGCCGCCATTACACACTATGGGCACAACAAAGGCGCCGCACGCCACGCCCCCTCCCTAGTTGCCAGGTAACTGCAGGAAAGCACGTTCTCCCGAAAGGAGGAGGAGCTGCACGTGACGTAATCGCCTACTAGCCAATAGCTGGCTTCAACGACCGTTGGTGGCTGATAAAGAGCGGGGAGACGCGCTGCAGCGCTCTAGAGACTACGGCGGAGGTGTGCTAGCTTGCATTGTGCGGACATGTCGCGGTACGGCCGGTACAGTGGCGGTAAGTGTGTACGAGGTACCCGGGGAGGTTTCCGAGGCGGGCGGGTTTCCTTTCTTCCTGCCTCTGGTAGCGCGGTAGGCCTGCAGTCGCCATTTTGCAGTGTGCGCTGTCACGTGTTTGGCGCTTTGTGCAGCGCTGCTCGGTAATGGCGGATCGCGGTGTAGGCTCCTCGTGTTACATTACATGTGCTCCTTATGTCGGTGTGCCGACCAGCCAGGCCTAATGGGCGGCAGAAAACACAACACCTGCTACGTCCCGCGCACTGGCGGCGGGAGCCACGTGCAGGCTGTGTGCGGAACTCCGCTCCCGGCTCCGTTTATGGTGCAGGGTGTAACACCGGAGAGTGAGAGCCCGAGGTGAGGCGGGCGGCGCCTCACATCACTGTACCCGCGGTCAGTCCTGTGCTCCCCCGGTCTGCGTCCTCCCTCCTGGCCTGTAGTTCCCCGCCTGCTGCTCCTCATACCATGCTCCCCCGGTCTGCGTCCTCCCTCCCGGCCTGTAGTTCCCCGCCTGCTGCTCCTCGTACCATGCTCCCCCGGTCTGCGGCCTCCCTCCTGGCCTGTAGTTCCCCGCCCGCTCCCCATACCATGCTCCCCCGGTCTGCGTCCTCCCTCCCGGCCTGTAGTTCCCCGCCTGCTGCTCCTCGTACCATGCTCCCCCGGTCTGCGGCCTCCCTCCTGGCCTGTAGTTCTCCGCCCGCTCCCCATACCATGCTCCCCCGGTCTGCGGTCTCCCTCCTGGCCGTTAGTTCCCCGCCGCCTGCTGCTCCTCGTACCATGCTCCCCCGGTCTGCGTCCTCCCTCCCGGCCTGTAGTTCCCCGCCCGCTCCCCATACCATGCTCCCCCGGTCTGCGGCCTCCCTCCTGGCCGTTGGTTCCCCGCCGCCTGCTGCTCCTCGTACCATGCTCCCCCGGTCTGCGGCCTCCCTCCTGGCCTGTAGTTCCCCGCCCGCCCCCCCATACCATGCTCCCCCGGTCTGCGGCCTCCCTCCTGGCCTGTAGTTCCCCGCCCGCTCCTCATACCATGCTCCCCCGGTCTGCGGCCTCCCTCCTGGCCTGTAGTTCCCCGCCCGCTCCCCATACCATGCTCCCCCGGTCTGCGGCCTCCCTCCTGGCCGTTAGTTCCCCGCCGCCTGCTGCTCCTCGTACCATGCTCCCCCGGTCTGCGGCCTCCCTCCTGGCCTGTAGTTCCCCGCCCGCCCCCCATACCATGCTCCCCCGGTCTGCGGCCTCCCTCCTGGCCTGTAGTTCCCCGCCCGCTCCTCATACCATGCTCCCCCGGTCTGCGGCCTCCCTCCTGGCCTGTAGTTCCCCGCCCGCCCCCCATACCATGCTCCCCCGGTCTGCGGCCTCCCTCCTGGCCGTTAGTTCCCTGCCTGCTGCTCTTCATACCATGCTCCCCCGGTCTGCGGCCTCCCTCCTGGCCTGTAGTTCCCCGCCCGCTCCTCATACCATGCTCCCCCGGTCTGCGGCCTCCCTCCTGGCCTGTAGTTCCCCGCCCGCTCCTCATACCATGCTCCCCCGGTCTGCGGCCTCCCTCCTGGCCTGTAGTTCCCCGCCCGCCCCCCATACCATCCTCCCCCGGTCTGCGGCCTCCCTCCTGGCCGTTAGTTCCCTGCCTGCTGCTCTTCATACCATGCTCCCCCGGTCTGCGGCCTCCCTCCTGGCCTGTAGTTCCCCGCCCGCTCCCCGTACCATGCTCCCCCGGTCTGCGGCCTCCCTCCTGGCCTGTAGTTCCCCTCCTGCTCCTCATATCTTGTCTTCTCTGCTTTCTAGACTGGTTTGCAGCCACTGAATTGAATCCTGCCCCTGTTGTAGCCTCCATGTTTGGGTCACCGCCTCCTACGCAGTGTCCCTGGCAAGGCGGCATTCACACATCCTTGTGAAGTATGATCTGTGTGGATAATGGCTGTGTGAATGCTGCTTAGTGTATTGTGAGAGCAGATTGCTAGAAATAACCAGGCCTGAAAACATCCAGGTCAGAAGTGGACATATTTATCAATTATAATTTATTTTTTTTAATTTCATGTTAAAGGGGTTGCCCACTATTAAGACATCTCCTTCTTAAACTAAATATTCGCCCCAGATAAAATAAGTCTATACTCGCCGCTGTGCTCTCGCCACTCCCGCCTTGTCTGAACTCCTCTTCAGGCTGTGGTGTTGTGACCTCGGCACCAAATCAGTCCTGGCTTGGTGTCACTGTCTCCAAACTGAACATCAGGCTGCAACTGATCCTGGACTTCATGAATTCATGTTCAGTATGTCTGAAGGCAGAGACAGTGAGGCCAGCGCTGATTGGGTGCCGATGTCATTCCACCGCATCACATCCCCGACATTGCAAGTTCCCGAACGGGAGGGGAGTATAGACTTTATTATTTTATTGGAGCCAAACATTTAGTTTAAGAAGGGGTTGTCTTAGTAGTGAACAACCCCTTTAATTTGTCAGGGCAGCATTGCTCCCATATGTGGTGGGTTTTTTAGGCTCTCTAAAGCACTTCTGAATGGTGCGAAGGTCAAGCATCTGCACCCAGCTCCATGCATTGTCTACTCACCCAGTCATATAGAGCTTGAATGGAGGTGCACACGTCTGTCCTTTGCCACATTACGCCGTTTTTCAGGGCCCCATCCTTGGGATTTCTGCAATGGCTTATTATCTTGGTCTAAACCCTGGATACAGACGTGACTTTATACCTTGGTTTGGGTCTGAGACTAGCAACTTTTGTAGAAATATAGCCTACAGCGTCCAAATCAGATAATGAGAAATCAAGACCTCCTTTATCTTGCCATGTATAGGATATAACATTTCATCCTGTAGAAGGTATTTTTTGTTTTGATATTGCAACTTTGTCTTGTCAATGTGCCTGAGCGGTATTGATTTGTTGCATTGGGCATGACCACTATTGGAATTATGTCCCACGGCCTGGTAACAATGAAGGAGGCTGCTTGTTGTGGCTTTCATTAGTGGGGTTCAATTCTGGTCCAGCCCCTTCCCCCACAAATCAAATATTGACAGACAATTCATTGTAAGCAACAGTACAGCCCCCTAGGACACAGCATTTGTAAGGGTGCTTTCACACTGCGTTTTGTAACCAGATCATTACCATTAGTCCCATCATGGCTTACATCTAAATGCAAAACTGTCTTTGGGTCTATGCACCGATGGGGCCATAGACTGTAATGGTGCCGCCAGAGTAAATGTATTCTGCCTTGCATCATTTTGGTTGGCATGCGTCTTCTGAGGCGGACAACCAGATGTAGTAGACTGCATACGGCTGTCCGTCCCAAGTAGGCGTATATGCTCGACAATGATGCGGACACTCGTCACCACCATTGTATTCTGTGGCTCTGTTGGCTTACATGCCTGAATCCCATTTTAGGGTTGAAGGGAGTCAACAAACTGGTGCGAAAGCACCCTAGCCAAGACCAGGAGAATGCAGAGGTGCTGCATGTGTTTATTACAATTTTCTTCTGATTGTTCCACTCCTGGTTTTGGCTTACAAATACGGAGTTAAAATACTGAACATGGCCTTACATTCACACTGATTTGTTATATTGGTTTTCTTTTTTTTTTTTAAGAAGCAAAAGTCTATGTCGGTAATCTAGGAACTGGAGCTGGCAAAGGAGAGTTGGAACGTGCATTCAGTTACTACGGCCCCCTGCGTACAGTCTGGATTGCCCGCAACCCTCCTGGGTTTGCTTTTGTAGAGTTCGAAGACACACGGGATGCTGAAGACGCTGTGCGTGGATTAGATGGAAAGTATGTTCCTCCCTTTTTTTTTTTTTAAATTCCCCCCGAAATACCATGTATATCTTCGTCATGTTTCTAACAATACAGTAATTGTGAGTTATTGCTTTTATCTTTACAGAGTGATTTGTGGCTCAAGAGTTCGAGTAGAGCTGTCCACAGGCATGCCGCGGCGATCTCGCTATGACAGACCCCCAGCACGTCGTCCTTTTGACCCAAGTGATAGATGTTATGAGTGTGGTGAAAAGGGTCACTATGCTTATGACTGCCTAAGGTACAGCCGACATAGAAGAAGCAGATACACTAGGTTTTTGACGAGTAGCTAGATGTTCAGGGATAGTCCTAAAGCAGCAGCTGCTTTTGATGGATAGAATGAAGAATATGGGACCTAGTGCAGTGTTAGGGAAGAAGAAGGTGGTTAGCAGGTTCACACTAAAGAATAGTTCTTGGCATGCGCAAATGTCCTCAAGTCTGTTGGCAGTCATAGTAACAGGCCACCCTGTGCTGTTTAATATGCAGAAAAGATGGTTCTCTTCAGCGCAGTACTGATACATAAGATTTCTATTGCTCAACAAAGTTCTAAGAGGCAAATTAAACTTGTCACCTAGGCAAAATGTCTGTGATGGTACTTTTTTAAAAATTTTTGCCCTAAGGCCAAATGTTTGACATGTTTGGATTAAATATTAATAGGACCTCGAGTAGCTTTGTGTGCATGTGCTTGCAGCCTACAGGAAACTTGGTGTGATAGTTGGGTGTGGGGAGGAAATGAGCATTTGTTAGTAATGGGCTGCTGTAGCTGTTAATAGATTTCATTGTGGACTGCTGCTTTTTTTATGCATTATGGCTTATGTTATGACTTTGCACTGTTCAAATATATTAATAATCAACCTGGTCAAAACCTTACAGGTTTCTTCGTTTGAGTCAGTCGACTTGATTCAGAATGTCACGAGCCTTAAGATTTCATGCTGAGGCGCCTTGCAAATCCGACCTTATGATTCTGCTAGACCTTGAGGTGATCAGCAATAAGAGGCCAGATCCCCTCAAGCCTTCTACAACTAGATCATCCTTTAAGATTCTGTAGAGGCCTTGAAATCTACGATCTACTGTGATCGCCGTATCAGAGTAATATTGGCATACAATTGGGGCTCCCCTCCGCATTAGAAAAGAACTACAGATTGACCACATTCCCAACTAGAAAAAACGTCAATCAAGCCTCACCTGGCTCATATGGCTGTCAGTATGATCGTCGTTATATTGAAGACCTACAGTAGATGAAGTGATCGGCTGGTAGATCCTTCTAGACGTCTAGATCTTCTAGACCTTGAGGCCAAAGAGGGTCGACCTGCAGACTTGCAAGGTTTATTTACTACAAATTCTAGTCTTGTTTTTTATTTTATTTTTTATTTATTTTTTTGTTTTTATCTATTTTGTTTTTCTTTTCTATTTATTTATTTTAACTTTATTGTAAAGTGAAACTCCTTTTATTTAACCAGTTTCTCCTAGGTAGATCTATTCAAGGCAAAATAGGTTTCCTGATATCAGACGCTCAATGCTGTCTGACTGTAGTCTACCAAATTGACTATTTCTAAATAGAATTTAACTTTACTTTTAAATATTCAGATCCAGGTCACGGTCTCACTCAAGATCCCGGGGAAGGCGATACACTCGTTCTAGAAGCAGAAGCCGAGGAAGAAGGTGAGTTTGAAGAGCTCATCGTGGTCCTTCGACTGTAGAAAGTAACTTTATCAGTACTAGTACATGAGCCAGCACTACAGGAGTACATTGAATCCATGTCCACAGCAAGGTGCAGAGCCTTGCTCTCTATGTACTGAAGCCAGTTCATGCCTGGTTTAGCCCAAATACTAGCTAACAAAAGTATTATTCAAAACTTTCTGCATCTAATGTTGGTCTTGTCATTTGTTTGGGGTGCTTTTGTTTTGTTTCAAATTGCTTTTTTCTGCTTTGACCCCAATGGGCCAACAAGGGTAGCACTTCCCTGGTTTTCTATAGAACCTGTTCTATGGGTATTTTGTAGATGGGCTGCTGTCAAGCACACTGTGTAAAACTACTTGTATTTGCTTTTCTTTGGTGGTTACCTTCTTTATGGAGCACAAATTCAGCAGGGTAAATGCTTTGCTTTCTTTCCGAAACTGTCTGAAGCTTGTGTTGTGTAATGTTTTGTAGGTCTAGGTCTGGATCTCCCCGTAGGTCTAGGTCTGGCTCACCTCGTAGGTCAAGATCTGTTACTCCACGCAGATCACGATCTCCATCAGTTAAAAGGTCCCGGTAAGTGTAAATTATAAAACTTTACTGGGTTGTGTGTAGTGTTGGATTTGTATTACTTGGCGGGACATCTAAAATATTTGCTTTTTTTTTTTTTTTTTTCAGATCTAGGTCTCGCTCCAGATCCAGGTCACGCCCTAGAAGCAGGTAAGAGTGCATTTCTCTTCTCTAATGATTCATTTAGATGTTCTGATATGAGCCTAAAATGTATGTCACTTGCCTCATGTGCAGGCCATTGCAGTAATTAGTTACTTGGTGGTTGTTACCATGGATACCCAAACTACTGCAATGGCTTTCACATGAATTTGTCAACATGGGTAATCTGAAGAACTGTTAGGCTATGTTCACACAATGCGGTTTTGGCTGCGGATCCGCAGCCGTTTTCCATGCAGGGTACAGTACAATGTTACCCTATGGTAAACGAAATCCACAGTTCCCACGTTCCTTTTTTCAGCAGGAAAATCCGCGCGGATTTTCTGCGGAAAAAAAAGAAGTACCATGTCAATTCTTTCTGCGGATTCCGCGGCTGTTTTCCACCTGCACCAATACGAAAGTGCAGTTGGAAACCCGCAGTGGAATCCGCACAAAAAACCGCAGGGAAAAAGCAACGCTGTTTTGCACTGCGGGTTTTGCAAAACAGGACCTGAAAAATCCGCAGCAAAAAAGGAACGTGTGAACAAGCCCTAACATTTCTCATTGAGATTTGCTTTTTACACCTACTACATATTGGGCTAGGACAGGGGTCCTCAAACTTTTTAAACGGGGCCAGTTCGTGGTCCCTCAGACTATGAACAAATTTCTATACACACTGCACATGTCTTATTTTGAAGTAAAGGAACAAAACATGAACAAATACAATATTTAAAATGAACAAGTAAAGTTAAATCAACAAACTTATCTGTAGTTCAATGGGAACTATGGAACGGCTTTTGGCTAATGAGATGGTCAATGTCCAGTTCCATATTTGTCACTTCTGGGCGTAATAAGTGAAGCAATTGTTATCTTTATTGATATCATGGGTTCCCAGGGATTCCAAATTGCTATTAGTAAAATATATATAACTAATTTTTACCCTTCGCCATGACAGCACCCACTGGAGAGATAGGGATCCGCCCCAAGGAACAGGAAACCTACAGAGACATAAAAGGGGGCGGTCCCCCTCTCCTCCTCAGTTTAGGTTTCCTGTTCCCAGGGGACAGGATCTCTGAAGACTACAGAAATCATACCTGGGCTAGGAGCATCCGCCTGTGCGGTTTCTGCGCGAACGGCAGGGGATGCAGTCCAGATGCAGCGTCGGGGGAGATTCCGTTAGACGGCTCCCCCCTCGTCTGGCCGGCATGTGGGATGGCTGAGTCCGGGAGAGATGACGCCGATTCCACAGGAGCAGCGCTGCAGAGGTGCGGCTTGAAACAGGCTCCAGACGCGGACCACCAGGTAAAAGGGTCCGGGATCTGCGGCACAGCTGCAGCGGCAGCCGGTACACCGCTCCATAGCGCAGGCCGGGATAATGGCGGCCGCACATGCGTGGAGCGGTGTAAGAATCCCCAGAATGACCCGGAAGTAGAGGAGCACTTCCGGGTCACTCACACAGCGGTGGAGGGAAAAGCGCGGTTTCGCGCATGCGCAGTGCACCGCTGCAGAGTAAAAAAAAAAAAAAAAAGTTTACTGACCGGATCCTGGCCTATAAAAAGGGGGAAGTTGCAAACGCACAGGCGATGCAACATGTCGTCCCCAGGCAAGACTGTGGACCCAGCAGGTGAGCCAGCCAGCAGAAGGTCCTCAGATGCCAGCCACAGGAGTGAGACCAAGGATTCAAGATCCAGAAAGTCGCAGCCTCCTATTTCGGTACCGTACAGCTTCACTGGGTGAGTGTGATTTCCCCTCTGCCTATAAAGCTGACACCCTTTTCCACAAATGTCTTCTTCTCCCAGGCCAAAAAGAGACAGAAATCTAAGCACAAGCAATGTGCGTTATGTGACGAGCCTCTCCCAGATTCCCACCCCAAAAAACTCTGCAATCAGTGTATGGCGGAAACAATGCAGAGTCCATCTATGTCGGTCACAGATATACGGGCCATAATTAGAGAGGAATTACAGGCCATCTCACAAGCCAGTACCCCCCCTAAAAAATCCGGGAAAGAAAAGGCTATATCCAGCTCTGAGTCCGAGGAGGAAGGCGTTATCCACTCAGACTCCTCGCAGGCGTCATCCTCTTCCTCAACACATTCCGACATTGAGGGTCGAGCTTGTTTTCCTCTTGATGGGGTGGACAACCTAGTAAAGTCCATCAGGAATACTATAGGTTGTGAGGATACAAAAGACGACCAAACTGCACAAGACATCATGTTTGCAGGGTTGGCGGAGAGGAAGAGAAGAGCATTCCCAGTAATTCCTGCGGTTAAGGCTCTGATAAAGAGGGAGTGGGAGAAACAGGACCAGAGAGGTTTCCTCCCGTCAGCCTCCAAAAGGAAGTACCCCTTTAATGATGAGGAGTTAATTTCATGGACTAAAATCCCTAAGGTGGACGCTGCAGTCGCCTCCACCTCAAAACAGTCAGCCCTACCAGTCGAGGATGCGGGCCTACTTTCTGATCCTTTAGATCGGAAGGCAGAATCGTCACTGAAACGATCATGGGAGGCTTCCACGGGCATATTTAAGCCATCAATTGCCAGCACGTGCACAGCTAGATCCATGCTTGTGTGGATTGATCAGCTGGATCAACAAATCGAACAGGGGGTCTCCAGACAAAAATTGCGGGATGCGATACCACTAATTAGAGGTGCAGCAGCATTCATGGCCGATGCTTCAGCTGACTCCCTTCGCCTCGCAGCAAGGTCAGCCGGTCTAATTAATAATGCCAGACGTGCGTTATGGATGAAGAGCTGGAAGGGGGATACGCAGTCAAAGGCTAAGATCTGCGCTATTCCGTGTGAGGGTGAGTTTTTGTTTGGGAAAGCATTAGACGAGATCCTCAAAAAAGCAAAAGAGAGGAAAAAAGCCTTCCCTGACCCCTCAATTCCTTTCTATAGGAAGACCTTTAGGAAGAGGCCGTTCGGGAAAAGAACACAAAATGAAAGATCGTCACGATGGGCCACAAGAGAGGGAAAACAGGGTGGCACTATGTTCAAAGGCCCCCCCTTCCGTAGAGACAACAAATTCTGAAACACCAGACACCCCAGTAGGGGGCAGGTTAAAATTTTTCTTTCCCCAATGGCGAAAAATCACGTCAAGTTCCTGGGTGCTAAATATTATTAAGGAAGGAATGAAAATAGAATTCCTCCAAATTCCCCATGATTCCTTTATTTTAACAGCCCTTTCCTCACCAGTGCAACAGAAGGCCCTTGAACTGGAAATTAGAAGTCTTATAGTTAAAAATGTTTTAGTTAGGGTGCCAAAGGGACAAGAGGGTAAAGGGTTCTACTCTCCGTTATTTTTAATCCCTAAACCCGATGGTTCATTTCGAACAATTATAAATCTTAAAAAACTCAATACGTTTATTAAAAATTATACGTTTAAAATGGAGTCTATTAGATCGGCCATTAAGCTCCTTTTTCCAAATTGTAGAATGGGCGGCATTGATTTAAAAGATGCCTACTACCATCTCCCTATCCATAGTAGGTATCAAAAATACTTAAGAGTGGCAGTAACTCTTGAGGGGGAGATTCATCATTTCCAGTATACAGCCATGCCCTTCGGTCTCTCCACGGCACCCAGGATCTTCACGAAGGTAATGTTAGAAGTAATGGCCTACCTTCGCCAGAGAGACACATTAATCATTCCCTACTTAGATGATTTTTTAGTTGTAGGAAACTCATCCCTTCAGTGTGCGGAACGATTAGCTGACACTGTCTCGTCCTTAGAAAGCCTGGGCTGGATCGTCAACTATAAAAAATCCAGACTCACCCCACTTTCTCTTCAGACATTTTTGGGATTTAGTCTAGATTCCATAAAGCAAAAATGTCTACTTCCCCAAGAAAAAATATCTCTTATAGAGGGTAAAGTTGTGGCGGCCATTCACAAACCTCAAATGTCCCTGAGAGCAGGAATGTCCTTGCTAGGATCCCTCTCCTCCTGTACTCCAGCCGTTCAGTGGGCACAACTTCATACCCGAACATTACAACATCAGATACTTCGGGAACAGAGAAAATTTCTGGGGCACCTTGAATCGAAAATAACTTTATCCGAGAAAGTCTTATCCTCCTTAGAATGGTGGCTAAATAAAGACAACCTAGCGGGGGGTGTCCCTTGGGTAATATCACCATCCCACACGATAACTACGGACGCTAGTCCCCACGGGTGGGGCGCACACATGGGAGATAGATTCTGCCAGGGAACCTGGGATAAGAATGAGGATTTATATTCATCAAACCTAAAAGAATTGAATGCGGTAAACTATGCACTGCGTCAATTTCTCCCACAGCTACGAGGAAGCCACGTCCGAATCTGTTCAGACAACACTACGACAGTGGCGTATTTAAACAAACAAGGCGGCACAAGATCAGACGCTCTAATGTCTTCCGCAAACAGTACCTTAATCCTGGCCGAAAAGCATCTGTTGTCCCTCTCGGCAGTCCACATCAAAGGAGAGGACAATCAACAAGCGGACTTCCTAAGTCGACACACTCTTCATCAAGGAGAATGGTGTCTCAATCCTCACATTTTCCACAAGATAACATTGTTATGGGGCAAACCCCAAATAGACCTGTTCGCTACAAAACAAAACAAACAAGTCCAGAAATTCGCATCTCGGTCCCGTGCAGATCACCCGGACATTCTAGATGCTCTTCAAACACCCTGGCAATTCAAGCTGGCGTATGCTTTCCCTCCGATAATTCTGCTTCCACAAGTAATACGGAAAATCAGGGAAGAGCAGGCCAGGATAATACTAATAGCGCCATTCTGGCCCAAGAGACCATGGTTCTCGTGCCTGCGGTCGATGTCGGTGACGGATCCTTGGGTCCTTCCCTCAATCCCAAACCTTCTCTCCCAGGGACCTTTCTTCCACCCTCAGGTGGACAGCCTCCACCTGACGGCCTGGAATTTGAAAGGCAGATATTAAATTCCAGGGGGTTTTCAAAAGGCCTAATTGATACACTCCTGCTTAGCAGGAAACCATCTACAACAAAAATTTACACCAAAGTATGGAAGAAGTTTCTTCAGTTCCATACTAGTTCAAACCCCTCTGAAGTCCCAATAAAATCTATACTAGAATTTCTACAGAAAGGGAAAGAGTTAGGTCTGTCAGTTAACACACTAAAGGTCCAGGTGTCCGCTCTGGGTGCCCTCTATGGCCATAATATTGCTGGTAATAAATGGGTATCCCGCTTCATCACGGCCTGTGAACGAGTTACTCCTGTCCACATACCTAGAGTAGCTCCGTGGGATCTAAATCTAGTCTTAGACTCTCTAACAGAATCCCCATTTGAGCCTATAGACACAGCATCTTTAAAACACTTGTCGTTAAAAACAGCCTTCTTAGTAGCCTTAACATCGGCTAGAAGAGTCAGCGACATTCAGGCCTTGTCGATAGATCAACCTTACCTTCTCACATTTCATGACAGACTAATCTTAAAACCGGACCCCCTATACCTTCCTAAGGTAGCAGGGAAGTTCCACAGGTCACAGGAGATACATCTTCCTACTTTCTTTAAAGATCCCTCTACTCCTGAAGAACAAAAATTCCATACTCTAGACGTCAGGAGAGTAGTTTTGCAATATATTGAGAAAACTAGTAGTTGGAGGCAGAGTAGGGCTCTGTTCATATCCTTCCAGGGCAAAAAGAAAGGATATGGAGTCACAAGAGCAACATTATCCAGGTGGATAAGAGACGCTATCCGGTTGGCCTATTCCATGAAAAACGAAGAACCTCCGGAGGGCATCAAAGCACATTCCACCAGAGCCATGGCTTCTTCCTGGGCCGAAAAAGGGAACGTGCCAATCGAAGATATATGTAAGGCTGCAACTTGGTTGGCTCCTTCCACTTTCTATAATCACTACAGGCTCGACCTGTCTTCTGACTCTGACCTACACTTTGGCAGGACTATCCTCAGCACGGTGGTCCCCCCCTAGGTGTTGGTCTCTGGAAATCTCTCCAGTGGGTGCTGTCATGGCGAAGGGTAAATAGCCGGATTACTTACGGTAATGCTCTTTTAATGAGTCCATGACAGCACCCAGTCACATCCCTCCCTAATAAAAGCCAATGTAATTACTTCTATGAAGTTTATATTCTGATGATACATTGTGATGATTGACTAACACTGGCGGTCCTCCGGGTACTCTGAAATTAAACTGAGGAGGAGAGGGGGACCGCCCCCTTTTATGTCTCTGTAGGTTTCCTGTTCCTTGGGGCGGATCCCTATCTCTCCAGTGGGTGCTGTCATGGACTCATTAAAAGAGCATTACCGTAAGTAATCCGGCTATTTTTTTTTTTTTCTACAAAGACAATATACCAGCAATAAAATTGCCCACACAGGCTGCACTGCCCATCAATGCAGTCTGATCAGTGCCCATCAATGCAGCCTTGCCAGTCCATATCCTTTCAGTCTCACCAGTGCCCATACTGGTGGAACTCTGCTTTTACCTCAGGCTCAGACTGGTGTAGTGCGAGAGTTCCCAATAGGCAGCACAGTCCAGACCTGACGTATAAAAAACAAAAAAAACAAATACCCCGCTGCTCTGAAGAGGCGCCCACTCGACTCCGTCTTATTCTGGCACAGGTGGCGTGGTGACAATCACGTTGTCTGTGCTGCATTCGGAGGGCCGCGCATCGCCTTACCTCGTCGTTCTGCCTGCAATAACGGGGCCTGCTGGCATTAAACTGTAGTGAAGTTCAATGTCTGCAGGGGCCGGATAAATGTCCTCGGCAGGCTGCATGTGGCCCGCGGGCCATAGTTTGAGGACCCCTGGGCTAGGATGTTGGAGATGGGAATACCCCTTTAACTATTGTCACAACAGGACTGACTTTTTTCTACTGACCAGTGAAGGTGGTAGCCAATAATAGGGCACATGAGATTATCAGAATACCTGTGAGTATACAGAGATGCTATCTGAAGAACATGAGTTACATAATTATGGCACTGTAAGATGCAGCAACTAAAACTGGGCTAGAAGTGTACAAGCCCTTTTTAAAAATGGGGTAGTGGGCAGGAAATTCTTTTGGTTTGATGTTGTAGCACAACCTTTTCTAGATGTTATGTGAACTTTTATAACAATGTTTCCAAGTACAGTTATGTCTCCTTCCATAAATGGTGACATGTTAAAGGGAATCACAGCTGTGCACTGATAGATGCACTGCTGCGTAGGCTGTCCGTCAGTCTGAGCCCTAGTTACAGCTGCTGCTCACTATGTACTGGGCAGTGATTGAAGCCAGATGCTTACGGGAGGCATAATGTATAATGTTCACGTCCTCTCAGTTGCCAGACTCTGTGCAATGGATGCACAGCTTCAGAATGCTGTTAACCCCATATCTGCATGTCAAGTGTGGTGGTTTTTTTTCACATGACAGGTTCCCTTTAATGCTATTAAATAAGTGCATGACTATGTAATATAAACTTGATTTGCTAAAACTTTTGGTTATTTGCTAAAAATAATCCTTAAAGTTGCTAATTGTAGGATTTTTACTCCACTGTAAAATATATACTGTACTGTGGACAGGGATCACACTACATAAGTCAGATGTGGCTCCTACCTCTGGCGCCTGCACATAATTACAAGGATAGATCATTCCATACTGGAGCGACCATAAATGTTCATAGATGGTCATAATCTTATCAAATCTGTTGGGGGGTCTACTGTTTTTTTTTTGCATGTTATCAGTTAAAGGGGTTGTCCACTTCTCGGACAACCACTACTCAATTGCTATATTCCCTCGTATAAAATAAATACAACCTGTACTCTGTTGCAGTTTCAGCGATGGGCTTTTCCAGGGCTCGTGTGATGTGAGCTCGGCAGCCACTTCACTCTTTCTTGGGACATAATTGACATTTTGGAGGAAGTCAGATGACAGCAACAGCTCACTTCCTCCATGTATCCATTTTGTCCAAAGAAAGTGAATGAAGCCGCTGCTGACTGTATTCACATGGCATAACATCACGTAAGACTTGTATCTTTTCCTGGGACATTGCTAGCACTGGAGATAAATTTAGGCCTTTTTTTACACAAGAGAATATGGTTATTCAGAAAAGGTTATCTGAATAGTGGATTACCCCTTTTAACATGAGGGTAAGGGGATTTGAGCTACTAACAAATTTGGGGTGCACCTTTTTGTAGCAGCAGCTATTTCTAGTGAAATGTGGTGAACCAATTTATTGTCCATATGCTGCTACATGAACAGATAAGCTTACCTGAGTCTTACAGCTGTAAAATGAATGTATCGGCAAAATAGTGACTTCAAGGATTGCTTATTGATGGTTCTTGAAGACATTTCTAAATTTTCTTTTTTTTTCTTTTTAATTTCTTTTAACTCCTAGATCAAAGTCGAGATCTGCTTCTCCCAAAAGAAGGTATGTCTCACTTTCTATTCCTCAACACATAGTTATAGTGTTTTTTTATAAAAATGTGTCTCTGGGGAAGTTTTAATTCACTTGATAGTAATTGATTTCTCTTAATTGCAGCCGCTCACCATCCCGGAGCCCACGAAGGAGCATAAGCCCAGAGAGGAATGGCTAGACTCTTTACACTTTCTTTTTTTTTTTTTTTTTTTTCTTCTTTTTTTTACAGACTTGCTATGGCATTTACTTGCCAGACATATTTTTTTCACCTTTGAATTGTTTTTAAGTCACTTTGGTAGGCTAGCGTACAATGTATGTTATATCCTGTCATCTGAAAGTGAAACTTTTGTACCCTTAAATTAAAAGTACATGTTCAATGAATGTGACCTGTCACGACTAGAATTTCCTATCCAAAACGTGCAGGGATATTTGTGGGTGCATGAGGGAAAAGACCCATTTTAAAACAGGTGTATAAAAAAAAAAAAAACAACTTGCCTGATCCAAATGGCTACTTGCGCTCTTGAGTAAACAAATAATTTGGATGTGATGTTCTTGACAGACTGGTGGCTCGCCTGACATGTGCTATATCTGATCAATTGCAGTATGGTTTCTGGGTCCTTTGTGGTTTTGCCCTAACATGATTCTGCATTTCTATGTTGTGCTGTTAAATGATTTGTGCTGTGGTCTGTTCCTACCTGAGCAGCTTGTATAAAGAAAGGAAAGCACTTTTCAATCTGACTGTAGAGCTTTAAAACTGCAGATTTTGGAACTTCAGCATACGAGATGTTCTAAATAAAGTTTTCTTTTTCAAATATCCTTGTTTGCTGTTCTCTTCAATGCAGTGTTTGAGTTGCTTGTTCTGGTTTTGAAACCAGATAAAAGACCTATTTTGTGGGACCATGAGAAACTTAAAAAAATGGTTTACCAAGGTTTTGCAAAATTTGAGAAGCATGATGTAAAGACAAAGACCCTTACTACTGATGTCACTTAATGGGCTTCTTAGTGTAGTTTTCATAAAATCACTGGTTTTATTAGCAATTATCACTAGAGGACTAGTAAATCTGTTGCCGGGTAAGTCCAACCTCTCATGAGTCGCTGTCTGCTTATGCACAGTGCACACAAAGCTGTCAATCAGTGCTGTTTATATGGGGCTATACAGAGCTCAGCATTCAGAGAATTGGTGGTAGAACTGCAGGAGAAAACACTTTAAAGGGAACCTGTCACTCCCAAAATCGAAGATGAGCTAAGCCCACCAGCAGCAGGGGCTTATCTACAGCATTCTGCAATGCTGTAGATATGCCCCCGATGTATCCTGAAAGATGAGAAAAAGAGGTTAGATTATACTCACCTGGGGGTGGCGGTCCGGTCTGATGGGTGTCCCGCTCCGGGGCCTCCATCTTCTTATGATGACGTCCTCTTCTTTTCACGCTCCGGCATACTTTGTCTGCCCTGTTGAGGGCAGAGAAAAGTACTGCAGTGCGCAGGCGTCGGGCCTATCTGACCTTTCCCGGCGCCTGCGCACTGCAGTACTTTCCTCTGCCCTCAACAGGACAGATAAGTACGTCTGCACAGGAGCCGCGACAGGAAGCAAAGAGGATGTCATCGTATGAAGATGGGAGGCGCTGGACCGCGACGCCCATCGGACCGGGACCGCCCCTGGGTGACTAATTAACTTGTTGTTCTTATCTTTCAGGTTACATGGGGGGGGGGGGGGGGGTCTGCTTATCTACATTATTACAGAATGCTGTAGATAAGCCCCTGATGGCGGTAGCTGCAGCTTATAGGCCAAAAATGAGGTGACAGATTCCCTTTTAATACATAAATGAACCGTTAAATTCTATTGGGCAGACACTGATCTCCATGAGAATCTGCCTCCTGAGAATATTGTAAAGGAAAGGAGATGATACCAGTGGGAGACATGTAGATTAGGAGAGAACTGTCAGTCATTACAGTACATGTCTCACACTGGTAACGGCTCCTGTCCTGAAACTAAGCTCTGTAGGCGGATTCTCATGCAAATCTTACCAATAACAAGATTTTGCTGACACTGGTAGCCTGAAATAACCGGGAATTAAAATAAACAGTTCTCAATCAGACTTTCAAGTAGGGTTATGTGCATTCTCGCCATAAAAATGTAGAAACTTACAATATTGTGGGCAACATTTTTCTTAATTAATGGCTGTATTACACACACCTATACAGCGCTGCGAGGATTCCCTGGTGTCAGTGCCAGGAACGATGGTCAAGCAATGCAATATGCTGTGAGCTGGGAGGATTCACAGATCTGCAGTCAGTCATTCTACATCGGACAACCACTTTAAGTTATTTAAAAAAAAAAAAGTTGTAACCTGTTGGGAGATTTTACTGTGGGGTATGACCAAAGACATCTATGTACATACCTGGCATAAGTTCGTCAGGTGAGATCAATAGAGATCTTGTTAGTCCGGCTGCCCTCAGACACAAGGGGAATATACAAGTCAAGAAAAATATTTAGAATTGAGTCCTCAGTGGTTGATACCATCATTTCAGTTAGCCATTAAAAGGTAACAAATTGCAAGCTTTCGAGACTACACAGGTCTCTTCATCAGGCATAGACTAATACAAATTCTGAAGAATCACATTTATGCACAACATAGCACAGAAAAAAAAAAACGTGGATAAGACAGGTGACGTGAAGCAGAATTGCCATGAGTGATAAACAGTTATGTCCAAAAATATTGGACCACTTCTTAGATAAGGAATGTTTTCTATTCGCCACGACAGCACCCACTAGAGGGGATCTGCCCCTAGGAACAGGAAACCTACAGAGATAAAAGGGGCGGCCCCCCATCGCTCCTTAGTTGGTTTCCGGTTTCTAGATGGGAACCCACAGAGAAGACTCCAGTGGATGTTATGGACAAAGGAAAACCTGCCTGGACTGCCGCCTGTTTGTCTCTGCTGAGCGGTGGGGGCTCCAGAGCGGGTAAACAGTCGGGGGAATGATCCTGTTGGCTCCCCTCTCATCTGGTATCCGGCGGTGAAATATCAAACAGATCCCTGCTGGGATGCGGTTTGTAACCCGAGGGAAGGTGCATAGCGGCGCCTGCCTGGCCGACCTGAACGGCAAACAAGTGCGGGGGAGCGCTGACACTGTAAACCTTCCAGCTTCTCAGTGTACCGTGCAGGGCTGGTGAGAGTGCGGGATCAGTGGACAGAAGGAGCCGGCATGTGACGGTAAAGCTGCCGATGCAGAGCGTCCAGGGTCCAGCAGCATTTCGGGCACACGATGGCGTCGGCGCCCTGGAAGTAGTTGGTTGAACTTCCGGGGTCGCAGGGCTTGAGCACTATTTCTGGGGGACACGCCATGATGGAGGCACCTGAGTGATCCGATCCACCCTGGAGGTGAAGCCCGGATTCACAGGTTGAGGTAACAAAAAAAATAAAAAAACAAGGAACGGTAGGAAGGGGTGTACTTTGGAACGAGCCTGTATTATAAAAGATAGCGTGCGCACACAACCCTCTGTGGAGCTATCATGTCGTCCCAGGAGGAGGTCACAGAGTGCCCCATGGAGGAGCTAATATTACCCGTGGGTGATACCAGGAGGAAGAGTAGTGGACACTCAAAAGTGAGTGACTCCACTGACAAATCGGGGAAAAAGTCGTCCCGTTCCACACCCCAGGCCGAGCAAACAACCCAACAGCCGGTATATAAATATATTTCCGGGTGAGTGTATAAAGGGCTTCATGGAAGCTTATGGTAGTCTCTTGCTTATGTTTTTTTTGTAGGCAAAGAGGACGAGGAAGTCTAAGCACAAGCAGTGTGCAATATGTACCGAGCCCCTGCCTGATTCTTATATTAAAAAACTGTCAGAGTTGTATAAATAACACCTTGTAGCAGGAGGGGTCTGTTAAAATGAATGCGATACGCCTAATGATTTGTGAAGAGCTTCAGTCCTTAGGTGGTGGTCCATCTGTGAATGTGGAGAGGAGAAGTAGGAGAGCACATTCACCTAGAGCAGAGAGTGGGGAGATTGATTCAGACATCTCAGAATTCTTGTTCCTCAGAAGAAGAGGACTATGTCTGTTTTCCTACTGATGGTGTGAATAATTTGGTGAAATCAGTAAGGAGTACAATGGGGTTATCAGAGTCAAGGGAACCTCAGACGCCACAGGAGCTTATGTTCGCAGGTCTCTCTCAGCGGAAGGGTCATGTATTTCCTGTAAATCAGGCCATTAAAGACCTTGTCAAAAAGCAATGGAGTAAGGGACAGAAGGGGTTTGTACCAATATCTTGTAAGAGGCGTTACCCCTTTGGCAATGAGGACTTGGCCACCTGGGCTAAAGTTGATGCGGCTGTAGCATCCACCTCTCGCCGTTCCTCTTTACCTGTAGAGGATGCGGGCTCCTTATCTGATCCTATGGACAGAAAATCGGACGCACTTCTTAAAAAATCATGGGAACCTTGTGTCACCGCATTTAAACCAGCAATCTCAGCCACGTGTACTAGTAGGTCTATGCTGGTTTGGCTGGAGCAGCTGGATAAAAACATCAAGAGCGGCGTATCCAGGGAAAAATTGCGTGCCTCTATTCCTTTGATTAAGGGTGCTGCAGCCTTTATATCTGATGCCTCAATAGACTCGCTCCGCTTGGCAGCCAGAACAGCTAACCTCACTAATACAGCTCGTCGAGCGTTTAAGGACCACTGGAGTAACAAGGAGTTCAGGCAAAAGGGAAATGTGTTCAATAAACACCCCTTTAAATCAGCGGATAAATTCCATTAATCCTATTCTACCGGTGGGAGGTAGATTACTAAGATTTATTAAACAATGGAGGGAGATAAATTTGATATCTTTAGGCCTCACCTAAAGGTACCTTCACACTACACGATATCGCTAGCGATCCGTGACGTTGCAGCGTCCTGGCTAGCGATATCGTTGAGTGTGACACGCAGCAGCGATCAGGATCCTGCTGTGATATCGCTGGTCGTTGAAGAAAGTTCAGAACGTTATTTGGTCATCAGACCGGCGTGTATCGTCGTGTTTGACACCAAAAGCAACGATGCCAGCGATGTTTTACACTGGTACCCAGGGTAAACATCGGGTTGCTAAGCGCAGGGCCGCGCTTAGTAACCCAATGTTTACCCTGGTTACCAGTGTAAAATGTAAAAAAACAAACAGTACATACTCACATTCGCGTCCCCCAGCGTCCGCTTCCTGCACTGA
Source organism: Ranitomeya variabilis (assembly GCF_051348905.1). Taxonomy (NCBI): domain Eukaryota; kingdom Metazoa; phylum Chordata; class Amphibia; order Anura; family Dendrobatidae; genus Ranitomeya; species Ranitomeya variabilis. The sequence goes on from NC_135233.1 coordinate 126,576,107, forward strand.
CTGTGAGCGCCGGCCGTAAAGTCAAAGTACAGCACAGCGGTGACGTCACCGCTCTGCTGTTAGGGCCGGCACTCACACAGTGCAGGAAGCGGACGCCGGGGGACGCGAATGTAAGTATGTACTGTTTGTTTTTTTACTTATGTTTACCCTGGTTACCCGGGGACCTTGGCATCGTTGGTCGCTGGAGAGCTGTCTGTGTGACAGCTCTCCAGCGACCAAACAGCGACGCTGCAGCGATCGGCATCGTTTGTATCGCTGCAGCGTCGCTTAAGTGTGAAGGTACTTTTAGACTTTATCCGGACACCTCCGGATTCTTTTCTTCTAACTACCTTAAAATCCAGGCCACAGCAAGAGGCACTTGAAATTGAAATTAAATCCCTCTTAACCAAACAGGTTCTAATCAAGGTCCCGTCAGCTCAAATAGGGAGAGGATTTTACTCTCCCCTGTTTCTGATTACCAAGCCTGATGGGTCTTTCCGAACTATAATTTGAGGAAACTGAACACCTTCATAAAACCCAAAACATTTAAAATGGAATCCATTCGTTCAGCTATAAAAAATGTATTTCCAAATTGTTACATGGTAGTACTGGATCTTAAGGATGCTTATTACCATCTTCCTATACATCGGTCACACCAGCAGTTTTTTCGGGTAGCAGTTTCAATAGATGATCAGGTTCATCATCTACAACACAGAGCAATGCCCTTTGGCTTATCTATGGCTCCGAGGGTTTTTACTAAATTGTTATTAGAAGTAATGTCCTTTCTAAAGGTACCGTTACACTAAACAACTTACCAACGATCACGACCAGCGATGCGATCGTTGGTAAGTTGTTGTGTGGTCGCTGGGGAGCTGTCACACAGACCGCTCTCTCCAGCGACCAACGATCAGGGGAACGACTTCGGCATCGTTGAAACTGTCTTCAACGATGCCGAAGTCCCCCTGCAGCACCCGGGTAACCAGGGTAAACATCGGGTTACTAAGTGCAGGGCCGCGCTTAGTAACCCGATATTTACCCTGGTTACCATTGTAAAAGTAAAAAAAAACAAAAAAACACTACATACTCACCTTCTTATGTCTGTCACGTCCCCCGCCGGCGGCTTCCCTGCACTGAATGTGTCAGCGCCGGCCGGCCGTAAAGCAGAACACAGAGGTGACATCACCGCTGCGCTCTGCTTTACGGCCGGCCGGCGCTGACACATTCAGTGCAGGGAAGCCACCGGCGGGGGACGTGACAGACATCAGAAGGTGAGTATGTAGTGTTTTTTTTTTACTTTTACAATGGTAACCAGGGTAAATATCGGGTTACTAAAGCGCGGCACTGCGCTTAGTAACCCGATATTTACCCTGGTTACAAGTGAACACATGGCTGGATCCAGGGATGACAGCGGGTGATCAGCGACAAAATAAAGTTCTGGACTTCTAGCTCCGACCAGCGATATCACAGCGGGATCCAGATCGCTGCTGCGTGTCAAACACAACGAGATCGCTATCCAGGATGCTGCAACGTCACGGATCGTCGTCGTTCTCGCTGCAAAGTCGCTGAGTGTGAAGGTACCTTTAGGTTAAAACACACACTGGTCATTCCGTATCTAGATGACCTGCTGAGTGTAGGTAAGACCCCCCTCCAGTGTGAGCAAAGGTTGGAAGAAGTTGTGTTGTCTTTGCAAACACTTGGCTGGATTGTCAATTGGGAAAAATCCAGACTGTAGCATGTCAAAAATTCCTTGGGCTCCTTCTAGATTCAGTCGACCAGACATGTTGGCTTTCTGAGGACAAGAAGGCCTCCATAATTGATAAAGTGAACTTAGCGATCGCAGTATGTCATTAAGAAGTGCCATGTCCTTGCTAGGTTCGCTAACTTCATGTATTCCTGCGGTTCAGTGGGCACAATTTCACAAGAGACAACTTCAGAAATTTGTGTTAGAAGAGGACATTAATAAAAGGACATTTAAATCAGACAGTTGTGTTAACCTTAGAGGTGGTACGCTCCCTTACATGGTGGTTGGATTGGGAAAATCTTTCGAGAGGAGTTCTATGGGTAATCACTCCTTCAAATAGCTCCTGAATCAGGGCTACCATCCAAGAACAATTTAAAACCAAATTACAAGAGCCACCAGAATATCAAGGAATCACCTGCTACATTACAAAGCTAAAGAAGAAAATAACCGGGTACCTCTAGTAGTTACCTACAATCTAAATCTGGAGGTGCTAAGGGGAGCTGCACGGAAATTACAACCTTTACTACAAAAAGATGCCCGATTACAATCCATTTTCCAGACCCCCCACTACTGTGTTTTAGACAGCCCCCAAATCTAAGAAGAATCATTGTCAAGAGCTCCCTGTCCTCTCCAACAGCTGCAGGAACCTTTCCTTGCAATCAGAAAAAATGTAAAACCTGTCCATTTATAATGACCACGGACAAGATAAAGATCCCCAATTCACATCAGGACTACAAGATCGCAGGTACCTTCAGCTGCATCACTTCTAATGTGGTGTACTTAATTATTTGTACTAAACGTGCAACTGGGGGTCTGTATGTAGGAGAGACGGGGCAAAAGCTTAGAACAAGAATGAATTCTCACCACCATACAAGAGAAAAAAAGAATGGATCTACCTGTGGCAATACATTTTTTGTCTCCCAAATCATAACATTATGGACATGAAATTACTTGTGTTAGGGGCGTGGCCTAGCGGGAGATGTAGGAGGACGTGGATCGGATCTCTCCCTGCTGCCCGAACGGTGATCCGGACATATCAGAGGCGCCGCCGAACGCCAAAAACCGGAGAGATAGCTCCTGAACATCCGGGGAACGGAGGGTACCGGCCGCACTGCGAGGAAGGCTCGGAATGACCCGTAGGAGGCAGAAGGAGGTTGGGATGGCAGGCAGCACGCGCTCCCAAGATGGCGCCGGCAGCGCTGTGGAAGAGGCGGCAAGGGCTGATGCTGCATACCAGAGGCGACTTGAAGTGATCGCCAGGCTGGAGCAGTTCGCCAGAACAGAGGACTCAGAGCGTCTGATGATGGGAGCTGGTGGAGAGGTAACAGGAGGAGCGGCAGACATGGGGGAGCAGGTGGATGTGAGGTCTGGGGCACAGGCAGAGGAGATGGTGAGCGGAGCCTCCACAACACATATTACAGCACCAACTAGGAGGACTGCTCCACTGAATGTGGTGGCTGATCTGACCCAGGAACATGCTGCACAAATGGGGTCTGTGAGAGATGAGGGGGCTGGGGAGCCAACCCTGAAAGATATTTTTTCTGCAGTACTGTTCTGTAAGACTGCATTGACAACCCTAACTGCCCAGGTGGATGATCTTAAAGGGGAAGTTACCTCTTTTCGCTCGGCTATGCACAAGATGGAAGGGAGAGTTGAAATGCTGGAGGAACCTGTGGGAGGTGCAGAAGATCAAATTGCCGAACTGGCAAAAAGAGAGAAAAAATATGTCCAGCGCATTGCGGAGTTGGAACTTAAAACTGACGATTTGGAGAATCGTTCGCGCAGGAATAATTTGAGGATTGTAGGTGTGCCCGAAAAGACCGAAGGAAACAACCCCACTGAATTTATCGAGACATGGCTGAAAACTAAGGTTGGAGGGGACAGTCTCACTAAATTATTTGCAGTAGAGAGGGCTCACCGGGTGCCGACCAGATCTCTGCCCCCTGGCTCCGCCCCACGGACCTTTCTAGCCAAAATCCTAAATTACAGAGACCGAGATATTTTGCTAAGGAAAACCAGGAATATGGAGGAATTATCTATTGATGGCAACCGAATATCTCTATACCCTGATTATTCCACAGTTGTACAGAAGCTCAGGATGAAGTTCGGAGAGGCAAAAAGACGCTTACGTGAACTGGGTCTGGTTTATTCTATGCTGTATCCGGCGAAACTACGTGTGGTGGCCATGGAAAAGGTCCACTTTTTTCAAAATCCTGAGGAGGTGTCTCATTGGCTGGATTTGAATGCTAAACGTATTGGAGCAGAAAAGATCCGCTGAGGAAGATCAGACGTGAACTTCAGGCTGTTGTGATAGTTGTGGGAGGGGAAGAAAATCGAGTTGTTGATTTATTCTGGTTTATTACTAGAGGAATCTGATATGTGGTTCCTGTGCGTTAAAGTTGTGTTCGGCGGCGCAACTGTTTATATATTCTGCTTTTAAAAGGCGGAGGGAGGAACGACTGAAGGAGAGTGTTAAACCCATTGGGAGTTGGTGTTGGCTATTGAGCCACTGTTGAGACTGCGATAGCGCGTTCCCCTGTCTCATACAGAGAGGGAGTAGGAGACTTTTTCTTGATTGGTAAAAAGTTTTGGGGGAGGAAGGTATTGAGGGTTTTGTTTTGTATAATGAAGATTTGGGAGGGAGTTTTGGGTAGGTGGGCCCAGGTTGGGGGGATAAGGGAGACCAACGGAAGGAAGCTGAGCAGTTTTACCATTATACAAAATGATGGGGGATAAAGTAAAAATTTAGAGATGGAACATTAGGGGTCTATCGAACGATACCAAACGTAATGCTATCTTGCAATATAGTTTGAAGCAGAGACCCTCGCTGATATGCCTTCAAGAAACTCATTTAGTAAAAGAAAAGACGGGTTTATTGCAGAAAAGATGGGTGAGAAGGGCATATCATGCGACATTCTCGGCCTATGCTAGAGGAGTGTCAATACTTGTGCATACAAGTGTCCCGTTCGAGGAGGTAGAGGTGGTAGTAGATAGTGATGGACAATATGTATTCCTTGTGTGTAAGATATATGCTAAGCTGTTGTGTGTAGTGTCGGTGTATATTCCTCCACCGTACTCAGGGAAAAACTACAGGAAATCCTAAATCTATCCGGCAGGTGGGGAGGAGTTCCGTTACTTATAATGGGAGACATGAACAATATTATTGATGATCACTGGGACAGGGGGCAGCATGCCATGTTGAGGAAGGAGGGGAATTTAACAGCATTTGGTAGCTATTTAAAAGAGGTGGCATGGAGGGACTTGTGGAGAGTTCGTAACAACGACATATACTGTTTCTCCTGTTATTCGGCGACATATGGCTCTCTATCCCGTATTGATTTGGCCCTGGGTAATGAAGGAATGGATAGGATGGTACAGGAGATAGACTATATGCCCAGAATACTATCGGATCATAGTCCATTGGTAGTAACACTGCAAATTGAAGGCCCTGGGGAGGCGGTTAAATTGGGGTGGAAAATTAACCCTTTCTGGTTAAAAATTCTTGATATGGGAAAGATCGGGGAAGAGATAGGGGAATTTTTTAAATTTAATGATGGTAGTGCAGCGAAGAATGTGGTATGGGACACCATGAAAGCTTATTTGAGGGGAATACTATCTAAAGAGATTATTAGGCATAAAACAAAAACAAGGGAGTCTGACAAAATCATATTGGAGGAATTGAAGGCAGCGGAGGCTGCATTGAGTAATGTACGTACTCAGGACACCATGAACCGTATGAAGATGGCTCAGGAGGAGGCTAATAAACTACATTTACGCAAAGCAGAGAGGGCAAGAGCTTTCCAAAGAGAGGCCTTTTATGCGGAAGGGGAGAAAGTAGGTCACCTACTGTCGGTGATAACATCTGCTCAGAGGGACTCGACACATGTACACGCTCTGGAATTAGAAAATGGTAATATTGTAACACAGGGGGCCCAAATCTTGGAAGGGTTTAAGGGATTTTATAGTAAATTATATGCATCGCACACGGGGCAAAGGGAAGATGAAATTAATAGATTTCTAGAGGAGGCAAATTTACCTAGGCTGGAAGCTGAGGATAGAGATTCGTTAGATAGGCCGCTTACGGTGGAGGAGTTGGAGGGTGCCTTGAGGTCAATGGCGGGGGGGAAGGCTCCGGGGGCTGACGGCGTCCCTGTTGAGATCTATGATGTCCTTTCTGAAGAGTTGTTGACCAGATTGTTGGGGGTGTTTGAGGAGTCACTGGAGAGGGGAATATTGCCCGCTTCCATGAGGGAGGCCACTATTGTGGTCATTCCTAAACCTGATAAAAACCCACGGTTGCCGGAGTCATACAGACCGATATCACTTCTGATAACAGATGTTAAGATTTTGGCTAAGGCCTTGGCGAACAGACTGACTCAGGTAATAGAAAAGGTGGTTCATTCGGACCAATCCGGCTTTATGCCTAGTAAATCCACTGCCATCAACTTGAGAAGGCTATTCCTCAATATGCAGATACCGGCGGAGAATGCTGGTAGGAGGGTGGTAGTTTCCCTCGACGCGCATAAAGCCTTCGATAGTATAGAATGGCAATACCTGTGGTCGGTTCTGGGTCGCTTTGGGTTTGGGCCAGTTTTTGTGTCATGGGTGAGGCTCCTATACTCCTCTCCAGTGGCTAAACTTAGGGTGAACAACGCACTGTCGGAGAGCTTTCAGCTCTTTCGAGGTACACGGCAGGGGTGCCCGTTGTCCCCGTTGCTGTTTGCTCTGGCAGTGGAACCACTGGCAGCGGCTATCAGAAGATCTCAATTGGTAAAGGGGTTTGTGTATGGGAAAATGGAGGAGAAAATTGCTCTATATGCCGATGATATTTTGCTTTTTCTTGAGGATCCTGGGGAGACTAAGAAATGTGATTGCATTAATTGAAGGATTTGGGCAAATTTCTGGATTGATTATCAACTGGGATAAATCAAGTGTTATGCAGGTGGATAGAGAAGTGGACTGTACGGGGGAGGTGGAGCAGAATACGAAATTAAGGGTGGTGACGCAATTTAAATACCTGGGGATTCAGGTCGCTCTTCCCTTAACTAGATTTGAGGAACTTAATCTTGAGCCTTTAATAAACAAACTACGCGCCAAAATCTCAGCTTGGAATAAGCTACATTTGTCGGTGGTGGGTAGAGTAAATCTAGTTAAGATGGTGGTGATGCCACAGGTTTTGTATATTTTGCATAACTCGCCGGTATGGATCCCTCTGACCAGATTTCGTAAACTAAGATCATTATTTGGGGAATTGGTGTGGGGTGGGAAGAACCCTAGAATTAGGCAAGAGATACTGCAGCGACCTAAAGATGAAGGGGGACTTGCCCTGCCTAATCCCTGGTTATACTTTTTATCTGCGCAAAGCCAACATCTTAGGGGTTGGGTTAAGTGACTTCGGGGTGGGGGGGAAGGACTTGAGAAAGGTCAGGGACATAGTAGCCTGGTACATATTATTGGCAGGTGGCCCTTGGGTCAGGGTTTAGAAGCAGGTATATTTAAGAAGCTGGGAACTTGTTTTCACACCATAAATTTAATTCATAAGGTATGGCAGACGATTAAAGGTATAAGGGGGGTTGTGAAATTCACTGAGTTTTCGCCTATCTGGGATAACCTCTCTTTTCAAGAATTTAATCATATGGAAGGAATGGGAGAGTGGAGGGAAAAAGGCATTGGGTTGATAGGTCAGTTGATTCACAGTGGGAATCTTAAATCTTTTGATGTGCTGCAGCAGGAATTTCATTTCCCGGGCTTAAAGTTGTATCAATATAGACGGGTTCAGCACGCATTTCAGGCACAAAAAAAGAGAGGGCCTATAGTGATTCAGAAGGATCTATTGTTGGATTTTATATTAAATAACAACGGAACGAAAGGGGCAATATCCGAAGTATATGGCGATTTATTACATACCTTTCTAATGGATTACCCTATTAAGGCCAGAGGGAAATGGGAGGATGAACTGGGGCAAATAGACGATGATAGGTGGGAGTCTATTCTGGAATACATACCTAAGCTGTCGATGAGTGAACCTGGGAGACTGTCGCAACTATATGTGATAAATAGGGCCTACAGGACACCTGACATGTTGTTTAAAGCTGGGCTCAGAGGCGATTCTGGGTGCCCCAGGTGTTCCCAGTCTCAGGCTGGTATACTGCACATGATGTGGCTGTGTCCCAGATTGTTCGCATACTGGGTTGTCGTACTGAACCAGATAGGGGTGATTTATGGGTGTTCGATTCCTAGGGATCCGGTGGTGTGTGTACTTGGGTACGTGGAGGAAATCCTGACCGACGAAACTGCCAAAATGGCAATTGCTAGATTATTGTTCATTGCGAGAAAGGTGATCGCAAGGTATTGGATCAGGGAGGAACCTCCTACTAGACGAGAGTTTATCGCACAAGCGAATCATATTGTCCAGCTTGAAAAAAGCATATATAATAAGAGGAATAGGATGGGATTTTTTCAAAAGCTGTGGCAGCCATGGCTGGATGGGAACAACTGAAGGGTGGTGGTAAAATGATGCTAATAATAAATATATATGTATTGTTTAATCTTTTCTTTCCAAGAGTATTGTATGGTTGGAGTTGGTAGTTAAGGGGGGGGGGATGGGTGGGTTTGTTTCTTTTAAAATCAAAAACACTGATGTACCTTGTTATTTGAATGGATATTGTTGTATATCTTTTGCACAATAAAAAATATTTGGTTTAAAAAAAAAAATTACTTGTGTTAAAAGGTAACTTCAAAACTCAGAGAGACAGAAGAGTCTGGGAATATAAACTGATGACGACCTTTGACTGTCTTAGTGGTGGAATAAATGTGTCGCATGGATTTATGTCTTTTTACATCAACTAACTTGCCCCTCAGACTATGAGGGAGTCATCACAACAGACCCAGACCCCAATCAGAGGACAATAAAACATTCCTTATCTAAGAAGTGGTCCAATATTTTTGGACATACCTGTTTATCACTCATGGTAATTCTGCTTCATGTCACCTGTCTTATCCATGTTTTTTTTTTCTGTGCTCTGTTGTGCATAAATATGTGATTCTTCAGAATTTGTATTAGTCTATGCTTGATGAAGAGACCTGTGTAGTCTCGAAAGCTTGCAATTTGTTACCATCTTTTCAGTTAGCCATTAAAAGGTATCAACCACTGAGGACTCTCAATTCTAAATATTTTTCTATCTACTGGCTAACACGGTACCAAGATATATATCTTTCCTGTATCTACGTCAAGTAATTCCATATCTATCCACCACCTTCTGTTGAGCTTTTATCTCCTTTGTATCCATGTGCAGATGCCAGGGAGTAGTGGGCACACCAGCACTGAAGAATCGACCTCTGTGAATCTGGTCATGTTATATGCATTGTTTTACACAGGGAATGGTGAAGGATTTTTTGGCCTAAATATTGTGTCATTAAAATGTACAGTAGTATGCAAAAAGAGGAGGACACATGGACAATAAATTGTAGTATTTATATATCAGTAGTGCAAAGAAAAATTATACTAGTATAGGATACTTCATCATTATGTTAATGCACCACTCCCCAGGCTGTCAAGAAAAACAAAGTCCAGGAAGAAAAATAAAAAAAAGCAATCAGCATTAGTTCACATGAGAGGCTATGAGGCTGTAAGTTTGGGTTGGGACACCAGCCGTCACTCCTGGGATTGTGGCCTGAATACGTCCCGTGAAATTCTCTCATGTGAACCTGGTCTTGGGTATAGTCATTTTTTGGAATAATTTCAGTTTTGAGATGTTAGTTTGTGGTTATATGGCGTAAGACTCAGGAGGACAGGTCTCCAAAATTACACAGAGAGCAAGTAGATTAGGATGGATTGGTTACCTCTGCTGTAGGGTAAAGGGGATCTAACTGTACAGAGAAAGTGTACCAAGTGGTCTGGTCATACTCATCTCCCGGATGTAGAAGAGAGTTTGGGAATTGCGCCTGTGAATCAAAACACAAAAAGCATTCAGGGTGTGCCATATGTGAGAGATCGCAACACTTACATTGTACATCATCAAACCACTCAATAGCTCAACAAATAGTTGGTTGCATAAAGGTCACAGAGTTAAGGCGGCCCACCCTTATCCCTACTATTTGTATCTCAGAGTGCAAAACTGAGATGGAAGACCATCGGTTTCCTGCTCAGCCATTTATGGTGGCAAACTGCATGGGTCCCAAAATCAAAAAAAGCCAGAACAAGGGTGTATCAAATGTGGTACCCCTAGAAGTCCTCAGAATAGAGTATGCAAACTAGCTAAGAGAACACTTCTCAAATATAAAACATAACCTTTAATGGTACCACTTCTAAAAATTCATATGGACAATACAGTACAAAGGTGATAAAGTGCAAAAATAGTGCTCATGTAACCAGTGCTCAATAAAAAGATGGTTTGATCTCACCAAATATGTTGTTTCCTTTGCAGGAGCATCTACACTCACCGGCCACTTTATTAGGTACACCTGTCCAACTTCTTGTTAACACTTAATTTCTAATCAGCCAATCACATGGCGGCAACTCAGTGCATTTAGGCATGTAGACATGGTCAAGACAATCTCCTGCAGTTCAAACCGAGCATCAGTATGGGGAAGAAAGGTGATTTGAGTGCCTTTGAACGTGGCACGGTTGTTGGTGCCAGAAGGGCTGGTCTGAGTATTTCAGAAACTGCTGATCTACTGGGATTTTCACGCACAACCATCTCTAGGGTTTACAGAGAATGGTCCGAAAAAGAAAAAAAATCCAGTGAGCGGCAGTTCTGTGGGCGGAAATGCCTTGTTGATGCCAGAGGTCAGAGGAGAATGGGCAGACTGGTTCGAGCTGATAGAAAGGCAACAGTGACTCAAATCGCCACCCGTTACAACCAAGGTAGGCCTAAGAGCATCTCTGAACGCACAGTGCGTCGAACTTTGAGGCAGATGGGCTACAGCAGCAGAAGACCACACCGGGTACCACTCCGTTCAGCTAAGAACAGGAAACTGAGGCTACAATTTGTACAAGCTCATCGAAATTGGACAGTAGAAGATTGGAAAAACGTTGCTTGGTCTGATGAGTCTCGATTTCTGCTGCGACATTCGGATGGTAGGGTCAGAATTTGGCGTAAACAACATGAAAGCATGGATCCATCCTGCCTTGTATGGAGCATCTTTGGGATGTGCAGCCGACAAATCTGCGGCAACTGTGTGATGCCATCATGTCAATATGGACCAAAATCTCTGAGGAATGCTTCCAGCACCTTGTTGAATCTATGCCACGAAGAATTGAGGCAGTTCTGAAGGCAAAAGGGGGTCCAACCCGTTACTAGCATGGTGTACCTAATAAAGTGGCCGGTGAGTGTATATGTCTTGAGGGGGAGGGGAAAACAGTAACTGTACTACCCGGTCGTGCCCCTGTATTGCTCCTGCCCTGACAAGGGCAGTTCCCAAGTCAGGCTAGTACGTTGTACCCACCATAACCAAATGTATTTCCCTACGCGTTTCCTCTCCCATAGGGGAGATTCATCAGGGGAACAAAACTGAAAGAGATGTGGGATATTTTTCTTTGTGGAGGGGAACCCCTACATTGGAAGGGAGTTCCTATGTCCGTTACACCCGGTTGCAGGTACGGACTATGGCAGACCGGGTGTAACGGACATAGGAACTCCCTTCCAATGTAGGGGTTCCCCTCCACAAAGAAAAATATCCCACATCTCTTTCAGTTTTGTTCCCCTGATGAATCTCCCCTATGGGAGAGGAAACGCGTAGGGAAATACATTTGGTTATGGTGGGTACAACGTACTAGCCTGACTTGGGAACTGCCCTTGTCAGGGCAGGAGTAATACAGGGGCACGACCAGGTAGTACAGTTACTGTTTTCCCCTCCCCCTCAAGACATATAGATGCTCCTGCAAAGGAAACAACATATTTGGTGAGATCAAACCATCTTTTTATTGAGCACTGGTTACATGAGCAATATTTTTGCACTTTATCACCTTTGTACTGTATTGTCCATATGAATTTTTAGAAGTGGTACCATTAAAGGTTATGTTTTATATTTGAGAAGTGTTCTCTTAGCTAGTTTGCAAACTGCATGGGTCACATCAGGCGGCTCGATAACACTTGATTGTGCCACCGGAGCAAGAAGGGCATTATTAATACAGTACATGTGGTACATGTCAGAATTAATATTTGGGGATATGTGCACACATTTAGTATCTGCAGCAGAAAAATCTGCTGTAAACACCGATGTTTGGCAGGAAAAAAAATTGCTTTCTCCTACGCCTCATTGGGGGACACAGACCATGGGGTGTTTGCTGCTGCCACTAGGAGGACACTAAGTTGAAACAAAGTGTTAGCTCCTCCCCTGCAGTATACACTCTCCTGCCGGCTCCCAAAGAACCAGTTCTTGCATGGTGTCTGTAGAGGAGGCACTTGGGTCTGTTTCAGACCCCAACGTTTATTTTTTACTTTTCTGTAAATTTTGTATTTTTTAATTAACAGAGTGAAGGGGGCGACGGATCCTTTCAAGGCTCCGATCTCCACCGAATCATAAACAGGCGAGAACGCGGAGAGTTCCTCTCCTGCGACGTGGGATGCCATGCCTGAGCTTACTTCAGGGGCGACTGTTCCTTCACGGTCCCGATCTCCCCACACCAGCAACAGGCGACCACATAGTGTCGCCTCTATGCATTCTCTCCTGGAGCCAGGCCTACAGCCGGACATTCTGACCTGTTCCACAACAGAGGGCCCACTATGGCGTCCGTGCAGCCCCCACTGCATCACCACTGATTAAAAGCGGATGATGGAGGAAGGCAGAAAGTCCCTCTCCACCCCCCTGACTATGGAGATGGTGGATTGAGGAGGGAGTCCCACAACCAGCCACACTGCAACAGGTCTGCACCAGCTCTGCTACATCACCTCAAAATGTGAGTATGACTGCGGCTGTCACCATCTGGTCGCAGAGACGGGGTCCTGGTCCCTGGGGAAGCGGTGTCACAGCGTCCAGCGGCGTTTTTCACCGCTTTATTCGTCTGTTTGCGCCACCACCGAAACTCATTTCCGGCAGGCTTCACAAATTTAGTCCCCGGCTTCTAGCCAGCCTAGGCCATGTTTTTCATGGCTCCATCCACCGCAGCCGGCGCCACCCATACTTCTGGCGCTTCTCGTCCTAAACAAGAGGCACCCCTCCTCTCTCTACGGCCATCTTTCTACACCTAAGAAACGGTGACAGTAACAGCAGTGCTGACAGAAGTGAGGCGTGAGGATACCTTCCCTGGGGACACAAGAGCAGGACCTGGGTAAACAGAATCCTCCGTAACTGACTGCTTAACACCTGAGGTAACTCGCCTGTCACTAAAATTTAGGCTGCAACTGAGGTGTAAGTCCCCCTCCACCCCCCTATTAAAGGGATGGCGGATTGAGGGTGATCCCTTTCTCCCTGTACCATGGTCCTAGACCAGCAGCGGCACTGGACAGGCGGTCTGCGGCAACGCTGGAAGGGGGGGCTTACTCTGGCAGCGAGGGCACATTTCTGGGGGCGACAGATTGGCATTTACAACGACTGCATGCAGTTTCCTTAAAGGCACCATGACATCGTCACGGTCCAAGCTCCCAAAGGGTCCAATAAGACTATTAGTTTTATCTAACTTGCAAAACCCGTGCCCTCAAATGCGTTCAGGATCCGTCCATCGCCCCAATTCCAGTGTACCTAGTTCCCCTGAGAGGCTTCGTCAAAGAAGCAATCCGTGGCTTATCTGGCCAAAAGAGATTGAATTCCTCTGTGGATTTGAGCGTTTAGCAGGTCTGATATAAATGGATCCTCTCCTACACTGGAGTCATCGGCTAGCAGTGGCCGCACGTATTCTAGAACCGTACAAGTGTCTAGAAATCGGATCCATAGTACGATTACCCGAGCAATCTTGGGCCTTGGCGTCCGTGAGCTCTGTTTCTCGCTCTCCCTCACCAGTGATTTGCAGAACGAGACTCTGAGTTTGAATTGGATGTTTTCCGGATCTGCACTCACAAGAGTTTCAGAAAATGGACGACTCGCTTATTGAGCCCGTCAATCAGACTCTAAAGGTTGACGAGGATTGCGGTTCTGTCCCAGAACACACAGTGCCCTTCAAGAGGACTAATCACCCTCATACAGCGTTTATCATTCCGGAGGTCCGGGTTATACTTAACCAGTGCTGAGAGCAACCTGTTAAACGTCTCAAGGGTCAGCACCCTCTTGAAGCGTGGTACGCCCCTGTTTTTTGATCTGTGGAAAGATTGAGCTGAATCTCCTGCGGTGAACCCGCCAGTATTCGTTTCGGTATTCAGAATCCTTCTATCCTGGCTGGATGGATCATCACCCACGGACTGTCAGAGACTCTGACTTGCTCCGTCTTTGAGACCTCGGGTTCAGCATTATCCATTGTATACCACGGCAGGGGTAGCTAAAGCCATGGTTTCCTGGTCGCCTTTTTGGAGGCTGCTAGCTGTGCTGCACTACCAGCAGCAGATACCATCACATTCAGAAGGTTTTTTTATGGCTCATTGAATAGAAAACAGACTCTGTGTGCAAAAAAGTCTCTGACATCTCTTCCTTCCAGAGTGTCCGTTTATTTAGAGTGAAGCTGACTCGGCTGGTCTCTGATGCTACTGGAGGAAAGACCAATTTTTCTCCGCGGCAAGGCTTGGACGCCCTTTTTTGGTGTCAAAAACAAATCCTTTTTTGGACACCATAGATTTACGAGGGGCTCAAGATGTTCTACTCGAATCTGTTTGACGTTCGCTCATTACTTTGGCTGCATGGGGTCCTGGGATCAAAATCCCACCTTAGTTTATCACCATTGGGTACCAGCCCTGGGTAAGTGCTCTAACCCTGAGGCCCACTTGTTTTTCCCTGCAAAGGATTCATGGGATTAACAGGTCAGGTAGACTACACTATACCTCCCCCCGAGTAGTCTTCGTCGCAGCCCATGGCATCACTGACCACAGCGATACAGTCCCTTCATGATCCTTCCTCTATCAGTCAGGGTCTTCACCAGCCTGACTGGGATAATTCTTCCATCTCTAATGCAGCACATTGGTTCAGTGGCTAGTACTACAGCCTTGCAATCTGGAGTCTTGGCATCAGATCCCACCAAAGGATCATTCTCACTCATCGATAAAAGAGGGACGCTTCTAACATCCATCGACAACGGAATGTTTTTTCCTAAATATTCGGATTTTCCCCTCTCTAAACAATCCTGTGCTTCGCCTTTCCCAAACAGCATTTTCAGGTCACATTGTGCTCTCGAAGGTCATGATGGCTGTCATGTCCATCTTGCACTCTTGAGGCGTGATCTTTCTGCCCTACTCAGACGACCTTCTCATCAGGGGTCTGTCTTTCCAGGACTGCGTGAAGTGCCTTCGCAACTCTGGCGATACTCTTCCTCCCCTGAGCTCGTGGATAAATGTATACAGGCTCCCCTCGTTCAAGCCCAGTGGATATCCTTTTTAGGAATGACCCTGGATGCCTCCGAGGGTTAGTGATTCTCCCTCAAGACAAGGTCCGAGCCTTTTTTAACAGGGAGCCCACGCACTTAACTACTCACTCCGTCATTCTATCTGGTTTTCTATGACGGCACTGGGGCAAAATGGTGACGGCAATGTAAACGGTCTTCTTTTTCGTTCAGCTGAATCTCCATCCCCTGCAGCATGAACCCGTTTTCTTCCTTGATCACTGTCACGATATGGTATGAAATATCATAAGTTAGTTTTCTTGCTAGCATGCAGGGGCTAAACCCCCCCTCTCTCTGGTTCTCTTTCCTTCCCTGTGGTTCTAACTGTCTGTGTAGCAGAGCTTGCCTTGTGGGGGAGTTTTATTGACGGAAGGTATTTACGACGGTCATAGCTGCAAGGGAAATTTGTGTTAGCAGGAACTGTTAGAGAAACTTCTAGAATCATGAAAGTCTTTTGTTCCATTTTTGTAAGATATTACGCAAACCGTTTACATTAAAAACACGAAAATAGATGTTCTTATTCTCTCTCGGTGGATCTATCAATGACTCTAATCACAGGCTTGTAGCTCCCTCTGGTGAAGAAGTAGGGATTGCTCTGTAAATAATAGGACATATTTGATCTCATAAGAAAGCTCATGTTAATACAAGCTGAATGCTGGGTGTGCTATGATTCTGATATGTACTGGAACGGAGTTATAAGCATTAGACCAATTTGTATTCAAAGTACTCAGACTGAAAGGTAGGAGGATCTGGAAAAGCCAGCCCTTTCTGTGATGTCACTAGCTGTAGGTCTTAAGTTTGTGGCCAGATCCCCAGCTCCTTCTTCTTGTCTTTTCCTGTGAGGTCTGAGCAGCACGACAAATGAGCTGGGATGTCTGGTTGCCTGCAATGCAATGATCTGAGAATATGTGAGTGTTATCTTTTCTTCATTTAATCCTTTTATTTTCATAATTACCTTGTACATATTTGCAATTGTCTCATTTGTAACATCTTTGTAAAATATTTTATAAACACTGCCTAAAAATCATTTATGGGGTATACTCTTTAATACTAGTTCGTTCTTCCTGCCCTAAACCGTACCCTGTCTCTGAAGGGAATTACGCTACTATTTTGGGGGTTAGCAGCCGAACCCGGTTAATCGGCGCTGGTGGCAGCTTACCGTGTGCCGGCTGTTGGGGGGTCACTGTAGCGACTGCGGCTTGATAATTATTGTTCCTGCCTGAGTGGGAGTAGTTATCGCGTTGCTGTAGTGCGCCCAATAGCCAGTACATAGCAGGCAGCCTTTCTGGCGACTAATTACCCCAGGTGCAGTACCTAATCTGACCTGAGAGTAAGGGGGGCGCCAGAGAGCTGCAAGTGTTAAGTGGAACTGTAAGCGGGATAGACACAAATCCCTGCAGTTCATGGTATATTGAAGAGCAGTGGGATACCTAAAATAAGCCCCTGCTGTAAACAAGAGGTCAATAGCCTCGTGTGTGTTTTTTCATCACATTGTGGCAGTGGAGGGATAACAGGATAAGCCCCCCTGCACATGTGATAGCCGTCTGCTGGTCTAAAGTCACCCCAATCCGTGACATATTGTGGGCAGCGGCTAAGGGATCTTGACAGTCACGGTGTGAATCGTGACAAATTGGTGGCAGCAGTGGGATACCTAAAATAAGCCCCTGCTGTAAACAAGAGGTCAATAGCCTCGTGTGTGTTTTTTCATCACATTGTGGCAGTGGAGGGATAACAGGATAAGCCCCCCTGCACATGTGATAGCCGTCTGCTGGTCTAAAGTCACCCCAATCCGTGACATATTGTGGGCAGCGGCTAAGGGATCTTGACAGTCACGGTGTGAATCGTGACATATTGGTGGCAGCGGTGGGATATTAGAGCATTAGTGATTTGGTTTGAGCAATCATTCCTCTCACTAAAAACTTGCAGAAAGTTCTTGCGAGAACTCTGCGCAAATAAGTTTGGAGAACGAACTCAGTGTTTATTAGTTGTGAGACAATTGTGTACTGGTAATTATCCCTTCCCTTTTTCTTCGTTTTTCTATCCTATCTTTTATTTGGCAACCATGGTTGTGCTGGGAGAAACCTTTTATGAGCAGCAGACCAGAGACACCCTTGTGGCCTTGTGCAAGTCACAGCACATTGACTATGCAAACAAAAACAAAAGCCAACTGGTCGCAGTCCTGATGCAATGGGAAGCCGCTCTAGACCACTCACAGAGCCCAGAAGCCGCAGATGCCAGAACCAGCGAACATGGTGCTGCAGCAGAGGTCCAACCACTGAATGCTCGCCCCGTTAGCAATCCGGGCGAATTGGACCCCCACCTGCAGGCAGCCTTGAAAGAATTCCCCACTGACGACCATGAGGGACGTCGGCAGCTGATTCAGCAATACCGACAGGAGGCTGAGGCCCGAGCCGAGCGAGAGGCCCAGCGAGAGGCCGAGAGAGCTGAGCGAGAGGCCCAGCGAGAGGCCGAGAGAGCTGAGCGAGAGGCCCAGCGAGCCGAGCGAGAGGCCCAAGCGGAGCGGGAGTACCAGCTGCAGATGGCCCAACTGCAAATGCAGGGGTCGTCCCAGTCCAGCCGTGAGCCCAGCAGCGCTCAGACGCCAAAGCCCCGGCCCGACCACTTTCCTGTTATGGAAAAGGATGGGGACTTGGACACTTTTCTGCGGGCCTTTGAGAAAGCCTGCCGGCAGTACCAGCTGCCTACACAAGAATGGGCACGGTACCTGACACCAGGGCTGAGAGGAAAAGCTCTGGAAGCGTTTGCTGCACTCCCTCAAGAACAAGATGGTGACTATGAGGCCATCAAGCAGGCTCTGATAGCCAAGTACCAGCTTACACCCGAGGTGTACCGTATAAAGTTCCGGACCCTCCAACGTGGCCCACACGACAGTTACAGTGATGTGGTGCATGGACTGGGGACCCACTTTGACCAGTGGACCCAAGGACTGTCAGTGACCACCTTTGTACAGCTGCGAGACCTGATGATCAAAGACCAGTTCTTCCGTCTTTGCCCAACTGAGGTGCGACTGTTCGTGATGGACAGAGAACCCAAAGACGTGACGAAAGCAGCGCAGATTGCCGATGCCTATGAGGCCAACCGTAGATCGGAAGTGCGGAAGCCAGTCACCTCCAGCTGGAGAGGGGGTAAGCCTGCATCCAACGCCAGTACCCCTGCCAGCCAACACACCAGAGGTCCTGTCCCCGTGGCCAACAGCACCAGACCTACCACCGAACTTCGCCAGTGTTACCACTGCAGGCAGACTGGACACCTCAGTCACCAATGTCCAGCCAAGCAGAAGAACCCCTCATCCCAGGCCCCAGGGCCTAATGCAGCTGTTCTTTTGGTGGGTGGTGTGGTTGGGAGGGTGTGTGACAACGTACAGCCCGTCACTGTGGGAGGTCGTGTTGCTACAGGCCTCAAGGACACCGGGGCTGAACGAACCCTCATCCGACCCGAACTGGCGGCCCCTGAAGAAATCATTCCGGGGAAAACCCTAACTGTCACTGGGATTGGGGGCATCAGCTGTCCCTTACCGATGGCCCGGGTTTTTATTGATTGGGGTGCCGGGAGCGGGGTGAAGGAAGTGGGGCTGTCTGATAATTTGCCCACTGATGTTTTGTTGGGGACTGATTTGGGGAGGTTGGTTGCATACTTCGTGGATGACCCTCCTCCCCAATCTACTAATGAGGGTAAAGTTAACCCTGATGATGATGATGATGATGATGATGATGGGAAATCGCATGTGTTACCTGACCATGCTTTATCTTGTAGTGATGCATCTGTTAACCATTTTTTCCCTAGGATTGATGGTGAAAATGTTGTACCTGTGCCAACTGTATCTGATAATAATGTTTCTGTGAAAGTTGATGTGTCCATAGGTACAGGAGTGCTCAGCCACGTCGCTCTGCGGAGTAAGACGGCTGAGGAACCCCTAGCAGGGGCAAGTGTCTACAAGAAATGGGGAGATACATGGGAACCGTGAGGAAGGTGATGCCATGCAATTGACCAGTGCCACCGAGGAAGGTAACTGGCCCATAAGTAGCAATGCTCCTGAGGTAATGGGGGTGGATGGGGAGGTAGAGCCCATAGCAGCATCAGCTGATGGGTCTGTAGAAATCCCCGGGGAGACAGCCTACGTAGCTGCTGTCACCCGCAGTCAGAGTGCCCGGAACGCAGATACCTGTCTGCCTTCCGGACCCTCCTCAGTCATCAGTGTGACTGACCCAGAGGTGGACCCAGAGAAGGTCCCAGAGGGCTCCCGTGGGGAAGGGACCCTGACATCGCTTTTGGCTTCCCCTAGCCAGGAGTTTCAGGCCGCTCTGCACACAGATGCGAGCCTAGAGAGTTTGAGACAACTCGCCGGGACGTCATTCTCCGAGACTGATAAGGAGAAGGTGTTCTGGGAAGGAGGAAGGTTGTACCGGGAGACAGTACCCGGAGAATCACAAAAGGAGTGGTTGAGGGAAAGACAGCTGGTCGTCCCACAGCAATTCCGGGGTGAGTTGTTGCGGATTGCCCATGAGATCCCGCTAGCTGGACACTTGGGGATCAGCAAAACTAAGGCCCAGCTGTCTCAACACTTCTATTGGCCTAAGATGGGGACAGATGTGTCAAACTACTGCCGCTCCTGTGTCACCTGTCAAAGAGTGGGGAAGGCGGGGCCTGCTCTTAAGGCTCCCCTGATCCCTTTGCCAGTGATAGAGGAGCCTTTCCAGAGGATTGCGGTGGACATTGTGGGCCCGCTGGCCGTCTCCAGCAGCTCTGGAAAGCGATTTATTCTTACTGTGGTAGACTACGCTACCCGGTACCCAGAGGCAGTAGCTCTGTCGTCAACTAGGGCAGATAAGGTGGCGGATGCCCTGTTGGCTATCTTTTCACGGGTAGGATTTCCCAGGGAAATGCTTACTGATCGAGGGACCCAATTTATGTCTCACCTAATGGAGGCTCTCTGTAAGAAAATGCAGGTGAAGCACCTGGTATCGAGTGCGTATCACCCACAGACCAATGGCTTGTGTGAACGTTTCAATGGTACCCTCAAACAGATGCTACGCATGCTGGTTGAGACACAAGGGCGCGACTGGGAGCGGTACCTCCCACACCTGCTATTTGCTTACCGAGAGGTTCCGCAGGCCTCGACGGGGTTCTCCCCCTTCGAGCTCCTGTACGGCAGGCGAGTCCGGGGACCCCTTGGGTTGGTAAGAGAATCCTGGGAAGAGGAGCCGAACCCTTCTGAAGTGTCCATAGTGGAGTATGTCATGCGCTTCCGTTACAAGATGCAGACCTTGACGCAGTTGGTGCATGACAACATGACGCAGGCTCAGGCTGATCAGAAGCACTGGTACGACCAGAACGCCCGAGAGCGGACCTACCACGTGGGTCAAAAGGTGTGGGTGCTGGTTCCTGTACCAACAGATAAGCTTCAGGCAGCCTGGGAGGGCCCATACGTCGTCCACCAACAGCTCAACCCGGTCACCTACGTGGTCACGCTTGACCACGCTCGGGGTAGGCGAAAGGCCTTTCACGTCAACATGATGAAGGCTCATCACGAACGTGAACCTTTCGTCCTACCGGTCTGCAGCGCACCCAAAGACGGGGAGGAAGACGCCCTCCTGGACATGCTGGCCCAAGCCAAGGCCCGTGGGTCCATTGAGGACGTGGAGGTGAGCGCCTCGCTAGATGAACCACAGCGGTTGCAGTTGCAAACCACACTGGAACCCTTCCGGGTCGTGTTCTCCAACCGGCCTGGAAGGACTGAGTTAGCGGTCCATGAGGTGGACACCGGGAATCACGCCCCACTACGGCGAACACCCTATCGAATCTCTGACCAGGTGCAGCAGATTATGCGCCAGGAGATCGATGAGATGTTACAGCTGGGGGTGATTCGACGGTCAAAGAGCGCGTGGGCCTCACCTGTAGTTCTCGTGCCAAAGAAGGACCGGACCACCCGGTTCTGCGTGGACTACAGGGGGCTCAACGCCATTACAGCCTCTGACGCGCACCCAATGCCGCGCATCGAGGAGCTGCTTGAGAAGTTAGCTGGCGCAGAATACCTGACAATAATGGATCTGAGTCGCGGATACTGGCAGATTCCCCTGAGCCCCGAGGCGCAGGAGAAGTCCGCCTTTATCACACCCTTTGGACTGTACGAGTCCACGGTCATGCCCTTCGGCATGAAGAATGCCCCTGCCACTTTCCAGCGGATGGTCAATCTCCTGCTTCAGGGACTGGAGAAGTACGCTGTGGTGTACTTAGATGACATTGCCATCTTCAGTCCCTCCTGGGATGAACACCTGCAGCATCTCGAGGAGGTGCTCGGGCGAATTCACCGAGCAGGACTGACCATCAAGCCGGGAAAGTGCCAGATGGGCATGAGGGAGGTTCACTACCTGGGGCACCGGGTAGGCGGAAACACCCTAAAACCAGAGCCTGACAAAGTGGGCGTGATCGTGAACTGGCCCACTCCCAGGACCAAGAAACATGTGATGTCCTTCCTGGGCACTGCAGGGTACTATAGGCGCTTCGTGCAGCACTATAGTAGCCTGGCAAAACCTTTGACGGACCTCACCAGGAAGAAGCTACCCCACATCATCAACTGGACAGATGGCTGTGAGGGGGCCTTCCAGGCGTTGAAAACAGCACTGTGCAACGCCCCTGTGTTGAAAGCAGTCGACAGCAGTCGACCGTTCTTGGTACAGACCGATGCCCGCGAGTTTGGCCTTGGTGCTGTGCTCAGCCAGGTTGACTCGGAGGACCAAGAGCACCCCGTGTTGTACCTGAGCCGGAAACTTTTGCCGAGGGAAGTGGCCTACTCCACCATTGAGAAGGAGTGCCTGGCCATAGTCTGGGCCCTGCAGCGCTTGCAGCCCTACTTGTACGGTCGCACCTTCACCGTGGTGACCGACCACAACCCTCTGCGCTGGCTAAGCACCATGTGTGGAACCAATGGCAGGTTGCTGCGCTGGAGCCTTGCCCTTCAGCAATTTGACTTCACCATTAAACACAAAGCGGGCAGAGAGCATGGGAATGCAGATGGACTCTCCCGCCAGGGTGAACCCACGGAGGTGCGCATGGAGGCATACCGAGAGGTTCTGCCGCCGTAGCGCACGCCAAAAGGGGGAGGTGTCACGATATGGTATGAAATATCATAAGTTAGTTTTCTTGCTAGCATGCAGGGGCTAAACCCCCCCTCTCTCTGGTTCTCTTTCCTTCCCTGTGGTTCTAACTGTCTGTGTAGCAGAGCTTGCCTTGTGGGGGAGTTTTATTGACGGAAGGTATTTACGACGGTCATAGCTGCAAGGAGCGCGTGGGCCTCACCTGTAGTTCTCGTGCCAAAGAAGGACCGGACCACCCGGTTCTGCGTGGACTACAGGGGGCTCAACGCCATTACAGCCTCTGACGCGCACCCAATGCCGCGCATCGAGGAGCTGCTTGAGAAGTTAGCTGGCGCAGAATACCTGACAATAATGGATCTGAGTCGCGGATACTGGCAGATTCCCCTGAGCCCCGAGGCGCAGGAGAAGTCCGCCTTTATCACACCCTTTGGACTGTACGAGTCCACGGTCATGCCCTTCGGCATGAAGAATGCCCCTGCCACTTTCCAGCGGATGGTCAATCTCCTGCTTCAGGGACTGGAGAAGTACGCTGTGGTGTACTTAGATGACATTGCCATCTTCAGTCCCTCCTGGGATGAACACCTGCAGCATCTCGAGGAGGTGCTCGGGCGAATTCACCGAGCAGGACTGACCATCAAGCCGGGAAAGTGCCAGATGGGCATGAGGGAGGTTCACTACCTGGGGCACCGGGTAGGCGGAAACACCCTAAAACCAGAGCCTGACAAAGTGGGCGTGATCGTGAACTGGCCCACTCCCAGGACCAAGAAACATGTGATGTCCTTCCTGGGCACTGCAGGGTACTATAGGCGCTTCGTGCAGCACTATAGTAGCCTGGCAAAACCTTTGACGGACCTCACCAGGAAGAAGCTACCCCACATCATCAACTGGACAGATGGCTGTGAGGGGGCCTTCCAGGCGTTGAAAACAGCACTGTGCAACGCCCCTGTGTTGAAAGCAGTCGACAGCAGTCGACCGTTCTTGGTACAGACCGATGCCCGCGAGTTTGGCCTTGGTGCTGTGCTCAGCCAGGTTGACTCGGAGGACCAAGAGCACCCCGTGTTGTACCTGAGCCGGAAACTTTTGCCGAGGGAAGTGGCCTACTCCACCATTGAGAAGGAGTGCCTGGCCATAGTCTGGGCCCTGCAGCGCTTGCAGCCCTACTTGTACGGTCGCACCTTCACCGTGGTGACCGACCACAACCCTCTGCGCTGGCTAAGCACCATGTGTGGAACCAATGGCAGGTTGCTGCGCTGGAGCCTTGCCCTTCAGCAATTTGACTTCACCATTAAACACAAAGCGGGCAGAGAGCATGGGAATGCAGATGGACTCTCCCGCCAGGGTGAACCCACGGAGGTGCGCATGGAGGCATACCGAGAGGTTCTGCCGCCGTAGCGCACGCCAAAAGGGGGAGGTGTCACGATATGGTATGAAATATCATAAGTTAGTTTTCTTGCTAGCATGCAGGGGCTAAACCCCCCCTCTCTCTGGTTCTCTTTCCTTCCCTGTGGTTCTAACTGTCTGTGTAGCAGAGCTTGCCTTGTGGGGGAGTTTTATTGACGGAAGGTATTTACGACGGTCATAGCTGCAAGGGAAATTTGTGTTAGCAGGAACTGTTAGAGAAACTTCTAGAATCATGAAAGTCTTTTGTTCCATTTTTGTAAGATATTACGCAAACCGTTTACATTAAAAACACGAAAATAGATGTTCTTATTCTCTCTCGGTGGATCTATCAATGACTCTAATCACAGGCTTGTAGCTCCCTCTGGTGAAGAAGTAGGGATTGCTCTGTAAATAATAGGACATATTTGATCTCATAAGAAAGCTCATGTTAATACAAGCTGAATGCTGGGTGTGCTATGATTCTGATATGTACTGGAACGGAGTTATAAGCATTAGACCAATTTGTATTCAAAGTACTCAGACTGAAAGGTAGGAGGATCTGGAAAAGCCAGCCCTTTCTGTGATGTCACTAGCTGTAGGTCTTAAGTTTGTGGCCAGATCCCCAGCTCCTTCTTCTTGTCTTTTCCTGTGAGGCCTGAGCAGCACGACAAATGAGCTGGGATGTCTGGTTGCCTGCAATGCAATGATCTGAGAATATGTGAGTGTTATCTTTTCTTCATTTAATCCTTTTATTTTCATAATTACCTTGTACATATTTGCAATTGTCTCATTTGTAACATCTTTGTAAAATATTTTATAAACACTGCCTAAAAATCATTTATGGGGTATACTCTTTAATACTAGTTCGTTCTTCCTGCCCTAAACCGTACCCTGTCTCTGAAGGGAATTACGCTACTATTTTGGGGGTTAGCAGCCGAACCCGGTTAATCGGCGCTGGTGGCAGCTTACCGTGTGCCGGCTGTTGGGGGGTCACTGTAGCGACTGCGGCTTGATAATTATTGTTCCTGCCTGAGTGGGAGTAGTTATCGCGTTGCTGTAGTGCGCCCAATAGCCAGTACATAGCAGGCAGCCTTTCTGGCGACTAATTACCCCAGGTGCAGTACCTAATCTGACCTGAGAGTAAGGGGGGCGCCAGAGAGCTGCAAGTGTTAAGTGGAACTGTAAGCGGGATAGACACAAATCCCTGCAGTTCATGGTATATTGAAGAGCAGTGGGATACCTAAAATAAGCCCCTGCTGTAAACAAGAGGTCAATAGCCTCGTGTGTGTTTTTTCATCACATTGTGGCAGTGGAGGGATAACAGGATAAGCCCCCCTGCACATGTGATAGCCGTCTGCTGGTCTAAAGTCACCCCAATCCGTGACATATTGTGGGCAGCGGCTAAGGGATCTTGACAGTCACGGTGTGAATCGTGACAATCACCAATGCTGCATGCCCCGGCAGATCAGGCAACCTCTCAGGTGGTGGACATTGAGGCCTGCTCTCTTCCAGAGGAAATATTTTCTCCCGGTTTAATGGCTAGTGGTGTCTACCGATGTCAGTCTCCTTGACTGTGGAGTAGTCTTAGGCACCTCATGGCTCAGGGGTGCTGATCAACTCGGGAATCGAGCCTTCCATTAATGTCTGCGAAATCCGAGCAATCAGGATGGCCCTGCAACAGTTCCATTATCTCCTGGCGAGTCACCCCATTCGAATTCAATCGGATAAAGCCACGGCTGTCGCATGTATCAATCATTAAAGGTGGTACCCACAGCAGGGTGGCCATGTACGAGGTAGCCTATATTGCCCGATGGGTAGAGAGGAACCACTCAGTATTTTCAGCAGTCTAGATCTCAGGCGGCAGTTTTTTCCTAGCCGTCAAGGTCTCGCATTGGGACAGTGGGAGGCCTTTCGACAGAAATGTATTCATTTAAGGACTCCGGGCGTGGATTGGATGGCTTCAAGATTGAACGCCAAGGTATTCCACTTCAGAGCTCGGTCTTGGGATCCATAGACCATCAAGGGGCATACACACGTCTCTCCACGGCTTCAGTTTAATCTTCAGTACATGCTTTTTTCCCCCGCTTCCTTTTCTTCCGAGAGTAGTCAGGTAGACCTGAGCAGAGGGGGCTCCAGTAATCCTTGTCATCCAGGTTATGCCACGCTGGGCGTGATATGCAGATTTAGTGCAGATAGTCGTCGATGTCCTATGGCGACTGCCGTATCATCCAAATCTGCTCTGCCAACGTCCGTTTTTTGTCAGGACGTCCTCATGTCTTCTCTGTTCCCTCCAATTTGGGAAATTCTTCAGACTAGTCTGGAATCAGGTTTGGCGCTCAGCTTTTTTTCTCTCGCTCTCTCCCTCTCTCAAAGGCCAGAACTTGACCTTATCTGATTAATTCCAGCGCAGAATTACTTTCATTCTGTAAGTGAGCATTTTCTTTCAGGTGGTCTCCCATGTAGTATCCCCCTATAGCTTGCAGTTAGAGCCCTGAAACCTTATATGGTCCCTGGTGCGATTTAACAGACGCCTTTCGAACCGTTGCAGGATGTCTCTGAAGTCGTCTGTTTCTTCTCGCTGCGCTATCAACCAAGTTTCAGAACTACCACTTTGTTCAGTAGAGTTCCGTTCCTTTCCTGATTTTCCCCCAGGACAAGGCTTTCATCGAATCATCTACGGTCTCCGTTTTTTCCCAAGGTGGTTTTTCTCTTTCCACCTTAACAAGGACTGTGTCCTCTCTTTTCTTGTCCAGCTCCGGTACATCTGGTGGAATGAGCCTTTCACACCCTGGACATAGTAAAGGCTTTCCGAAAGTGCATCTAGAAGACGGCGCCCTTCAGTAGGTCGGACGCCCTATCTGTGCTTCCTGAGGGTCTCTGGCACCGTTTAGCCATTTCAGGGCTATGATACCAAATGGTCGAACTTGGCTTTTCAGATGTCCTACTGCGTCAGAGACAAGCCTATCCCAGTGTGGATTACGGCACACTCTACTCGGTCGGTAGATGTTCTTTTTTGTGCCTCTCGGCATCAGGCATCAGCACAACAGGTCTGCAAGGCTGTAACCTGAAACAGCCTATGCTCTCAGACTTCTGCACAAACGGCCACTCGCAGATGTATTCTGCAAGCGGCGGTAGCGCAACTTTAGTCATTTGGTACATGGGGTTAGACCTGTGATTCCCCACCCAGGGACTGCTTTGGGACATCCCATGGTCTGTGTCCCCCAATGAGGCGTAGGAGAAATAGGGATTTTTGTGTACTCACCGTAAAATCCTTTTCTCCGAGCCAATCATTGGTGGACACAGCACCCACCCTGTTAATCTTTTGGCTTGCGCTTGGTTTTTCTTTAATCTGATATGAAGTTTATGATCTCCTACTGCTTTTGCACTGAACAGGTTCTCTGAGAGCCAGCAGGAGGGTGTACACTGCAGAGGAGGAGCTAACGCTTTTTGTTTCAACTTAGTGTCCTCCTAGTGGCAGCAGCATAACACCCATGGTCTGTGTCCCCCAATGATTGGCTCGGAGAAAAGGCTTTTACGGTGAGTACACAAAAATCCCTATTTTTTTATTCATTTTTTCCCCTTCATTAAAATAGATGAAAAATCCTGAAAGAATTGACAAGCTGCAGATGTGAAACTACTTCAAAGCTGCAAGAAAAAATAAGCAACGTGTGCTGGAGATTTCAGAAATCCCTTTCACTTTGAAGGGCATCAAAATGCTGCGTCTTTCACAACAAAAATGAGACACGTGAACATAGCCTAATAGTTACTGGTAATATTGATAGATACTTGCATACTGTGAGTGTATACTGTGAGTGTATACAGTGGTGAAAAAAGTATTCATTTAGTCAGCCACCAATTGTGCAATTTCTCCTCCTTAAAAAGATTAGATGCCTGTAATTGACATCATAGGTATACCACAACTATGAGAGTCAAAATGAGAAAACAAATCCAGAAAATCACCTTGTCTGATTTGGCAAGATTTATTTTGCAAATTATGGTGGAAAATAAGTATTTGGTCATTAACAAAAGTTCATTTCAATATTTTGTTATATATCCTTTGTTGGCAATGAAAGAGATCAAACATTTTCTGTGAGTCTTCACAAGGTTGGCAACACTGTTGGTGGTATGCTTCCATATTCCTCCATGCAGATCTCCTCTAGAGCAGTGATGTTTTGGGCCTGTCGCTGGGCAACACGGACCTTCAACTCCCTCCAAAGGTTTTCTATGGGGTTGAGATCTGGAGACTGGCTAGGCCACTCCAGGATCTTCATATGCTTCTTACGAAGCCACTCCTTTGTTGCCCTGGTGGTGTGCTTGGGATCATTAACATGCTGAAAGACCCATCCACATTTCATCTTCAATGCCCTTGCTGATGGAAGGAGGTTTGCACTCAAAATCTCACGATACATGGCCCCATTCATTGTTTCATGTACATGGGTAAGTCGTCCTGGTCCCTTTGCAGAGAAACAGCCCCAAAGCATGATGTTGCCACCCCCATGCTTCACAGTAGGCATGGTGTTCTTTGGATGCAACTCAGCATTCTGTCTCCTCCAAACAAGATGAGTTTTGTTTCTACCAAACAGTTATTAAACAGTTTTTCTTTGGTTTCATCAGACCATATGACATTCTCCCAATACTCTTCTGGATAATCGAAATGCTCTCTAACAAACTTCAGAAGGGCCCAGACGTACTGGCTTAACCCATTCATGACCCAGCCTATTTTGACCTTAATGACCTGGCCGTTTTTTGCAATTCTGACCAGTGTCCCTTTATGAGGTAATAACTCAGGAACGGATCCTAGCGGTTCTGAGACATATTGAACTTCAAGTAAGTGGTAAATTTAGGTCAATAATTTTTGCGTGTATTTGTGAAAAAAATGGAAATTTAGCGAAAATTTTGCAATTCTCAAATTTTTAATTTTTATTCTGTTAAATGAGAGAGTTATGTGACACAAAATAGTTAATAAATAACATTACCCACATGTCTACTTTACATAAGCTTTTGGAAAAAAAAAATTTTTTGCTAGGAAGTTATAAGGGTTAAAATTTGACCAGCGATTTCTCATTTTTACAACGAAATTTACAAAACCATTTTTTTTAGGGACCACCTCACATTTGAAGTCAGTTTGAGGGGTCTATATGGCTGAAAATACCCAAAAGTGACACCATTATAAAAACTGCACTCCTCAAGGTGCTCAAAACCACATTCAAAATGCTTATTAACTCTTCAGGTGCTTCACAGCAGTAGAAGCAACATGGAAGGAAAAAATGAACATTTAACTTCTCAGTCACAAAAATGATCTTTTAGCAACAATTTTTTTATTTTCCTAAGGGTAAAAAGAGAAACTGGACCCCAAAAGTTATTGTACAATTTGTCCAGAGTACGGCGTTACCCCATATGGGTGGGGGAACCACTGTTTGGGCGCACGACAGGGCTCGGAAGGGAAGGAGCGCCATTTGACTTTTTCAATGAAAAATTGGCTCCAATCTTTAGCGGACACCATGTCGTGTTTGGAGAGCCCCTGTGTACCTAAAGATTGGAGCTCCCCCACAAGTTACCCCATTTTGGAAACTAGACCCCTCAAGGAACTTATCTAGATGCATAGTGAGCACTTTGAACCCCCAGGTGCTTCACAAATTGATCCGTAAAAATGAAAAAGTACTTTTTTTTCACACAGAATTTCAATTAGCCTCAATTTGTTCATTTCCACATGGGCAACATGATAAAATGGATCCTAAAACGTATTGGTCAATTTCTCCTGAGTACACTGATACCTCACATGTGGGGGTAAACCACTGTTTGGGCACACGGCAGGTCTCAGAAGGGAAGGAGCGCCGTTTGGCTTTTTGAATGAAAAATTAGCTCCAATCGTTAGCGGACACCATGTCGTGTTTGGAGAGCCCCTGTGTGCATAAACATTGGAGCTCCCCCACATGTGACCCCATTTTGGAAACTAGACCTCCCATGGAACTAATCTAGATGTGTGGTGACCACTTTGAACCCCCAAGTGCTTCACAGAAGTTTATAACGCAGAGCCGTGAAAGTAAAAAATCATTTTTCTTTCCTCAAAAATTATGTTTTAGCCCTCAATTTTTTTATTTTCACAAGAGTAACAGGAGAAATTGGACCCCAAAAGTTATTGTCTAGTTTGTCCTGAGTACGCTGATACCCCATATGTGGGGGGGAACCACTGTTTGGGCACACGTCGAGGCTCAGAAGGGAAGTAGTGATGTTTTGGAATGCAGACTTTGATGGAATGGTCTGCGGGCATCATGTTACGTTTGCAGAGCCCCTGATGTGCCTAAACAGTAGAAACCTCCCACAAGTGACCCCATTTTGGAAATTAGACCCCACAAGGAACTTATCTAGATGTGCGGTGAGCAATTTGAACCCCCAAGTGCGTCACAGAAGTTTAGAACGCAGAGCCGTGAAAATAAAAAATGTCTCTTTCCTCAAAAATTATGTTTTAGCAAGCAATTTTTTATTTTCACAAGGGTAACAGGAGAAATTGGACCCCAATAGTTGCTGCCCAGTTTGTCCTGAGTACGCTGATACCCCATATGTGGGGGTAAACCACTGCTTGGGCACACGTCGGGGCTCGGAAGGGAAGTAGTGACGTTTAGAAATGCAGACTTTGATGGAATGGTCTGCGGGCGTCACGTTGCATTTGCAGAGCCCCTGATCTGCCTAAACAGTAGAAACCCCCCACAAGTGACCCCATTTTGGAAAATAGACCCCCCAAGGAACTTATCCAGATGTATGGTGAGCACTTTGACCCCAATAGTTGCTGCCTAGTTTGTCCTGAGTATGCTGGTACCTCATATGTGGGGGTAAACCACTGTTTGGGCGCACGTCAGGGCTCGGGAGGGAGGGAGCACCATTTGACTTTTTGAACGCAAGATTGGCTGGAATCAATGGTGGCGCCATGTTGCGTTTGGAGACCCCTGATATGCCTAAACAGTGAAAACCCCTCAATTCTAACTCCAACTCTAACCCCAACACACCGTTAACCCTAATCCCAACTCTAGCCATAACCCTAATCACAACCCTAACCCCAACACACCCCTAACCACACCCCTAACCCTAATCCCAACCCTAATCCCAACCCTAACACTAATCCCAACCCTAACCACAACACACCCCTAACCATAACCCTAACCACAAGCCTAATCTTAACCCTATTTCCAACCTTAGCCCTAATTCCAACCCTAACCCTAAGGCTATTTGCCCACGTTGCGGATTCGTGTGAGATTTTTACGCACCATTTTTGAAAAATCCACATGCAAAATGCACTGCGTTTTACCTGCGGATTTACCACGGATTTCCAGTGTTTTTTTTTGTGCGGATTTCACCTGCGGATTCCTATTGAGGAACAGGTGTAAAACGCTGCGGAATCCACACAAAGAATTGACATGCTGCGGAAAATACAATGCAGCGTTGCCGCGCGGTATTTTCCGCACCATGGGCACAGCGGATTTGGTTTTCCATAGGTTTACATGGTACTGTAAACCTGATGGAAAACTGCTACGAAGCCGCAGAGGCCAATCCGCACCGTGTGCACATAGCCTGATTCTAACCCTAATTCTAACCCTAACCCTAGTTCTAACCCTAGTTCTAACCCTAGCCCTAACCCTAGTGGAAAAATAAAAGTAAATATATTGTCTTTATTTTTATTATTGTCCCTACCTATGGGGGTGATAAAGGGGGGGTTCACTTACTATTTTTTTTATTTTGATCACTGTGATAAGTTTTATCACAGTGATCAAAATGTACCTGGAACGAATCTGCCGGTCGATTCGGCGGGCGCACTGCGCGTGCGCCCGCCATTTTGGAAGATGGCGGCACCCATGGAGCAGACGGACGGACACCGGGAGGCTTGGTAAGTTTGAGGGGGGGATTGGAGCACGGGGGGTGGGATCGGAGCGCGGGGGGTGGGATCGGAGCACGGGGGTGGCATCGGAGCACGGGGGGAGCGGACCGGCGGACGGAGGGGAGCGGAGCACAGGACGGAGGACTGGGGAGGCGATCAGTGGCTGTGGGGGGGGGGGGGGGCAGATCAGGGTTTCCAGCCATGGCCGATGATACTGCAGCATCAGCCATGGCTGGATTGTAATATTTCACCATTTTCATAGGTGAAATATTACAAATAGCTCTGATTGATTGGCTGTTGAAAGTGAAACAGCCAATCAGAGTGATCGTAGCTTCACCCCCCCCCCGAGCTGAAGTACCACTCCCCCTGTCCCTGCAGATGGGTGAAATTGGAGTTAACCCTTTCACCCGATCTGCAGGGACGCGATCCCTCCATGACGCCACATAGGCGTCTCAGGTCGGATTGGCACCGACGTGATTGATGCCTACGTGGCGTCACAGGTCGGGAAGGGGTTAAGCAGGGGGACACGTCTGACAACGCAGGATCTGAATCCCTGGCGGCGTAGTGTGTTACTGATGGTAGCCTTTGTTACGGTGGTCCCAGCTCTATGCAGGTCATTCAGTATGTCACCCCCCATGTGGTTCTGGGATTTTTGCTCACCATTCTTTTGATCATTTTGACCCCATGGGGTGAGATCTTGCTTGGAGACCCAGATCAAGGGAGGTTATCAGTGGTCTTATAAGTCTTCCATTTTGTTATTATTGCTCCCACAGTTGATTTCTTCACACCAAGCTGCTTGCCTATTGCAGATTCAGTCTTTCCAGCCTGGTGCAGGGCTACAATTTTGTTTCTTGTGTCCTTTGACAGCTCTTTGGTCTTCACCATAGTGGAGTTTTGGAGTATGACTGTTTGAGGTTGTGGACAGATGTCTTTTTTTACTGATAACTAGTTCAAACAGGTGCCATTACTACAGGTAATGAGTGGAGGACAGAGGAGCCTCTTGAAGAAGTTACAGGTGTGTGGTAGCCAGAAATCTTGCTTGTTTTTAGGTGACCAAATGCTTAATTTCCACCATAATTTGCAAAATAAATCTTGCCAAATCAGACAAGATGATTTTCTGGATTTGTTTTCTCATTTTGACTCAATATTGTCAATTACAGGCCTCTCTCATCTTTTTAAGTGGGATAACTTGCACAATTGGTGGCTGACTAAATACTTTTTTCTCCACATGTATGTATGTATGTATATACACAGTACAGACCAAAAGTTTGGACACACCTTCTCATTTAAAGATTTTTCTGTATTTTAATGACTATGAAAATTGTACATTCACACTGAAAGCATCAAAACTATGAATTAACACTTGTGGAATTATATACGTAACAAAAAAGTGTGAAACAACTGAAAATATGTCTTATATTCTAGGTTCTTCAAAGTAGCCACCTTTTGCTTTGATGACTGCTTTGCACACTCTTGGCATTCTCTTGATGAGCTTCAAGAAGTAGTCACCAGGAATGGTCTTCCAACAATCTTGAAGGAGTTCCCAGAGATGCTTAGCACTTGTTGGCCTTTTTGCCTTCACTCTGCGGTCCAGCTCACCCCAAACCATCTCGATTGGGTTCAGGTCTGGTGACTGTGGAGGCCAGGTCATCTGGTCACTCTCCTTCTTGGTCAAATAGCCCTTACACAGCCTGGAGGTGTGTTTGGAGTCATTGTCCTGTTGAAAAATAAATGATGGTCCAACTAAACGCAATTTGGATGGATTAGTATGCCGCTGCAAGATGCTGTGGTAGCCATGCTGGTTCAGTATTCCTTCAATTTTGAATAAATCCCCAACAGTGTCACCAGCAAAGCACCCCCACACCATTACACCTCCTCCTCCATGCTTCACGGTGGGAACCAGGCATGTAGAGTCCATCGGTTCACCTTTTCTGCGTCGCACAAGGACACGGTGGTTGGAACCAAATATCTCAAATTTGGACTCATCAGACCAAAGCACAGATTTCCACTGGTCTAATGTCCATTCCTTGTGTTCTTTAGCCCAAACAAGTCTGTTCTACTTGTTGCCTGTCCTTAGCAGTGGTTTCCTAGCAGCTATTTTACCATGAAGGCCTGCGGCACAAAGTCTCCTCTTAACAGTTGTTGTAGAGATGTGTCTGCTGCTAGAACTCTGTGTGGCATTGACCTGGTCTCTAATCCGAGCTGCTGTTAACCTGCGATTTCTGAGGCTGGTGACTCGGATAAACTTATCCTCAGAATCAGAGGTGACTCTTGGTCTTCCTTTCCTGGGGCGGTCCTCATGTGAGCCAGTTTCTTTGTAGCGCTTGATGGTTTTTGCCACTGCACTTGGGGACACTCTCAAAGTTTTCCCAATTTTTCAGACTGACTGACCTTCATTTCTTAAAGTAATGATGGCCACTCGTTTTTCTTTACTTAGCTGCTTTTTTCTTGCCATAATACAAATTCTAACAGTCTTTTCAGTAGGACTATCAGCTGTGTATCCACCAGACTTCTGCACAACACAACTGATGGTCCCAACCCCATTTATAAGGCAAGAAATCCCACTTATTAAACCTGACAAGGCACACCTGTGAAGTGAAAACCATTCCCGGTGACTACCTCTTGAAGCTCATCAAGAGAATGCCAAGAGTGTGCAAAGCAGTCATCAAAGCAAAAGGTGGCTACTTTGAAGAACCTAGAATATAAGACATATTTTCAGTTGTTTCACACTTTTTTGTTACGTATATAATTCCACATGTGTTAATTCATAGTTTTGATGCCTTCAGTGTGAATCAGGGCCGGCGTCAACACCCGGCCTAGCCGGGCAATTGCCGGGGCCCTGACGAGACAGGGGGGCCCACTCACACAGTCATAGAGCCATCTGGCTGCTTTAACCCTTTCTACCCTTTCAATTTGCGCTGGCACAAGCATCTTCTCTCTGTCAGTGCAGGGCCAGGCACACATAGGGGTTAATTAAGGACACAGCCAGCGTGACATTGTGGGCGGAGAGTTCTCCTGCTCTGAATCTCCTGACTGTGTGCACTGCTGAACTTATCAAGGAGACCGAGCTCCTACCAGCACCTGAGTGAGTGCAATGCTATATCGCTGTATGTTCTGACAGTCTGGGACTGGGTGACCTGGGGCGGCCATGGGCTGGGCGGCTGCAGCTGATATATATATACTACAGCAGCCGCCCAGCCCAGGCCCCCAGCACAGCCTGTATAGATACAGTGTATATAATATATATACAGGACAGGTGCTGGGGGCCTGGGCTGGGCGGCTGTTGAAGTATATACACTGCACAGTACCACTCCCCTGTATATATACACTGTACAGTACCACTCCTGTCCTGTATATATACACTGCATAGCACCACTCCTCCTGTATATATACACTGCACAGTACCACTCCTCCTGTCCTGTATATATACACTGCACATTACCACTCCTCCTGTCCTGTATATATGCACTGCACATTACCATATCTCCTGTCCTGTATATATACACTGCACAGTACCACTCCTCCTGTCCTGTATATATACACTGCACAGTACCACTTCTCCTGTCCTGTATATATACACTGCACAGTACCATCACTGCCCTGTATATATACACTGCACAGTACCGCTCCTTCTGTCCTGTATATATACACTGCACAGTACCTCTCCTCCTGTATATATACACTGTACAGTACCTCTCCCCTGTATATATACACTGCACAGTACCGCTCCTCCTGTATATATACACTGCACAGTACCTCTCCTCCTGTATATATACACTGCACAGTACCACTCCTCCTGTATATATACACTGCACAGTACCTCTCCCCTGTATATATACACTGCAGAATTTACAATAGCTATCACTCATGTAAGAAGTGAAATCTGGCATTGTACTATAGCTATATTTCTCCGCTGTATCTGGGCATCATGAATCGTGATATATTTTAAAGGGGGGGGGGGCCCACTGAGACTCTTTCGCCCGGGGCCCTCAAAAACCTGGAGCCGGCCCTGGTGTGAATGTACAATTTTTATAGTCCTGAAAATACAGAAAAATCTTTAAATGAGAAGGTGTGTCCAAAACTTTTGGTCTGTACTGTATATCCACTGTTTTGGTTATTTTCTGGTGTGTTGTCTATTTTTGGCTTTTATTGGAGCCTTTGCTTCAGTGATTGGAGATGTGCTCCTGTGTGGATCATATACTGTAGTTGTGCTGCTTTAATCATACAACATCAGAGAATCTATATTTTTATACTGTTTGCTGTTATTTTTTTTTGGGGGGGGGGGGTTTGGTAGGAAGAACATATAACCCTAGCAACAGCATCGCCATCAAGAAAGCTAGTTTGGGGGAGGAGGGCAGGTCCAAAAATTGCCCATGGGCAGTAGTTTAGTTACACCCCTTGTATATAGTAATACATTCGGTTTATAGCTTGTATATAAAAATGATTGGTTATCATATAATGAATATAAATTTCAAACACTTTTGGTGCAACACTGCTCCCATTTTCTCTTTTTTTTCTGTTTACAGTCAGCAGCCAAAATACAGTTGAGTCGTTGGGGTAATGGTTCTCGTTGAAGATTTGATGCAGATGTGCCACAGCCTATATTATATGTGCATTTCACTGTATGTATTGCAAAAAGTATATTCACAATGTAAAGCTGCAGAAAGAATTGACATGCGGTGGATTTGAAAATCTGCACGACAGATCAATTTACACTGGGAAAATATCTGCAATACATATGCGAGATATTTAATATCCCATCTACATAACGGATACTGAACTAGGCTGCAGATTTTCTGCACCAGATATGCAGAGCGTACATTTACCCTTATAGTGTCACCTTGAATTTAGACATTAACTCTTCCCCCCCAGTTCAACAGAAAAAGTGTCATCCTGTGGATATGTGGGGGTGCACGCGTGCATCCCCGAAGATAAGCATCGAGATAAAGCAGTTATTCCATGGCAAAGGAATTAACATCCATCTTCTCTCTTCACACAGGTACAACCTCCCACCTCTGCTTGCTGTCGCATCTGCTGCAATAGACTCTAATGGTACAACCTCCCACCTCTGCTTGCTGTCACATCTGCTGCAATAGACACTAATGGTACAACCTCCCACCTCTGCTTGCTGTAACATCTGCTGCAATAGACTCTAATGGTACAACCTCCCGCCTCTGCTTGCTGTCTGCTGTCTGTCATCTGCCACTTTACCATCTAGCAACATATTTTAATGTGCCTGCTTAATGATTGGTATAACTCATTTGTTGCATTGTACATTTTACTCATTGTTTGATGCACTGTATATCCATGACTGTGGTCACTCTAGATGTTATTTGGTGGAAGGTGTTATAGCATATAGATGTAGCCAGCCCCAATGTCTTTGATCATCTAACCACCCCCTGGTGTGCTGGCCCCAGCTGCCAAATTATCCCTAATCAGTTCCCACAATCCATCTCTTCTGACCCAGCATTGTGGACTATAAATTTAGAAACATCCTTAGAGGTGCACGCATGTGGGCGTGTACGCGAGCATCCCAGAAGCAAAGCATACCGAAAATAGGCATCGAGATAAAGCAGTTATTCCATGGCAGTTAGTCAGGTAACCCCCACTCTGCTCTCCCTTCTATCCATGTGCTTTATTCCTATCCTCCTGTGTTCCCTTGCCATCCACATTCACAGCATCATCCCCCCTCCATCATGACTCATATACATCAGCTCCTCTCTCCTTCCCTCTCCCATGTACAGCTCCCATGCACTTCTCACCTTCCTGAAAACCTCAGCCCATCTTGCCCAAACACACTGCACAAAAAAACTTCATACAATTCTAAAAACTACTTGCTCTTTATCCTCCTACTCCTTCTGATCTCGGGGGATATCTCCCCCAACCCTGGTCCACAATCCCCCAACCTCAACTCCTATCCTACCTCGTATCAAAACCACACTAATCTTATTAATATTACTTGCACTCCTTCATATCCTTCTTTTAATTGTGCCCTTTGTGTTACGGAACTGCAACACAGAACTAGGATAGAAGGGGGAAAACTGACCCTGCACTGAGACTAGGCTCAGCGAAGACCTATAGATAGAGGGAAGGAGGCCCCTGAAAGAGCTAAGGACTGAGTATAAAAACAGGTAACCTCCTAATAGAAAACACAGAGACGGTTGCAGAAACCAACTGAAAACAGAAACTAAAGATAGCAGAACCAGAGATCCCAGAACTGCACAATATCAAACACAGAAAGCTATCAAAGCACCTAGATAACTCACCACTTCCCCTCTCTGACCACAACATTCTTTCCTTCACACTCACAATTCCTCGCCCACCCCAGCACACTCCTACCTACCACACATTCAGAAATCTACACGCCATTAACTCTCATACACTTTCAGACTCCTTACACTCATCACTGTCCCCAATCTCCTCTTTTTCCTGTCCTGATCTGGCTGTACATCACTACAATGACACTCTTAAAAGCACCCTTGACCAAGTAGCGCCCCTCACCCTCAGCACCTCCAAACACAGAGTAAAACAGCCCTGGCTCACATCGCAAACTCGGATTCTCCAGCGATGCTCTAGAAGTGCTGAACGCTTATGGAGGAAAACTCACACACCAGAAAACTTCATCCACTTCAAATTTATGTTAAGAACCTATAATTCTGCCCCTCACCTCGCCAAACAGACCTACTTCACAACCCTGATCTCCTCACTATCCAACAACCCCAAGAAACTTTTTGACACCTTTCACTCCCTCCTCAGGCCAAGAGCACAAGCCCCTATCACAGACATTTGTGCTGATGACCTGGCCTCCCACTTTATAGAGAAAATAGATAATATCTGTCAAGAAATTTGCTCCCAGTCACCAAGTGCAGTGACTCCCATCCCTCCCTGCATTTCCCCTGGATCACTCTCCACATTTGATCCCATCACAGAAGAAGAACCCTCCAGGCTCCTCTCTTCTTCTCATCCGTCTACATGCACTACTGACCCCATTCCCTCACACCTCCTCCAGTCACCACAACTCGCCTAACTACAATCTTTAATCTCTCCCTCTCCTCTGGCATTTCCCCTCCTCCTTCAAACACTATCATTACTCCATTACTAAAGAAACTCTCTCTCTATCCATCCTGCACAAATAACTACAGACCAGTCACCAGTCTCCAAACTCTCCTTCATCTCTAAACTCTTGGAGCGCCTGGTCTACTCCCGCCTTACCAGTTACCTTTCCACTCATTCCGTCTAGACCCTTCACAGTCCAGCTTCCGCCCCCTACAGTCGCTAGAAACTGCACTCATCAAAGTGACCAATGACCTTCTGACAGCAAAATGTAACGGTGACCATTCTCTGCTCATTCTTCTCGACTTTTCTGCAGCTTTCAACACTGTTGACCACCATCTTCTACTGTCTAGGCTCCAGTCACTAGGCATTAAGGACACTGCTCTCTCCTGGTTCTCTTCCTATGTTTCTGACCGCTCCTTCAGTGTATCGTTCATTGGCTGCACTTCCTCTCACTGTCGGGGTACCTCAGGGCTCAGTCCTTTGCCCACTTCACTTCTCACTCTACACAGCCCCAATTGGACAGACCATCAGCAGATTTGGCTTTCAGTACCATTTTTATGCCGATGATACACAACTATATATGTCATCCCCTGACCTTACTCCCGCTGTACTACAGAACGCCAGTGACTGTCTGTCCGCAGTCTCCAACATCATGTCCGCTCTCTATCTGAAGCTCAACCTTTCCAAAACTGAAAAACTTCTGCTCCCACCGTCTACTAACCTCCCTAAACCTGACTTTTCCCTCTCTGTGGGTGGCACCATAATAACACCTCGGCAGCAGGTGCGCTGTCTGGGTGTTATGTTTGACTCTGATCTCTCCTTCACATCTCATATACAATCTCTTGCCTGCTTTTGCTGCTAACACCTAAAGAATATCTCTAGAATCCACCTTTTTCTCACCATGGAAACAACAAAAACCCTCACTGTCTCCTTGATCCACTCCCGCCTGGACTACTGTAACGCTCTATTAATTGGCCTCCCCCTCACTCGACTTTCCCCTCTCCAGTCTATCCTTAATGCAGCAGCCAGGGTCATCTACCTGGCTAATCAGTATTCAGACGTGTCCGCTCTTCGCCAGTCTTTACACTGGCTGCCCATTCATTATAGGATCCAATTCAAAGTACTTGTTCTCACCCACAAAGCTCTTCACAGTGTGGCACCCCCTTACATCTCCCTTATTTCTGTCTATCGGCCTAGCCGACCGCTGCACTCTGCAAAAGACTTTCGACTAACCTCTGCACTAATCCGTACCTCCCACTCCCATCTCCAGGACTTCTCCCGCGCTGCGCCAATCCTCTGGAATGCTCTACCCCAAGAAATTAGGACCATTCACAATTTGCATAGTTTTAGGCGCACCTTCCAAACATATTTGTTCAGAGCGGCCCATCATGTACCCTAATCAAAGTCATTTTATGTGAAAGGGCGCGTGTGTAGCCCAATTCACTACATCCATCTATCCCCACCCCCTGAAGATGGCTGGATTATCATTGTAAATACATCATTGTAATAAGCTCCTGTACTTTGTATCTCCCCCACCTCATTGTAGATTGTAAGCTCTCACAAGCAGGGTCATCTTATTGTGCTTTAATTATTGTATTGTTAACGTTGTTACTTATGACTTGTGTTTGAAACTGTTAAACTGTAAAGCGCTGCGGAATATGTTGGCGCTATATAAAGATTATTATTATTATATGTGAAAAATGTTTATGGTGGGAAAACCCCTTTCTTGAAGAGGATGTTGCATTTCTATTTTCTTGTGCTTACTAACCTGGTTTACTGCATCTGGCCATGCTTGAGTCTCAAGACAAAATGCAGAATGTTTAGGATAGACGGCACCACCTTTTCCCTTAAGAGATCCATCCAAGAAATTAGCAGTGTAGAACTGGACTCCAGGTTGTGTTGTTCGGACAGTAAGCACTCTACCACTTGGCTCGTGATATACTCTGTGATAGATATGGTATGAATAAACAAAAAATGTAATGTAGAGTGCGGTTAGACACGACTTTAAATAAATCTTGCTAAAAAAAAAAAAGTATCAACCTGGATACTTGAAGTGTTATTACTAATTATTCCATTTCCAAATATATCATCTCGTACTCTCTTTCTTGCTTTTAGATACGGAAAATAAATTATTGAATGAGCAGAGATGATTTCTAGATACACAAAGAAAAGTCTCCAAACTATTCAAATGCATGTAGCAAAATAGAAAAAAACTGCCATATAAATTAGCACACCCAATGTTGCATGATGGCGTAAGGGGCATCTAATCTTTTATAATATTAAGTGCAGTGCTATAAAAGACTTTTCTCTTTCATTCTTCACTAGTGATGAGTAGAGATGGGTGAACCTGAACAGTAAAGTTCAGCATCCATACCAAACACCTACTGTTCGGGCACAGACACCCCGAACACAGACTTCATCAGGAAGTCCTTGCTACTGTTCGGGTTGGGCCCCAGGAACACCAGGTGTTTGACAGCGTGGCAAACACCGATTCTGATCGGCTGTAAAAATCATTACTGCTGGTCAGACAGCAGCAGTTCCTACGCTGTCAAATGAGCCCGAAGCAGTTATTGGAGGCTTACCTCCGGTCACTGGCTTCAGCTGATGAGACTACTGCTCCCATCAGTTCACGCCTGCTGCCGCTAATAACAGCAAGAAAAGGCTGCGGCTGATGGGAGTATTCATCAGCCGGTGACCACGCTATAAATAAATAAATTTAAAAAACCACATGGGTTCCCCTATATTTTTGAAAAACAGCCAGTCAAAACTGACAGCTGGGAGCTGTTTTTTTGTGACAGGTTCCTCCTTAACATGGTTTTCCATTTTCAGGAAACCTCTGTCCCTAGGTGCTATTTGTTTTAAAAACCAAGCTACACTTTTTTAGCCTCCTCAGGTTCAGCACTTACGGTATATTTCACAGCTGCTGCTAGTGTCTTTTATTGTATGCAGCACTGACATCACACCGACAGCAGTGATGTAGTCAGTCATCTGATATCACTGATTGGCTGCAGCGCTTTCAACGTGAAAGCAACAGCAAAAACTCAGAGCTGGACTTGAAGTGGGTGAGTAAAGTTAATTAAGAAAAAGAAGATTAAATTAGCAGTATGGGATCATTCAAATTATAACCATGATATAAGGTACATATGAAGAGAATCTATACACTGATAAAACAAGGGTTTAACTACAGTACTTACATTGTATTTAAGAACATATGTGCACAAAACTTTAGTGGCACGAGTAATCTACCATGTGTATTCTTCACTTTCTTTATTTTCCCTTCATGTGAGAAAATGTGTAAATCCTTTAATGTCAGATTCCACTCTTTAAAGGGAATCTGACAGTCCAATCAGCTCTCCTACCCCATCTATATTAGCATATAGGTCATAGTAACCATAACTTCCAAGCAGCATGCTCGCTGTCTTGGGGTGATGTTTGACACAGAAGTTTCCTTTATTCCTTAGAAACAATCACTCGCTCATGTTACCTACATTTTAATTTTTTTTCCAGAATCTTAGCTTTTCCCACCTTCAAAAACTCATACTGTTGCTCTTACTCATTCTCTTCTGGAATGATGCAACGCTCTAGTGATTGGTCTCCTTTTAACCAAACTTTCACCTATCCAATACATCCTGAATGCATCAGCCAGTGTCATATTTCTGTCCAGCTGCTACACCGATGCCTCCACCTTGTGTCAGTCATTGCACTGGTTGCCCATCTGCTACCGAGTACAATATAATCTTCTCCATCTCTCACCCACAAAGCTCTCCACAGTTCTGCACCTCCCTCCCTCATCTTTGTCTATCACCCTACCATTGCTTTCCATTCTGCAAGTGATTGAAGACTAACATCCTCCATAAACAGAACCTTGCACGTCTGTTTCAAAGACTTCCGAACAGTCAAAAGTTGCGGTCACAAGATAGCGCAGATGGACTGGAGCGGTGCCGATAAAAGGTGAAGTCCGCGACTGGTAAGTACAAGACTACAGTCAGGGACCATAGATGAGAAACACCACTGCAGCAGCATTGAAAAAAAAACAAAAACGAGGCAGTCGTGCTTTAAAAAACATTTATTGAAATTGAAAAGTTGAAAAAACAGGGAAAGGACTGAATTGATAATAAAAAATCCTTACTTACCTTGCACAATAGTGTTCCCTGCCAGTCTTACTCAAGCAAAAGTTGTGATCAAAACCATTCACTGTCAGTTTGGCTATCTGACTCCCAATGTCAACAGACTTCCGTAGGTCAAAGCAGGTTCCTTCAACAGGCACCAGCTCACCTGTAGAAAACATTGAACAAGAGGACGTAAGGATAAGTTCTCATGGTGAGTTTTTGGAGAATTTTTAACTGTATTTTTGCTGTTCAGAAAATGGAGTCTTACAGTTCCAGCAAAGAGGATGGGATTTCTAGAAATCTCATGCCCATTGTAATTTTTTTACGCTGCGTAAACAGACCTGCGGTGCAGTCTCTAAATCTGCAACATGTCAATTTCTCTTGCAGGTACGCTGAGTTTTATGTAGTGACTTTCCCCATAGATTTGCACTAGATGCAGAAAATCCGCAGATAAAACCATGTCCATTTATAACTATCAATAACGTTTTGCCAAAGCCAAATATAGGAAACCATAAAAAACAAAGCAGCTTTACCTAAAACATGACATCCAAAAAGAGACAAAAAGTGCATTATCAAAAAAACTATAAAAACTCATGTAACCTAATTTACCTAATAGGTGCAGAAATGGGGCAGAAAATCTGTGACATCAAATACTCACCAAATTCTCATACTGAGAGCACAGCCTAATCCTAAAGAGCATAGTATGCCATAAAATAATTTTAATATACAGGGACGTATAAAGAAATTATTGGGCCCAAGAGCAGCGGTTCTAATTTGGACCCCCCCCCAACAAAAATTAATATTCTGTAGGGTCACAGAAGAGCATATCTCAAAACTTTGCAGCCTTTACAAAATAATTTCCTCCTATTGAAGTCCTGGATCCCCCTGTCATTGCGCTCAAAGTATGATGTCAAAAGTGCCCCACAAACACAGTATGATACACCCACAGTGAACTCCAACAAATGCACACTATGATGACCCTACTCTACCCCACCTCAACTCCCTGGGCAAAGAATGGTCATCCGAACACAGTATGATCCCTCTACTGTGACCCCCACACAGCCATCCATGCAATATAATGAGCTTACATACAGTATAACGGCCCCACAACTCACCACACTATATAATGGCCCCCATACAGTCCTCACACAGTATGATGGACCCCACACAAACATTCACACCGTATAA
Organism: Ranitomeya variabilis; assembly: GCF_051348905.1. Lineage (NCBI taxonomy): Eukaryota > Metazoa > Chordata > Amphibia > Anura > Dendrobatidae > Ranitomeya > Ranitomeya variabilis. The sequence continues at coordinate 126,620,007 of NC_135233.1, forward strand.
TTGCTTGCATATTGTATAATGGCCCCACATAGCCCTTCACAAACTATAAAGGTTCCCACATGCACTCCCCATAGTCTTCAATATAGTATAATACCCTCCCAATAGTCATCCATACAGTATAATGCACCCATAGTCTTATAATACAGTATAATACTCACCCCATAGTCCTCCATATAGTATAATGTACTCCCCATAATCCTCGACATAGTATAATGCACTCCCCATAGTTCTCCATATAGTATAATGCACTCCCCATAGTCCCCCATATAGTATAATGCACCCCCCATAGTCCTCCATATAGTATAATGCACTCCCCATAGTCCTCAATATAGTATAATGCACACAATAGTCCTTTAATACCGCATAATTCACCCCTCATAGTTCTCCATATAGTACAATGCACTCCCCATAGTCCTTCTGTGACAGAGTCACTGGCAGGGTGGTAGAGGGGCGATATGTGTCTCTGCACTTATCGGCGTCAGTGATATGAAACCAGGGCATTTTTCTCCACCACACTACCTGTTGTGAGGGTTAAGTTGCATAAAAGGGCTGGTTTTATGTGGACCTTCATACAGCGGGTGAGAGAAGGTCCACTTTATCTCCACTGGCAGACCTGCCAGGACCTGCATGAGATCATGATCATGTGATCAATCATATGATGGGAAAATCTCAGGCTTAGGTTTAAATAGCAGGGCTCTACAGGCATCCTGGGTTCAGCTACAGAGGGGAGTCTCCAGAGGCTTTGTGGCTCATTGAGCAGAGACTGAACCTGTGCTTCTCTAGAGCAGGGTGCTGCCAGCAACATACGGACTGTGTTGGAGCATTTTTGTTTTCCTTTTGTTGTTTTGTTCCTATTTTAGCCAGAAAGGCTGAGTTTTGTTCCTATGAGTTGGTTTATGCTGCTTGACAATAAAGCAACAAGAATTTAAAGAGACGGTGTTCTCATTTTTCCTACCTCTCTGTGCCAAGTGAGTGAACTACCACACTCCATATAATATAATGCACCCTCCACAGTCCTCCATACAGAATAATGCATCCTCCATACAGTGAAATACACCCTCCATATACCTGTAGTATAATGCACTCCTAATAGTGCTCTATATAGTATAATGCATTCTCCATAGCCCTCCATACAGTATAATGCACCCCATTGGTCCTATAATACAGTATAATTCACCCCTTATAGTTCTACATATAGTATAATGCACTCCCCATAATCCTACATACAATATAATTCACTTCCCATGGTCCTCCATATAGTATAATTCATCCCATAGTCCTATAATACAGTAAATTCACCCCATTGTTCTCCATATACTTTAATGAACTCCCCATAGTCCTCCATATGGTATAATACACTCCTGTTGTGAAATTGGATTTTGGGCTCCCCCGGTGGCCACTGGTGGAATTGAACTTGTGTGCATCATCCCCTCTGTTCACCTGTTCCCATCAGGATGTGGGAGTCGCTATTTAACCTTGCTCCTCTGTCACTTCCATGCCGGTCAACATTGTATTCAGAAGCCTTTCTGTGCATGTTCCTGCTGCTAGACAACTCCCAGATAAGTTGGACTTTAGTCCTCGTTTGTTTTTGCATTTTGTTCCAGTTCACAGCTGTAGTTTCGTTTCTGTGTCTGGAAAGCTCTTGTGATCTGAAATTGCCACTCTGATGTTATGAGTTAATACTAGAGTCTTAAAGTAATTTCAGGATGGCGTTTTGATAGGGTTTTCAGCTGACCATGAAAGTGCCCTTTCTGTCTTCCTGCTATCTAGTAAGCGGACCTCAATTTTGCTAAACCTATTTTCATACTACGTTTGTCATTTCATCTAAAATCACCGCCAATATATGTGGGGGCCTCTGTCTGCCTTTCGGGGAAATTTCTCTAGAGGTGAGCCAGGACTATATTTTCCTCTGCCAGGATTAGTTAGTCCTCCGGCCGGCGCTGGGCGTCTAGGGATAAAACGCAGGCAACGCTACCCGGCTACTGTTAGTTGTGCGGCAGGTTTAGTTCATGGTCAGTTTAGTTCCCATCCTTCCAAGAGCTAGTTCTATGTTTGCTGGGCTATGTTCTCTTGCCATTGAGAACCATAACAGTTTGACCGGCCCTAAAGGGTTAAATTAATTGACAGAGAAAGGAGAGAAAAGAGAAGTCTGCTGAAGATTTTTTTTTTTTTTCCCTTCAGTTCTGAGTGTGCTTGTAATTGAATTTCTTGCAAGTCTGCCTATATTGCAGCCTTTCTCTCCTTCTAATCCTGGAATGGCTCTGTGTTCACCTGTTTAAAATGGATATTCAGAGTTTAGCTGCAGGTTTGAATAATCTCACCACGAAAGTTCAAAATTTACAAGATTTTGTTGTTCAGGTTCCTATATCTGAACCTAGAATTCCTTTGCCTGAATTTTTCTCAGGGAATAGATCTTGCTTTCAAAATTTCAAAAATAATTGCAAGTTGTTTTTGTCCCTGAAATCTCGCTCTGCTGGAGATCCTGCTCAGCAGGTCAGGATTGTGATTTCCTTGCTTCGGGGCGACCCTCAGGATTGGGCTTTTGCATTGGCTCCAGGGGATCCTGCGTTGCTCAATGTGGATGCGTTTTTTCTGGCCTTGGGGTTGCTTTATGAGGAACCTCAGTTAGAACTTCAGGCGGAAAAGGCCTTGATGTCCCTATCTCAGGGGCAAGACGAAGCTGAAATATACTGCCAGAAATTCCGTAAATGGGCTGTGCTTACTCAGTGGAATGAGTGCGCCCTGGCGGCGAATTTCAGAGAGGGTCTCTCTGATGCCATTAAGGATGTTATGGTGGGGTTCCCTGTGCCTGCGGGTCTGAATGAGTCCATGACAATGGCTATCCAGATCGATAGGCGTCTGCGGGAGCGCAAACCTGTGCACCATTTGGCGGTGTCTACTGAGAAGACGCCAGAGAATATGCAATGTGATAGAATTCTGTCCAGAAGTGAACGGCAGAATTTTAGACGAAAAAATGGGTTGTGCTTCTATTGCGGTGATTCAACTCATGTTATATCAGCATGCTCTAAGCGTACTAAGAAGCTTGATAAGTCTGTTTCAATTGGCACTTTACAGTCTAAGTTTATTCTATCTGTGACCCTGATTTGTTCTTTATCATCTATTACCGCGGATGCCTATGTCGACTCTGGCGCCGCTTTGAGTCTTATGGATTGGTCCTTTGCCAAACGCTGTGGGTATGATTTGGAGCCTCTTGAAACTCCTATACCCCTGAAGGGGATTGACTCCACCCCATTGGCTAGCAATAAACCACAATACTGGACACAAGTAACTATGCGGATTAATCCGGATCACCAGGAGATTATTCGCTTTCTTGTGCTGTATAACCTACATGATGTGTTGGTGCTTGGATTGCCATGGCTGCAATCTCATAACCCAGTCCTTGACTGGAAAGCTATGTCTGTGTTAAGCTGGGGATGTAAGGGGACGCATGGGGATGTACCTGTGGTTTCCATTTCATCATCTATTCCCTCTGAGATTCCTGAATTCTTGACGGAATATCGTGACGTTTTTGAAGAACCTAAGCTTGGTTCATTACCTCCGCACCGGGAGTGCGATTGTGCCATAGATTTGATTCCGGGTAGTAAATACCCTAAGGGTCGTTTATTTAATCTGTCTGTGCCTGAACATGCTGCTATGCGAGAATATATAAAGGAGTCCTTGGAAAAGGGACATATTCGTCCTTCGTCATCTCCCTTAGGAGCCGGTTTTTTCTTTGTGGCTAAGAAAGATGGCTCTTTGAGGCCGTGTATTGATTATCGGCTTTTGAATAAAATCACGGTTAAATATCAATATTCGTTGCCACTGATGACTGATTTGTTTGCTCGCATAAAGGGGGCCAAGTGGTTCTCTAAGATAGATCTCCGTGGGGCGTATAATTTGGTGCGAATTAAGCAGGGGGATGAGTGGAAAACCGCATTTAATACGCCCGAGGGCCACTTTGAGTATTTGGTGATGCCTTTTGGTCTTTCAAATGCCCCTTCAGTCTTTCAGTCCTTTATGCATGACATTTTCCGTGATTATTTGGATAAATTTATGATTGTGTATCTGGATGATATTTAGATTTTTTCGGATGACTGGGACTCTCATGTCCAGCAGGTCAGGAGGGTTTTTCAGGTTTTGCGGTCTAATTCCTTGTGTGTGAAGGGTTCTAAGTGCGTTTTTGGGGTTCAAAAGATTTCCTTTTTGGGATATATTTTTTTCCCCCTCTTCCATCGAGATGGATCCTGTCAAGGTTCAGGCTATTTGTGATTGGACGCAGCCCTCTTCTCTTAAGAGTCTTCAGAAATTTTTGGGCTTTGCTAACTTTTATCGTCGATTTATTGCTGGTTTTTCTGATGTTGTTAAACCATTGACTGATTTGACTAAGAAGGGTGCTGATATTGCTGATTGGTCCCCTGTTGCTGTGGGGGCCTTTCGGGAGCTTAAGCGCCGCTTTTCTTCCGCCCCTGTGTTGCGTCAGCCTGATGTTGCTCTTCCTTTTCAGGTTGAGGTCGACGCTTCTGAAATCGGAGCTGGGGCGGTTTTGTCGCAGAGAAGTTCCGATTGCTCCGTGATGAGACCTTGTGCTTTTTTCTCGCGTAAATTTTCGCCCGCCGAGCGGAATTATGATGTTGGGAATCGGGAGCTTTTGGCCATGAAGTGGGCTTTTGAGGAGTGGCGTCATTGGCTTGAGGGGGCTAGACATCAGGTGGTGGTATTGACTGACCACAAAAATCTAATTTATCTTGAGTCCGCCAGACGCCTGAATCCTAGACAGGCGCGCTGGTCGTTGTTTTTCTCTCGGTTTAATTTTGTGGTGTCCTACCTGCCGGGTTCTAAGAATGTTAAGGCGGATGCCCTTTCTAGGAGTTTTGAGCCTGACTCCCCTGGTAATTCTGAACCTACAGGTATCCTTAAGGATGGAGTGATATTGTCTGCCGTTTCTCCAGACCTGCGACGGGCCTTGCAGGAGTTTCAGGCGGATAGACCTGATCGTTGCCCACCTGGTAGACTGTTTGTTCCTGATGATTGGACCAGTAAAGTCATTTCTGAGGTTCATTCTTCTGCGTTGGCAGGTCATCCTGGAATCTTTGGTACCAGGGATTTGGTGGCAAGGTCCTTCTGGTGGCCTTCCCTGTCTCGAGATGTGCGAGGCTTCGTGCAGTCTTGTGACGTTTGTGCTCGGGCCAAGCCTTGTTGTTCTCGGGCTAGTGGATTGTTGTTGCCCTTGCCTATCCCGAAGAGGCCCTGGACGCACATCTCGATGGATTTTATTTCGGATCTTCCTGTTTCTCAGAAGATGTCTGTCATCTGGGTGGTGTGTGACCGTTTCTCTAAGATGGTCCATTTGGTTCCCCTGCCTAAGTTGCCTTCTTCTTCCGAGTTGGTTCCTCTGTTTTTTCAAAATGTGGTCCGTTTGCATGGTATTCCGGAGAATATCGTTTCTGACAGAGGAACCCAATTCGTGTCTAGATTTTGGCGAGCATTCTGTGCTAGGATGGGCATAGATTTGTCTTTCTCGTCTGCTTTCCATCCTCAGACTAATGGCCAGACCGAGCGGACGAATCAGACCTTGGAGACATATTTGAGGTGTTTTGTGTCTGCAGATCAGGATGATTGGGTTGCTTTTTTGCCTTTAGCGGAGTTTGCCCTCAATAATCGGGCCAGCTCTGCCACCTTGGTGTCTCCTTTTTTCTGTAATTCGGGGTTTCATCCTCGATTTTCTTCTGGTCAGGTGGAATCTTCGGATTGTCCTGGAGTGGATGCTGTGGTGGAGAGGTTGCATCAGATTTGGGGGCAGGTGGTGGACAATTTGAAGTTGTCCCAGGAGAAGACTCAGCTTTTTGCCAACCGCCGGCGTCGGGTTGGTCCTCGGCTTTGTGTTGGGGACTTGGTGTGGTTGTCTTCTCGTTTTGTCCCTATGAGGGTTTCTTCTCCTAAGTTTAAGCCTCGGTTCATCGGCCCGTACAAGATATTGGAGATTCTTAACCCTGTGTCCTTCCGTTTGGACCTCCCTGCATCTTTTTCTATTCATAATGTTTTTCATCGGTCATTATTGCGCAGGTATGAGGTACCGGTTGTGCCTTCCGTTGAGCCTCCTGCTCCGGTGTTGGTTGAGGGCGAGTTGGAGTACGTTGTGGAAAAAATCTTGGACTCCCGTGTTTCCAGACGGAAACTCCAGTATCTGGTCAAATGGAAGGGATACGGTCAGGAGGATAATTCTTGGGTGACTGCCTCTGATGTTCATGCCTCCGATCTGGTCCGTGCCTTTCATAGGGCTCATCCTGATCGCCCTGGTGGTTCTGGTGAGGGTTCGGTGCCCCCTCCTTGAGGGGGGGGTACTGTTGTGAAATTGGATTTTGGGCTCCCCCGGTGGCCACTGGTGGAATTGAACTTGTGTGCATCATCCCCTCTGTTCACCTGTTCCCATCAGGATGTGGGAGTCGCTATTTAACCTTGCTCCTCTGTCACTTCCATGCCGGTCAACATTGTATTCAGAAGCCTTTCTGTGCATGTTCCTGCTGCTAGACAACTCCCAGATAAGTTGGACTTTAGTCCTCGTTTGTTTTTGCATTTTGTTCCAGTTCACAGCTGTAGTTTCGTTTCTGTGTCTGGAAAGCTCTTGTGATCTGAAATTGCCACTCTGATGTTATGAGTTAATACTAGAGTCTTAAAGTAATTTCAGGATGGCGTTTTGATAGGGTTTTCAGCTGACCATGAAAGTGTCCTTTCTGTCTTCCTGCTATCTAGTAAGCGGACCTCAATTTTGCTAAACCTATTTTCATACTACGTTTGTCATTTCATCTAAAATCACCGCCAATATATGTGGGGGCCTCTGTCTGCCTTTCGGGGAAATTTCTCTAGAGGTGAGCCAGGACTATATTTTCCTCTGCCAGGATTAGTTAGTCCTCCGGCCGGCGCTGGGCGTCTAGGGATAAAACGCAGGCAACGCTACCCGGCTACTGTTAGTTGTGCGGCAGGTTTAGTTCATGGTCAGTTTAGTTCCCATCCTTCCAAGAGCTAGTTCTATGTTTGCTGGGCTATGTTCTCTTGCCATTGAGAACCATAACACACTCCCCATAGTCCTCAATATCGTATAATGCACACCATAGTCCTATAATGCTGTATAATTCATCCCCCATAGTCCTCCATACACTATAATGCACCCTCAATATAGTATAATACATTCTCCATAGTCCTCCATATAGTATAATGCACTCCCCATAGTCCTGCATATCGTATAATGCACCCTCCATAGTCCTGCATATAGTATAATGCACCCTCCATAGTCCTGCATATAGTATAATGCACCCTCCATAGTCCTCCATACAGTCTAATGCACCCTCCATATAGTATAATGCACTCTCAATAGTGCTCTATATAGTATAATGCATTCTCCATAGTCCTCCATACAGTATTATGCACCCCATGGTCCTATAATACAGTATAATTCACCCCTAATAGTTCCCATAGAATGTAAGTCCGCAAGGACAGGGTCCTCTTCCCTCTGTACCAGTCTGTCACTGTAAAGTTGTTTACTGTAAACGATATTTATAACTCTGTATGTACTCCCTTTCTCATGTACAGCACCATGGAATTAATGGTGCTATATAAATTAATAATAATAATATTTCTACATATAGTATAATACACTCTCCATAGTCCTCTATATAGTATAATTCACTTCTTATGGTACTCCATATAGTATAATGCACTCTCCATGGTGCTCCATTTAGTATACACCATGTTCCAAATTATTATGCAAATTACATTTTTCTCGGATTTTCCTAAATGGTCGGTGCAAATGATAGTCAGTCTAATAAAATTCATCACCCATTAGAGTATACATCAAATTTTATTGAAGAAACCTCCTAATGATAACAGTATAGTCTCCAAAATGAATAAAACCTCAACATGCACTGTTCCAAATTATTAAGCTCAGTAGAATTTCTAAACATTTGATATGTTGTAAAGAACTGAAAATGCTCATTTGTGGAATTTGCAGCATTAGGAGATCACATTCACTGAACAAAAGCTATTTAACTCCAAAACATCCCAGCAGGCCAAGTTACATGTTAACATAGGAACTCTTCTTTGAAATCACCTTCACAATTCTTGCATCCATTGAACTTGTGAGTTTTTGGCGAGTTTCTGTTGGAATTTCTTTGCATGAAGTCAGAATAGCCTCCCAGAGCTGCTGTTTTGATGTGAACTGCCTCCCACCCTCATAGATCTTTTGCTTGATGATACTCCTAAGGTTCTCTATAGGGTTGAGGTCAGGGGAAGATGGTGGCCACACCATGAGTTTATCTCCTTTTATGCCCATAGCAGCCAATGACTCAGAGGTATTCTTTGCCGCATGAGATGGTGCATTGTCATGCATGAAGATAATTTTGCTCCTGAAGGCACGTTTCTGCTTCTTATACCATGGAAGAAAGTTGTCAGTCAGAAACTCTATATACTTTGCAGAGGTCATTTTCACACCTTCAGGAACCTTAAAGGGCCCTACCAGCTGTTTCCCCATGATTCCGGCCCAAAACATGACTCTTCCACCTCCTTGCTGACGTCGCAGCCTTGTTGGGACATGGTGGCCATCCACTACTCCATCCATCTGGACCATCCAGGGTTGCTCAACACTCATCAGTAAACAAGACTGTTTGAAAATTAGTCTTCATGTGTGTCTGGGCCCACTGCAATCGTTTCTGCTTGTGAACACTGTTTAGGGTGGCCGAATAGTAGGTTTATACACCACAGTAAGCCTTTGAAGGATCCTACAACTTGAGGTTCGAGGGACTCCAGAGGCACCAGCAGCTTCAAATAACTGCTGCTTTGTAATGGTATTTTGGCAGCTGCTCTCTTAATCCAATGAATTTGTCTGGCAGAAACCTTCCTCATTATACCTTCATCTGCATGAACTCTGTCTGTGCTCTGTTTCAGTCACAAATCTCTTCACAGTATGATGATCACTCTTAAGTTTTCGTGAAATATCTAATGTTTTCATACCTTGTCCAAGGCATTGCACTATTTAACGCTTTTCAGCAGCAGAGAGATTCTTTTTATTTCCCATATTGCTTGAAACCTGTGGCCTGCTTAGTAATGTGGAACATCATTTTTAAGTAGTTTTCCTTTAATTAGAATCACCTGGAAAACTAATTATGACATGTGTTTAAGATTGATTTCAGTGATACATTGAGCCCTGAGACACAATACCATCCACGAGTTTATTTGAAAAACAAAACAATTCAATCTTTGACACTTAAATCCAATTTGCATAATAATTTGGAACACCGTGTAATGCACTCCCCATTGTCCTCCATAATACAGTAAATTCACCCCATAGGTCTCCATATAGTATAATACACTCCCCACAGTCCTCCATATAGTATAATGCACCCCACAGTCCTATAGGAAAGGAGGAAAGGAATTTCCAGCACGTCCATCCAGTATAGGTAAAATATCCAAGTTTATTAGAACATTTAAAAAAACAGTTTTTTAAAAAAGAGAGAGACTCTTTTTTTAAAAACTGTTTTTTTTTAAAATGTTCTAATAAACTTGGAAATTTTACCTATACTGGATGGACGTGCTGGAAATTCCCTTCCTCCTTTCCTACTTCAGCTGAAATCACCAGCAGGTACGGCACCCACCAGTTACATTCATTTGCAACGGCTCATAAATGCATGTCTCAGCGTGTAAAGCTCCAACTTTTCCCTTCCCCTCACCCATAGTCCTATAATACAGTAAATTCACCCGATAGTTCTCCATATACTATAATGCACTCCCCATAGTGTCCTATATAGTATAATGCACACCATAGTCCTATAATGCACCCTCAACATAGTATAATGCGCTCCCCATAGTCCTCCATATAGTATAATACACTCCCCATAGTCCTCCATAAGTATAATGCACCCCATAGTCCTATAATACAGTAAATTCACCCCTATTGTTCTCCATATAGTATAATGCACTCCCCATAGTCCTCAATATAGTATAATGCACCCTCCATAGTCCTCCATACAGTGTAATGCACCCTACATAGTCCTCCATACAGTATAATGCACCCTCCATAGTCCTCCATACAGTGTAATGCACCCTACATTGTCCTCCATACAGTATAATGCACCCTCCATAGTCCTCCATACAGTATAATGCACCCTCCATAGTCCTCCATACAGTGTAATGCACCCTACATAGTCCTCCATACAGTATAATGCACCCTCCATAGTCCTCCATACAGTGTAATGCACCCTACATTGTCCTCCATACAGTATAATGCACCCTCCATAGTCCTCCATACAGTATAATGCACCCTCCATAGTCCTCCATGTTGGGTTGGGGTTAGGGGGGTTGAGGAAGGGCGAATCCCTTTGAAGCTGGCCTGGTGTCATGTTACCACAGCATAATTCCATGCCCAATAGTATACAGATGATTGACATAGAATTAGGTCTCCAATATTCTTCACAGAAACAAGTCTTAGCAATCCTTGAAGATGTACTCCCAGCAGAACTACTGTAGTACAGACCAGTTATCTTCACTATCCCAAATCACACCATCATTTAGTGTTAACAGGCCATACTAAATTCTCTTTAGGCAGAGGTAGGGCAGTAAGGCAGACTAGTGCGGTCATTCATTAAATATCACTTTAGGGCATATGTTTACTTGTCCAAGGGTCAAAAATTTGGTTGGGTCGTTTCTCTAAGGGTACCGTCACACAGTGCAATTTTGATCGCTACGACGGCACGATCCGTGACGTCGCAGCGATCGTATGATTATCGCTCCAGCGTCGTAGACTGCGGTCACACGTTGCAATCACGGCGCTGGAGCGATGCCAAAGTCCCCGGGTAACCAGGGTAAACATCGGGTAACTAAGCGCAGGGCCGCGCTTAGTAACCCGATGTTTACCGTGGTTACCAGCGTAAAAGTAAAAAAAAAAAAAACCGTACATGCTCACCATCTGATGTCCGTCCGGTCCCTTGCCGTCCGCTTCCTGCTCTGACAGATCCGGCCGTACAGTGAGAGCAGAGTGCAGCGGTGACGTCACCGCTGTGATCTGCTCTCACTTTCCGGCCGGCAGACAGTCAGAGCGGGAAGCGGACGGCAAGGGACCGGACGGACATCAGATGGTGAGCATGTACGGTTTTTTTTTTTTTACTTTTACGCTGGTAACCACGGTAAACATCGGGTTACTAAGCGCGGCCCTGCGCTTAGTTACCCGATGTTTACCCTGGTTACCAACGAACGCATCGCTGGATCGCTGTCACACACAACGATCCAGCGATGTCAGCGGGTGATCAAGCGACGAAATAAAGTTCCATACGATCTGCTACGACGTACGATTCTCAGCAGGATCCCTGATCGCTGCTGCGTGTCAGACACTGCGATATCGTAACGATATCGCTAGAACGTCACGAATCGTACCGTCGTAGCGATCAAAATTGCACTGTGTGACGGTACCCTAACTCTGTAGTTGCCGTTTTATGTTAGTCATCAGGCAGCGGTCTACAACCACTCACTGTATTTAGGGCCACTAGTTTCTTAAGACACTTTCTCCAGAAGGCCCAGATGAGTGGTCTTTTCAGAGCAAGGGTTTCAGGCCATTACTGTGGGTAGAAACCACTCCAGAGGATCTCAGATACTCTGCTTATCTACCGGGCTTTAAGAGCTTTCAATGCCATAACAGTCTCCAAATGCCACAAAATATTGCTAAGTAACACACTGTAAAATGCAGTCCTGACTACCCCTTACTGGCCATCTGTGGCCACTACCACTATCATCCTGTTCACGTCACATCCCTTTTACTAATTGAGGAGATTACAGTAGAGGAAAACCATACTACAGTACATATTTATATTGGTGATTATTCATGAACATGTTGGACTTTTTACATTTGTAAAAAATTAAAAAGGTATGATCACAAAAATGGACAACAGTAGAGCATTTGGCCGCGAATAACACATTCTCTTGCCAATGACAAACTTTAATAAAACAATTAAAATTTAATGTGCTTTTTTTCTGTTTTTATTAATATTTTAAACAATGTATGAGTGGGTTAAAATAAAGATGCCAGAGAACCTGTCACCAGGTCAAAAGTGGGCAGTTATTATGCTTATTTTATTCTCACTGCTCTCTTTAGTATTCTAGGGGGAAGTTTATCCAACAGGCTCCTGCCCAGATGACATGTCCACTTCAAAATGATAAAAAGGATAAAGTGTCACAATCTATACTTAAAGGGGTTGTGCGGCCTTAGGCTACAAGTCTGTAGTCACTCTATGTGACTGCAGACATGTGAACCCTCACAGCATGCACATGGTTCTCTGTAAAGATATTCCGATACCGGCACAAGGAGTATTGAGCATGTGACCGCAAGCATGTGATGCATGTGCCAACTAGATGGGCGCCGCCTTGCTTAATGCAAATTTATTGGTAGAGAGGCCCGACACAGTCTAGTAAGAGTGGCCCACTCGGACTGGCCCACTGGAGAGCAGGAGAATCCTCCGGTGGGCCCCTGTGCAGGAATGGGCCACCACCCACTAATATGAGCAGTACTTGGCACATTACACTTGATTCACTATGTACAGAGAAAAGCTGCATCTTATTTAACAATCAACCTAGTTTATTGCCATGGAATTTTGTGAATGATGATAAAGTAATATTTGCATATAGCCGAAAAGTGGGGCCCAGGAGTTGATAATGGTGGGCCCTTGGCAATTCAGTCCAACTCGGACTACTTGTGATCACATGACTGCCCAGCGCTAGAATCAGAAAACCCCAACAGTGTACAGTGTGAAGAATTCACAAGTCTGCAGTCAGACAGAATGGGACTAAGGCTAGACAATCCTTTTAATGAAATATAGCAGATCGCTGGGTTCAATTCTGGTCTGTAACACAGGAAGTAACCCTAGAACAGTACAAGATAAAAATAATAAGTATGATAAATACAGAGGTACTTCACTTTTTATGAACCTATGAAAAATGTTGCTGAGCCTTTAACACTTTGTCTGAAGTCTTACCTGTTGGTATCATGGTGTCATCTACAGGAAGGTAATGGTCAGCATTAATTGAAATTTCTTGGCTGTATATGTTTTCGGAACCCTCAAACAAAAAAAAAAAAAACAAACAAAAAAAAAGACTGTTACTCAATACAAAGGAAACCAAATAAGTGCAAATGTTACAGTACCAGCTGAAAGCAGTACAAAAAGAACATTTTTATAAACAAAAATTCTCACGGTGATCTGCTGTGAACTCACTGAGCTCAACTGTGGTGACCTCATCACTGACTTTTTCCCATGGTGCTGAGGTCACTGCAGTTCAGCCCGGCTGGGAACACAGCCTCACTGACCAGAGATAACTTTGATGAAGTCACCGTTGGTCACTGATGCAGCTCATTCACCAGTGGTTCTCAGCCTGGACGGTTGCATCTTGGCACCGTCCAGGTTGAAAACTATTTATCCCCCAGACATGGATTACGGCGTGGGACAGAACAGAATTTTTGTTTTTTTACAGGAGACGAGGGATTCAGTGGAATTAGGCGTTATACTAACCTAACTGTGTTTGTTATTTTTAAATAAAAAATGGAAAAGTGTGCTGTTTTATTTCAAATAAATGACTTTATATTTGTGGTGTCTTTATTTACCATATGACTGTAAGATCAGTAATGGTAAATAAGTTAGTACTAGTTTATTTAGGAGGACATAGAGATGAGAGACACAACCTTCTAAGCTCCAAGAGCCAAGTTTTGTAACTATCACTACCAAGGGCAACAAAATTTAAAGGGGTATTCTGATACGAGGTACAGAATATATTGATAATACTATATGAGCCAATATCTATTACGCTTGGGATCCATATCTGGAATTGCCACTACTGTAGACAAATAGGTTCATCCGCTCCCCTTTTTAGAAGTGCCACTATCCCCACAGTTTGAGAGTTACTGATCACACATCTAATGGATGTGCCATTTCTTGGGCAGATGAGTGCTGATGTTCTTAGTCTTGGAGGAGGCCAATATCCATGGCCCCTTCCTAGGCTATTATCATCAGCCTGCAGCTGTCTGTTTAGCCTTTGATAGTTACTAAATATAAGGAGTTTTAATAAAAGTCTTTTTTTTTTTTGGGGGGGGGGGGGATTTCTTTATAATAACCAGTAAAGGCTAAGCAAACAGCTTTGAGATAATATTAACAGCCTGGGAACCTTTATGGCAATTAGCCCCTTTCCATAATACTAACATCAGACCCCAGCTGTCTGCTTTAACTCAGCTGGTTAGGAAAATCAAGAGGGACCCCAAGCTGTGTTTTTTTATTTACATAATACACGTTACACAGCGGTTGCTGACTACAAGTCTCATCAGCGTTGCCTGGTCTCGCTGATCGCAGGGAGAACAGTAAACAATGATGAGTTTAATAAATATAATTTATAAAAAAAATAGTATTTCTCAGCATAGACTAATGATATTAATTACCGTATATGCTCTATTTTATGCCATTACCTGTCCTGCCAAATTGAAGTAAGAGTGGTTGGTTAGATTGATAGGTGTGGTTTTACTGGTCCCAGCCTTATAGTTTATAATAAGCTCAGTGCCAAGCAGCATGTATGTCACCCACACTTGTAATTCACCAGGGTATCCTTCTTCTCCATCAGCGCTTGTATAAGAGAATTCAACACCATTTTCAATCTCCTTAGGTTTCCAGAGCACCTGTGACAAAGCATTCATAAAATCTCTATGTCACTTCAACCTTTAGTTGATTTGAAGGCAATGTAAGCTTTACCCAGCAAAATTTTAATATTTCAAAATCTGCATGAAAGTAGTGGTTTGTAAGCCAGATCTAAGAGAACATTATTCAACAACCTGAATGTTTGGCATACCAGCAAACTCTACGTCATAAACTGCTGTATGTAAACCAGCAGAAGAACAACTGATACTATGCGGAGTGATGGGTCTGACGTGTTGGTGCTAAGGAAGTACACACCACAAAAGCAGGCCAAGTGACTACTGTGTGACCTGTGCCAGGATGGTCTCACCACCATTTCAATGGGTGTAAAAATCCTGCATAAGGATGTGGTTTTCAGAGGTGCTTCACTAATACCAGACAAGGAAATGGTGTGATGGCACCTAAAAGGGGTCTGATTTTTTTCATTTTTGCTGTGTATGTCACACTGGATGACACATTGATGCAAGATTTCAAAAAACACCACAGACAGTCCTACTTTAGGCCCCTTTTGCCCTGCACTAGCGGGAAAGGCTTTGTGGTACAAGAATTATATTGCAATCTGCCCTGTGTCACATTTATGTTTTAGACACTTTACCACTTCATCACTTTACTCACCATCTTGTTGTTATTATCATCACTAAGGACCATTGTAGACTGGGGAAGGCCTCGAGAGATATTTCTCTTCCGGGGAATTGCCTTCTTCTGATATTCCTTCCCTCATACATGTTCATTTTCTTCACCACACAAATATAATTTTGACATATACATACTACATCCAAGAACATAAACATAACATCCCGTTCAATGGCAGCTATACCCCACCAGGTGTCATCATACACGCACATCAGTGTATACATTTCACCTTTAAGCATTCATAGGTCAACTCTAGAGGTGAGCAAATCGCAGAGACTCTAGGATTGACGGAAGGTAGGAGGAGATTTGCAGGACCATCTTTAGCCCGTGGCAGCTGGACTTGAGCCCTTTGAGCCTCTTCTGCACCTCACCTGGTGGGACATCATCATTGCACACTCATGATGGCGCATTGGGCCTACTAATAAGAATAGGTGCTGGGCATGCTGGCAGGTAGGAAGAAGTTCGAATGCTCTAATGTCCATGTATTACCAATGTGGCCACTGATCCGGGGACCTGCGAGTCTTGTTGCTCAACTATTTTCACTTCCAGGCATGTCAATTCTTTCAAATTTTGCAGTGTTTTTTTACCCATTGAAAGTGCAAAAATGCAGCATAACATTTGTGATGTAGGTTTTGCAGCATACCCTTAATATATGTTCTGTTACCTCTGTCCAGGTCCTTATACAATTTGGAGCCTCTGCTCAGCAGTCCTTCGCCCAGCATTGCACTTTAAACAAAAGTTGAAAGCAATGATGGAGGAAGGAGCGCCAGCTGACGCTCCTTAGCCTATCATTCATCTTCTGCGACTGACTCCTCAGCACAGCGGGCACAATGTCGTCATTACAACACACCCGCTATACCAAGGTATGCCATTATACTGTATGGAGCACTGTATGGGGCCATTATACTGTAGGGGGCACTATGTGGGGCCATTATACTGTATGAAGCACTATGTGAGGCCATTATACTGTATGGAGCACTATGTGGGGTCATTATATGGAAAGCAATGAAGGGCCCTATTATATTGCACAGAGGACTATGTGAGGCCCACTATATGGTATGGAGCACTATGTGCAGTGTGACCATTATACTGCATGGAGGACTATGTGAGGCCAAATAAACTGTATGGAGCACTGTTTGTGACCATTATGCTGTAGGGAGGGCTGTGTGGGGATTATAGTTGGCCAATCATAATGTTATGTGGTCACGATTCATTGTTGGGGTAGATTGAGAGAGGGGGGTACAGTAGGGTCATCATTCTGTGGGTGTGGAGGGCACCGTGGAAAAATTCACTGTGGGGTTATCATACTGTGTTTAGGGTATCTTTTGTTTACATCATACTTTATTAACAGTATTATTCAACTTTTTTGCCATTTTGTTGTTACATATTTAAATTAAGCCATTGGGCCACATGCTTTCTACTGCTCTTACATAAAATATTATTCCAATATTTTATTATAAGATCTATTAATATTAATTAAAATGTACTTTGTTCATGGGACAACCTCTTTTTTTGTTCCCATATGAAAAAGTTAATTGTTTTATTTGATAAGGAAAAACTTCCTCAATTGTAGAATTTTGTTAAATATTTTAAATAAATATCAAGGTTGGCCCGAGAATTTGTCCAGCAATTTCTAGCCATAAAGAAAGCAGACACTCGATCAATTCTTAGTATCTATTGTATGGCTGATTACACTTTGGTTAATCTAAACAAACAATTCTGCTCCACCTCCTCTGAAGAAGCACACTGCGAAACGTGACTTAGGGTGTAGGGCAGAGGAGCAGTGGGCTTACTACAAGCATGAACCCAGGTCAGTATGTTAGAATTGCTAGGCTATGTTCACATGCCATTTTTGCTACATTTTTTGCAGCCAAATCCTCTCCTTATAGCATTAAAAAGCTGCATATAAAACACCCATTTGCTGCGAAATACATGTGTGATTTGTCAACAATACATGTTTAATAAAGTTAATTTTACACACCAAAAATGCAGCAGAAAATGGTCGAAAACCAAGCAATCTTGCCTTGCGCAGGCGTGTACTATGGAGGACAGAGAATGAACTTCAATCCAATATTGCAGCCAGCATGCAGCCAGCGGGTAAGGAAAGGGTGAATCAAACAGCCGAAAACCCCGCCCCTATGGCTGAAAATTGTTCCCTCCAAATTCAGGTGACAGAGTCCCTTTAAATAATGAATCACAATTAAAATATCCTACCATCGCAATATTTGTCATGGTTTTATTCATGGACTGCAGCATTTGACTATTCTAAGTGCCACAGTTTTGTTCGTTGAAGTCATATACGGTTTTCTTAAAGGGAATCGGTCACTAGGTTTTTGCCACCTAATCTGAAAATAGCATAATGTAGATACAGAGACCCTTACTGGGCTGCTTAGTATAGTTTTCACTAAATCAAAGTTTTATCAGCAGGAGATTATTCACGAGAGGACTAGTAAACCTGCTGCCAGGTAGTCAAGCATATTCATGAGTTCTATATAGCCACACCCCCAGCTTTGTTTTGTACACTGTACATGGGCAGAAAGCAGCCAATCAGTGGTGTGGGCGGGGCTATACAGAGCTCGGCAGTCAGATAACTGGTAGATCCACAGTAGATAAAAGTGATTTTATCAAAATCACAACAAGCAGCCCAGTAAGTGACATATTGCTAGAATCAGGATCTCTGCCCCTACTTTATGCTGCTCTCAGATGACGTAGCAAAACCTGGTGACATACTCACTTTATATCCCATGTAGTACACATCTGTGCCAAAATGTGCCAGTTTCAACAGAATCACAGTAATGTTTATCCAACTGAGTGTAGTATTTGGAGTGCGGAAAATCCCAGCCGTAGTGCTGAAAGCCGTTATCTCCTCTAATGTCATCTGCTACGTTTATAAATGTCATTCCCTAGGGGACACCGATGTTTCTAATGTGCCTCTTCGCCCTGAACATTTCATTGTTCTTTTCTTATTTAGGTCACCTTCATTTTTTTGTCAAAAAAACCCAATGAAGGCAATTGGCAGCTGAGCTCAATCATCCCATTCCTCATGCACGTGTATTAATTCAAATCAGCTTAAGGCTGCATTCACACATCCATGTGAAACATCTTTTTTTTTTTTAAATGGAGTGCACACAAACCCACTGATTATTTCCTATTCTGATTTTCAAAATTGGATCCCAACAGAACCTACCCACAGTGTCACGGATCTCATTCTTGGATACATCTGCCACAATAGATTCATTTAATTCAATGGGTCTGTTTACAAGCCATAAAATATGTCCTCTGATTGTGCCACTGGGCAGTCCCCTTAACTAGCCCGAACAGCTGTCAATCACCTGACTGAACAACCAAGCGCACTGCCATCATCCAGAATCTCTTGAGGTGACTAGCAGAGAAGAATGACGCTGGATCACGGCAAAGTACATTCACATTCAAACCTTTGTCCAGCATTTAAAGCGCTTCTTTGAATTTTTTTGATTTTTTTGAAAGGTTTGTTGAAATATTAATTGATCAAGAGAACTCCTGATGATATGCGGGTGCTGTGCTAGGACAAGGTTGTAGCAGTTTTCTCTTCTCGGTGATAGATCCAGCTTGCATTCATCTTTCATAGCACTTTACATACCCAGAGAAAAGTCATCTCAGATTGATCAGTAATGCTGCTGCAATAAGATCTTTAATGTACAAGTCAGAAGATGGCATCAGAGGGAGGCTGTTATTGCGGACTGCAGATGATTTACCTCTTTATCTAACCAATGATCTGAACATAAGAACACATAATTGTCATACTATGGTCATCCTATCATAATTTAATGGTAATCTGTCAGTAGGATCATCCCTCCTAAACCGTCTATATGGGCATACGGTAATAGGAAGCTGAATGAGATGATACCATGATCCCAAGTCATATTCCAGAGTTATCCATGCTTTTCTTATATGTAAATTAGCAGTTCAGGACTGAGGGTCTACAAACCATAACTAAACTTATTTTTAGGGTCTGTGAACATCTTTCACATAAAAATATATAGGTTATGATGAAGGCATATGGTTCTTTATGGATCAGAAGAATTAGGAATATATAAGAAATATTAGGGGAGTTATATTTGGGCTGACACTATGCAGAAGTATCTCGACCTCATGCACCATAAAGCTGGTAGAAGCTTAGAACAGGAAGAAAGAAAATTGCTAAAGACTAGGCACAATTGTAAACAACGTGCATGTTCCAAACACAGGAAAAGCATCACGAGAACTCTATAAGTCATTGTTCATCCTAAAGATTCAAGTGTGACAGTTACATGAATGGCAAAGCAAAAAATACACATGATGCCATTCACTGAGATGCCAATATTTCAATAGCCTCCTTTTTGCACACTAATGCATATTAACCAAATGCAAATGTGAAACAAATTCCTTACCTTATCAAAGCCCTTGAGTCCTCCATGGATGCTATTAGGCCCATTGTTAATAGGTAGCTGGTAATCCTGTCCATCAAGACTAAATTTACCATTGGCAATCCTATTTGCAACTCGCCCAACGACTGCTCCAAAGTAGGGGTGCTTGTTTAGGTAACCTGAAAATAACATCATATGTTAAACTGATCGATAACTGGTCTCCGACGTGATTCAGGCATTAATCAATTAATGAATTACCCCCTGAAACCAAAATATATGTCTCATCTACATCCATTTCAGTTATTGAGTAAACATGTCAATGTGTTTATATATATTTGTTCTGAAGAAGGAGTCGGGGTGACTCTGACAATAAACCTACATTTTATCCTACCATTGGGTTGTCGCTATTCCAGAGAGCGCAGATTAGGCCGGGGTCACACTTGCGTGTGCAATGCGAGAAGTTCGCACGAGTCTTTCGCATCAATACCCGGCACTGCCGGTTGCATGTATTTCTATGCAGCTGAACGCTCCGGTCCTGAGTGCCGGGTACTGAGGCGAGTTTCTCGCATTGCACTCGCAAGTGTGACCCCGGCCTTAAGCAAATTCACACCTAAATCATCGGATTGGACCACCGGCTGGTCTCAATCACAAATGAATTATGTGGATAGTAATGTGGGTAGCTCAGAGTTTTCCAGCTCCTGAAGAGTAAACGCTACTGAATCTGGAGGGTCCAACTGCAAAAGATCATTGCTTTTTTCTGCTTTATTGATGTCATAGTTACTTACCGATAACGGTATTTCTCAGACCCCATGACAGCCCCATGGAGAGAGGGGATCCGCCCTTCAGGGACAGGGAACCTACAGAATAAAAGGGCGGTACCTCTCCCCCGCATCATTTGGTTTACAGAGCATCAGATGGACTCCTGGTTAGTGACAACAAAAAATATGCTTTTATCATATTGCTTAATACAAACACACCGTGTCTATACATAAACACACTACATACAATAAAAACATGCTCACCGCTCACGTGATGGGGGGGAATAAGCGCGTGCTGTCATTGGCTCTGAGAAATACCGTTATTGGTAAGTAACTATGCTTTTCTCAGTCCCCCATGACAGCACCACAGAGAGAATTACAGAGATTTGTAGCTTAGGGAGGGACCACAGCCTGAAGAACCCTTCTTCCGAAGGTTAAGTCAGACGAAGAGGCTAGGTCTAGGCAATAGTGCCTGAAAAAGGTAGAAGGTGATCATCAGGTGGCCGCCTTACAGATTTGTTCTTTTGATACCTCCGACCTTTCAGCCCAGGAGGTCGCCATAGCCCTTGTGGAATGAGCTTTTAGCCCCCCTGGAATGACATTTTCACTGGATGAGTACGCCAAGGCTATCACATCTGTTATCCATCTCGCTATAGTACTCTTGGAAGCCTTAAAGGGAACCTGTCACCCCGGTTTTTCACTCGGAGATAAAAATACCGCTACATAGGGCATGAGCTGTGCTTTACACAAGTGTTTTTTTTCTACCCCGATTCCCCACCTAAGCTGCCGAAATTACTTACCAAAGTCGCCGTTTTCGCTTGTCACTCATGCTGGTCTGGTCATATGGGCGTGGTGACAAAGCTGTTTCTTCCCCCAGATCTTGCTTAGGTTTCCGTTGGTGGCGTAGTGGTTTGCGACTGCGCATGTGACGAAAAACAGCGCGCTCTGCGCTATATCCCTGATGATAGGATAACCCTATCATCCAGAATTTTTGTGAAGGGAGGACCTGCAGACAAGGCTTGGAGATCACTTACCCTCCAGGCAGACTTTAGGGCTATCAGGAGGGCAGTTTAAGTGATATGATTTTGAAAGGGATTGACGCTATAAGCTCAAATTGGAGATCTGTTAGAGCAAAAAGAAAGATTCAAATCCCAGGGTGGTAGTTTTTGAATAGCTAATGGTTTAGACCTTACGGCTGCGCTGATAAACCGTGCTACCCCAGGCTTGCCCGCTATATTTTTGTTATACAATGCTCCTAAGGTTGCTACCAATACCTTTAAGGTACTTACTGCCAGGCCAAGTTCTATTCCCCTCTGTAGAAACTCCAGGATCTCAGTAATTGGGACCCCATCCTGTACTCTTACTCCCAAAGTGGACAGGAATTTTCCCCAGGTTTTGCCAGATTTTTGTGGTGACTGTTTTCCTACTCTTCATTAGCGTAGAGACTAATTTATCTAAAAAAAACTTTTTCCTTCAACAGCACCCCTTCAAATTCCACGCTGTTAAATGAAGATTCTCTGACTGAGGGTGGAACACCGGTCCCTAAGACAGAAGGTCCGAGATGTCCGGAAGAACCCAAGGATCAGTGATTGATAGCTTTCTCAGCCAGGAGAACCAGGTTCTTTTTGGCCAGAAGGGAGCTATTAATATTAGCCTTGATCTGTCCTCCCTGAGCTTCCGTAGAACTGCTGGGATAAGGATGGTTGGGAGAAAGGCGCATGCAAGACTCTGCATCCAAGGGATCATGAAAGCATCTACGGCCTGAGGGTTCCCCCTGGGGTCTAGAGAACAAAAGGCTTCCACCTTCCTGTTGTTGATATTGGCAAACAGGTCTATGACTGGAGCCCCCCACATTTCCACAATCTGATTAAAAATGGACTGATTTAATACCATTCGCCCTGTCTTAATTGAATGCGGCTCAGAAAGTCTGCCTTCTGATTTTCTAACCCCCGAATGTGTAACGCGGAAAGATTGTTCTCCGCCAAATTGAAGATTTCGTAAGTGGTGGCTCGGGATCTGGTTCCCCCTTGATAGGTTAGATAGGCTACCACCACCTGATTGTCCGAGAATACCCGAACATGATGACCATGTAGAATGCGTAGGAAGGCTGATAAGACGTGACCCACTGCCCAAAGTTCATTTTGAATTGAGGATACCTCGAGCTCTTGTCCTATCCATACCCCGAGTGACTTTGTTGCCCAGGTGAGCTCAACACCCCTTGCGACTTGCGTCGGTGGTAACTATCTGGGATATCTCTATTACCCAAGGGATTCCTTTTGACAGGTTGCTGATATCCTTCCACCAAACTAGGGAATGAATAGTGGTTGAATTTGAAGTCATGTGACCCTCTAAGCGACCCTTTAGTGTAACTTGGTTTTTTAAAATGTCCCACTGGAGATCCCTTGTGTGGAGTTGTGCCCACTGAACTGCTGGTAGACAGGCAGAAAGGGAACCCAGCTGCGACATCGCCTTTCTCAATGTCATGGAGGGGTTTAACAACGCCTTTGATACTAGATTCATAAGCTTTTGTTTTTTCTGAACTGGGAGGCGGCACTCCTGTTTTGCAGAGTCCAATATTAAACCCAAGATTTCCTGAACCTTGTTCGGCTCTAGCCTTGGCTTCCGTAGGTTCGGAAGCCAGCCCAGATCTATTAGGCTGTGTGCACACGTTCTGGATTTTTCGTGCTTTTTTTTGTGTTTTCTCGCTATAAAAACGCATCCATTAAGCATACTATTAATAGAATGCAATCCGCAATTTTTGTGCACATGTTGCATTTTTTTCCGCGAAAAAAACACATCACGGTAAAAAGCCGCAGCATGTTCGTTAATTTTGCGGATTTTTCATGGATTTGCCCCTATTTAATGCATTGGGAAGCTCCGGAAAAAAAAACACGAAAAATCCGCACAAAAAACGCGCAAAAAAAAACGCATGCAGATTTCCTGCAGAAAAAGTCCGGTTTTGTTCAGGAAATTTCTGCAAATAATCCTGATGTGTGCACATAGCCTTAGGGTATTCGTTACCCTGTGCCGCTACTGTCTGCAGTGTTGGGCTGAGTAGCTTGCTATCGAAAAATCATCCAGGTACGGGACTATTAAGATGTCCAGCTCTCTCAGATGAGCCATCATTTCCGCTACTAGTTTGGTAAACACGCGGGCGCGACGGATATTCCGAAAGGAAGGGCTCTGTATTGGAATTCCCTTATTTCCCCTTTCATGGATACCGCCAGTCTGAGGAATTTTTGTGAGTCTTTGTGAATGGGGACGTGATAGTACGCACGCTGAGATCCAATACAGTGATAAAACAGTTCGTAAACAAAATTTTGATGGTCAATTCTATTGACTCCATCTTGAATCTTTGGTTCCTTACATAATCATTTAGTTTCCTTAAGTTTATTATTGTCCGGAAGGACCCATCTGGCTTTGGTACTAGAAATAACGGGGATTAAAAACCCTTCCCTGAGGAGGAACTTCCTGAATGACGGCTTTGTCTATTAGTTTCATTACCTTGCATTCTAGGGCTTCTTGTTCTTGGAGGGAGGACCTCAGGGAAGTCACCACATAATTTTGAGGGAGGGAAAGAAAGTCTATCCGAAGCCCCGAATTGATCAGGTTTAATATCCAGGGGCTGGTTGAGATTTTTTCCCAGGCCGGAATGAAATGAGATAGTCTTCCCCCCCACCCTGGGGGAACTGTCACTTAGAGGTCTTTTTATCTCGGGAGCAATTCCCAAAGAGGAAACCCCTATCTCTCCTCTTTCCCTCGTCCCATCTGTTTTGCTCCCTTGGGGGTTTTCTGCGAAAAAAAATTATATTCCGAAAGGACCATTTCAGTGATGATGGGGCCAAATTAGGGAACCTTTTTTTCTTATCCCCTGCTTTTTGCAGGATACCGTCCTGATTCTCCCCAAACAAAAATTGACCTTCACATGGGATTGAGCAGAATATAAGTTTTGCTTGTAAGTCACCAGGCCAACATTTGAGCCATAGCGCCCTACG
Organism: Ranitomeya variabilis; assembly: GCF_051348905.1. Lineage (NCBI taxonomy): Eukaryota > Metazoa > Chordata > Amphibia > Anura > Dendrobatidae > Ranitomeya > Ranitomeya variabilis. The sequence goes on from NC_135233.1 coordinate 126,644,486, forward strand.
GGCTTCAATTGAAAGGGCTGCGGATTTAGATGTAAGCTTAACTGATTTGGCCGATGAATCCACTAAAAAAGCCACTGTGCCCCTTATCATAGGGATGGATTCCAGCACCTTATTTCTAGGTACTCCTTCCTGCAGCTGCTTTTCCAACTTATCCACCCATATCATTAGGGCTTCTTATTAAAGGTGTGGGGGAGCGCAGGGCCCAATTTTTCAGAGCACATTCCGCGCGTCCCCTCAGTGTGTAAAGGGTATGTGCTCACTCACTCACCCACACAGCGCTGCAGGGATGAAAAGATGGCGCCGTGTCTCCACCTGCTGGAGCGCGCGCTCTGAAGATGGCAGCCGCTCCACACAGGCACCGCCTCCGCTCGAGCCTCTCCTGCTCCCGGTGCACCACAGGCTCCCAGCACTCACCGCAAGCGCCGGTAATCACCCAAGGGTCAGGGTAAGAATTTCGTCTCCGGCAGGGAGCAGCACCGCGCTTCTTCTCAGCAGAGCGTGTGCTGCTGAAAATGGCCGCCTCCTCGCTGTGTACTCGTCCAGAGCTCCTTGATCTCCGGAGCTTCTCGGCCATGGCGGTTTCCCCACGGGGTCCAAAAGAGCCGTCCAGAACTAGAGGGGTCCAGCAGTGGCGAATATATCGCCGTATTTAGGGGTCTTAGGTGCAGGATAATGAAAGGATTTAGGAGCTCTCCCACGATGTGTCCTCTCTCCTTCACTACATAGCCACGCCCCCCCACCCATATCATTAGGGACTTAGAGGTACAGGTAGCTGCTATGGCTGGTCTTAGACTCTCCCCTGCTGATTCCCAAGCCCCTTTAAGGAAGTTGTCAGCTCTTTTGTCAAGGGGATCTTTTAATGTTCCCATGTCTTCAAAAGGGAGCGCAATTTTTTTCGAGGCTTTTGCCACCGCGACATCAAGTTTAGGGGCTTTATCCCATGAAGTGGATGCTTCCTCCTCAAAGAGATATTTTCTCTTAAACGGAACTTGTCACCCCCAAAATGGAAGGTGAGCTAAGCCCACCAGCATCAAGGGCTTATCTACAGCATTCTGGAATGCTGTAGATAAGCCCCCGATGTATCCTGAAAGGTGAGAAAAAGAGGTTAGATTATACTCACCCAGGGGCGATCCCGTGGTGGTCCGGTCCGTTAGGCGTCGCGGTCCGGTCCAGGGCCTCCCATCTTCTTACGATGATGCCCTCTTCTTCTATTCAGGCTGCGGCTCCGGCACAGGCGTACCTTGTCTGCCCTGTTGAGGGCAGAGGAAAGTACTGCAGTGCACAGGCACTGGGCCTCTCTGACCTTTCCCGGCACCTGTGCACTGCAGTACTTTGCTCTGCCTCAACAGGGCAGACAAAGTACGCCTGCGCCGGAGCCGCAGTGGGAATACAAGAAGAGGATGTCATCGTGAGAAGATAGGAGGCACCGGATCGGACCGCGACGCCCATTGTACCGGGACCGCCCCTGGGTGAGTATAATCTAACACTGATGGCTTACAGTATCTACAGCATTCCAGAATGCTGTAGATAAGCCCCTGATGCTGGTGGGCTTAGCTCACCTTCGATTTTGGGGGTGACAGGTTCCCTTGAAGGGAGGGTACCGATGAGTTTTTGCTGTTCGGTTTCTCCTACTCTTTTTTAACCCATTTCTGACATTAGAAGTACGAGGTGGGGTGAGGTGGGGTGAGGTGGGGTGGGCCCGTATGACCACCGACGGGATAGTACGTCATATGCGATCGCGGCAGGGTGTCAGCTGACTATCACAGCTGACATCCGGCACTATGTGCCAGGAGCGGTCACGGACCAAACAGATCAAACATGATCGCAGCGTTCCGGTGGCATAGGGAAGCATCGCGCAGGGAGGGGGCTCCCTGCGTGCTTCCCTGAGACCCTTGGAGCAACGCGATGTGATCGCGTTGCTCCGAGGGTCTCCTACCTCCTTCTCCCTTGCAGGCCCTGGATCCAAAATGGCCGCAGGGTTGCTTCCTGCATGGAGGTGGCTTACAAGCGCCTGCTCAGAGCAGGCGCTGGTAAGCCAGAAGCACTGCCTGTCAGATCGCTGATCTGACACAGTGCTGTGCAAAGTGTTAGATCAGCGATCTGACACTATAGTGTGATATCCTCCCCTGGGGCAATGTAAAAAAATATATATATATATATAATATATATATATATATATATATATATATATATATATATATATATATATTTACATGTGTAAAAAAAAAAAAAAATCCTAAATAAAGAAAAAAGAATATTGTTCCAATAAATACATTTCTTTATCTAAATTAAAAAAAAAACCAATAAAAGTACACATATTTAGTATCGCCGTGTCCGTGACGACCCGACCTATAAAACTGTCCCACTAGTTAACCCCTTCAGTGAACACCGTCACAAAAAAAAAACGAGGCAAAAAACAACGCTATATTATCATACTGCCGAACAAAAAGTGGAATAACACGCAATAAATAAAAAAAGGATATAAATATCCATGGTACCGCTGAAAACATCAGCCTCACCCGCAAAAAACGAGCCGCCATAAAGCATCATAAGCGAAAAAATAAAAAAGTTATAGTCCTCAGAATAAAGCGATGCAAAAATAATTATTTCTTATATAAAATAGTTTTTATCGTATAAAAGCGACAAAATATTTAAAAAAATGACATAAATGAGGTATCGCTGTAATCGTACTGACCCGAAGAATAAAACTGCTTTATCAATTTTACCAAACGCGGAACGGTATAAACGCTACCCCAAAAGAAATTCATGAATAGCTGGTTTTTGGTCATTCTGCCTCACAAAAATCAGAATAAAAAGCGATCAAAGAATGTCACGTGCCTGAAAATGGTTCAAATAAAAACGTCAACTCGTCACCCAAGAAACAAGACCCCACATGACTCTGTGGACCAAAATATGGAAAAATTATAGCTCTCAAAATGTGGAGACGCAAAAACTATTTTTTGCAATAAAAAGCATCTTTTAGTGTGTGACAGCTGCCAATTATAAAAATCCGCTAAAAAACCCGCTATAAAAGTAAATCAAACCCCCCTTCATCACCCCCTTAGTTAGGGAAAAATAATAAAATTTAAAAAATGTATTTATTGTATTTATTTCCATTTTCCCATTAGGGTTAGGGCTAGGGTTGGGGCTAAAGTTAGGGTTAAGGTTGGGGCTAAAGTTAGGGTTAGGGTTTGGATTACATTTACGGTTGGGATTAGGGGTGTGTCAGGGTTAGGGGTGTGGTTAGGATTACCGTTGAGATTAAGGTTTGGGGTGTGTTTGGATTAGGGTTTCAGTTAGAATTGGGGGGTTTCCACTGTTTAGGCACATGGCATCCGATCTCAATCCCAGCCAATTCTGCGTTGAAAAAGTAAAACAGTGCTCCTTCACTTCCGAGCTCTCCTGTGCGCCCAAAAAGGGGCTTACCCCAACATATGGGGTATCAGCATACTCAGGAAACATTGGACAACAAGTTTTGGGGTCCAATTTCTCCTGTTACCCTTGGGAAAATACAAAACTGGGGGCTAAAATATAATTTTTGTGGAAAAAAAAGAATTTTTTATTTTCACGGCTCTGCGTTATTAACTGTAGTGAAACATTTGGGGGTTCAAAGTTCTCACAACACATCTAGATAAGTACTTTAGGGGGGGTCTAGTTTCCAATATGGGGTCAGTTATGGGGGTTTCTACTGTTTAGGTACATCAGGGGCTCTGCAAATGCAACGTGACGCCTGCAGACCAATTCATCTAAGTCTGTATTCCAAACGGCGCTCCTTCCCTTCTGAGCTCTGCCATGCGCCCACACGGTGGTTCCCCCCATATATGGGGTATCAGCATACTCAGGACAAATTGGACAATAACTTTTGGGGTCCAATTTCTCCTGTTACCCTTGGGAAAATACAAAACTGGGGGCTAAAATATAATTTTTGTGTGAAACAAATATATATTTTCACGGCTCTGCGTTCTAAACTTCTGTGAAGCACTAGGTGGGTCAAAGTGCTTACCACACATCTAGATAAGTTCCTTAGGGGGTCTACTTTCCAAAATGGTGTCACTTGTGGGGGGTTTCAATGTTTAGGCACATCAGGGGCTCTCCAAACGCGACATGGCATCCTATCTCAATTCCAGTCAATTTTGCATTGAAAAGTCAAATGGCGCTCCTTCCCTTCCGAGCTCTGCTGTGCACCCAAACAGTGGTTTACACCCACATATGGGGTATCAGCATGCTCAGGGCAAATTGCACAACAACATTTGGGGTCCAATTTCTCCTCTTACCCTTGATAAAATAAAACAAATTGGAGCTGAACTAAATTTTTTGTGAAAAAAAATTAAATGTTTATTTTTTTTAAACATTCCAAAAATTCCTGTGAAACACCTGAAGGGTTAAAAATCTTCTTGAATGTGGTTTTGAGCACCTTGATGGGTGCAGTATGTAGAATGGTGTCACACTTGGTTATTTTCTATCAGATAGACCCCTCAAAGTGACTTCAAATGTGATGTAGTCCCTAAAAAAAATGGTGTTGTAAAAATGAGAAATTGCTGGTCAAGTTTTAACCCTTATAACTCCCTAACAAAAAAAAAATTTTGGTTCCAAAAATTGTGCTGATGTAAAGTAGACATTTGGGAAATGTTACTTATTAAGTACTTTGTGTGACATATCTCTGTGATTTAAGGGCATAAAAATTCAAAATTGGAAAATTGCAAAATTTTCGCCAAATTTCCCTTTTTTTCACAAATAAAACACAAGTAATATCAAAGACATTTCACCACTATCATGAAGTACAATATGTCACGAGAAAACAATGTCATCAGTATCCGTTGAAGCGTTCCAGAGTTATAACCTCAAAGGGACAATGGTCAGAATTGTAAAAATTGGCCCGTCATTAATATGCAAACCACCCTTGGGGTAAATGGGTTAATTAAAGCTTGAATATTCTCATTTAGGGGGAATACTTTTTGCCGCTTTTGTCCTAAACCCCCAAACATTATATACTGGACTGTCTTGTCAGGACGAGAGTCCAGCACCCCCATAGTAGATCTTACTGCTTTCACAAGTGCTTCTACCTCATCTAGGGGAAAACAGTGACGGCCCCCCTTTCGTCATCCGAGGAAGAGGGAGATGAGTCTGGTATCTCTGAGTCCCTACCCTCAGAGCTAGAGGAATCGGACTGGGAATATACTACAGTTTCCTTCCTCTTGACCTTATCCCCTTCTCTGAGGGACTAAACGCACTCTCGACCTCCGACTTGATTGCGGATCTCAGCTCAGAGGCGAAGTCTGGGGTTTCCTTGCCGAGAACCTGTCCTATACAGGAGTCTCAAAGTTTCTTATTCCAGGACTCTGGCAAGGGTTTTTCCGCACATGGGGTAGGACCTGTGCTTTGTTTTTCCCAATCTTTTCCTTCCCTAATAAAAAGGAAGAGAGGAGACCCCAATTAAAACAGTAAACTTTCACGAAAATCACTCACCAATCGGATGCAGCCACAGCTACTGGTTCCGGAGGAGGGGTAGGATCCTGCAAAGGGCGTTTCGGATATGGCGACTGGTTAACCGCACTGGAATTTTTGCTGCGTTGTGTGGAATGGCTGCTGGATCGACCACTCTGGTTGTCTGCAGAAGAGCGTTTCCTCTGCATATCCGTTTTCTGGTGGTCGCTGGTGGTGGCGCTGCTGCGGCTGTTGCTGGAGCTGCTGATCGCTGTCCTCCATGCAGCAAGGAGCTCCACTACTCACCAGCATTTTAAACTTGCTGCAGACTTATTTCCGGCCCCTCCCCCTTCTGCGGCCGCATCGCTGGGGGAGCATTTTTTGTTTTTTTCTTTCCTTCCTTCTCCGTATGTAAGCATGCCGGGGACCCGTAAGTACCGCTTTTAGATCCGGGGCGGTGGCCATCTTGGTCCTCCAGGGCACACACTGCGCATGCCCCGAAACCAGAAGTCCTTTGTAATTTCCGGGGTGGAGGCCATCTTGGTACACCTCAGGGCACACGCTGTCCACATATGCACCTGCCAGGCCCCAGAAACCCCTGCATCCTCTACGGAGCGGTGGCCACGCTTCTTCCCCACACCCTGCAGACCTCCCGGCCCCAGCGGTGGCGGCTTCGGGTACCGCACCAGCCGTGGCAGGGCCTCCCCTCTGCCAGAACCCGGACTGGCCGGCCCCGGGAATCTTCGGATCTTCATTCAGCTGGCATCTTCTTCCAGGTACCGACACTGAAGGGTTCCCTGTCAGGGACAGGAAACTGATGCATGGGAGAAGTACCGCCCTTTTATTATGTAGGTTTCCTGTTCCTGAAGGGCGGATCCCCTCTCTCCGTGGTGCTGTCATGGGGGACTGAGAAATATTATGCTGACTTCTGTAATAGCCTTCTAACAAATGTGACTCAATCTTACCAATGTTTTAGGTTAAGTTCCAGAATGAGTTTTTGGTGCGTTTTTGACAATTGGTATTTTTGTAGCTCTAAAAAAGATGCACCAAAGGGGATGGGATTTATAAACGCACATAGCTGGATTTTATTACGTTGCGTAAACTGAACTGTGCAGCATTTTTGAAAGTTTTATGTGCGGATTTTCCCCATAGAACGTAAAACCAGCATATGCTTTCTGCTGCAGAAACACACTAAAAGCACACATATTCCGCAGATGACTATCAATAAAGTTTTGTCAAAGCCAAATACCAGGAACTATCAAAAACAAAGCGGCTTAATTTAAACATGACATGCCAAAAAGAGGCAAAAAAAGCCATAAAAAAAAAAAAAACAGGATAAAACGCATGTAAAAAAATACATTGAAAAAAAAAAATACACAAGTAATCTAATTTAGCTAATAGGTGCAGAAAATCTGTAATATCAAAAATTCATCGTGGGAGTGTAGCCTTAAAGGGAACCGGTCGGCAGGTTTGTAGACCCCAAAGTAACATCATCACAGTAGAGTACCTGTAATAATGATTACTTCCATAACTTTATATGAAAAGTCCATGTCACTACAGGACTAGTAGTCTCGTGCCTCCTACTCAATGCTCTGTGTAATCCCATCCCCATGGGTTATTAGCAGCTGTCAGGGTACATAGAAAGCTGCCCATCAGTGGTGTGGGCGGGGTTATACACAGCTCAGCATTCTGAGCACTGCTCGATCTAGCAAACAGAGCAAACAGTGATTGTGTCAATATGACACCAGGCAGACCAGCAAGTGACACATTGCTGGAGTCAGCATCTCAGCCCCTACATCATGCTGCTCTAAGATTACATAAAAATCTGGTGACAGATTTCTTTTTAACCGGAACATAACTTAATAAAAATAAAACTCACCTTCCAAGTTATCAAACCCAAGAACAATATCTGTGAAATTTCCATGTTTATCTTTTGTTTCTAAACGAGTTATGATGCAGCCATAGGTTATAATCTCTGCTTTGACGATGTGGGACTCAAGAAGAAAACTCTCCACCGTCTTGCCATCTGGCAGCTTTCCGAACACATCACGCTTCACTGATGTCATTGCTCTGGTAAAGTGTGAATGGAAATGTCACCATAGAGTAGATACCAATGATACCCGTGTGAATACCTAGGTACCAAGGACTTATATAATGAAGATTTAGCATATAGTGAAGGAATTTGTAGGGAATTACAGTATGGTATAAGGCCTTTATGTGAGAGGAGGGTGGCTAAAGATTTTCTTAATTTCCTTCTTAATATGACCACTCTGTGTGAATAGAACAAATTGGTGTCACTCTCGTCGCCCTTTCTTTTTGAGCCCTTGAAGATTGATTATACAGTACAGACCAAAATTTTGGACACACCTTCTCACTTAAAGATTTTTCTGTCTTTTCATGACTATGAAAATTGTACATTCTCACTGAAGGCATCAAAACTATGAATTAACACATGTGGAATTATATACTTAACAAAAAAGTGTGAAACAACTGAAATTATGTCTTATATTCTAGGTTCTTCAAAGTAGCCACCTTTTGCTTTGACGACTGCTTTGCACACTCTTGGCATTCTCTTGATGAGCTTCAAGAGGTAGTCACCGGGAATGGTTTTCACTTCACAGGTGTGCCCTGTCACGTTTAATAAGTCGGATTTCTTGCCTTATAAATGGGGTTGGGACCATCAGTTGTGTTGAGCAGAAGTCTGGTGGATACACAACTGATAGTCCTACTGAATAGACTGTTAGAATTTGTATTATGGCAAGAAAAAAGCAGCTAAGTAAAAAAAAACGAGTGGCCATCATTACTTTAAGAAATGAAGGTCAGTCAGGCTGAAAAATTGGGAAAACTTTGAAAGTGTCCCCAAGTGCAGTGGCAAAAACCATCAAGCGCTACAAAGAAACTGGCTCACATGAGGACCGCCCCAGGAAAGGAAGACCAAGAGTCACCTCTGCTTCTGAGGATAAGTTTATCCGAGTCACCAGCCTCAGAAATCGCAGGTTAACAGCAGCTAATATTAGAGACCAGGTCAATGCCACACAGAGTTCTAGCAGCAGACACATCTCTACAACAATTGTTAGGGCTCATTTCCACATGCGAGGCACAAGTCCGTATCTCGCATGTGGAAACCAAGCTGTGGAGCCGGCACTCCAGAGCGGAGCGTGCGGCCGCACAGGAACACATGGAGCTGCACAGGTCTGCTCCAAAGTGCCGGCGCCAGAGCTTGGTTTCCACATGCGAGATACGGACGTGTGCCTCGCATGTGGAAATGAGCCCTTAAGAGGAGACTTTGTGCAGCAGGCCTTCATGGTAAAATAGCTGCTAGGAAACCACTGCTAAGGACAGGCAACAAGCAGAAGAGACTTGTTTGGGCTAAAGAACACAAGAAATGGACATTAGACCAGTGGAAATCTGTGCTTTGGACTGATGAGTCCAAATTTGAGATCTTTGGTTCCAACTACCGTGTCTTTGTGCGACGCAGAAAAGGTGAACGGATGAACTCTACATGCCTGGTTCCCACCGTGAAGCATGGAGGAGGAGGTGTGATGGTGTGGGGGTGCTTTGCTGGTGACACTGTTGGGAAATTGAAGGCATACTGAACCAGCATGGCTACCACAGCATCTTGCAGTGGCATGCTATTCCATCAGGTTTGCATTTAGTTGGACCATCATTTATTTTTCAACAGGACAATGACCCCAAACACACCTCCAGGCTGTGTAAGGGCTATTTGACCAAGAAGGAGAGTGATGGGGTGCTATGCCAGAAGACCTGGCCTCCACAGTTACCACACCTGAACCCAATCAAGATGGTTTGGGGTGAGCTGGACCGCAGAGTGAAGGCAAAAGGGCCAACAAGTGCTAAGCATCTCTGGGAACTCTTTCAAGATTGTTGGAAGACCATTCCTGGTGACTACCTCTTGAAGCTCATCAAGAGAATGCCAAGAGTGTGCAAAGCAGTCATCAAAGCAAAAGGTGGCTACTTTGAAGAATCTAGAATATAAGACATAATTTCAGTTGTTTCACACTTTTTTGTTCAGTATATAATTCCACATGTGTTAATTCATAGTTTTGATGCCTTCAGTGTGAATGTACAATTTTCATAGTCATGAAAATACAGAAAAATCTTTAACCCCTTAAGCCCGTATGACGTACTATACCGTCGAGGTGGGGTGGGCCTTAATTCCCGGTGACGGGATAGTACGTCATACGCGATCGGCCGCGCTCACAGGGGGAGCGCGGCCGATCGCGGCCGGGTGTCGGCTGCATATCGCAGCTGACATCCGGCACTATGTGCCAGGAGCGGTCACGGACCGCCCCCGGCACATTAACCCCCGGCACACCGCGATCAAACATGATTGCGGTGTACCGGCGGTACAGGGAAGCATCGCGCAGGGAGGGGGCTCCCTGCGGGCTTCCCTGAGACGATCGGTACAAGGTGATGTACTCACCTCGTACCGAACGTCTTCTCCCTGCAGGCCCCGGATCCAAAATGGCCGAGGGGCTGTATCCGGGTCTTGCAGGGAGCACTTCCGGGTCGGAGCAGGCTGCAGATGAAAGCTGCAGCCTGCTCCGATGAAAGTATGATCGCAGATCTGATAGAGTGCTGTGCACACTATCAGATCTGCGATCTGTGATGTCCCCCCCTGGGACAAAGTAAAAAAGTAAAAAAAAAAAATTTCCACATGTGTAAAAAAAAAAATAAAAAAAAATTCCTAAATAAATAATAATAAAAAAAAATATTATTCCCATAAATACATTTCTTTATCTAAAAAAAACAAACAAAAACAATAAAAGTACACATATTTAGTATCGCCGCGTCCGTAGCGACCCAACCTATAAAACTGGCCCACTAGTTAACCCCTTCAGTAAACACCGTAAGAAAAAAAAAAAAAAACGAGGCAAAAAACAACGCTTTATTACCATACCGCCGAACAAAAAGTGGAATAACACGCGATCAAAAAGACGGATATAAATCACCATGTTACCGCTGAAAACGTCATCTTGTCCCGCAAAAAACGAGCCGCCATACAGCATCATCAGCAAAAAAATAAAAAAGTTATAGTCCTGAGAATAAAGCGATGCCAAAATAATTATTTTTTCTATAAAATAGTTTTTATCGTATAAAAGCGTCAAAACATAAAAAAATGATATAAATGAGGTATCGCTGTAATCGTACTGACCCGACGAATAAAACTGCTTTATCAATTTTACCAAGCGCAGAACGGTATAAACGCCTCTCCCAAAAGAAATTCATGAATAGCTGGTTTTTGGTTATTCTGCCTCACAAAAATCGGAATAAAAAGTGATAAAAAATGGTCACGTGTCCGAAAATGTTACCAATAAAAACGTCAACTCGTCCCGCAAAAAACAAGACCTCACATGACTCTGTGGACCAAAATGTGGAAAAATTATAGGTCTCAAAATGTGGAGACGCAAAAACTTTTTTGCTATAAAAAGCGTCTTTTAGTCTGGTTTCACACTTGCGTTTTTATCTGCATGCGTTTTTTAAAAAAACCGCATGTGTGAAAAAATGCATGTAAACGCGGTAAAACGCATGCGTTTTTATAGAAAAACAAGAAAACAAGAAAAAAAACCCTAACCCTACCCCTAACCCTAACCTGAAATACGTGGCACTGAAATACACGGCACTGAAATATACGTTTATATACGTGCCACGATATTTCAGTGGCCACGTATTTAAGTGCCACGTATTTAAGTGCCACGTATTTAAGTGCCACGTATTTAAGTGCCACGTATTTACGTGCCACGTATTTACGTGCCACGTATTTTTCAGTGCCTGAAATACGTGGCACTGAAATACGTGGCACTGAAATACGTGGCACTGAAATATCGTGGCACTGAAATATCGTGGCACTGAAATATCGTGGCACTGAAGTATTTACGTGCCACGTATTTTTCAGTGCCTGAAATACGTGGCACTGAAATACGTGGCACTGAAATACGTGGCACTGAAATATCGTGGCACTTAAATACGTGGCACTTAAATACGTGGCACTTAAATACGTGGCACTTAAATACGTGGCACTTAAATACGTGGCACTTATATACGTGGCACTTATATACGTGGCACTTATGACTGTCAGAAAATGTTCAGTAAACGGTTAGGGGTGAGGTTAGGGGTAGGGTTTCAGGTAGAATTGGGGAGTTTCCACTGTTCAGGCACATCAGGGGCTCTCCAAACGCGACATGGCGTCCAATCTCAATTCCAGCCAATTCTGCGTTGAAAAAGTAAAACAGTGCTCCTTCCCTTCCGAGCTCTCCCGTGCGTCCAAAAAGGGGTTTACCCCAACATATGCTATGTTATCAGCGTACTAGGGACAAATTGAACAACAACTTCTGGGGTCCAAGTTCTCTTGTTATCCTTGGGAAAATAAAAATTTGGGGGGCTAAAAATCATTTTTGTGGGAAAAAAAATATGTTTTATTTTCACGGCTCTGCGTTGTAAACTGTAGTGAAACACTTGGGGGTTCAAAGTTCTCACAACACATCTAGATAAGTTCCTTGGGGGGTCTAGTTTCCAATATGGGGTCACTTGTGGGGGGTTTGTACTGTTTGGGTACATCAAGGGCTCTGCAAATGCAACGTGACGCCTGCAGACCAATCCATTTAAGTCTGCATTCCAAATGGCGCTCCTTCCCTTCCGAGCTCTGTCATGCGCCCAAACAGTGGTCCCTCCCCACAAATGGGGTATCAGCGTACTCCAGACAAATTGGACAACAACTTTTGGGGTCCAATTTATCCTGATACCCTTGTGAAAATACAAAACTGGGGGCTAAAAAATCATTTTTGTGAAAAAAAAAAATAATTTTTATTTTCACGGCTCTGCGTTATAAACTGTAGTGAAACACTTGGGGGTTCAAAGCTCTCAAAACACATCTAGATAAGTTCCTTAGGGGGTCTACTTTCCAAAATGGTGTCACTTGTGGGGGGTTTAATGTTTAGGCACATCAGGGGCTCTCCAAACGCAACATGGCATCCCATCTTAATTCCAGTCAATTTTGCATTGAAAAGTAAAATAGCGCTTCTTCCCTTCTGAGCTCTGCTATGCGCCCAAACAATGGTTTACACCCACATATGGGGTATCGTCGTACTCAGGACAAATTGCACAACAACTTTTGTGGTCTAATTTCTTCTCTTACCCTTGGGGAAATAAAAAAATGGGGGTGAAAAGATCATTTTTGTGAAAAAATATGATTTTTTATTTTTACGGCTCTGCATTATAAACTTCTGTGAAGCACTTGTTGGGTCAAAGTGCTCAACACACATCTAGATAAGTTCCTTAAGGGGTCTACTTTCCAAAATGGTGTCACTCGTGGGGGGTTTCAATGTTTAGGCACATTAGGGGCTCTCCAAACGCAACATGGCGTCCCATCTCAATTCCAGTCAATTTTGCATTGAAAAGTCAAATGGCGCTCCTTCCCTTCTGAGCTCTGCCCTGCGCCCAAACAATGGTTTACACCCACATATGGGGTATCAGTGTACTCAGGACAAATTGCACAACAATTTTTGGGGTCCAATTTTTTCGCTTACCCTTGGGAAAATAAAAAATTGGGGGTGAAAAGATCATTTTTGTGAAAAAATATGATTTTTTATTTTTACGGCTCTGCATTATAAACTTCTGTAAAGCACTTGTTGGGTCAAAGTGCTCACCACACATCTAGATAAGTTCCTTAGGGGGTCTACTTTCCAAAATGGTGTCACTTGTTAGGGGTTTCAATGTTTAGGCACATCAAGGGCTCTCTAAATGCAACATGGCGTCCCATCTCAATTCCAGTCAATTTTGCATTGAAAAGTCAAATGGCGCTCCTTCCCTTCCGAGCTCTGCCCTGCGCCCAAACAATGGTTTACACCCACATATGGGGTATCAGCGTACTCAGGACAAATTGCACAACAATTTTTGGGGTCCAATTTCTTCTCTCACCCTTGGGAAAATAAAAAATTGGGGGTGAAAAGATAATTTTTGTGAAAAAATATGATTTTTTATTTTTACGGCTCTGCATTATAAACTTCTGTAAAGCACTTGTTGGGTCAAAGTGCTCACCACACATCTAGATAAGTTCCTTAGGGGGTCTACTTTCCAAAATGGTGTCACTTGTTAGGGGTTTCAATGTTTAGGCACATCAGGGGCTCTCCAAATGCAACATGGCGTCCCATCTCAATTCCAGTCAATTTTGCATTGAAAAGTCAAATGGCGCTCCTTTGCTTCCAAGCTCTGCCATGCGCCCAAACTGTGGTTTACCCCCACATATGGGGTATCAGCGTACTCAGGACAAATTGTACAACAACTTTTGGGGTCTATTTTCTCCTGTTACCCTTGGTAAAATAAAACAAATTGGAGCTGAAATAAATTTTGTGTGAAAAAAAGTTAAATGTTCATTTTTATTTAAACATTCCAAAAATTCCTGTGAAACACCTGAAGGGTTAATAAACTTCTTGAAAGTGGTTTTGAGTACCTTGAGGGGTGCAGTTTTTAGAATGGTGTCACACTTGGGTATTTTCTATCATATAGACCCGTCAAAATGACTTCAAATGAGATGTGGTCCCTAAAAAAAAATGGTGTTGTAAAAATGAGAAATTGCTGGTCAACTTTTAACCCTTATAACTCCGTCACAAAAAAAAATTTTGGTTCCAAAATTGTGCTGATGTAAAGTAGACATGTGGGAAATGTTATTTATTAAGTATTTTGTGTGACATATGTCTGTGATTTAAGGGCATAAAAATTCAAAGTTGGAAAATTGCGAAATTTTCTAAATTTTCGCCAAATATTCGTTTTTTTCACAAATAAACGCAAGTTATATCGAAGAAATTTTACCACTAACATGAAGTACAATATGTCACGAGAAAACAATGTCAGAATCGCCAAGATCCGTTGAAGCGTTCCAGAGTTATAACCTCATAAAGGGACAGTGGTCAGAATTGTAAAAATTGGCCTGGTCATTAACGTGCAAACCACCCTCGGGGCTTAAGGGGTTAAATGAGAAGGTGTGTCCAAACTTTTTGTATGTACTGTATTTAAAGATGAGCAAAAAGTGTCACATGATTCTGGCTCAGTGCTAGCATTCATAGTCCGTATCTGCTAGTCCAGAGCTCTGAAACCTCCTAATACCTGCGATACCTACGACACATCTTCTGATTAGTAGGCTCCGAGGTAAGTAATGATGTTGTGGCAATTTACCAATCAGAAAAGGTGCCAGGGATGTTGCAGGTAAGTGGAGGTTCGCAGGGCTCTCATCGGGGGCCACGGACTACTGATATGGCTGCTAGACCAGGGTCCCGCAAATCTGCTAGCTCAACTCTAGTTATTCCCATCTCAGACTTTCATGGCTACAACCAGGAAAGATACATATACGGTATCTTGGTACTGTGTTAGCCAGTGGATAGAAAAATATTTAGAATTGAGAGTCCTCAGTGGTTGATACCTTTTAATGGCTGAAAAGATGGTAACAAATTGCAAGCTTTCGAGACTACTCAGATCTCTTCATCAGGCATAGACTAATACAACATCTGAAGAATCACATATTTATACACAACACAGCACAGGAATAATGTCATAGATAAGACAGGTGACATGAAGCAGAATTACCATTATGTGAGTGATAAACAGTTATGTCCATAAATATTGGAGCAGTTCATAGCAGTTCATAAATAAGGAGTGTGAATGTTTTATTGTCCTCTGACTGGGGTCTGGTTCTGTTATGGTGACCCCACATGGTCTGAGGAGCAAATTCCTTAGTAAATGTAAAAAGACATAAATCCATGCGAAACATTAATTCCTGTATGTATATCTATGCAGCCAAACGCGACGGTCCCAAGTGCCGGCGGCAGTGCCAGGTATTGAGGCGCGAATTTCTAGCATTGCACTCGCAAGTGTGACACCGGCCTTAAAATAAATTGATGCAATCACTGATAAGCTGAGCTTATTATCAGGGCAGACACTGCGTCAGTGCTCATTCACATTGCAGGCAGGTAGTGGAGCTGTCTGCCATTATATATATTATTCTCATCTGTAAATGGACAGAATTAGTACTTTCCACATAGACCTATTACTTATGTACTAACACATAGGCTGTAGTCCTTCGCACCCACAGATGGTACACGGACTAAAACCATAGTTGTGCATCACTGCTTATCAAGTCCAAATTTTTTTGTGCTTGTATTTGTATGTGGCATTTAGTGGTTCAACCTTTATAATGAACATATTGGAAATTACGAGCATTTTTGGTCAAACATTAATCTTTGCCAAAAATTATTATTGCATTAGGGTTTCAATAAAAGTGTTGTTTTTTTTGTTTCTATGTAGCAAAGTATGTATCAGACTCAAAATGAGATAACAGTCAAATATATCTGTATATACTGGGGAACAATATACAGTATACAAATGTGCAGGGGTTTTTTTTAGCTGCGGCACATCTTTTTTTTTCACATACAGAATGTAAATTATTTCACCATTTTGGCACTTTTTTTTTTTTAACTAAATTGAATGGGTAAAATAAAGTGTATAATATACATAGGGTTTTTCTTGCCAACACAACCCCCCAACCCCACGCACAGTTTTGTAGATTCTCAGTAAGGCTGTTCACACTAGGCTGTTTTTCGTCGCTCTTTTCCTGCAGCCAAACCAGTAAAGAAGCTTCAGAAAAAGGACAGGTTTTGCCTGTTTTTTTCTTGCATTTTTGCTGCATTTTTGTCTCTTGTGCATGCAGAACACGTTTAGTGCAAAAGAAATAAAAATCTGATTCTACTTCATCAAGTTTGGGCATAAAAACATGCAAAACCTGATACCTGCACTTGTTTTTTTATTTTTTCAGTGCTTCTTTCACCACCCATTACTTTCAATGGATGAAAAATGCTGAAACAAGTGTAATGCTTTCTTGTGCAAAAAAAAAGCAAAGCACAAGATACTGAGGACAAAAAAAAAACAAGCTGTGTGCATGAGATTTCTGAAATCTCATAGACTTTGCTGGTACTGTAAAACGCTGCTGAAACTTTGCATAAAAAAAATGCATAAAAAAAAACCAAGAAGTCACAAGGAGTCTTTTCTTGAACATTACATAATGCAGCCGTTGTGCATACCACTGTCCAAACATCGCTTTACTCTATGTACACTCTAAAAGAATCCTTATAAACTGGAGAAATCAGAACATACGGCACCTGAATCCCAGTGACTGCAGCAGACTCATGTGACTTGTGTTCCACGGTGTCAATGCTTCCTGTGCAGCTGAAGGAGGAGACACACAGCTGCTGCTGCTAGGACTGAAGCGAAAACTTTATTCAGCAAGGGCAGAGGAGCAAAGTGCTATGTGCATGGGTGGCAGCGTTCAGCTCCTGGTCGTCACCTGCTCTCTGCAGATTCATCTCACTCATGACAAATTCACACGTCTGTGTCTCTGGATCGTGTGGTGACAGCTTTCACTGACACACGTAGACACTTACACATGTAGATACATTAAAATTTACGTTGCTGTGCACATGTCAACGTGTTTCCACAGATTGTGTGTCCTTGTGACCCACATGTAGACACAGTAGCGTAGTTACCGGGGGGCACAGGTGGCCATCGCCCTGGGCCCCGCGCTCAAAGGGAGCCCACCTGGAGCTATGCTATGTAACTGTATCAGCGAGCATATCATGCTGATACAGTTACATTGTGCGGCATAGCAGGGAGAATCGATCTCCCTGCACTGCCGCCTGGTCGCTATGGGGCCCCTGAGGAGGCAGTGGGGGGCCCGCTTATCATCGCAGGGTCAGCTGTATCGGCTAGATGCTGATACAGCTGACTGCATTGATGAGAGAAGGAGCGTTACGCACCCTCTCCCATCATCCCCCTGTCAGCGTCTGATGTCACCGACACTGACAGTGGGTGCGATGACATCAGTACTTGGCTCCTGCAGTCGGAGATGAGCAGGAGCAGCGCAGGAACCAGGAGGAAGAGAGGTGAGTATTTAGTTTATGGGCCTACATTACACTGCAGAGGGTGGCTATGGGGGTGCATTATAGTACAGAGAGTGGTTGTGGGGCTGCACTATACTACAGAGGGTGGCTATGGGGGTACATTATGCTACAGAGAGTGGCTATGGGGGTACATTATACTACAAAGAGTGGCTATGGGGGTGGGTTACACTACAATAGATGACTACGGGGCTGCATTACACTACAAAGGCTGCCTATGGGGCTGCATTACACTAAAAAGGATGCCTATGGGGCTGCGTTACACTACAAAGGATGCCTATGGGGCTGCGTTACACTACAAAGGATGCCTATGGGGCTGCGTTACACTACAAAGGATGCCTATGGGGGTGCATTACACTATAGAGTCTGCCTATGGGGGTGTATTATGCTATAGAGGCTGCCTATGGGGGTGCATTATGCCATAGAGGCTGCCTATGGGGGAGCATTATGCCATAGAGGCTGCCTATGGGGGTGCATTATACTTTAGAGGCTGCCTATGGGGAGCGCAGTATACTATATGGAGGACTATGGGATTGCATTATACTATATTGAGGACTATCTGATGTATTATGCTAAATGGAAGCTTTCTAGGGGGCCATCATACAGTGTGAAGATTACACTGACGGGGCCATCATACAGTGTTGAAGCCATTAAACAGTTTGGGGGGATATAGAGGGGGTCAGTATATATACAGTGAGGGGGCATTGTACTGTGTATAAGAGAGCATCAGACTGTGTATAGGGGAGCTGAACAGGGGAAGACACAGGACATTATTAAATTTAAAGTGGGCTCTTATTGTTATAGGGGAATTCAGGTTACTGTGACTGTCAAAGAAGCACACATGTTGAGGAGAGCCATAAGATCAAATACTTAATTAACCTCAAGACATAAGACATAAGGTAATTGAGAGAAGCAACCCATAACGTGTATTGTTTAACCTTACATAAGTTTCCTCTGATCAAAGTGAGACCCTAAAGATGGCTGCCATTTCCTGTATCAGTACACCATGTGCTGATATCCAAGATGATCAATGAGACCCCAAAGATGGCTGCCATTTCCTGTATCAGCAGACCATGTGCTAGTATCCAAGACGACGCCCACCCTGATGACCTCATGGATCCACCCACAGTGACGCCCACCCTGATGACCTCATGGTCCAACCCACCCTGATGACCTCATGGATCCGCCCATGGACTTGTTCATTGCCCAACCAACTAACCAATGGAATACATCCGATCACTCCCATTATAGAGCTAACCGAGCCCCCTTACAGAAACTATATAAACTTGTGTCTGACTAATAAAAAGCCCTTCTTGGAGCTGAGCCACAGATTGATCAAGAGAGTTACATCTGACTGTGTCCGGTGTATTTCTTTAGTGCGCACATGATCAATATCCATTAGGCCAGGAGTAGGCAACTAGAGAATTGAACATTTTATTAATTGTTCAACCCAACACACACAAGGCAATATTACTTTTTAGGGGACAAAATGTGGGCACTGTTTTCTAGGGTACTTGTACCCGGCATTACTATATTCCAGAGAGTTGCTTTAGAATTTAGAGGGCACATAGTGCCACACAATAGGTGAAGTAATAGGGACAAATGCGGCAGCAGCAGCAGCTCAGCATTGGGGTATCAGCAGGAGGAGGAGTTTGTGCAGGTTGGGAATAGTCTCGTTGGGGACAGTGCTGAAAATGTGAGATGTGAAATGTCTTTGTTGTATTCTCTGTAGCCGAGTCCTGGCTTGAAGAAGTTGTCATGTCAGTCTGGGCCAGATGGAAAAGACGGGAATAGTAAAGGATTCCATCAGAAAGATCGTCAGCTGTAAGTCATTATCTGTAACTCTGCTGTAGTCTTATATGTTCTGTAGGACTGATATTTACCACTGACCATATGGCGGTAATATCAATATCGGTCTTTATATATAGATTATTTTCAGCAACATCACGGTCATCTGCTGAGGTTCTCCTCCACTGTTAGGGTGTGTCACCCAGTTATAATCAATGTTACCTGGTTAGGGGCCCACTCAGAAGTTTGTCCCCCCTAAATCAAAACCCTAGTTACTCCTCTGCGTAGACATGTCCGTTTTTTACTGGCAGCATGGGCCGCAAAACATCACGCACACGTGAACTTGGATGACACACTGGGATGTCATCCGTGTGACACATTCTGGTGCCTGAGAAGCAGCGCTTCAGTAAGCGCTGTTCCCCAGCGCTAAGTGCTGAAGACACTCTCATAATTCTCCACTGCTCGATCGGTGTGAGCACAGGAGAATGATGAGAGTTATGTTCAAATGAGAACAATGACAGCAGGCGGCAGCTGATGGGACTGTTACTTTCATCAGCCTACACCTGCTGCCGCTATTAACAGTGAGAGCAGGAGCGGCTGATGGCAGTATTCATCAGCCGTCTCCTGCACTGTAAAAAATAATGAAAAAAAAAAACGGCATGGGTTCCCCTCTATTTTCTATAAACAGCTAGGCAAAACTCACAGTTGGAGGTTGCAACCCTCAGCTGTCAGCTTCAGCAAGGCTGGTTATCAAAAATAAAGGGTTTCCACGATGGTTTTTAATTATTTAAATAAATCATTTAAAAAAATGGTGTGGGGTCTCCCCCGTTTTTTACAACCAGCCTTGCTAAAGCTGACAGCTGGGGGCTGGTATTCTCAGGCTGATAAGGGGCCATGCATATAGGCTCCCTCCCAGCCTAAAAATAGCAGCCCACAGCTGCCCAGAAAAGACACATCTATTACATCTGCCAATTCTGGCACTTTGCCCGGCTTTTCTCACTTGCCCTGTAGTGGTGGCACGTGGGGTTCATATTTGTGGGGTTGATGTCACCTTTGTATTGTCAGGTGACATCAAGCCCACGGTTTAGTAATAGTGAAGCATCTATAAGACACCTATCCATTACTAATCCTATAGTTGTATTGTAAATAAAGACACAGCCAGAATAAAGTCCTTTATTAGAAATAAAACAAAACACAGTTTCCATTTTTATTTAAAAATAGCAAACACAGTTATACGCACCTAACTCCTATATCCACTGAATCCCTCGTGTCCTGTAATAAACCAAAAATAAAAAAACAACAATATCCCTCACTTGTCCGTTGTCTGTCCCACATCATCAGGGTCGGACTGGCCCACTGGAGAACCGGAGGATTCTCGGGTGGGCCCAGGCACTGGCACCTGCTGGCATACTGGCCAGCAGCTGCCCCCACTCCTCCAAGGGCCCCCAGCCAGTGGTGTGTTGCTAATAGCGGCACACCCAGCAGTTATGGGGCCCCTGAGTCAGGGGGGCCCACCCGGTGTCAGCTGAGCAGCAGCTGGAAACAGGAGCCTGTCCCTGCTGCTAAAAATAAATTAATATTCACGCTTCCCCATGCCCCCATGAGTGTGGAGAGGAGTGAGTACTCATTTCACATAGCAGGCAGGGTTAGCCGCTGGCTGAGGCTAACACTGCCCGCATGTAAATCCGGAGCTGCTGCATTGAGGCCCCGAAGGTGGGCCCCTGCAGGGCAGTTAATCCCTACAGCTTGGCAGCAAAGTGGAGCTGCAGGGATTCCATGCCGTCCTGCTTCCTGTCTGCTGCTCGGCGCTTCCTGTCTGACACAGCAAGGCTGGATGATGTCATCATTCAGCGTGGCTGTTTCAGAGAGAAAGCTGCCGGTGCCAAAGATGCTGCTTCCTGGATGTGCTGCGGCTGCGGGGAACGTGCGGATAGGTGAGTGTTGCTGTGTCTCTGTCAGGACTCTGAACATTTTTATTACCTTTTGTGCATTACTGCCCTTTTCCAAGATGGCGTCTTTGGTCTCATGTGCACTGTGTCTTCCTGCTATAAAACTCCACCCCAGCCTTCAGTCTGTGCTAGAGTATTCTGCCTTGCATTCAGCTCCTGACTCTGGTGACTCCCTGGCTATATACCTGCTCCTTTGAACCTGTGTGGTGATCCTGCTACTCTGCTCTGAGTTCCTGCTGCATACACCAGTTTCCAGTAATCCTCCTTCATCTGCTGCTCGTGTTTGCTTCCATCTGCATTTGCTGGACATGTAAGCTGTTGCTGCTCTGCAAGAACCTGAGACTATTACCCAGACCTCCATGGTTGAGCTAAGATATTATTTGAACTGCCTTATAAGCACCTCTATCTGTGTTTTGGACTAAGCAAGGACTTATTCGTGTCAAGCATCCTCAAGAATAATTGTGCTTCATAGACTTTCTGCATGATTGCATTTTCCTCTGAAGTTTCCTATAGACTGCTGAGCTGCATTTGATATTTGCACCAAGTGTTGTGGACTTGAGTTTCTCTCTGCACCTGTTTGAATCACCGTGTGATAATATAGACTTTACCACTTATAAAGCTGTGTCCTGTAGTTGTCTTGTTCCACGCAAAGAGTCTCCTGAGTTATTCCCTATAATTATTACACATAGGCAGCATCAATAGTAAAACGTTGGTCACACTTACAAAGTTAATGGCAGCGTTAACGGACTGCATTACACCGCGTTATGCCGCGGTGTACCGCAGTCTGTTTAATGGACTGCTGAAACGCTCTGTGGGTGCTGACTGGAGGGAAGTAGGGAGAGGCCAATTCACGGCTGGACTGTGCCTGTCGCTGATTGGTCGCGCCCAGCCGGCCGTGACCAATCAGCGACGCAGGATTTCCGTGACAGACAGACAGACGGAAGTGGTCCTTAGACAATTATATATATAGATATACCGTATATACTCGAGCATAAGCCGACCCGAGTATAAGCCGACCCCCTTAATTTTGCCACAAAAAAACTGGGAAAACTTAATGACTCGAGTATAAGCCTAGGGT
The DNA here is from genome assembly GCF_051348905.1 of Ranitomeya variabilis. NCBI lineage: Eukaryota > Metazoa > Chordata > Amphibia > Anura > Dendrobatidae > Ranitomeya > Ranitomeya variabilis. Next base: position 126,666,688 of record NC_135233.1, read on the forward strand.
GGGAAATGCAGCAGCTACCGGTAAATGTCAAAAGTAAAAATGGATACCAATAAAAGTAAAATTAATTGAGACATCAGTAGGGTAAGTGTTTTTGAATATCCATATTGAATCAGGAGCCCCATATAATGCTCCATAAAGTTTATGATGGCCCCATAAGATGCTCCATATTAAAATATGCCCCATATACTGCTGCATAAAGGTTAATAATGGCCCCATAAGATGCTCCATAGACACATTTGCCCAATATAATGCTGCACAAATGTTGATTATGGCCCCATAAGATGCTCCATAAAGATATTTGCCCCATATAATGCTGCACAAACCTTGATTATGGCCCCATAAGATGCTCCATAAAGATATTTGCCCCATATAGTGCTGCACAAATGTTATGGCCCCATAAGATGCTCCATACAGACACTTGCCCCATATAGTGCTGCATAAATGTTGATTATGGCCCCATAAGATGCTCCAAACAGACACTTGCCCCATATAGTGCTGCAGAAACGCTGATTATGGCCCCATACAGACACTTGCCCCATATAGTGCTGCACAAACGTTGATTATGGCCCCATACAGACACTTGCCCCAAATAGTGCTGCACAAACGTTGATTATGGCCCCCATACAGACACTTGCCCCATATAGTGCTGCACAAACGTTGATTATGGACCCATACAGACACTTGCCCCATATAGTGCTGCACAAACGTTATGGACCCATAAGATGCTCCATACAGACACTTGCCCTATTTGCTGTGATAAAAAAAAATCACATACTCACCTCTCCGTCGCTCAGGCCCCCGGCACTTTCAATATTCACCTGACTTCGTTCCTGCGCCGCTCCATCTTCAGTGTCTTCTGCACTGACGTTCAGGCAGAGGGCACTGACCAAGTCACCGCGCCCTCTGACCTGAGCGTCACTGCAGAAGACGCTGAAGACGGAGCGGCGCCGGAACGAGGAGCAGGTGAATATTGCGCAGCGCTCCCCCTCCCCGTATACTCACCTGCTCCTGGCGCAGTGCAGTCCCTGCTTCCCCGGTGCTGCAGCTTTTCCCTGTACTGAGCGGTCACCGTTACCGCTCATTACAGTAATGAATATGCGGCTGCACTCCTATGGGAGGTGGAGCCGTATATTCATTACTTTAATGAGCGGTACCATGTGACCGCTCAGTACAGGAAGAAGCTGGGGCGCCGGGCAGCCAGGGACCTGCAGGGACTGCGCCAGGAGCAGGTGAGTATAATTACACAGCTCCCCCTCCCCTGCTGACCCCTGGGTATGACTCGAGTATAAGCCGAGAGGGGGACTTTCAGCCCAAAAAAATGGGCTGAAAATCTCGGCTTATACTCGAGTATATACGGTATATATCTATACATATATATGTATGTGTGCTTATTTTAAAATCGTATGCAAGGTGTGAAAAATTGGATTGTACCCGCATGATACTTGCATTAAACTCGTGCGACTCTTGGCAGGGAGACTCAGACCGATTTTTTATATGTTTATGCTGTGTACACACGATGCGGATTTAGTGCGGATGTTACGGAACCCCCCAGCACCCAGAATATGTTGTGCAGTTATATGTATGTATAATAGGTTCCATGTGAGATGCATGTCCCTAATGTATCAGCCCACAGGCTGCGCCCCTGGGCAGAGGGGACAAGATATCCCCCTTCTGACCTCCCCCAACTTTCAGAAGGCATTATACTGGATCTTTTTGTGGCTTACTGTTGAAGGTACCTGGGCGGAGGCCAGAGCTCCCCCTGCTCGCTGACTCTCCATCTTGGCCAGCTCCACTTTGGTCCGCTCTGCCAACTCCATCTTGGCTAGCTCTATCCTGGTCCGCTCGGCCATCTTTTCCTTCAGATCAGTACGCACATCAGCCATCACCTCTCGTATGATCTCTACTGCGGGGTTTGGGCCATAGAACGCCAATCTGTTCTTTACCTCCCTCTGGAATTCAGTCTCCTCCACGCTCACATTGGGGGGCGCTGCACTGTCGTGTTCCATGATGGCTGCTATCAAATCCGCTTTTGTTTTGTTGCTGACGATTAACCCTCGGGCTTCCACCAGATCTTTTAATGTAGTCCTCTTTAAAGGGAACCTGTCACCACGTTTTTGGAAGATGGGATAAAAATAGCGTTAAATAGGGGCAGAGGTGGGCGTTACATTAGTGTGTTTGTTATGCGTTTATTACCCACCTTCAAGAAAATGGCCGCGCGTGCGCAGATGGATATCGCGGCGGCCATTTTCCTGAAGCCGCGGCCAGCAGAGTGCCGCGGCCAGCAGAGCGCCGCTTCTGCGCACGCGCGGCCAAAGGAAGATGGCCGCGCCCACCGATCACCAATGAAATAACGAACAGCGCGCTCTTTTAAATCCCCTGGCAGAGGATTCGGGACCTTAGGCATGCGCACACCACTACGCCACCAACGGAAAACGACGCAAAATCTGGGGGAAGACAACACGCCCTTTTGACCAGACCAGCCTGATTGACAGGCGAAAACGGAGACTTTGCAAAGGTATTTCGGCAACTTAGGTGGGTAATAAACGCATAACAAACACACTAATGTAACGCCCACCTCTGCCCCTATTTAACGCTATTTTTATCCCATCTTCCAAAAACGTGGTGACAGGTTCCCTTTAACTTCTGGTAGTTGTTTTCCATTCATTCCTTTCCTCCTGTAGACGGGGTATCACATCCCGCTGTCTGCCACCAGTGTAACGGGGTCTACTGTGCTGGAGTACCTCTTTCAGTACCACCCCGTGTTTCAGGAGGTCCACTTTGCTTTGGCTGGAGTCTGAATGAAGGACGCTGGCTGGAATTGCTTGGTTACATGGGCGCATATAAAAGATCACTGCTTCTCCATGTATTTCCAGTGTGACAACACTTTACTCACAGGACACAGAATATATCCCACAGATACAGAGGGTGGGCCAATTGAAAAGCGGCAGGCCAGACATACATTACAATAGCCGCAGGTGGCCGGAGCCTGCCGATATTTACTGTGGGAATTACAAAGGTGGGGGAGGTCAGAAGGGGGATATCTTGTCCCCTCTGCCCAGGGGCGCAGCCTGTGGGCTGATGCATTAGGGACATGCATCTCACATGGAACCTATTATACATACATATAACTGCACAACATATTCTGGGTGCTGGGGGGTTCCGTAACAGCGGATCTGCAGCGTTTTTTTCCGCGCAGAAACGCTGCAGATCCACAAAGTGATTTACAGTACAATGTAAATCAATAGGAAAAAAAAATGCTGAGCTAATGGTGCAGAAAATTCCGCATGAAAAACACTGCGGATCAAAAGAAGTAGCATGTCACTTCTTTTGTGCGGTTCTGCAGCGTTTCTGCACCCTTCCATTATCGAAATCAGCAGTGGTAAAAAACGCATGAAATCCGCACAAAATCCGCATCACATCCGCAACAAAAACGCACAAAATCTGCATCAAATCTGCACCTGCGTTTTCTGACAAGACATGCGGATTTTGTGCGGAAAATTCTGCACCCCAATCCGCAACATGTGCACATAGCCTTAGCACCCCAATCCGCAACATGTGCACATAGCCTAAGGCTATATGCACATGTTGCGGATTGGGGTGCAGAATTTTCCGCACAAAATCCGCATCTCCTGGCAGAAAGCGCAGGTGCGTATTTGGTGTGGATTTTGTGCGTTTTTGATGCGGATTTTGTGCGGATTTTCTGCGTTTTTTTACCCCTGCGGATTTCTATTATAGAAGGGGTCAGAAATGCAGCAGTTCCGCTTTGGTCTCATCTGCTCCACTGCTGGCACAGTGTGGCACACGATGAAGTGACGTCATCATGCACTGTCAGGAAATAGGAAGAAGTTCTGATACTTCAATTACTCATACAGTGCTCTCAGCTGCAGTTTCCTCTGCCTGGCAGCACAGGCTGGAATTCTAAGCCACTCTTCTTCCCTCCCCCCTGCTATATAGCTGTAATGTGAGACCAGCGTGCTAGCAACATTCACTGAGGAATTTTTATGGCTTTGTGCTGGGAAAGCCAGTCTTCTTTCTAAACCCCTCATTCCCCCCTCCCGCCTGGTACCAGCTATAACTGGTACAGCAACTTTCAAATTGCATGGGACTCTTTTGTTCTTGAAAAGTTATGTATAATGGCACCGATCAGGGATTGAGATATAAGGGTTACATATTCCGAATGTCCACCGAGAAATCTATAACTCACTGAAATCGCTTGGATCTAAACCCAACAAAATGCAAAGGGTTTCTCCGTAAGCGGGTCATATGTCTACGTGTTTATACTTAAAAGAACCCCCATGACGTGGTGAGCATCATGATCATTGTGCTGTTTTTCTACAAGGTTCATACAGCGAATTATGTATAGAAATGGCTTGTCATAACTCTAAGAAAGGGGAGTATTCAGCCTCTGAGTGAGGTTACCACATAGGGAGTGCCTTGGTTTTGGGCACAGAGATAAGTGAGTGAGCCATCAGTCTTCACGAGTCTTTTGTCCAAGGAATGAGCTGAGAGTCACATCTGCGATGCACTGGGATATATGCCCATCCCCCACAGCACATTGTCTGCCATGAGATGAAATGACATAAGGAACTGTATGTGTTTTTTTCAATGTTAATCCCATTTTATTTGTAATTGTACTGTACATGCGATACTTGTCTACTTTTCTAATATCTTTTCATATTTTCATACTTTTGTAAACACTGCCTACATTTTTGGAGTAAAATATATAAAATTACTAGCTTTGTTTCTCCTTTCTCTATAAAGTACTGTCACCTCCTCTGAAGTGAACTACGCTACTAATTTGAGTTGGCTCCGGACCCGTTATTAATTAAGAAATTGGAGCTGGTGGCAGCGGACTTGTCCTGTGAGTTTGGGGGACTTTGTAGTGACGGACAGCGTTGATAATTATTGTTCGCGCCTGAGTGGGAGTAGTTATATCGCCCTCGCTGAAGTGTGCCCATTAGCCAGTACAAAGTAAGGCAGCCCTTCTGGCGACTAATTATCCTAGGTGCAGTACCCTGTCTGACCTAACGGTAAGGGGGGCGCCAGAGAGCTGCAGGTTCCAAACCGGAACTGGGAAGTGGGATATAGATAAATCCCCTTCAGAAAGAACTGGGTGACCAAACAACCCCGGTTCATGACATATTAGTGTGAGAGGTGGGGATGATAAAGATATCCTCACTAGGATCCATGACACGCGCCTTGCTGTGCAGGGCCAGCTCCAGGTTTTCATGGGCCCCGTGTGAAAAAGTCTCATTGGAACTCTTTAACACATACCACAATTCATGATGCGCAGATACGGCAGAGAAATATAGGTATAGAACAATGCCAAAGATTTCACTTCTTACATTACATGATATCTATTGTAAATTCTACAATCGCTCAGAAACCGGACAGTATAGTTCTCCATATAGTATTATGGGCACCACATAGTGCTCCATACAGAATAATGAGCCACATAGATTGCTTCATACAGTATTATGGGCACCACGTAGTGCTCCATACAGAATAATGGGCCTCATATATTGCACCATACAGTAGTATGGGCACCACATAGGGCTCCATACAGAATAATGAGCCCCATATATTGCTGCATACAGTATTATGTGCACCCCATAATGACCCATACAGAATAATGAGACCCATATATTGCACCATACAGTATTATGCGCACCACATAATGCTCCATACAGAATAATGAACCCCATATATTGCTCCATAAAGTATTATGGGCACCACATAGTGCTCCATACAGAATTACAGAATAATGAGCCCCATATATTGCTGCATACAGTATTATGTGCACCCCATAATGATCCATACAGAATAATGAGCCACATGTATTGCTCCATACAGTATTATGTGCACCACATAGTGCTCCATACAGAATAATGAGCCCGATATATTGTTGCGCACAGTATTATGTGCACCCCATAATAATCCATACAGAATAATGAGCCCCATATATTGATCCATACAGTATAATGATCCGAACTCCATATATTGCTCCATACAGTAAAATGAGCCCATATAATGCTCCAAACAGTGTAATGATTCCCATATAATGCTCCATTGAGTTTATGGGCACCACATAGTGTTCCATACAGAATAATGAACCCCATATATTGCTCCATACAGTATAATGAGCCCCATATAATGCTCCAAACAGTATGATTCCCATATAATGCCCCATATAGTATAATGAGCCCCATATATTGTTTCATACATAATAATCCCCATATAATGAACCATACAGTATATGATGGGCCCCATATAATTCTACATACAGAATAAGCCCCATATAATGCTCCACACAGTATATGATGGGCCAAATATATTGTTCCAAACAGAATGAGCCCCACATAATGCTCCATATGTAATGTGTTATGACCTGGTGGTTAAGAGGCAACATGGGACAAGCTCTGAGGAGGTGGTATCTGTACTGACCGCAGTTCCTAATCCTAACACCAACACTAGAAGTAGCCGTGGGATGTTCCTGTCACTCCCTAGACACCTCGTCACAGCCTGAGAACTAACTACCCCTAAAGATGGAAACAGAAAGCTATCTTGCCTCAGAGAAAACCCCCAAAGGAAAGATAGCCCCCCACAAATATTGACTGTGAGTGGAGAGGGAAATGACATACACAGAATGAAAACAGGATTCAGCAAAGGAGGCCAAAACTACCTAAATAGGCAGAACAGGAAAGGCTACTGTGCGGTCAGTATTAAAAGCTAAAAAATTCCACGCAGAGTTTACAAAAATAATCTCCACACCGACTCACGGTGTGGAGGGCAAATCTGCTTCCTCAGAGCTTCCAGCTAAGTTGAATATATCATACTGAAAAGCTGGACAAGAAAAAACATAACATGAGCTGAGCGATTAAGTCCACAGCAGGTGGACAACAAAAGAACAAGCAAGGACTTAGCTTTGCTGAAATGGACCGGCAATGAGAGAAATCCAAGGAGAGATCTGAATCCAACCAAGAAACATTGACAGCTGGCACTGGCTGAAGCCCAGAGCCAGGTTAAATAGCAGAGCCAGGAGAGACGATCAGTGGAAGCAGCTGCTAATGCTAAACCCAAGGAGCAGCAGTTCCACTCAAAACCACCAGAGGGAGCCCAAGGGCAGAATTCACAAAAGTGCCATTCACAACCTCCGGAGGGAGCCCAAGAACGGAATTCACAACAGTAATGGGCCCAATAAGATGTTCCATATATAATGGGCCCTATATGATGTGCCCTATATACGTAATGCTTCAAACAGAATGGGCCGTATATAAAGCTCCACATATAATGGGTCCTATAAGGGTATGTACACACGTTGTGGATTTGCTTGTGGAAGTTTCTGCGCAGATTCTTCCTCTCTTGGCAGAAAACGCAGTTGAAAATCCGCACAGATTTCATGTGTTTTTTATGCGTTTTTTTTTTCATGCGGATTTGTATGAGTTTTTGTAAGCTAAATAAAGATATATTATTTAATGGAAAAAAAAAGAATTGTTAAGTCATTTCCTTGTCTAACCTCTTCTTTTACATACTCCATTAAAGAATAATGTTTACACACATAGATAGATAGATAGATAGATAGATAGATAGATAGATAGATAGATAGACAGACAGATAGATAGATCGATCAGTGGCGTATCCAGGGGGGAGTAGCCGGGACATGCGCCCTGGGCGCAGCCGACAGGGGGGCACCAGCGGGACGCCTGATGATGCGGCGGTCCAAGGAGGCTCCTCGTCTTGTACTGAGCGGTCACATGGTACCGCTGATTACAGTAATGAATATGCGGCTCCACCTCCCATAGGGGTGGAGCTGCATATTCAGCTGTAATGAGCGGTAACGGTAACGGTACAGGAAGAAGCTGCCGGCGCCGGGGAAGCAGGGACTGCACTGCGCCAGGAGCAGGTGAGTATAACGGGGAGGGGAGCGCTGCGCGATATTCACCTGCTCCTCGTTTCGGCGCCGCTCCATCTTCAGCAGTGGCGCTGAGGTCAGAGGGCGCAGTGATGTAGTTAGTGCGCGCTCACTGCCTGAAAGTCAGTGCTGAAGATGGAGCGGAGGCTGGAATGAGGAGCAGGTAAATATTGAAAGTGCCGGGGGCCTGAGCAACGGAGAGGTGAGTATGTGATTTTTTTTTTATTTATCGCAGCAACAGCAAATGGGGCAAGTGTCTGTATGGGGCATCTTATGTGGCCATAACGTTTGTGCAGCACTATATTGGGCAAGTGTCTGTATAGAGCATCTTATGGGGCCATAACGTTTGTGCAGCACTATATGGGGCAAGTGTCTGTATAGAGCATCTTATGGGGCCATAATGTTTGTGCAGTACTATATAGGGCAAGTGTCTGTATGGAGCATCTTATGGGGCCATAACATTTGTGCAGCACTATAACGGGGCAAGTGTCTGTATGGAGCATCTTATGGGGCCATAACATTTGTGCAGCACTATAACGGGGCAAGTGTCTGTATGGAGCATCTTATGGGGCCATAACGTTTGTGCAGCACCATAATGGGGCAAGTGTCTGTATGGGGCCATAATCAACATTTGTGCAGCACTATATGGGGCAAGTGTCTGTATAGAGCATATGGGGTCATAACGTTTGTGCAGTACTATATGGGGCAAGTGTCTGTATGGAGAATCTTATGGGGCCATAACGTTTGTGCAGCACCATAATGGGGCAAGTGTCTGTATGGGGCCATAATCAACGTTTGTGCAGCAATATATGGGGCAAGTGTCTGTATGGAGCATCTTAGGGGGCCATAACATTTGTGCAGCACTATATGGGGCAAGTGTCTGTATAGAGCATCTTATGGGGCCATAACATTAGCGCAGCACTAAAATGGGGCAAGTGTCTGTATAGAGCATCTTATGGGGCCATAACGTTTGTGCAGCACTATAATGGGGCAAGTGTCTGTATGGAGCATCTTATGGGGCCATAACGTTTGTGCAGCACTATACGGGGCAAATATCTCCATGGAGCATCTTATGGGGCCATAATCAACGTTTCTGCAGCACTATATGGTGCAAATATCTTTATGGAGCATCTTATGGGGCCATTATTAACCTTTATGCAGGATTATATGGGGCTCCTGATTCAATATGGATATTCAAACACACTTAACCTACTGATGTCTCAATTAATTTTACTTTTATTGGTATCTATTTTAACATTATGGGGATGCAGGAATGTACCTTGGCTTGGTTATACAGTTTCAATAGAGTTAAGGTTCAAATGAGGAAGGTTTTTGTTAGGCCAAACTGATCCTTTGCCCCGGGTGCAGGAAAGGCTAGATACACCTTTGAGATAGATAAATATATCGATAGGTGAAAAATAGATAGATAATAGATAGTGTGGTGCAGTAAAAGGTGTAGTCCTGGACGGAAGATATATTTCTCCCAGCAGGATAAGATTTGGCCTGGTTTTTCCCTAAGGTTGAGGACCTGCAGTGATGTCACGATCACGTGATCAGTCCATGTGATAGGTACCTCACCTCGTAGTGATGGGTAGTCCGGCTCTTTTTGGTGATCCAGCTCTCATGGCTCCGCTCACCAAAAAGAGCCGACTCTTTTTGGATCCTAAATAGATTCCTATTGAATACCTGATCAGGTGTCCGAAAGCCAGCCCACCTACTGCAGAAACTTGGCCCACGTGATAGGAACCAATTAAATTGAAGAGTGGGTGGAGTTTTGCTCAGGTGGGCAGAGTTACGCCTGCTGAAGTCCTGGATTTTACGCCCAGTGAGAGCCATTCAGGGACTCTCACTGGGGTGCCAGCTCCCATTGTTGTTCACAGTAGGGAGCCGGCTCTTTGGGTCCGATCGTTCGCGAACGACACATCACTACACCTATGGGTCTATGTAATGGAGTTTTCTTTGGCACATGTTCTGTGTGAGGAGCTAGGCTGGAGTAAAGGCTGAGTCACACATAACGATATCGTTAACGATATCGTTGCAACGTCACGCTTTTGGTGACGTAGCAACGATCCCGCTAACAATCTCGTTATGTGTGACAGCGACCAACGATCAGGCCCCTGCTGGGAGATCGTTGGTCGATGGGAATGATCAGGACCATTTTTTGGTCGCTGATCACCCGCTGTCATCGCTGGATTGGCGTGTGTGACGCCGATCCAGCGATGTGTTCACTTGTAACCAGGGTAAATATCGGGTTACTAAGCGCAGGGCCGCGCTTAGTAACCCGATATTTACCCTGGTTACCATTGTAAAAGTAAAAAAAAAACAGTACATACTCACATTCTGATGTCTGTCACGTCCCCCGGAGTCCACAGGGTTAAAACTGCTTTCGGCAGGAGCGCTGCTTATGCACGCGCTGCTGCCGAGAGCTTCCCTGCACTGACTGTGTCAGCGCCGGCCGTAAAGCAGAGCACAGTGGTGACATCACCGCAGGGTAACAGGAGAAAATGGACCCCAAAAGTTGTTGTACAATTTGTCCTGAGTACGCTGATACCCCATATGTGGGGGTAAACCACTGTTTGGGCGCATGGCAGAGCTCGGAAGGGAAGGAGCGCCATTTGACTTTTCAATGCAAAATTGACTGGAATTGAGATGGGACACCATGTTGCGTTTGGAGAGCCCCTGATGTGCCTAAGCATTGAAACCCCCCACAAGTGACACCATTTTGGAAAGTAGACCCCTTAAGGAACTTATCTAGATGTGTGGTGAGCAATTTGACCCAACAAGTGCATCACAGAAGTTTATAATGCAGAGCCGTAAAAATAAAAAATCATATTTTTTCACAAAAATGATCTTTTCACCCCCAATTTTTTATTTTCCCAAGGGTAGGAGAAGAAATTGGACCCCAAAAGTTGTTGTGCAATTTGTCCTGAGTACGCTTATACCCGATATGTGGGGTAAACGACTGTTTGGGCGCATGGCAGAGCTCGGAAGGGAAGGAGTGCCGTTTGACTTTTCAATGCAAAATTGACTGGAATTGAGATGGGACACCATGTCGCGTTTGGAGAGCCCCTGATGTGCCTAAACATTAAAACCCCCCACAAGTGACACCATTTTGGAAAGTAGACCCCCTAAGGAACTTATCTTGATGTGTTTTGAGAGCTTTGAACCCCCAAGTGTTTCACTACAGTATATAAAGCAGAGCCGTGAAAATAAAAATTATTTTTTTTTCACAAAAATTATTTTTTAGCCCCCAGTTTTGTATTTTCACAAGGGTAACAGGATCAATTGGACCCCAAAAGTTGTCCAATTTGTCCTGAGTACGCTGATACCCGATATGTGGGGGGGAACCACCATTTGGGCGCATGACAGAGCTCGGAAGGGAAGGAGCACCATTTGGAATGCAGACTTAGATGGATTGGTCTGCAGGCATCACGTTGCATTTGCAGAGCCCCTGATGTACCCAAACAGTAGAAACCCCCCACAAGTGACCCCATATTGGAAACTAGACCTCCCAAGGAACTTATCTAGATGTGTTGTGAGAACTTTGAACCCCCAAGTATTTCACTGCAGTTTATAACACAGAGCCGTGAAAAAAAAAAATTCCACAAAAATTATTTTTTAGCCACCAGTTTTGTATTTTCCCAAGGGTAACAGTTGAAATTGGACTGCAAAAGTTGTTGTCCAATTTGTCCTGAGTACGCTGATACCCCATATGTGGGGGAGAACCACCGTTTGGGCGTATGACAGAGCTCGGAAGGGAAGGAGTGCCATTTGGAATGCAGACATAGATGGATTGGTCTGCAGGCGTCACGTTGCATTTGCAGAGCCCCTGATGTACCCAAACAGTAGAAACCCCCATAAGTGACCCCATATTGGAAACTAGACCTCCCAAGGAACTTATCTAGATGTGTTGTGAGAACTTTGAACCCCCAAGTGTTTCACTACAGTTTACAACGCAGAGCCATGAAAATAAAAAATCCTTTTTTTTCCCACAAAATTTATATTTAGCCCCCAACATTTTTATTTTCCCAAGGGTAACAAGAGAACTTGGACCCCAAAAGTTGTTGTCCAATTTGTCCCGAGTACGGTGATACCCCATATGTTGGGGTAAACCCCTGTTTGGGCACACTGGAGAGCTCGGAAGGGAAGGAGCACTCTTTTACTTTTTCAACACAGAATTGGCTGGAATTGAGATCGGACGCCATGTCGCGTTTGGAGAGCCCTGATGTGCCTAAACAGTGGAAACTCCCCATTTCTAATTGAAACCCTAATCCAAACACGCCCCTAACCCTAATCCCAAGGGTAACCCTAACCTACACCCCTGTTATGACCTGGTGGTTAAGAGGCAACATGGGACAAGCTCTGAGGAGGTGGTATCTGTACTGACCGCAGTTCCTAATCCTAACACCAACACTAGAAGTAGCCGTGGGATGTTCCTGTCACTCCCTAGACACCTCGTCACAGCCTGAGAACTAACTACCCCTAAAGATGGAAACAGAAAGCTATCTTGCCTCAGAGAAAACCCCCAAAGGAAAGATAGCCCCCCACAAATATTGACTGTGAGTGGAGAGGGAAATGACATACACAGAATGAAAACAGGATTTAGCAAAGGAGGTCAAAACTACCTAAATAGACAGAACAGAAAAGGCTACTGTGCGGTCAGTATTAAAAGCTAAAAAATTCCACGCAGAGTTTACAAAAATAATCTCCACACCGACTCACGATGTGGAGGGCAAATCTGCTTCCTCAGAGCTTAAATAAATAACACACAGTGTACCCACAGTTGGTTTAAATAAATTTTTTCATCATATTATCTCTCACTAAAAAAGAGGTAATTTATCAAAATTAAAAATATTATCAACCACCAGGGTGCGCTGTGCTCGATTGCAGTGAAAAACCACTACATAAGAGATACCAAGACCAAAGCAATACCACAAGGACCAAAAGAAGAAGAATATATACAAAGCGTAGGAATATTAAAATATGGCTTTATTTAAAGAAATGCCAGATAATTTACATAATCAGGAAGATTATTTGGGTGCGGTTCATTGATGACATATTTTTTATTTGGCAAGGGTCTGTGGAATCTCTCCATGATTTTATGGAACAGTTGAATTTGAATTCCCTGAATATCCACTTGACATATAAGTGTGATATGAATTTCATGGAATTTCTAGACGTGGGTGTACATAAAGATGAGAATGGCTGCCTGTATACTAATATTTTTCGCAAATCAACGGCGGTCAACTCCCTCCTTCATGCTTCCTCTTCACATCCGCCAACAATGATTAGGTCTATCCCGATAGGCCAATTTTTACGTCTACGAAGGATATGTACGAATGAGGGAGATTTTGAGAAACAAGCTTTGGACATGAAGGAGAGGTTTTTAGAACGTGGATACAGCAGGCGTTCAATTAAGAAAGGGTATAATCGGGCCAAGTATATTACACGACATCAAGCCCTATATGAAAGTAAGCCACCCAAAACTAATCGGGTGACTAGATATATTACCCAATACCATGGTCAAACCGAATTAATGAAGTCATACCTAACAAAATCTTGGGCTATTTTGAAATCGGACCCAGTTTTGTCACAATATATAGGAGAGAAACCCAATATCACATACCGTAGATCCAAAAATTTAAAGGATCAACTGGTGAAGAGCCACTATACTTATAACCCAGTGATCCCTACCTTCCTTACAAATACAAAAGCTGTTGTAGGATGTAAACCTTGTGGCAAATGCGTTGCTTGCCCGAATATTCAAAGAACAGACTCATTTGGCAATCACGACGGTACGACTATGTACAAAATTAAACATGGTATAACATGTTCATCTAAAGCGGTGATTTACCATGCTACATGCCCCTGCTCCCTGGTATATGTGGGCATGACAACGAGACAATTGAAGGTCCGTGCCAGGGAACACATTTTGGGTATTTTGGATGCTAAGGAAGTAAGTGATGCATCACTATTGAAGACAATTCCTAAGCATTTTAAATTACATCATGATTGTGATGCATCGCTATTGAAAATAACTGGCATAGATATGGTAAGGGTGAATGAAAGAGGTGGCAAAATAAGTGTAGCATTAGCCAAGAAAGAGACTAAGTGGATTTGGACGCTTGACACTGTCTCACCAAAGGGATTAAATGAGAACCTAAGTTTTGTACCCTTTTTGTAATAACCATCTTTTGTAGGACTTTTTTAATTATCTTTTAAAGGAGAAAAAAATGTTTCTAGATAATATTGTATTTTATATTAAATTTGTATTATTTTTATTCTCTGGCTTTTTTATGTGGTAATATCCATATTTTATGATTAAGACTAATTTATATTTTATCATCCATTTTAGTACTTACCGTATGCAGATTGTGGGCCTGTCCGGTCGTTGGTCGGTTGGCCACTGGTGGAGTTTGGATTGATGATATTGGATGAGGCGTGTCTAATCTATGAAATAGAAGAGAAAGGACTGAATATTCATAAATGAATGACCCAATTTGGATGGGTCAATTATTGCTGCACATTATAATCTGTATTATTATAATTTTTTTATTTTTTTTGTGTTACAATTTTTCATCCCCTTTTTTTCTTATTAATATTTTACTTTTATTATTTTTATTAGCCCCTTTTCCTATTTTCTTCTTTTTCTTTATTAGGAGCGGTATTGTTCTCAATAATATCACATATATTTTTTCCCCATATATAATTTTTCTTTATATGCGGCAATTGATGTTATAGGTATATGGGGGGCTTTCATATATATTCATCTCGATGTATTCTACTAATAACTTCCCCTCCACTTCATACATTTCTACATTGTATTTTATTTCCTGATATCGCGGGGCTACCTAATAGTTTTCTTATGTCCCGGAGTACTTGTGCTGCGTATCTTCTTCCACGCTGTGCCCCTGGCTGAGCGCATGCGTGGTCTGTGCCTTGGAGTCCTGGTTCCCCGCGTGCGTGTAACCGTGGCAACGCTGGGTACTCCGTCCCCATGCGGCCGGTCACGTGACGCGGGGACCGGAACTCCTGTGCCTTCTGACTGCGCATGCGCCGGACATACCTGGGCCGCAGCGTTGTGGAGTTAGACGCACTATATAAAAACCCCCAGCCATATGTAGTAAGCCACCCCCTGACGAAGGATAATTCCGAAACGCGCGTCGGGTACGCGCTGGTACAGGAGAAACCCCCCCAGGCATAGGTAACATTTTTTAATTGTGGCTGTACAGTTGCATACTGAGGTATGCTTAATTGGGTGGACGGTATCACTCTTCAATTGTGGTAGGTGTTTGCAAGTATGCACATCATTTGATTGTAGTGAGGTTTGCACTGTGTCACTTTTTCTCTGAGTGCACTTTAATTGAGGATTTGTGGTTTATATTATAGGGTTATAATGACCCCTCCCTAATTCACATTTTTTACACATTGGTTGATTTTAGTTTCACTTGTGCAGCATATATATATATTTTTTTTATGCTCGGTATATATGCTTAGTTTATTAGTTTTGTAAACACTAATGCACTTTATATTATTATGTGAGCAAAACTTGCACATTATCCAAATATTTTTTTATATTTCTCATACAAAGATAATCTTATATTTTCTGTCTCCCCCCTTTTTTTGCACTTTATAGTGTTTACTGTACAGCCCCTAAAAGGCCTGGTATTGTGGGTTATATTGCTGGTTAATATATACAGCCCTGTAATCCTGTTGTTGCGCGGATGTGTTTATTTATTAAATTTTTTTTTTTTTTTTTTTAAATGTTCTTCCTGATTATGTAAATTATCTGGCATTTCTTTAAATAAAGCCATATTTTAATATTCCTACGCTTTGTATATATTCTTCTTCTTTTGGTCCTTGTGGTATTGCTTTGGTCTTGGTTCCTCAGAGCTTCCAGCTAAGTTGAATATATCATACTGAAAAGCTGGACAAGAAAAAACATAACATGAGCTGAGCGATTAAGTCCACAGCAGGTGGACAACAAAAGAACAAGCAAGGACTTAGCTTTGCTGAAATGGACCGGCAATCAGAGAAATCCAAGGAGAGATCTGAATCCAACCAAGAAACATTGACAGCTGGCACTGGCTGAAGCACAGAGCCAGGTTAAATAGCAGAGCCAGGAGAGACGATCAGTGGAAGCAGCTGCTAATACTAAACCCAAGGAGCAGCAGATCCACTCAAAACCACCAGAGGGAACCCAAGGGCAGAATTCACAAAATTGTCATTCACAACCACCGGAGGGAGCCCAAGAACGGAATTCACAACAGTACCCCCCCTTGAGGAGGGGTTACCGAACCCTCACCAGAGCCCCCAGGCCGATCTGGACGAGCCAAGTGAAAAGCACGAACCAAATCGGCAGCATGGACATCGGAGGCAACAACCCAAGAATTATCCTCCTGGCCATAACCCTTCCACTTGACCAGATACTGAAGCTTCCGCCTCGAAAAACGAGAATCCAAAATCTTCTCCACCACATATTCCAACTCCCCCTCAACCAACACTGGAGCAGGAGGATCAACAGAGGGAACCACGGGCACCACATATCTCCGCAACAAAGATCTATGAAAAACATTATGGATGGAAAAAGAAGCTGGAAGGGCCAAACGAAAAGATACCGGATTGATAATCTCAGAAATCATATAAGGACCAATAAAGCGAGGCCTGAACTTAGGGGAAGAAACCTTCATAGGAACATGACGAGAAGATAACCAGACTAAATCCCCAACACGAAGCCGGGGACCAACACACCGACGACGGTTAGCAAAACGTTGAGCCTTTTCCTGAGACAACGTCAAATTGTCCACCACATGAGTCCAAATCTGCTGTAACCTGTCCACCACAGAATCCACACCAGGACAGTCAGAAGGCTCAACCTGCCCTGAAGAAAAATGAGGATGAAAACCAAAATTACAAAAAAAAGGCGAAACCAAGGTAGCCGAACTAGCCCGATTATTAAGGGCAAACTCGGCCAATGGCAAGAAGGTCACCCAATCATCCTGATCAGCAGACACAAAGCATCTCAAATAGGTTTCCAAGGTCTGATTGGTTCGCTCAGTTTGGCCATTTGTCTGAGGATGAAATGCTGAAGAAAAAGACAAATCAATGCCCATTCTAGCACAAAAGGACCGCCAAAACCTAGAAACAAACTGGGAACCTCTGTCAGACACAATATTCTCCGGAATGCCATGCAAACGAACCACATGCTGAAAAAACAATGGAACCAAATCAGAGGAGGAAGGCAATTTAGGCAAAGGTACCAAATGAACCATCTTAGAAAACCGGTCACAAACCACCCAGATAACAGACATCTTCTGGGAAACAGGAAGATCCGAAATAAAATCCATGGAAATATGCGTCCAGGGCCTCTCAGGGACCGGCAAAGGCAAAAGCAACCCACTAGCACGGGAGCAGCAAGGCTTAGCCCGGGCACAAGTCCCACAGGACTGCACAAAAGAACGCACATCCCGCGACAAGGAAGGCCACCAAAAGGACCTAGCAACCAAATCTCTGGTACCAAAAATCCCAGGATGACCAGCCAACACCGAACAATGAACCTCAGAAATTACCTTACTTGTCCATCTATCAGGACCAAACAGTTTCCCCACTGGACAGCGGTCAGGTTTATCAGCCTGAAACTCCTGAAGCACCCGCCGTAAATCAGGGGAGATGGCAGAAAGAATCACCCCCTCCTTGAGAATACCAACCGGCTCAAGGACACCCGGAGAATCAGGCAAAAAACTCCTAGAGAGGGCATCAGCCTTCACATTCTTAGATCCCGGAAGATACGAGACCGCAAAATCAAAGCGGGAGAAAAACAGGGACCATCGAGCTTGTCTAGGATTCTTGGCAGGCTCGAGGTAAATCAGATTCTTATGATCGGTCAAGACCACAACGCGATGCTTGGCTCCCTCAAGCCAATGTCGCCACTCCCCGAATGCCCACTTCATAGCCAACAACTCCCGATTGCCGACATCATAATTACGCTCAGCAGGCGAAAACTTTCTGGGCAAGAAGGCACACGGTTTCATCAAAGAACCATCAGAACTTCTCTGAGACAAAATGGCCCCTGCCCCAATCTCAGAAGCGTCAACCTCAACCTGAAAAGGAAGAGAAACATCCGGCTGACGCAACACAGGGGCAGAAGTAAAACGACGTTTAAGCTCCTGAAAGGCCTCAACAGCCGCAGAGGACCAATTCATCACATCAGCGCCTTTCTTCGTCAAATCGGTGAGGGGCTTAACCACACTGGAAAAGTTAGCAATGAAGCGGCGATAAAAATTAGCAAAGCCCAAAAATTTCTGAAGGCTCTTCACAGATGTGGGTTGAATCCAATCATGAATGGCCTGGACCTTAACAGGATCCATTTCCATAGCCGAGGGAGAAAAAATAAAACCCAAAAAAGAAACCTTGTGAACTCCAAAAAGGCACTTAGACCCCTTCACAAACAAAGCATTAGCACGAAGGATCTGAAATACCATCCTGACCTGTTTCACATGAGACTCCCAATCATCGGAAAAAAACAAAATATCATCCAAATATACAATCATGAATATATCAAGATAATTCCGGAAGATATCATGCATAAAGGACTGAAACACAGATGGAGCATTAGAGAGCCCGAATGGCATCACCAGGTATTCAAAATGGCCTTCGGGCGTATTAAATGCTGTTTTCCATTCGTCACCTTGTTTAATACGAACAAGATTATACGCCCCTCGAAGGTCAATCTTAGTAAACCAACTAGCCCCCTTAATCCGAGCAAACAAATCAGAAAGCAAAGGTAAAGGGTATTGGAATTTGACCGTGATCTTATTGAGAAGGCGATAATCTATACTGGGTCTAAAGGAACCATCCTTCTTGGCAACAAAGAAGAATCCAGCTCCCAACGGTGACGAAGACGGGCGAATATGCCCCTTCTCCAAAGACTCCTTTACATAACTCCGCATGGCGGCATGCTCTGGCACAGACAGATTGAAAAGTCGGCCCTTAGGGAACTTACAGCCAGGAATCAAGTTAATAGCACAATCGCAGTCCCTATGAGGAGGAAGGGAGCTGGACTTGGGCTCATCAAATACATCCTGGAAATCCGACAAAAACTCAGGAACTTCAGAAGAGGGGGAAGAGGAAATTGACATCAAAGGAACATCACTATGTATCCCTTGACAACCCCAACTAGTCACAGACATAGATTTCCAATCCAGCACTGGATTATGTACCTGTAACCATGGAAAACCCAGCACAACAACATCATGCAAATTATGCAACACCAGAAAACGACAATCTTCCTGATGTGCTGGAGCCATGTACATGGTCAACTGTGTCCAGTACTGAGGTTTATTCTTGGCCAATGGTGTAGCATCAATCCCCCTTAAGGGAATAGGGCTCTGCAAAGGCTGCAAGGAAAAACCACAGCGTCTGGTGAACTCTAAGTCCATTAAGTTCAGGGCAGCGCCTGAATCCACAAATGCCATAACAGAAAAGGACGATAATGAGCAAATCAGGGTAACAGACAAGAGAAATTTAGGCTGTACAGTACTAATGGTAACAGACCTAGCGACCCTCTTAGTACGCTTAGGGCAATCAGAAATAGCATGAGCAGAATCACCACAGTAAAAACACAGCCTATTCTGACGTCTGAATTCCTGCCGTTCTGCTCTAGTCCAAATCCTATCACATTGCATAGGCTCAGGACTCTGCTCAGAGGACACTGCCATATGGTGCACCACCTTGCGCTCGCGCAGGCGCCGATCAATTTGAATGGCTAGAGACATTGATTCGTTCAAACCAGCAGGCGTGGGAAACCCCACCATAACATCCTTAAGGGCTTCAGAAAGACCCTTTCTGAAGATTGCTGCCAGGGCATACTCATTCCATTTAGTGAGCACAGACCACTTTCTAAATTTCTGGCAGTATACTTCTGCCGCTCCCTGACCCTGACACAGAGCCAGCAAGGTTTTTTCTGCCTGATCCACAGAATTAGGTTCATCATACAGCAATCCGAGCGCTTGAAAAAATGCGTCTACATTGAGCAATGCAGGATCCCCTGACTCAAGGGAGAATGCCCAGTCCTGAGGGTCTCCACGCAGCAGAGTAATGACAATCTTCACCTGCTGATTGGGGTCACCAGAGGAATGGGGTCTCAAAGCAAAAAACAATCTGCAGTTATTTTTAAAGTTCAAAAATTTGGATCTATCCCCAAAAAACAAATCAGGAGTAGGAATTCTAGGCTCTAAAGCCGGAGTCTGAACAACATAGTCTTGGATACTCTGTACCCTTGCAGCGAGTTGATCCACACGAGAGAACAAACCCTCAATATCCATGTCAGCGCCAGAATCCTGAACCACCCAGAGATTAAGGGGAAAAAAAAGGACAAAACAGGCTGCAGAGAAAAAGAAAAAAAAAATGGCTCAGAACTTTTTTTTCCCTCTTTTGAGATGCATTCAACACATTGTGGGCCAGCTGTACTGTTATGACCTGGTGGTTAAGAGGCAACATGGGACAAGCTCTGAGGAGGTGGTATCTGTACTGACTGCAGTTTCTAATCCTAACACCAACACTAGAAGTAGCCGTGGGATGTTCCTGTCACTCCCTAGACACCTCGTCACAGCCTGAGAACTAACTACCCCTAAAGATGGAAACAGAAAGCTATCTTGCCTCAGAGAAAACCCCCAAAGGAAAGATAGCCCCCCACAAATATTGACTGTGAGTGGAGAGGGAAATGACATACACAGAATGAAAACAGGATTTAGCAAAGGAGGCCAAAACTACCTAAATAGACAGAACAGAAAAGGCTACTGTGCGGTCAGTATTAAAAGCTAAAAAATTCCACGCAGAGTTTACAAAAATAATCTCCACACCGACTCACCGTGTGGAGGGCAAATCTGCTTCCTCAGAGCTTCCAGCTAAGTTGGATATATCATACTGAAAAGCTGGACAAGAAAAAAATTAACATGAGCTGAGCGATTAAGTCCACAGCAGGTGGACAACAAAAGAACAAGCAAGGACTTAGCTTTGCTGAAATGGACCGGCAATCAGAGAAATCCAAGGAGAGATCTGAATCCAACCAAGAAACATTGACAGCTGGCACTGGCTGAAGCCCAGAGCCAGGTTAAATAGCAGAGCCAGGAGAGACGATCAGTGGAAGCAGCTGCTAATGCTAAACCCAAGGAGCAGCAGTTCCACTCAAAACCACCAGAGGGAGCCCAAGGGCAGAATTCACAAAATTGTCATTCACAACCACCGGAGGGAGCCCAAGAATGGAATTCACAACACACCCCTAACCCTGACACACCCCTAACTCTAATCCCAACCCTAATCCCAACCGTAAATGTAATCCAAACCCTAACCCTATCTTTAGCCCCAACCCTAACTTAGCCCTAACCCTAACTTTAGCCCCAACCCTAACCATAGTCCTAACCCTAGCTCTAACCCTAACCCTAGCCCTAACCCTAGCCCTAACCCTATCCCTAACCCTAGCCCTAACCCTAACCCTAACTCTAGCCCTAACGGGAAAATGGAAATAAATTAAAAAAAAAATATTTTATTACTTTTCACTAACTAAGGGGGTGATGAAGGGGGGATTGATTTACTTTTATAGCGTTTTTTATTGCGGATTTTTATGATTGGCAGCTGTCACACACTAAAAGACGCTTTTTATAGCAAAAAAGTGTTTGCGTCTCCACATTTTGAGACCTATAATTTTTCCATATTTTGGTCCACAGAGTCATGTGAGGTCTTGTTTTTTGCGGGACGAGTTGACATTTTTATTGGTAACATTTTCGGGCACGTGACATTTTTTGATCGCTTTTTATTCTGATTTTTGTGAGGCAGAATGACCAAAAACCAGCTATTCATGAATTTCTTTTGGGGGTGGCGTTTATACCGTTCCACGTTTGGTAAAATTGATAAAGCAGTTTTATTCTTCGGGTCAGTACGAGTACAGCGAGATCTCATTTATATCATTTTTTTATGTTTTGGCGCTTTTATACGATAAAAACTATTTTATAGAAAAAATAATTATTTTTGCATCGCTTTATTCTGAGGACTATAACTTTTTTATTTTTTAGCTGATGATGCTGTATGGCGGCTCGTTTTTTGCGGGAGAAGATGATGTTTTTAGCGGTACCATGGTTATTTATATCTGTCTTTTTGATCGCGTGTTATTCCACTTTTTGTTCGGCAGTATGATAATAAAGCGTTGTTTTTTGCCTCTTTTTTTTTTTTTTTTACGGTGTTCACTGATGGGATTAACTAGTGGGACAGTTTTATAGGTCGGGTCATTACGAATGCGGCGACACTAAATATGTGTACTTTTATGGGTTTTTTTTTATTTAGATAGAGAAATGTATTTATGGGAATAATTATTATTTTTTTCTTTATTTAGGAATTTTTTTTTTTACACATGTGGAATTTTTTTTTTTTTTTTTACTTTTTTACTTTGTCCCAGGGGGGGACATCACAGATCGTTGATCTGACAGTTTGCACAGCACTCTGTCAGGTCAGCGATCTGACTTCCAGTGCTGCAGGCTTACCAGTGCTTGCTCTGAGCAGGCGCTTGGTAAGCCACCTCCCTGCAGGACGCGGATGCAGCCCCGCGGCCATTTTGGATGCGGGGCCTGCAGGGAGAGGAGGTAAGAGACGCTTGGAGCAATGCGATCACATCGCCTTGCTCCGAGGCTCTCAGGGAAGCCCGCAGGGAGCCCCCTCCCTGCACGATGCTTCCCTATTCCGCCGGAATACTGCGATCATGTTTGATCGCGGTGTGCCGGGGGTTAATGTGCCGGGGGCGGTCCGTGACCACTCCTGGCACATAGTGCCAGATGTCAGCTGCGATAGTCAGCTGACACCTGGCCGTGATCGGCCGCGCTCCCCCCGTGAGCGCTACCGATCGCATATGACGTACTATCCCGTCACTGGATATTAAGTCCCAGGTCACCTTGACGGGATAGTACGTCATATGGGATTAAGGGGTTAAAGTATTAATAAACCACTGAAGTTTGGATTGAAAGCCTGTGTGTTGCCTCATTACTGCGGCCCTGCCACTGCCTACCAGAGCAAATCCCTATGATAGATAGATAGATAGATAGATAGATAGATAGATAGATAGATAGATAGATAGATAGATAGATAGATAGATAGATAGATACACTACCATTCAAAGGTTTAGGGTCACCCAGACAATTTTGGGTTTTCCATGAAAACTCATACTTTTATTAATCAAATGAGTTGCCAAATGAATTTATGGTTCGAAAAAAAGATTTTTATTTGAAATAATAATTTTCTCCTTCAAACTTTGCTTTTGTCAAAGAATGCTCCCTTTGCAGCAATTACAGCATTGCAGACCTTTGGCATTCTAGCAGTTAATTTGCTGAGGTAATCTGGAGAAATTTCACCCCATGCTTCCAGAAGCCGCTCCCACAAGTTGGTTTGGCTTGATGGGCACTTTTTGCGTACCATACGGTCAAGCTGCTCCCACAACAACTCAATGGGGTTGAGATCTGGTGACTGCGCTGGCCACTCCATTACAGATAGAATACCAGCTGCCTACTTCTTCCCTAAATAGTTCTGGCATAATTTGGAGGAGTACTTTGGGTCATTGTCCTGTTGTAGGATGAAATTGGCTCCAATCAAGCGCTGTCCACAGAGTATGGCATGGTGTTGCAAAATGGAGTGATAGCCTTCCTTATTCAAAATCCCTTTTACAAATATCCCACTTTACCAGCACCAAAGCAACCCCAGACCATCACATTACCTCCACCATGCTTGACAGATGGCATCAGACACTCTTCCAGTATCTTTTCAGTTGTTCTGCGTCTCACAAATGTTCTTCTGTGTGATCCAAACACCTCAAACTTGGATTCGTCTGTCCATAACACTTTTTTCCAATCTTCCTCTGTCCGATGTCTGTGTTCTTTTGCACCTATTAATCTTTTCCTTTTATTAGCCAGTCTCAGATATGGCTTTTTCTTTGCCACTCTGCTCTCTGAAGGCCAGCACCCCGGAGTCGCCGCTTCACTGTAGACACTGACACTGGCATTTTGCATGTACTATTTAATGAAGCTGCCAGTTGAGGACCTGTAAGGCGTCGATTTCTCAAACTACAGACTCTAATGCACTTGTCTTGTTGCTCAGTTGTGCAGCGGGGCCTCCCACTTCTCTTTCTACTCTGGTCAGAGCCTGTTTGTGCTCTCCTCTGAAGGGAGTAGTACACACCATTGTAGGAAATCTTCAGTTTTTTTGGCAATTTCTTGCATGGAATGGTCTTCATTTTTCAGAACAAGAATAGACTGTCGAGTTTTTCTGGCCATTTTGAGAGTTTAATGGAACCAACAAATGTAATGCTCCAGATTCTCAACTAGCTCAAAGGAAATTCAGGTTTATAGGTTCTCTAATCAGCCAAACTGTTTTCAGCTGTGCTAACATACAAGGGTTTTCAAGGGTATTCTAACCATCCATTACAGTAGACTTCTTACACAGTTAGCAAACACAAAGTACCATAAGAACACTGGAGTGATGGTTGTTGGAAATGGGCCTCTATACACCTATGAAGATATTGCATTACAAACCAGACGCTTGGAGCTAGAATAGTCATTTACCACATTTACAATGTATAAAGTGTATTTCTGAATCATTTAATGTTAGCTTCATTGGAAATAACTGTGCTTTTCTTTAAAAAATAAGGAAATTTCTAAGTGACTCTAAACTTTTGAACGGTAATGTAGATAGATAGATAAATAGATGTATCGATAGATAGATCTATAGATAGATAATTGCAAAAAATGAGAGCAGCACAGAATAACAAAACAGGTTTAGGGTGCAAAGCCATTCAGGCATGTACCAAACCTTAAACTAGAAATCCAAAAAGTCAGAGGCAGCACACCATAGTAGATCATGTTCAAAAAGTGTTCAGAACCTGAACACTTTTTGACCCTGATCTACTATGGTGTGCTGCCTCTGACTTTTTGGATTTCTATAGATAGATAGATATATCTATAGATAGATAGATAAATAGATTTATAGATAGATAAATAGATATGTCTATAGATATATCCATAGATAGATAAATAGATATATCAACAGATAGATCTATAGATAGATAGATAATAGATAGATAATTAAATAAAATTTGGCAGCACTACCCCAAAAAAAACAGGTGCAATAAAACCTGTAAAGGTGATGTCCAAACCTCCAAAGTAGAAAATCAGAAAAAAACAGGCAGCACTCCAAAAATCAAAATGAAAAACCGTGGCTTTACTGATCCATTAGCAGAAACATTTCGGCAGATTTCTCTGCCTTTCTCAAGCAGTGGACAAACATTAAGTGAACATTTAAATAGTGTTTCTACAGTATACCATCCATCAATTATGTAAAACAGTGTTAATTAATACATCAGATGCTCATACCAGCACATTCAGTGATACATGTGAACAAGTCACCCAGTTGATATACACTGCTCAAAAAAATAAAGGGAACACTAAAATACCGCATCCTAGATATCTCTGAATGAAATATTCCAGTTGCAAATTTTTATTCAGTGCATAGTGGAATGTGTTCAGAACAATAAAACATAACAATTATCAATGTAAATCAAAATGAATATCCCATGGAGGTCTGGATTTGGAATGATACTCAAAATCAAGGTGGAAAATCAAATTACAGGCTGATCCAACTTCAGTGGAAATGCCTCATGACAAGGAAAAGATGCTCAGTATTGTGTGTGGCCTCCACGTGCCTGTTTGACTTCCCTACTGTACAATGCCTGGGCATGCTCCTGATGAGGCGTCAGATGGTCTACTGAGGGATCTCCTCCCAGACCTGGACTAAAGCATCCGCCATCTCCTGGACAGTCTGTGGTGCAATGTGCCTTTGGTGAATGGAGCGAGACATGATGTCCCAGATGTGCTCAATCGGATTCAGGTCTGGGGAACGGGCGGGCCAGTCCATAGCTTCAATGCCTTCATCTTGCAGGAACTGCTGACACACTCCAGCCACATGAGGTCTGGCATTGTCCTGCATTTGGAGGAACCCATGGCCAACTGCACCAGCATATGATCTCTCAAGGGGTCTGAGGATCTCATCTCGGTACCTAATGGCAGTCAGGCTACCTCTGGCGAGCACATGGAGGGCTGTGCGGCCCTCCAAAGAAATGCCACCCCACACTATTGCTGACCCACTGCTAAACCGGTCATGCTGAAGGATGTTGCAGGCAGCAGATCATTCTCCACAGCATCTCCAGACTCTGTCACGTCTATCACATGTGCTCAGTGTGAACCTGCTTTCATCTGTGAAGAGTACAGGGCGCCAGTGGCGTATTTGCCAATCCTGGTGTTCTGTAACAAATGCCAAGCATCCTGCACGGTGTTGGGCTGTGAGCACAACCCCCATCTGTGGACGTCGGGCACTCAGACCATCCTCATGGAGTCGGTTTCTAACCGTTTGTGCAGACACATGCACATTTGTGGCCTGCTGGAGGTCATTTTACAGGGCTCTGGCAGTGCTCCTCCTGTTCCTCCTTGCACAAAGGCGGAGGTAGCGGTCCTGCTGCTGGGTTGTTGCCCTCCTATGGCCCCCTCCACATCTCCTGGTGTACTGGCCTGTCTCCTGGTAGCGCCTCCAGCCTCTGGACACTTCGCTGACAGACACAGCAAACCTTCTTGCCACAGCTCGCATTGATGTGCCATCCTAG
Source organism: Ranitomeya variabilis (assembly GCF_051348905.1). Taxonomy (NCBI): domain Eukaryota; kingdom Metazoa; phylum Chordata; class Amphibia; order Anura; family Dendrobatidae; genus Ranitomeya; species Ranitomeya variabilis. The sequence continues at coordinate 126,693,288 of NC_135233.1, forward strand.
ATGAGCTGCACCACCTGAACCACTGTAACAACCCTGCCGGCATCACTGCATGGCCTTCCATTCCCCACCTGCCTGTTACATGAACTCACTCATCCAGTGCCATGCTGTGAGATCTGTCTGCTGCCGGGTCCATGCCATGTGTTTCATGACGGCTTGCTCTGTGTACACTTCCTGGCTGTGTGCATAGGGGGTCGGCGCCAGCCACTCCGGATTCTTATTGAGACTGTGTGCACCTCCCTTGGGTGTTCCTGGCCAATAGCCTTGAGGCCTCTGATACTTAAGGCATCCTCACCCATTGGAGGATGCCTGAGAAAACTATTCCCCTCAGTTAGCACTTGCTACTGAGCTGCCAGGTCGTGTCTGTTTCCTGTCTCTGAGGGCTGCAATATTGCAGGCCTTCCTCTGTGTTCTGTTTGTGTATCCGTGTCCGTTCCTGCCTGAACTCTGGTCTATGTCCGTTCCTGTTCCTTCTTTGTCATTTGTCATTTCCCACTCTGCTGTGTGTACCTCCGCCTTATCCTTCTGCTCTGCTTGCCACTGTCAGTGGCTCTGCATCTTTCTGCTCTGTTCGCCACTACCCGTGGTTCTGCACTACTCTGCTCAGTTCTGCCACAACCTGTGGTTCTGTGCTCTTTTGCTCCTGGCGTTACCTTTTGCGGTTCTGGCTCTTGGCTCCGCCTCCAGCGTCTCCGCTATTTGCTCCGCCTCCAGCATCTCTGCTCTTGGCTCCGCCCCCAGCGGCTCCGTCCTTGGCTCTGCCTTCTCCTTCTCTACTCTTGGCTCTGCCTTCTCTTTCTCTACTCTTTGCTCTGCCTTCTCCTTCTCTGCTCTTAGCTCCACCTCCTGCTCTTACTCCGCCTCCTGTGATTCTGCTTTGCATCCACTCTTGCTCTACTTTAATTCTGCAACTTGCTGTACGGGTCTCTACCTGTTTCTTTATGTTCTTCAGTCTGAACAGGTTCTTACCTGTTTCCATACATCCACCTGAATACCAGTTCCTACCGGAGTATCAGCCCTGTCTGCCAGTGCCAGCCGTATCCGCCTGTCTGCCTGAGTGCCAGCCGCGCCCGTCTGCCTGCCTGTATCTCCGTCAAGCCAGTCTGCCCGTCAGGACCTCTGCCATACCTGCCCGTCAGCCAGTGTCACAGCCGTGCCTTCCTGTGTCTTGTCCCCGGTGCGACCAGCATCCACAGTCCGACTCCACCCTGGAGTGGTACCTGGTAGCTTCCTATTGCTCAAGTCTGACCTCACCATCAGAGGCTCCAGCGAACACCTAGGAAGCTACTTAGTTACGCCCCTTCCAGGGAAGTTCGGTCTGTGGTCCAGTGGGGCCACACCCCCAGGCGCCCGCGCCAACCAGTCTCGGCGCGAGCGTTACAACCACTTGTGTGTGTTGTAGAGTCTGTCTCATGCTACCAGGAGTGTGAAAGCACAGCCAACATTCAAAAGTGACCAAAACATCAGCCAGAAACCATTGGTACTGAGATGTAGTCTGTAGTCCCCACCTGCAGAACCACTCCTTTATTGAGTGTGTCTTGATAATTGTCAATAATTTCCATCTGTTCTCTATTCCATTTGCACAACAGCATGTGAAATTGATTGTCAAACAGTGTTGCTTCCTAAGTGGACAGTTTGATTTCACAGAAGTTTGATTTACTTGTAGGAGTTATATTCTGTTGTTTAAGTGTTCCCTTTATTTTTTTTGAGCAGTGTACATCTGTTTCTAAAGTCCAGCAATGTAATAAAGTGCCAATGAGCTCATATAAAAAAAGATAACATATTCATATGGTGGTACTAAAAACAGTCACATTACAGAAAAAAAATCTATGGAGGTAACCAAGAAAGGCAGGGCATTCAGTTCCCTATGCACCAGGCTGCACAAAGAAAAACTCCGCCCCGCCTCCCCGCACCTCACAATGGGGCAGCGGATGCGTTGGAAAACTGCATCCGCTGCCCCCGTTGTGCGGCGCATTCACAGCTAGCGTCGATGCGCCGCAACATCGCATACCCTCACCTCTGTTCTTCCCACTTGCCTTGCCCTTGTGCGGTGGGAAGTGGGGTAATAGTTGTGGGGTTGATGTCAGATGTTTTATGTCCGCTGACATCAAGCCCAGGGGTTAGTAATGGAGAAGCATTTATCAGACATCTCCATTACTAACACCATAGTCAAATTTAATAAAGACACATACAGAGTAAAGTCCTTTAATTGAAATACACATTCCCCAACCCTCTTTTACCCATTTATTAACATAAAAATCAAAGTAATTCTCACCTTTCTGCCGATGATCCATTAATGCTCATGTCCCATGACGATCCGGATGGTTTGGTGAGCGGTCACATCAGTAAGGCTACTTTCACACTAGCGTCGTGCACTGCACGTCGCTATGCGACATTGCGGTGCATCGACGCTAGCTGTGAATGCGCCGCACAACGGGGGCAGCGGATGCAGTTTTCCAATGCATCCGCTGCCCCATTGTGAGGTGCGGGGAGGCGGGGGCGGAGTTGTGGCCGCGCACGCACGGTCGGAAATGCTGCAGACGACGCACCAAAAAACATTACAAGCAACGTTTTTTGGTGGCGACGGTCCGACGCAACCGTCGCACGACGGTTGCAACGTGTGGCAATGTGTCGCACTGCGTCGCTAATAAAAGTCTATGGAGAAAAAACACATCCTGCAAGCACTTTTGCAGGATGCGTTTTTTCTGCAAAACGACGTATAGCGACGTGCAGTGCACGACGCTAGTGTGAAAGAGGCCTAAGCGCTGGCTGTCTCCAGGTGTCGATTGTCCCAGGTGAGCACCAGGCTACTTAACTGAGCTGTTACGGTAGTCCCAGACCTCTGCTAGATGTAAATTCAGCTGGTGTTGTTTTTCTCTCTCTGTGCCTTGTGTTCTGTTTGTAGATCTTTTATTGCCTGACTCTGGACCTCGTTCGGACTATACGTCTCACTTGCCACCGCACCATGGCAAGTGGGTAGAGCGGAGGCTAAGTGCTAGAATTCGCACATCTAATGGATGCACCGCTTCTGGGGCGGCTGAGGGCTGATGTTCTGAGTCTGGGAGGGGGCCAATATCCATGGACCTGTCCCGGCCTATTAATATCAGCCCAGAGCTGTCTGTTTAGCCTTTGTTTGGTAGTAAATATAGGGGGAAAACCGACTAATTTTTTGTGAGGGCCATCCTTATAACAATCAGTAAAGGCTAAGCAAACAGCTGTGAGCTATTATTAATACGCTGGAAACCTTTATGGTCATTAGCCCCTTCCCAGATTAACATCAGCCCCCAGCTGTCAGCTTTCCCTCAGCTGGTTAGTAAAATTACGGGGGACCCCACATCGTTTTTTTTTTAATATGTGTGGTACCCAGCAGGTGCTGACTACAAGTCTCATCAGCGTCGCCTGGTCTCGCTGATCGCACGGAGACCGGACAGCAATGATGAGAGCTCCCTTCAGCACCCCTGCAGTTAGTACTGCTTTTCCCAGGCGTCAGTGTCAGTGGAAACACTAGCCTGCGCAGACCTATAGATGTGAATGGGTGTACGTGTGTGTCTGGTTCTGAGAACACTGTCACCACACTACCAGAGACACTGACATGGGAAAGAGGCCATATGCTGTGCTGGTGTACGGAAGCCATACTGGGGGCTTCTCACAGAACGACAAGTCCCCCTCACACACGGGCACAGCCCCTCACTTTCTGCCAGTGCACTGTTACTTAGCAACAATTTCTTCCGGTTTCCACGGCGCTGCCTACAGAGTTAGCCCCTCCCTTTCCTCTCCGGTCACGTGACCTCTTTGGACCCCATTTTCGTTACAGTGAGCGCGGGACAAAGAGGCCTAAAATATGTCATCATCGCTCTCCGAGCAGCCCGAGGAGCTGAAGAGCAGCCCGGAGGACGGGGAGAAAGGGGCGGCAAGCGCTACCGAGAAGAAAGGGGCGGCAAGCGCTACCGAGGACAAAGGAGCAGCATGTCCTCCCGGGGAGAAAGGGGAGGCAAGTGCTGCCGAGGAGAAAGGGGCGGCAAGTGCTGCTGAGGAGAAAGGGGCGGCAAGTGCTGCCGAGGAGAAAGGGGCGGCAAGTGCTGCCGAGGAGAAAGGGGCGGCAAGTGCTGCCGAGGACAAAGGAGCAGCATGTCCTCCCGGGGAGAAAGGGGAGGCAAGTGCTGCCGAGGAGAAAGGGGCGGCAAGTGCTGCCGAGGAGAAAGGGGCGGCATGTCCTGCCGGGGAGAGCAGTGCGCTGGCCACAGACGCCGAAGATAGGTCCTCATCATCCAAGCAAGCCGAGAGTCAGACCAAGAAGCTGAAGAGCAGCCCGGAGGACGGAGAGGAAGCAGAGGCTTGTGCTGCCGGGGAGAGCAGTGCGCAGGACTCTGCAGACACCGGGGTAATGTATCCGTGTGGGGTGTACAGCCCGGGCTGTGTGTGACACGTGTGTTGTGCTCTGTGTGCGGGACACTGCTGTATGTAACCCTGCTATATGTATCAATGTGGCAGCTATAGGTACAGAGGAAGGGCGCACAGGCCGGGCGCCGGCCTCCTCTGGACCCATAGCTGGCACAGGCCACGCATTGGCCTCCTCTGGACCCATAGCTGGCACAGGCCGGGCGCCGGCCTCCTCTGGACCCATAGCTGGCACAGGCCGGGCGCCGGCCTCCTCTGGACCCATAGCTGGCACAGGCCGGGCGCCGGCCTCCTCTGGACCCATAGCTGGCACAGGCCGGGCGCCGGCCTCCTCTGGACCCATAGCTGGTGCTGGTCACAACTTCACTAGCTGCAATGGTTCGAGGAAAAATGTCCAGCTTGCACGATATGGCACGCGCGCATTCATTTTTTACATATGGTCGTCTACACCTGGGGTTTTCAGATCTCATTGGCACAGTTTATTTTTATGAGAGCAAATTGCTATATTCACACTACCTGGGTCCAGCTCTGAGTCTTTGCTGCTCCCCGTGTTTGTTATTGTTTGCGGCTCTAATGGCATATCGACAGCACTGCAGCCAATCATGGAACAACTGGTACCGTGTATTCAGACCGAGCTGCTGAACGCCATTGTTGGCTCCATCCCTGTTCAGGTAATGTCAGAGCTGCAGACAATAAGACACTGGTGGGAAAAATGATTTATGGTCTGTCCCTTTTGTACTTGCAGTGATTCTCGCATGTGTTCATTGAATACATGCGGAATCACCACTTCCTATACATAGACTGTTATTTATCTTGCGGCAACGGAGCGTCTCCGCAAGATAAATAGACATGCTGCGGTCTATAAAGACGCACCACAAGTCCTATTATGCTGGTCTGCCGCCTGCGTCCCCTCCACTATGCTGTAATATCTGGACGCTGCGGCTGTACGCAGCATCCAATCCGCAGCAAATACTGAAGGAATACGCCCTTTGGAAACACAGCTTAATAACTTGAAGTAATCGTTTTCTGTGTGACTTTCAGTTCTGCCCATGGTTCTGGAGGATTTTTACCACACTCTTCTTTACAACGATGCTTGATTGATTACAATTGCAAAGTGCTTGAAACAACCAAGTAACTTTGCAATTTTACTTATTAAAAATCCTCTCCCTTTTTAAGAACAAAAGAATTTTACATTTTATAGTGCACAGCTCACTGACTTGGCTACTGGCCACCCTGCAGTCTGAGTGGCAGGTCTCCCAGCTAAGGGCGCAGCACCTCGAGGAGGCTGTATATGTCAAAAGTTTGATCATGCCGCTCTGAAGCTGGTCTGATCAATGGATCCGATGTGCCGAAGTACCATTGTGCGTCTCCCATGTTGTAGAGGTAAACTTTTCTCTAATAGCAGACTGGGAGAGCACTCAGTTCGGACCAGCGGCATGACTATGCTGCTGATCTGATCAGTGATTTATCGTGTCTCCCCTGCTGTCGCATCAGCACACAGGCGAGAGCACAAAGCACTTTGATTGCAGCTGTCATCGTTATCTGAGGTCATTTTCATCGAGTAAAGGCTGAGTCACACGTAACGATATCGTTGCAACGTCACGCTTTTGGTGACGTAGCAACGATTCCGATAACGATCTCGTTATGTGTGACAGCGACCAACGATCAGGCCCCTGCTGGGAGTTCGTTGGGGAATGATCAGGACCATTTTCTGGTCGCTGATCACCCGCTGTCATCGCTGGATCGGCGTGTGTGACGCCGATCCAGCGATGTGTTCACTTGTAACCAGGGTAAATATCGGGTTACTAAGCGCAGGGCCGCGCTTAGTAACCCAATATTTACCCTGGTTACCATTGTAAAAGTTAAAAAAAAAAAACAGTACATACTCACATTCTGATGTCTGTCACGTCCCCCGGCATCCACGGGGTTAAAACTGCTTTCGGCAGGAGCGCTGCTAATGCACGCGCTGCTGCCGAGAGCTTCCCTGCACTGACTGTCAGCGCCGGCCGTAAAGCAGAGCACAGCGGTGACGTCACCGCTGTTACTGCCAGCGCTGACACAGTCAGTGCAGGGAAGCTCTCGGCAGCAGCGCCTGCATTAGCAGCGCTCTTGCTGAAAGCAGTTTTAACCCTGTGGACGCCGGCGGGGGACGTGACAGACATCGGAATGTGAGTATGTAGTGTTTATGTTTTTTTTTTACTTTTACAATGGTAACCAGGGTAAATATCAGGTTACTAAGCGCGGCCCTGCACTTAGTAACCCGATGTTTACCCCTGTTACCCGGGTGCTGCAGGGGGACTTCGGCATCGTTGAAGACAGTTTCAACGATGCCGAAGTCAGTTTCCCTGATCGTTGGTCCCTGGAGAGAGCTGTCACACAGACAGCGACCACACAACGACTTACTAACGATCACGGCCAGGTTGTATCGCTGGTCGTGATCGTTGGTAACTCGTTTAGTGTGACTCCAGCTTAAGGCTATGTGCCCAAGTAGCAGAAAGTTTGCAGAATTTTTCTGATCAAATCCGGACTCCCTTTGCAGGAAATCAGCTTGCGTTTTTATCGCGTATTTGTCGCATTTTTTTTCCATTTTTTTTTTTTTTCACTAGTCTGAATACAATTCTATAGCGGCAAAACAGCCGATTTTTCCACAAAATTAATGAACATGCTGTGTTTTTTCCGCAATGCTTTTCCACTGCGGGAAAAAATGCAGCATGGGCACAAATTGCGCAATGCATTAAAATAATGGGATGCTTTACGTAAGCGTTTTTTAAAGTGCTTCCGCAGCGGAAAACTGCCGCAAAAACGCTTAAACGCTAATAATCCGCAACATGGGCACATAGCCTTAGGCTTCAATCAGATTTTTTTTTGTCTGAGAAAATCAACCAAATTATTCTGATTAAAATGAGATATGACTGTCATCCGATTTTCTTGTATATAGAAAGATTGAAAAAAATCTCCATTCTGACTCCATGAAAATTGGACCGTATAGTAATAAGCCCAGTGTGCAGGAGGACACTCGCAGGTAATGTCACTGGCCTCTGCGGGGAATAGAGACACTGTTTAGCTGAATAGTAATAAGCTGACAGCAGACCGCATACCGCCTTCCTTTTACAGGGCAAAGGGGAACAAACTGCACAAATGAGGAGGCACTCTGGGACAGAGAAGGACCAGCCCCTGAAAAAAGCGTCACTGGTGATGCATGGTTTCAAGGAGGGGCTCTGAAAATGACCCCCAGCCTCTGCCCCCTGCTCTGATGAGGCTTTGCCTATCCCAGCATGCACTGGGGATACTCAAAACGAATCGCCATCAGACAAAGTAGAGAAAAAAATGCAAAAGTAGTTACTGTAGTTGGGGAACAGTAGGGAATTTTTAAAGCAAGTATGTTAGAAAATAGTTTAGATTATGGGATTAAATACCGTATATACTCAAGTATAAGCTGACCTGAGTATAAGCCGAGACCCCTAATTTTGCCACAAAAAACTGGGAAAACTTAATGACTCGAGTATAAGCCTAGGGTGGGAAATGCAGCAGCTATCGGTAAATGTCAAAAGTAAAAATAGATACCAATTAAAGTAAAATTAATTGAGACATCATTAAGTGTTTTTTTAATATCCATATTGAATCAGGAGCCCCATATAATGCTCCATACAGTTCATGATGGGCCCCATAAGATGCTCCATACAAAATACGCCCCATATAATGCTCCATAAAGTTTATGATGGGCACCATAAGATGCTCCATATTAAAATATGCCCCATATAATCCTGCATAAAGGTTAATAATGGCCCCATAAGATGCTCCATAGAGATATTTGCCCAATATAATGCTGCACAAATGTTGATTATGGCCCCATAAGATGCTCCATAGAGATATTTACCCCATATAGTGCTGCACAAACGTTAATTATGGCCCCATAAGATGCTCCATACAGACACTTGCCCCATATAGTGCTGCACATACGTTGATTATGGCCCTATAAGATGCTCCATACAGATACTTGCTCCATATAGTTATGCACAAACGTTAATTATGGCCCCATAAGATGCTCCATAAAGATATTTGCCCCATATAGTGCTGCACAAATGTTGATTATGGCCCCATAAGATGCTCCATAGAGATATTTGCCCCATATGCTGTTGCTGCGATAAAAAAAAATCACATACTCACCTCTCGTCGCTCAGGCCCCCGGCACTTTCAATATTCACCTGTCCTCGTTCCGGGCGCCGTTCCGTCTTCAGCGTCTTCTGCATTGACGTTCAGGCAGAGGGCACACACTAACCACGTCATTGCGCCCTCTGACCTGAGCGTCACTGCAGAAGACGCGTCCGGATCGAGGAGAGGTGAATATCGCGCAGCGCTCCCCCTCCCCATTATACTCACCTGCTCCTGGCGCGGTCCCTGGTTCTCCGGCGCCGCAGTAGCAATGAATATGCGGCTCCACCCCTATGGGAGTGGAGTCGGGTCCATATTCATTACTGTAATGAGTGGTACCATGTGACCGCTCAGTACAGGAAGAAGCTGCGAGGCCGGGAGAACCAAGGACCGCGCCGGGAGCAGGTGAGTATTATTAGACTCCCCTCCCCTGCCGACCCCTGGATATGACTCGAGTATAAGCCGAGGGGGGGACTTTCAGCCCCAAAAAATGGGCTGAAAATCTCGGCTTATACTCCAGTATATACGGTACATAGTGAAAAAGGCCTTCAGATCACTGCCAGCAATCCTGTCACTTTAACCCCCTAAATGCTGCGATCAAATTTGATTGCATGATTTTGGGAGCAGGCATAGGGAATAAAGTTATTAGAATGGTGTCACTTTTGGGAATTTTCTGTTATATAGACCCTCAGTCACTTCAAATGTGAGATGGTCCCTAAAGAAAAAAAGAAAGCTTTGTAAACTTTTTTTTTTTTTTTTTTTTAAATGTGAAATCGTTGGTTAATGTTCAACCCTTAACTTCCTAACAAGAAAATATTTTGTTTAACCCCTTCACCCCCAAAGGTGGTTTGCACGTTAATGACCGGGCCAATTTTTACAATTCTGACCACTGTCCCTTTGAGGTTATAACTCTGGAACGCTTCAACGGATCTTGGCGATTCTGACATTGTTTTCTCGTGACATATTGTACTTCATGATAGTGGTAAAATTTCTTCGATATAACTTGCGTTTATTTGTGAAAAAAACGAATATTTGGCGTAAATTTTGAAAATTTCGCAATTTTCCAACTTTGAATTTTTATGCCCTTAAATCACAGACATATGTCACACAAAATACTTAATAAGTAACATTTCCCACATGTCTACTTTACATCAGCACAATTTTGGAACCAACATTTTTTTTTGTGACGGAGTTATAAGGGTTAAAAGTTGACCAGCAATTTCTCATTTTTACAACACCATTTTTTTTTAGGGACCACATCTCATTTGAAGTCATTTTGAGGGGTCTATATGATAGAAAATACCCAAATGTGACACCATTCTAAAAACTGCACCCCTCAAGGTACTCAAAACCACTTTCAAGAAGTTTATTAACCCTTCAGGTGTTTCACAGGAATTTTTGGAATGTTTAAATAAAAATGAACATTTAACTTTTTTTCACACAAAATTTATTTCAGCTCCAATTTGTTTTATTTTACCAAGGGTAACAGGAGAAAATAGACCCCAAAAGTTGTTGTACAATTTGTCCTGAGTACGCTGATACCCCATATGTGGGTGTAAACCATTGTTTGGGCGCAGGGCAGAGCTCGGAAGGGAAGGAGCGCCATTTGACTTTTCAATGCAAAATTGACTGGAATTGAGATGGGACGCCATGTTGCATTTGGAGAGCCCCTGATGTGCCTAAACATTGAAACCCGCCACAAGTAACACCATTTTGGAAAGTAGACCCCTTAAGGAACTTATCTAGATGTGTGTTGAGCACTTTGACCCAACAAGTGCTTCACAGAAGTTTATAATGCAGAGCCGTAAAAATAAAAAATCATATTTTTTCACAAAAATGATCTTTTCGCCCCCATTTTTTTATTTCCCCAAGGGTAAGAGAAGAAATTAGACCACAAAAGTTATTGTGCAATTTGTCCTGAGTACGACGATACCCCATATGTGGGGGTAAACCACTGTTTGGGCGCATAGCAGAGCTCAGAAGGGAAGGAGCGCTATTTTACTTTTCAATGCAAAATTGACTGGAATTAAGATGGGATGCCATGTTGCGTTTGGAGAGCCCCTGATGTGCCTAAACATTAAACCCCCCCCCAAGTGACACCATTTTGGAAAGTAGACCCCCTAAGGAACTTATCTAGATGTGTTTTGAGAGCTTTGAACCCCCAAGTGTTTCACTACAGTTTATAACGCAGAGCCGTGAAAATAAAAATTCTTTTTTTTTTTCACACAAATGATTTTTTAGCCCCGAGTTTTGTATTTTCACAAGGGTATCAGGATAAATTGGACCCCAAAAGTTGTTGTCCAATTTGTCCTGAGTACGCTGATACCCCATATGTGGGGGGGAACCACTGTTTGGGCGCATGACAGAGCTCGGAAGGAAAGGAGCGCCATTTGGAATGCAGACTTAAATGGATTGGTCTGCAGGCGTCACGTTGCATTTGCAGAGCCCCTGATGTACCAAAACAGTACAAACCCCCCACAGGTGACCCCATATTGGAAACTAGACCCCCCAAGGAACTTATTTAGATGTGTTGTGAGAACTTTGAACCCCCAAGTGTTTCACTACAGTTTATAACGCAGAGCCGTGAAAATAAAAATTCTTTTTTTTTTCACAAAAATGATTTTTTGGCCCCCAGTTTTGTATTTTCACAAGGGTAGCAGGAGAAATTGGACCCCAAAAGATGATGTCCAATTTGTCCTGAGTACGCTGATACCCCATATGTTGGGGTAAACCCCTGTTTGGGCACACGGGAGAGCTCTGAAGGGAAGGAGCACGGTTTTCCTTTTTCAACGCAGAATTGGCTGGAATTCAGATCGGATGCCATGTCCCGTTTGGAGAGCCCCTGATGTGCCTAAACAGTGGAAACCCCCCAATTATAACTGAAACCCTAATCCAAACACACACCTTACTCTAATCCCAACAGTAACCCTAACCACTCCTCTAACCCAGACACACCCAACCCTATTCCCAACCGTAAATGTAATCCAAACCCTAACCCTATCTTTAGCCCCAACCCTAGCCCCTAACCCTAACCCTAGCAATAACCCTAGCCCTATCACTAGACCTAACACTAGCCGTAACACTAACCCTAGCCCCAACCCTAGCCCTTACCCTAACCCTAGCCCCAACCCTAGCCCTAACCCTAGCAATAACCCTAGCCCTATCACTAGCCCCAACCCTAGCCCTTACCCTAGCCCTAACCCTAGCCCCAACCCTAACCCTAGCCCTAACTCTAGTCCTAACTCTAGCCCTAACCCTAACCCTAATGGGAAAATGGAAATAAATACATTTACTTTTCACTAACTAAGGGGGTGATGAAGGGGGGTTTGATTTACTTTTATAGCGGGTTTTTTAGCGGATTTTTATGATTGGCAGCCGTCACACACTGAAAGACGCTTTTCATTGCAAAAAATATTTTTTGCGTTACCACATTTTGAGAGCTGTAATTTTTCCATATTTGAGTCCACAGAGTCATGTGAGATCTTGTTTTTTGCGGGACGAGTTGACGTTTTTATAGGTAACATTTTCGGACACGTGACATTTTTTATTGCTTTTTATTCCGATTTTTGTGAGGCAGAGTGATCAAAAACCAGCTATTCATGAATTTCTTTTGGGGGAGGCGTTTATACCGTTCCGCGTTTGGTAAAATTGATAAAGCAGTTTTATTCGTCGGGTCAGTACGATTACAGCGATATCTCATTTATATCATTTTTTTATGTCTTGGCGCTTTTATACGATAAAAACTATTTTATAGAAAAAATAATTATTTTGGTATCGCTTTATTCTCAGGACTATAACTTTTTTATTTTTTTGCTGATGATGCTGTATGGCGGCTCGTTTTTTGCGGGACAAGATGACGTTTTCAGCGGTACCATGGTTTAATTATATCAGTCTTTTTGATCGCGTGTTATTCCACTTTTTGTCCGGCGGTATGATAATAAAGCGTTGTTTTTTGCCTCGTTTTTTTTTTTTTTTTTTTCTTACGGTGTTTACTGAAGGGGTTAACTAGTGGGGCAGTTTTATAGGTTGGGTCGTTACGGACGCGGCAATACTAAATATGTGTACTTTTATTGTTTTTTTTTATTTTATTTAGCTAAAGAAATGTATTTATGGGAATAATAATTTTTTTTTTTCTTTATTTAGGATATATATATATATATTTTTTTTCTTTTTTTACACACGTGGGGAATTTTTTTTTTTACTTTTTTACTTTGTCCCGGGGGGGGGACATTACAGATCATTGATCTGACAGAGTGCACAGCACTCTGTCAGATCGACGATCTGCTGTGCAGGGCTGCAGGCTTACCAAGTGTCTGCTCTGAGCAGACACTCGGTAAGCCACCTCCCTCCCTGCAGGACCCGGATGCCGTGGCCATCTTGGATCCGGGACCTGCGGCGAGGAGGGAGGTAGGAGACCCTCGGAGCAACGCGATCACATCGCGTTGCTCTGGGGGTCTCGGGGAAGCCCGCAGGGAGCCCCCTCCCTGCGCGATGCTTCCCTATACCGCCGGTACACCGCGATCATGTTTGATCGCGGTGTGCCGGGGGTTAATGTGCCGGGGGCGGTCCGTGACCGCTCCTGGCACATAGTGCCGGATGTCCGCTGCGATATGCAGCTGACACTCGGCCGCGCTCCCCCCGTGAGCGCGGCCGATCGCGTATGACGTACTATCCCGTCGGTGGTCATACGGGCCCACCCCACCTTGACGGGATAGTACGTCAGATGTCAGAAAGGGGTTAAAAAAAAAATTGTGCTGATGTAAAGTAGACATGTGGGAAATGTTATTTATTAAAGGTAACCTTTCACCCCCAAAATCGAAGGTGAGCTAGGCTCACCAGCATCAGGGGCTTATCTACAGCATTCTGTAATGCTGTAGATAAGCCCCCGATGTATCCTGAAAGATGAGAAAAAGAGTTTAGATTATACTCACTCAGGGGCGGTCCCGGTACGATGGGCGTCGCAGTCCGGGGCCTCCCATCTTCTTACGATGACGTCCTCTTCTTGTAGTCACGCTGCGGCTCTGGGAAAGGTCAGAGAGGCCCGGCACCTGCGCACTGCAGTACTTTGCTCTGCCCTCAACAGGACAGACAAAGTACGCCTGCGCTGTAGCTGCAGTGTGAATACAAGAAGAGGACGTCATCGTAAGAAGATAGGAGTCGCGGTCCAGTCCGGGGCCTCCTATCGGACCGGACGGCAGCAGGACCACCCCTGGGTGAGTATAATCTAACCTCTTTTTCTCATCTTTCAGGATTCATCGGGGGCTTATCTACAGCATTACAGAATGCTGTAGATAAGCCCCTGATGCTTGTGGGCTTAGGACACCTTTGATTTTGGGGGTGACAGGTTCCCTTTAACTCTTTTGTGACACCACTCTGATTTAAGGGCACAAAAATTCAAAGATTGAAAATTGCTAAATTTTCACCAAATTTCTGTTGCGTTTATTTGTGAAGGAAAAGAAGTCATATAGAAGAAATGTTACCACTGTCATGAAGTACAAGAAGTCATAAAAAAACAGTCTCAGAATCAGTAGGATCCCTTGAAGCGTTTCAGAGTTATAACCTCAAAGTTTTTAAGTGGTCAGAATTGTAAAAATTGGCCTGTCATTAAGGTGATAACAGGCTTGTGTGTGTGAAGGATTCAGAAAAGTTAATTCGTAAGGCTAGTTTCACACTAGCGTTTATCCGGGCTGCGGACTTCCTCCGTGAAGCCCTGCCCACTGCGGCGCCGCTTCGTTCAGCTACGCCTACGCGGCGTGCGCACCCTATCTTTAACATTGGGTACGCAGGCCATGCCTCTGTATGGTGCGGCATTTGCACGAAAATGCAACATACTACGTTTGGCGCAGGTCGTCGCACCGTCAAAACGATGCATGCGGCATCCGCATACAGCGAAGAGGCGCGGCAGTGGGCGGGGCTTCACTGAGTAAGTCCGTAGCCCGGATAAACGCTAGTGTGAAACTAGCCTTAGGGGCCAGATACTTTTTTTGTAATTCCAAAATATAGTTACATGAAAATCTTTCACTCACCTGAGTAGATTACTGTAATTGATAAAAAAGATAGCCTTTATTCAAATACCAGTATATTACAAAAGTCTAATTACTTTTCCACTGTACATAGTGCTATCAAGTACTTTCATTGCTAATATCTCAAAAACGAAAGAGGCAAAAAAAAAGGTTTTATTCTGCTCTGCAGCCAATATTACATCGTGTTGAGTTCAGTGTGAACATTTTTGTTCTTTAACCCCTTCACCCCAAAGCCTGTTTTCACCTAAGTGACAGGGCCAATTTTTACAATTCTGACCACTGTCACTTTATCAGGTCATAACTCTGAAACGCTTCAATGGATCCTGCTGGTTCTGACATTGTTTTCTCGTGACATATTGTACTTCATGATAGTGGCAAAACTTCTTCGATATGACTTGCATTTATTTGTGAAAAAAACAAAAATTTGTCAAATTATGAAAATTTAGCAATTTTCAAACTTTTAGTTTTTATGCCCTTAAATTAGAGAGTTATATCTTATAATATAGTTAATAAACAACATTTCCCACATGTCTGCTTTACATCAGCACAACTTTGGAAACATATTTTTTTTTTGTTAGGGAGTTATAAGGGTTAAAAGTTGACCAGCGATTTCTAATTTTTGCAACAAAATTTGCAAAACTATTTTTTTTACGGATCACCTCACACTTGAAGTGACTTTGAGGGGTCTATATGACAGAAAATGCCCAAAAGTGACACCATTCTAAAAACTGCACCCCTCAAGGTACTCAAAACCACATTCAAAAAGTTTATTAACCCTTCAGGTGCTTCACAGGAATTTTTGGAATATTTTAAAAAAAATTGAACATTTAACTTTTTTTTTCACAAAATTTTCACTTCAGATCCAATTTGTTTTATTTTACCAAGGGTAACAGGAGAAATTGGACCAAAAAAGTCGTTGTACAATTTGTCCTGAGTACGCCGATACCCCACATGTTGGGGTAAACCATTGATTGGGCACATGGCAGAGCTCGGAAGGGAAGGAGCACCATTTGACTTTTCAATGCAAGAGTTGCTGGAATTGAGATCGGAACCCATGTCGCGGTTGGAGAGCCCCTGATGTGCCTAAACAGTGGAAACCCCCACAAGTGACACCATTTTGGAAAGTAGACCCTCTAATGAACTAATCTAGATGTGTGGTAAGCACTTTGAACCTCCAAGTGCTTCACAGAAGTTTATAATGTAGAGCCGTAAAAAGAAAATTCATATTAATTTTCACAAAAAATGATCTTTTTGCCCCAAATTTTTTATTTTCCCAAGGGTAACAGGATAAATTGGACCCCAAAAATTGTTGTGCAATTTGTCCTGAGTACGCTGATACTTCATATATGGGGATAAACCACTGTTTGGGCGCATGGCAGAGCTCGGAAGGGAAGGAGCGCTTTTTGACTTTTCAATGCAAGATTTGCTGGAATTGAGATCGGAACCCATGTCGCGATTGGAGAGCCCCTGATGTGCCTAAACAGTGGAAACCCCCACAAGTGACACCATTTTGGAAAGACCCCCTAAGGAACTTATCTAGATGTGTGGTGAGCACTTTTAACCCCCAATTGTTTCACTAAAGTTTAGAATGTAGCGCTGTGAAAATTAAAAAATCATTTTTTCTTTCCACAAAATGATGTTTTAGCCCGCAATTTTTGTTTTCCCAAGGGTAACAGGAGAAATTGGACCACAAAAGTTATTGTCCAATTTGTCCTGAGTACGCTGATACCCCATACATTGGGGGGAACCACTGTTTGGGCGCACGGCAGAGCTCGGAAGGGAAGGAGCGCCGTTTGAAATGCAGACTTAGATGGATTGGTCTGCAGGTGTCACGTTGCATTTGCAGAGCCCCTGATGTACCTAAACAGTAGAAACCCCCCACAAGTGACCCCATATTGGAAACTAGACCCCCCACAAAACTTATCTAGATGTGTTGTGAGAACTTTGAACCAACAAGTGTATCACGCAGAGCCGTGAAAATAAAAAATATTTTTTTTTCCACGAAAATGATATTTTAGCCCCCACGTTTTTATTTTCCCAAGGGTAACAGGACAAATTGGACCCCAAAAGTTGTTGTCCAACTTGTCCTGAGAACGCTGATACCCCATATGTTGGTTGGAACCACTGTTTGGGCGCACAGGAGAACTCGGAAGGGAAGGAGCACTGTTTTAGTTTTTCAAAGCAGAATTGGCTGGAATTGAGATCGGACGCCATGTCGCGTTTGGAGAGCCCCTGATGTGCCTAAACAGTGGAAACTCCCCAATTCTAACTGTAACCCTAGCCCTAACCCTAGTCCTAACCCTAGCACTACTTTCACACTAGCGGTTTTTTGCATACATCGCAATGCGTCGCAGGATGCGTTTTTTCCCCATAGACTAACATTAGCGACGCATTGCGACGTATTGACACACGTCGCAACCGTCGTGCGACGGTTGCGTCGTGTTGTGGCGGACCGCCGGCAGCAAAAAACGTTACATGTAACTTTTTTTGTGCCGACGGTCCGCCATTTCCGACCGCGCATGCGCGGCTGGAACTCCGCCCCCACCTCACAATGGGGCAGCGGATGCGTGGAAAAACAGCATCTGCTGCCCCCGTTGTGCGGCGCTTGCACAGTATGCGTCGGTACGTCGGGCCGAGGCAGCGCGACTGCCCCGTACCGACGCTAGTGTGAAAGTAGCCTAATGGGAAAATGGAAATAAATATATTTTTTGAAATTTTATTATTTTTTCCCTAACTAAGAGGGTGATGAAGGGGGGGTTTGATTTACTTTTATAGCGTTTTTTGGCGGATTTTTATGGTTGGCAGCCATCACACACTAAAAGACGCTTTTTATTGCAAAAAATAGTTTTTGCATCACCACATTTTGAGAGCTATATTTTTTCCATATTTTGGTCCACAGAGTCACGTGAGATCTTGTTTTTTGCGGGACGAGTCGACGTTTTTATTGGTACCATTTTCGGGTACATGACATTTTTTGATCGCTTTTTATTCCGATTTTTGGGAGGCGGAATGAACAAAAACCAGCAATTCCTGAAATTCTTTTAGGGGGGTGTTTATACCGTTCCGCGTTTGGTAAAAAGGATAAAGCAGTTTTATTCTTCAGGTCAGTACGATTACAGCGATACCTCATTTATGTAATTTTTTTTATGTTTTGGCGCTTTTACACAATAAAAACGATTTTATATAAAAAAATAACTGTTTTTGCATAGCTTTATTCTGAGAGCTATAACTTTTTTATTTTTCTGCCGATGATGCTGTATGGCGGCTTTTTTTTTGCGGGACGAGATGACGTTTTCAGCAGTACCATGGTTATTTATATCCGTCTTTTTGATCGCGTGTTATTCCACTTTTTGTTTGGCGGTATGATAATAAAGCGTTGTTTTTTGCCTTTTTTTTTTTTTTTTTTTGCGGTGTTCATTGAAGGGGTTAACTAGTGGGATAGTTTTATAGAGCGGGTCGTTACGGACGCGGCGATACCAAATATGTGTACTTTTATTGTTTTGTTTTTTTTTAATTTACATAAATAAATGGATTTTCTGGTAAATGTTTTTTTTTCTTTGGGGATTTTTTATTTTTATTTTTTTTTTATACATTCTATTTATTTTTTACTTTGTACTATTGTCCCTGGGTGGGACAACACTGTAGTAGATCAGATCGTTGATCTGACAGGCAAGTGTAGGAGGCTTGCCGGCGCCTGCTCTCAGCAGCTCTCAGCAGGCGCCGGCAAGCAAGGTCACTTCATGACCCGGAAGGAGTCCCGCGGCCATCTTGGATTGGGGGACTCCTTCCAGGTCACCGGAGCAGCGCGATCTCATCGCGCTGCTCCGGTGGGAGAGCGCAGGGAGCCCCCGTCCCTGTGCGATCCCCCTCTATGCCGCTGTCACTATTGACAGCGGCATCAGAGGGGTTAAATGCCTGCGATCGGCGATAGCGCCGATAGTGGGCATTGCTACGGGGTGTCAGCTGTCATATACAGCTGACACCAGCACCCGATCACCGTGGCGCTCAGCGCGAGACCGCGGTGATCGATGCGCCGTACTACTACTGCGGCTGGCACAAATGCAGTGCCGGCAGCGCAGTAATAGTACGGCGCATGTCTTGAAGGGGTTAAACCCTTCACCCCGAAGCCTGTTTTCACCTTGACGACTAGGCCAATTTTTTACAATTCTGACCACTGTCACTTTGTGGTAATAACTCTAGAACACTTCAATGTACCCACTGATTCTAAGTTTGTTTTCTATGACATATTGTACTTCATGATAGTGGTAAAATTTCTTTGATATGATTTGCGTTTTTATGTGTGAAAAAATTATAAATTTGGTGAAAATGTTGTAGTTTTCAAACTTGTCACTCAAAATAGTTAATAACATTCCTCATGTCTACTTTACATCAGCACAATTTTTAAAATATTTTTTTTTTATCAGCAAGTTAACCCCTTCCCGACCTGTGACACAGCGTATGCATCATGAAAGTCGTTGCCAATCCGACCTGTTACACATCTGCTGTGTCACAGAATGATCGTGTCCCTGCAGGTCGGTTGAAAGGGTTAGCTGTAATTTCACCCGACCTACAGGGACAGGGGGAGTGGTACTTCAGCCCAGGGGGAGTGGCTTCGCCCCCCCGTGGCTACGATCTCTCTGATTGGCTGTTTCATTTTCAACAGCCAATCAGCAATTTGTAATATTTCATGTATGAAACATGGTGAAATATTACAATCCAGCCATGGCCGATGCTGCAATATCATCGGCCATGGCTGGAAACCCTGATCTCCCCTGCCACCGATCTCCTCCCTAGTCCTCCGTCCTGTCCTGTAATGTGCTCCGCTCCCCTCCGTCCTCCTGTCTGCTCCCCCGTGCTCCGATCCCACCCCCCCATACTTACCGAGCTCCGGTGTCCCTCCCGGTGTCCGTCCATCCTCTCCAGGAGTCCAAAATGGCGGGCGCATGCGCAGTGCGCCCGCTGAATCTGCTGGCTGGCAGGTTCATTCCAGGTACATTTTGATCACTGTGATAGGTTTTATCAGTGATCAAAATAAAAAAAAAAATAGTAAATGACCCCCCCTTTATCACCCCCATAGGTAGGTACAATAATAAAATAAAGAAAATATATTTACTTTTATTTTGCCACTAGGGTTAGGGTTAGAACTAGGGTTAGGGTTAGAACTAGCCTAATTCTAACCCGAACCCTAGTTCTAACTCTAACCCTAACCCTAGTTCTAACCCTAACCGTAGTTCTAACCCTAGTTCTAACCCTAACCCTAGTTCTATGTGCACATGGTGCGGATTTGGCTGCGGATCCGCAGCGGATTGGCTGCTGCAGATTCCTTGCAGTTTTCCATCATGTTTACAGTACCATGTTAACCTATGGAAAACCAAATCCGCTGTGCCCATGGTGCAGAAAATACAGCGTGGAAACGCTGCTTTGTGTTTTCTGCAGCATTTAAATTCTAGGTGCGGATTACGCAGCATTTTACACCTGTTCCTCAATAGGAATCCGTAGGTGAAATCCGCACAAAAAAACACTGTAAATCCGCAGGTAAAATGCAGTGCCTTTTACCTGCGGATTTTCAAAAATGGGGCGGGAAAATCTCACACGAATCCGCAACGTGGGCACATAGCCTTAGTGTTGGAATTAGGGTTAGGGTTGGAATTAGGGTTGGGGTTGGAATTAGGGTTAGGGTTGGGATTAGGGTTAGGGGTGTGTTGGGGTTAGGGTTGGGTGTGTTGGGGTTAGGGTTGTGGTTAGGGTTGGGTGTGTTGGGGTTAGGGTTGTGGTTAGGGGTGTGTTAGGGTTAGGGTTGTGATTAGGGTTATGGCTAGAGTTGGGATTAGGGTTAGGGGTGTGTTGGGGTTAGTGTTGGAGTTAGAATTGAGGGGTTTCCACTGTTTAGGCACATCAGGGGTCTCCAAACGCAACATGGCACCACCATTGATTCCAGCCAATCTTGCGTTCAAAAAGTCAAATGGTGCTCCCTAGCTTCCGAGCCCCGACGTGCGCCCAAACAGTGGTTTACCCAAACATATGGGGTATCAGCGTACTCAGGAAATATTGCACAACAACATCTAGATTAGTTCCTTGGGAGGTCTAGTTTCCAAAATGGGGTCACTTGTGGGGGAGCTCCAATGTTTAGGCACACAGGGGCTCTCCAAACGCGACATGGTGTCTGTTGTGAACTATACTTCTTGGCTCCCTCTTGTGGTCACTAGTGGTTGGCACTTGGATTGTCTTTCCCCAGGTTTGTACTCACCTGGTTCGTTAGGCCTGGGGTGTTGCTATTTAAACTTCCTGGATTCTCAGTCCAGTGCCTGGCATCGTTGTTATCAGTTCATTTCTGTTTGCTCCTGTCTTCAGGTCCTGGTTCCTTGCAAGATAAGCTAAGTCCTGCTTTCTTATTTTTGTTTATTTGCATTGTTCTTATTTTTGTCCAGCTTGTACAAAATGTGATTCCTGATTTCGCTGGAAGCTCTAGGGGGCTGATATTCTCCCCCCTCACCGTTAGTCGGTTCGGGGGTTCTTGGATATTCAGCGTGGATATTTTGTAGGGTTTTTTGCTGACCGTATAAGTCATCTTACTATCTTCTGCTATTAGTCAGTGGGCCTCTCTTTGCTAAAATCTAGTTCATTCTTACGTTTGTCTTTTCTTCTTACCTCACCGTTATTATTTGTTGGGGGCTTGTACTATAACTTTGGGGTCTTTCTTCTTGAGGCAAGAGAGGTCTTATTTTCCCTGACAGGGTTAGTTAGTTAGTTCTCCGGCTGGCGCGAGACGTCTAGGATCAACGTAGGTACGTTCCCCGGCTACTGTTAGTTGGTTGTGCTAGGATCAGATATACGGTCAGCCTAGTTACCACTTCCCTATGAGCTGGTATTTATGTTTGCAGACTTTGCTGAAATCTCTGAGAACCTCCGCCATTGGGATCATAACAGTATGCCAGGCCAAGTGAATTGTTAATGTATTGCAGAAGCGGGATTAAAAGAAAAGAAGTTCTGAGTTGTGTTTTTTTTCCTTCCCCTTTTTCTCTGAGTGGCTTGAAGCTTTGCTGCAGACATGAATGTTCAGACCTTGATTACTAGTGTGGATCAGCTTGCTGCACGAGTGCAGGGCATTCAGGATTTTGTTAGCATTCCTATGTCAGAGCCTAAGATACCTATTCCTGAGCTGTTCTCTGGAGATCGATTTAAATTCAGGAATTTTAGGAATAATTGTAAATTGTTTCTATCTTTGAAACCTCGTTCGTCTGGAGATTCAGCTCAGCAAGTTAAAATTGTTATCTCCTTCTTGCGTGGCGACCCTCAGGATTGGGCTTTCTCGTTGGCGCCAGGAGATCCGGCATTGGCAAATATTGATGCGTTTTTTCTGGCGCTCGGATTGCTTTATGAGGAGCCTAATCTTGAAATTCAGGCAGAAAAAGCTTTACTGGCTATCTCTCAGGGCCAAGATGAAGCTGAAGTGTATTGCCAAAAATTTCGGAAATGGTCCGTGCCTACTCAATGGAATGAGTGTGCTCTGGCCGCAAATTTCAGAAATGGCCTTTCTGAAGCTATTAAGAATGTGATGGTGGGTTTCTCCATTCCTACAAGTCTGAATGATTCTATGGCGCTGGCTATTCAGATTGATCGGCGTTTGCGGGAGCGCAAATCCGCTAATCCTCTGGCGGTGTTGTCTGAACAGACACCTGTCTCAATGCAATGTGATAGAATCCTGACTAGAACTGAATGACAAAATCATAGACGTCAGAATGGGCTGTGTTTTTACTGTGGTGATTCTACACATGTTATATCAGCATGCTCTAAACGCCTAACAAGGGTTGTTAGTCCTGTCGCCATTGGTAATTTGCAGCCTAAATTTATTTTGTCTGTGACCTTAATTTGCTCATTGTCTTCCTACCCTGTTATGGCGTTTGTGGATTCAGGTGCTGCCCTGAGTCTTATGGACTTGTCGTTTGCGAAGCGCTGTGGTTTTGTCCTGGAGCCTTTAAAAATTCCTATCCCTCTTAGAGGTATTGATGCTACGCCACTGGCGGAAAATAAACCGCAGTATTGGACACAAGTGACCATGTGCATGACTCCTGAACATCGGGAGGTGATTCGTTTTCTTGTTCTGCATAAAATGAATGATTTGGTCGTTTTAGGTCTGCCATGGTTACAGACCCATAATCCAGTTTTGGATTGGAAGGCTATGTCTGTGTCGAGTTGGGGTTGTCAGGGAATTCATTGCGATTCTCCGCCGGTGTCTATTGCTTCCTCTACTCCTTCAGAAGTTCCTGAGTATTTGTGTGACTATCAGGATGTATTCAGTGAGTCCAGGTCCAGTGCTCTTCCTCCTCATAGGGACTGTGTGCGCTATAGATTTGATTCCTGGTAGTACATTTCCTAAGGGACGATTATTTAATTTGTCTGTACCCGAGCATGCCGCAATGCGTTCTTATGTCAAGGAGTCTTTGGAGAAGGGGCATATTCGTCCATCCTCTTCCCCTCTTGGTGCGGGATTCTTTTTTGTGGCCAAGAAAGACGGGTCTTTGAGACCTTGTATAGACTATCGGCTTCTGAATAAAATCACTGTTAAATTTCAGTATCCTTTGCCACTATTGTCGGACTTGTTTGCTCGGATTAAGGGTGCCAAGTGGTTCACCAAGATAGATCTTCGTGGTGCGTACAACCTTGTGCGCATTAGGCAGGGAGATGAATGGAAAACTGCATTTAATACGCCCGAAGGTCATTTCGAGTACTTGGTGATGCCCTTTGGGCTCTCTAATGCTCCTTCAGTATTTCAGTCCTTTATGTATGATATCTTCCGGAAGTATCTAGATAAATTTATGATTGTTTATCTGGATGATATTCTGTTTTTTTCTGATGATTGGGATTCTCATGTAAAGCAGGTCAGGATGGTGTTTCAGGTTTTGCGTGATAATGCTTTGTTTGTGAAGGGCTCAAAGTGTCTTTTTGGAGTGCAGAAGGTTTCCTTTTTGGGTTTTATTTTCTCCCCTTCTGCTGTGGAGATGGACCCAGTTAAGGTCCGAGCTATTCATGATTGGACTCAACCCACGTCTGTTAAGAGTCTTCAGAAGTTCTTGGGGTTTGCTAATTTCTACCGTCGTTTTATCGCTAATTTTTCTAGCGTTGTTAAACCTTTGACGGATATGACCAAGAAAGGTTCTGATGTGGCTAATTGGGCTCCTGCAGCCGTGGAGGCCTTCCAGGAGCTGAAGCGCCGGTTTACTTCGGCGCCTGTTTTGTGCCAGCCTGATGTCTCACTTCCCTTTCAGGTTGAAGTGGATGCTTCTGAGATCGGTGCTGGGGCTGTTTTGTCACAGAGAGGCTCTGGTTGCTCTGTGATGAGACCATGTGCTTTTTTCTCTAGGAAGTTTTCGCCTGCTGAGCGGAACTATGATGTTGGTAATCGGGAGTTGTTGGCCATGAAGTGGGCATTTGAGGAGTGGCGTCATTGGCTTGAGGGTGCTAAGCATCGTGTGGTGGTCTTGACTGATCACAAAAATCTGATGTATCTCGAGTCTGCTAAGCGCCTGAATCCTAGACAGGCTCGTTGGTCATTGTTTTTCTCTCGTTTTGACTTTGTGGTCTCGTACCTGCCTGGGTCGAAGAATGTGAAGGCTGATGCTCTTTCTAGGAGCTTTGTGCCTGACTCTCCTGGAGTCTCGGAGCCAGCTGGTATTCTTAAAGAGGGAGTAATCGTGTCGGCTATATCCCCTGATTTGCGACGTGTGTTGCAGAGATTTCAGGCTGGTAGACCTGACTCTTGTCCACCCGACAGACTTTGTTCCTGATAGATGGACCAGCAGAGTTGTTTCCGAGGTTCATTCCTCGGTGTTGGCAGGGCATCCGGGGATTTTTGGTACCCGAGATTTGGTGGCCAGGTCCTTTTGGTGGCCTTCCTTGTCACGGGATGTGCGGTCATTTGTGCAGTCCTGTGGGACTTGTGCTCGGGCTAAGCCTTGTTGTTCTCGTGCTAGCGGGTTGCTTTTGCCCTTGCCCGTCCCGAAGAGGCCTTGGACACACATTTCCATGGATTTCATTTCTGATCTTCCGGTGTCTCAAGGAATGTCTGTCATCTGGGTGGTGTGTGATCGTTTTTCCAAGATGGTCCATTTGGTGCCCTTGCCTAAGTTGCCTTCCTCTTCCGATCTGGTTCCTTTGTTTTTTCAGAATGTGTTTCGTTTACACGGCATTCCTGAGAATATCGTGTCCGACAGAGGATCCCAGTTTGTGTCCAGATTCTGGCGATCTTTTTGTGCTAAAATGGGCATTGATTTGTCGTTTTCATCTGCCTTTCATCCTCAGACTAATGGCCAAACGGAGCGAACTAATCAGACACTGGAGGCTTATTTGAGATGTTTTGTTTCTGCGGACCAGGATGATTGGGTGACCTTCTTGCCATTGGCTGAGTTTGCCCTTAATAATCGGGCTAGTTCCGCTACTTTGGTTTCGCCATTTTTTTGCAACTCTGGTTTTCATCCTCGTTTTTCCTCGGGTCATGTTGAGCCTTCTGACTGTCCTGGGATGGATTCCGTGGTGGATAGGTTGCAGCGGATTTGGAATCATGTGGTGGACAACTTGAAGTTGTCACAGGAGGAGGCTCAGCGTTTTGCCAAC
The DNA here is from genome assembly GCF_051348905.1 of Ranitomeya variabilis. Taxonomy (NCBI): domain Eukaryota; kingdom Metazoa; phylum Chordata; class Amphibia; order Anura; family Dendrobatidae; genus Ranitomeya; species Ranitomeya variabilis. The sequence continues at coordinate 126,718,469 of NC_135233.1, forward strand.
CGCCGCCGCGGTGTGGGTCCCCGACTTCGTGTGGGGGAGTTGGTTTGGTTGTCTTCTCGGTATGTCCCTCTGAAGGTTTCCTCTCCTAAGTTTAAGCCTCGCTTTATTGGTCCTTATAAAATTTTGGAAGTTCTTAATCCAGTATCATTTCGTTTGGATCTTCCGATGTCGTTTGCCATTCACAACGTGTTCCATAGGTCTTTGTTGCGGCGGTACGTTGTGCCTGTGGTTCCTGCTGTTGAGCCTCCTGCTCCGGTGTTGGTTGAGGGCGAGTTGGAGTACGTGGTGGAGAAGATCTTGGATTCTCGTCTCTCTAGACGGAGGCTTCAGTATCTGGTCAAATGGAAGGGCTATGGTCAGGAGGATAATTCCTGGGTGGTCGCTTCTGATGTTCATGCGGCCGATTTGGTTCCTTCCACGCTGCTCATCCTGATCGCCCTGGTGGTCTTGGTGAGGGTTCGGTGACCCCTCCTTAAAGGGGGGGTACTGTTGTGAACTATACTTCTTGGCTCCCTCTTGTGGTCACTAGTGGTTGGCACTTGGATTGTCTTTCCCCAGGTTTGTACTCACCTGGTTCGTTAGGCCTGGGGTGTTGCTATTTAAACTTCCTGGATTCTCAGTCCAGTGCCTGGCATCGTTGTTATCAGTTCATTTCTGTTTGCTCCTGTCTTCAGGTCCTGGTTCCTTGCAAGATAAGCTAAGTCCTGCTTTCTTATTTTTGTTTATTTGCATTGTTCTTATTTTTGTCCAGCTTGTACAAAATGTGATTCCTGATTTCGCTGGAAGCTCTAGGGGGCTGATATTCTCCCCCCTCACCGTTAGTCGGTTCGGGGGTTCTTGGATATTCAGCGTGGATATTTTGTAGGGTTTTTTGCTGACCGTATAAGTCATCTTACTATCTTCTGCTATTAGTCAGTGGGCCTCTCTTTGCTAAAATCTAGTTCATTCTTAACGTTTGTCTTTTCTTCTTACCTCACCGTTATTATTTGTTGGGGGCTTGTACTATAACTTTGGGGTCTTTCTTCTTGAGGCAAGAGAGGTCTTATTTTCCCTGACAGGGTTAGTTAGTTAGTTCTCCGGCTGGCGCGAGACGTCTAGGATCAACGTAGGTACGTTCCCCGGCTACTGTTAGTTGGTTGTGCTAGGATCAGATATACGGTCAGCCTAGTTACCACTTCCCTATGAGCTGGTATTTATGTTTGCAGACTTTGCTGAAATCTCTGAGATCCTCCGCCATTGGGATCATAACAGGTGTCCGCTAACGATTGGAACTAATTTTTCATTCAAAAGTCAAATGGCGCTCCTTCCCTTCCGAGCCTTGCCGTGTGCACAAACAGTGGTTTATGACCACATATGAGGTATCGGTGTACTCAGGAGAAATTGCCCAACACATTTTAGGATCCATTTTATCCTGTTGCCCATGTGAAAATGAAAAAATTGAGGCTAAAAGAATTTTTTTGTGAAAAAGAAAAAAGTACTTTTTCATTTTTATGGATCAATTTGTGGAGCACCTGGGGGTTTAAAGTGCTCACTATGCATCTAGAGAAGTTCCTTGGAGGGGTCAAGTTTACAAAATGGAGTCACTTGTGGGGGAGCTCCAATATTTAGGCACACAGGGGCTCTCCAAACACGACATGGTGTCCGCTAAAGATTGGAGCCAATTTTCCATTGAAAAATTCAAATGGCGCTCCTTCCCTTCCGAGCCCTGTCGTGCGCCCAAACAGTGGTTTCCCCCCCACATATGGGGTATCGGCGTACTCAGGACAAATTGTGCAATAACTTTTGGGGTCCAGTTTCTCCTTTTACCCTTGGGAAAATAAAAAAATTGTTGCTAAAAGATCATTTTCGTGACTAAAAAGTTAAATGTTCATTTTTTCCTTCCATGTTGCTTCTGCTGCTGTGAAGCACCTGAAGAGTTAATAAACTTCTTGAATGTGGTTTTGAGCACCTTGAGGGGTGCAGTTTTTAGAATGGTGTCACTTTTGGGTATTTTCCGCCATATAGACCCCTCAAACTAACTTCAAATGTGATGTGGTCCCTAAAAAAAAAAAATTGTTTTCTACATTTTGTTGTAAAAATGAGAAATCGCTGGTCAAATTTTAACCCTTATAACTTCCTAGCAACAAAAAATGTTGTTTCCAAAATTGTGCTGATGTAAAGTAGACATGTTATTTATTAACTATGTTGTGTCACACAACTCTCTCGTTTAACAATTAAAAATTCAAAATTTGAAAATTGCTAAATTTTCCAAATTTTGGCCAAATTTCCATTTTTTTCACAAATAAATGCAAAAATTATCGACCTAAATTTGCCACTAGCATGAAGCCCAATATGTCACGAAAAAACAATCTCAGAACCGCTAGGATCCGTTAAAGCGTTCCTCAGTTATTACCTCATAAAGGGACACTGGTCAGAATTGCAAAAAACGGCCAGGTCATTAACCCCTTTCTGACATGTGACGTACTATCCTGTCGAGGTGGGGTGGGCCCGTATGCCCGAATAGTACGTCATTGCGATCCGCCGCGCTCACATGGGGAGCATAGGGAAGAATCGCGCAGGGAGGGGGCTCCCTGCGGGCTTCCCTGAGACCCTCGGTACAACGCGATGAGCTCGCGTTGTACCGAGCGTCTCCTCCCTGCAAACTCCGGATCCAAAATGGCCACGGGGCTGCATCCGGGTCCTGCAGGGAGGTGGCCTTACCAGTGCCTGCTCAGAGCCGCTCCGCTCTGACACAGTGCACAGCAAAGTGTCTGATCAGCGATCTTAAGGTACCTTCACACTAAACGATATCGCTAGCGATCCGTGACGTTGTAGCGTCCTGGCTAGCGATATCGTTTAGTTTGACACGCAGCAGCGATCAGGATCCTGCTGTGATATCGCTGGTCGTTGAACAAAGTTCAGAACTTTATTTGGTCGTCAGACCGGCGTGTATCGTCGTGTTTGACACCAAAAGCAACGATACCAGCGATGTTTTACACTGGTAACCAGGGTAAACATCGGGTTACTAAGCGCAGGGCCGCGCTTAGTAACCCGATGGTTACCAGTGTAAAATGTAAAAAAAACAAACTACATACTCACCTTCGCGTCCCCCGGCGTCCGCTTCCCACACTGACTGAGCGCCGTAAAGTGAAAGTGAAAGTACAGCACAGCGGTGACGTCACCGCTCTGCTGTTAGGGCCGGCGCTCAGTCAGTGCAGGAAGCGGACGCCGGGGGACGCGAATGTAAGTATGTAGTGTTTGTTTTTTTTTACATTTTACGCTGGTAACCAGGGTAAACATCGGGTTACTAAGCGCGGCCCTGCGCTTAGTAACCCGATGTTTACCCTGGTTACCCGGGGACTTCGGCATCGTTGGTCGCTGGAGAGCGGTCTGTGTGACAGCTCTCCAGCGATCAAACAGCGACGCTGCAGCGATCAGCATCGTTGTCGCTATCGCTGCAGCGTCGCTTAATGTGAAGGTACCTTTACACTATAACATGATGTCCCCCCCCCCACGGGGCAATGTTATAGTTTAAAAAATATATATATATATTCAGACGTGTAAAATAAAGGAGAAAAAAAAAATATATATATATATATATATATATCTATATCTCACGCAATCATGAAGCACTGAGGTAAACTGTGACTGAGAGTGAAGAACCTCAACTCTCCCAGAACACCCCCAGGGTGTCCAATCACTAGGACCACTCCAAACAGAGATATATACGAATAAATAGAGCAAAAAAGTCCACAGATACATAATTTTGTCTAAAAAGTATAAATAACGTTTTATTAATCAAAGGATACAAGACAACAACAAAATCATAAGTCAAAAAATGCAGACATGTGCTGTAGGCACTCTGCAAGACAGAAAAGAACAATAAGGAAGACACATGACGGAAAAATGGAGTAGGGGGGAGGCACTATGGATAAATTCTTGTGTCATGTGAGCCAGATAAACACCTATTAATAAGCGAAGAGTCCCAAAGGTATCCCACATGTAACCAGCATAGCCTAAGTGTATTATCGTAAAGGCTTACCCATATCAGCAATCACAGAGAGTGCCCCCTCCTTCTCACCGCCCCCGAACGCACGTTTCGCCAGATGGCTTTTTCAACAGGGTTGTTGGGGTACTTTCTAACCCTATGTGACCCATAAACTTATAAGTACTTAAGTGAGGTACATTGATGAAGGTCTAAACAGACCGAAACGTCTGCTGTATGTACGGTACTCTACTTTATTAACTCTCCACTGCATTTACATTCACGTGTGCCAAGTTTATCTTTAATATTGTACGGCTTGGGCACCTACTTGAGCACCACAAACTTAGTGCCTACGGTTTTGCCACTTTTGCTACCTTTTGCTGGTGATTGGTTCTGAATTTTGGATGCTGGATATGTTATTTTTATATCTTGTGTGATATTTGTTTGCTTTCTGTACTCCTGCTATTTATTGCATTATTTGTGTTCAGTTCAGCTAATTTGCAGCACACTCTTAAATCTTGATTGGTTTTGACTTATTTAATGATTCTTTCCTATGACTAAGGGCGCCTGTGTGCCCCACAAACTCATCAAGTTTTTAACATGCGGTTGGATTCCAAGTTATCTTTTCCAAATAAAGTTTGATTTTTATTTTTTTTTTTAAATGTACATTACTGGATGGATAGTGCAAAATTTCTGTGGTTCTTTAACAATTGGCTGTGCTTCACCAGCAGGACCGGTGCCACCACACAGACTGCAACCACGATATGAGGGCTATACTGCGTGGGGAGCTCGATTTACTTGGTTTCCCAGAACTTTAGTTTCTTTCTATTTGTCAGACCTATCTAGGCAGCATTTGCACAGGAACTGGAAGTACAGGTAGACACTTGATACCTAGGAAAAATAAGTGTTGCTGTAATTTAACATTTCATGTTGTCTACAGGACACAGAGGAAAACTATCACAAAATGGCAATCTCTCCAGTAGTTCATGTTCGAGGCCTCGCGGAGTCCGTGTTGGAAGCCGACCTGGTGAAGGCTATCGCTAAATTTGGCACAATATGGTAGGTGAGCTTACATGCATTTTATTAGTGATAAGCGAGCGTGCTCGCCACTGCTCCATACTCGATCAAGTATCTGGGTGCTCGTTACTTGATCGAGGATCGCGAGCTCCATGTTAGAGTCCCCACCACGCATGTTTTGTAACTGCTTGACAGCCAATAAACATGCGGGGATTGCCTAGCATACACGGTAATGCTGTAGCCATGTCAGCTACTGGCATTACTGTGATTGTCTAGCTGCACTGGGTCTTCTGTAAGACCCTATGACACGATGCTTGACAGCACACTGTCCTCTGGAAGCGGTTCAGGGAGAGTTGGTCTAGGAGAGAGCTTAGATTAGAGCAGGCATACTGGTAGTGTTTAATTGCTATTGCAGCACTTGTATACCGCTGCTGCACAGTCCTTTTCAGTGCTTCATATTGTCTTTACTCTTGTAAAACCGCTATTGCCTGCATTACGGATAGCTTTGGATTGGAGGCCTATAGACACTGTTTATTGCCTTATAGTCCTTCTATGAATATACTGCTACTACAACCTAAAAACCTCCTTTTCAGGGCTACATATTTTATTTTCCCTATTGATACTGGAAAATTTGCAGGTATATATTATATACCTAATTTAAAATGCACAAGATGTGCGGTAAGGGGCGGGGAAGTGCTGATGGTGCATGCCGAGGCTGTGGGCCCAATAAAAATTTGTCTGCTGCGGGACCACAACAAACACGCTCATCCATGAGACCTAGCTTCCTGTCCCACTTTGCAGGGGGTGCACCGGACACCACTCCTGAAGCCAGAACATTGAGAACAGGTGGTCAGTTGGATGGCAGGTAATGCTTCCAATGTTTTTCAGCACCACCTTGTCTTCCACTCAGTACAGTCTCACTAGCGAAGAGCTTGGACCACATGATCCGCACCACTGCCTTTTCCCCTGTGCTAGGTGCTTGTGAATCCCCTGTCCAGGATGCAGGTGCGGATGCCTCCTGCCCTGCACCGCACATTTGCAAGCACATCAGTACGTCCAATTCTCTGCCCCAGCACATCGTTCAGCAGTCCCCACCCCAGACTTTTGGAAGGCAAACACAAAAACAGGCCCAAACATTAAACGGGTGCATTTCCAGACTGCTTGCCCTGGAAACTTTGCCATTTAGGTTTGTGAAGACTAAGGCTTTCTGCAACCTCAGGGTGGCTGCTGTCTCTTGATGTTCGGTCCCCTGCCACCACTATTTTCCCTGTGAGCCTGTCCCCACCTTATAACAGAACGTGTCCCATTACATCACCCGTGCCCTGACCAATGTAGTTACTGGGAAGGTCCACTTAACCACAGACATGTGGACAACTACTTGTGGCCAGGGACTCTACATTTCCCTGATGAAGCATTGGATGAACCTTGTGGAGGCTGGGACTGTCGGACCCTGGGACAGTACACACGTGCTACCAAAGCCAAGGATTGCGAACCCCAGTTCCATAAGGGTTTCCTCCACTTCCTGCATCCCCTCATACTCCATCTCCGAATTGTCATCTCTGAGTACATCGTCCATGTCAGCCGCAAGCTGGTAGCAATGCAGCACAGCCTCGGTGAAAGGACAACGGGCTCTGCTGAAACTAATTTGTTGAGGTGACAGCACTCCGCCGCAGAGTTGTGGAAAGGTATAACCGACCAGACATCTGTGGCTCTCGCTGTTGAACCTACAATCGGGCATGGTCGTGTGTGATAATATCCGTAACCTGGTGGCAGCTCTGAAGCTTGGCAAGCTTGCACATGTACCATTATTAAATGATTCACAGGAACAATAATAGGTAAGTAGAAATGCCAATAGCATAGTTACTATCAAGGAGAATTATAATCCAAAAAATGAAAAAGGAGGAATAATAATTTATCTATCTATATCGATATATATCATATGCACTTTATTACAATTTCCTTGTTAAATCGCACATGTACCATGCCTGATCCACGTGCTTAACTTAGTGGTTCAGCAGTTTCTGGAAACCTTCCCAGACTTGCCTGAGCTACTTGTGAGGGTACACTGTGCATGCTCCAACTTCAGCAAGTGAGCCACAGGTGTTGCTGATCTGGCAGTGCTGCAGCAGCACTTGCAAGTGCCAGCTCACCGACTGATGTGCGACGTGACCACGTGCTGGAACTCCTTATTACATATGTTGGCAGGGCTTTGTGAGCAGTACAGGTCAGTAGCTTCTACAACATGCCCTTCTGTATTCCGGTCATCCTCTTAGCATAACAACCGACAAGTGGGCATGGATGTATGACATCTGTGAGGTTTAACAAAACTTTGAGGAATCAACTAAAAGATACTGAGCATTGATGATGAAATAATCGTCATAATCATACTGACTCTGTGTTTACTCAAACGCTCGCTGCTCATAATTAAAGGGAATCTGTCACCCCAAATATATATGAGCTAAGGCCACCTGCATCAGGGGCTAATCTACAGCATTCTGTAACGCTGTAGATAAGCCCCCGATGTATCCTGAAAGGTAAGAAAAACAGGTTATATTATACTCACCCAGGGGCGGTCCCGCTGCGGCCCGGGGCCCCCTATCTTCATAGAATGACATCCTCTTCTTGTCTTCCTGCCGTGACTCCGGCCGAGGCATACTTTTTCTGCCCTGTTGAGGGCAGAGCAAAGTACTGCAGTGCGCAGGTCCTGGGCCTCTCTGACCTTTCCCGGCGCCTGCGCACTGCTTTACTTTGCTCTGCCCTCAACAGGGCAGACAAAGTACGCCTGCGCCGGAGCTGCGTCAAAAAGACAAGAAGAGGACATCGTATGAAGCCCATCGGACCTGGACCGCAGCGATTTTTGGGGTGACAGATTTCCTTTAAAGAGGAAGCTTTGCATGTGGAAATGGAGGAAGAAAGTACACAGCGTGGCCCAGCCTCATTTCATTTTCTCAGTGTGGATTGGGAGATAATGAGGAGGGTGGACAGGAGTTGTTTGCCTATGCTACATTGGGTACTACCCACACCAGCTTCATCCCATCTGTTCCGCTAATGGGCTGAAGAGGAGATGGATGGTTGTCCTCCCGGTGGGCATAGGGAAGTTTTGCCTTTTGGGAGTCTGGCACACACATGGCTGACTTAATGTCCTGCTGCCTTTCCCATGACCCTCACGTTTTATACTCCTTTTGGCAGACACTGATTACTGGCTGTTTACCCTTCTTGACCCACTCTACAAGGAGAACGTTCCATCCCTCCTTCCTGCGACGGAGAGAGCTAATAAAATGGTGCAATACCAGAAGGTCCTTACCCTTTAACAATTAGTACAAAGATTCCCATCTGACAATGCTGGCGGCAGAGGTCCTAGTTGCTTTGGTAACCAGGATGAGACAAGGGACACTTCCCAGATGACAGCAGCAGAACATAAAGCCAACTCAAATGTTCCTTTTTTTTTTTTTTATAGGTGTATTTTGATGCAACCCTTCTCACCCAAAAAAGCATATACTGTTCATGTTTTTTTCTTGTCGTCCACCACGATCATACATAAACAGGGTCATCAGGCAGCCCTCATTCATAATTTTTACAGGGTGTGTTATTATGCCCTCCTTCATAAATTTTGGGATGTATATGAGGCCTAACTCTACAATTTTCATGATACACACGTATTTTTCGGATTATAACACGCGCCCAAAATTTTGAGGAGAAAAATAGGAAAAAAAACTTTTTTTTTTTTTTTTTTTTTATAAAATGGTGGTACTTTTTATAATCCATGCGTCCTATTGCTTACCGGGGGTGGTGGCTGCAGTTTAGCATGGTCGCTGCTGGAGGAGGCGAGAGTGGAGCGTTGCCGCAGGCTGGGATGAGGGAGTGTTCAGATGTGCGCCGCGCTGCTGCGAGTGGCGTCCGCTGCTGCAGGTGGCGAGATATCATTTCCCGAGATCTTGATGCCGAGATCTCCATCTGCATGCGCCGCCTCTGGCAGCCTTTTTCCTGGAGTCCACCGCATAGTAAACCATGGAACTGCGGGGGCTCTGGCCTTTCACAAAATGTTGGTGGACGCCATCCTCAGTAGCAGACGCCACCCACAGCAGCAGACTCCCCTTGAGGCTTGCAGCAACGCTCCACTTTCTTCCTCCAACCGGGACCCTGCTCCACAGCGGCCGGTAAGGTATATCCGCATTATAAGACGCACCCCCATTCCCGCCTCCCCCCCCCCCCCCCCCCCCAAACTTATTATATATTTTATTAATTACATCCCCTATGGGTAAATGTTCTTCAGCCCTTGCACTTAGTGCATAGGCTTTACCAGTCTGGGAGTCCCACTTCATAAAAAATGGGAAAAAATGTTTTTTGAGACCCTCCTTTATGTCTGCCAGGGTGTATTGCAGTCCCTTCTAATTTTTGGAAGCCCTTGAACTTAGTTTATAGGATTTGAGAGTCTAGGAGTCCCACTACCTAACAATTTTAAGTGTGTGTATGAGGCCTTTATGTCTAATACAGGGGGTGTCTGAATTTTGCCTTATATGCAAATCCTTATACAGGAAAGAATGTTTCCTAACCTCCTGTGCCCTCGGTAATATCGCACACAGTGGCAGCCGCTGGCTTCCTGCAGCAGCTAGACAATCATGCGTTCCTGCTACTTAAGAGAAATGTACTGTATATTCACTTCTTTCCACTCGTCCAGCTGTACTCTACTGGCAAGCAAAGCATGATGTCCCTGCCATGCTCTGCTTAAAAGGATAAAGCAACTGCTGGCACTGGAACAAGATGCTGAGAGGGAGCGCAGGAAGGATAAGTATAATGTATTGTTTTTTTTGTTTTTAATGTTTTTTTGATTTGGGGGGGGGGGCCTTGCATACCACGATGGAGATGAGGGGGGCCATTCAGACCACGATGGGGATGAGGGGGGGACATGCATACCACGATGGGGATGAGGGGGGCCATGCAAACCATGATGGGGGTGAAGGGGGCCATGCAAACCACGATGGGGATGAGAGGGGGGCCCTGCCGACCACGGTGGGGATGAGGGGGAGCCCTACCGACCACGATGGGGATGAGGGGGGCCATGCAGACTCGGCCTATACTCAAGTATATACGGTATATAGTTTCATCTTCAGCTTGCTTAACTGTTCACAATATCAGTCATTTTGATCAGAGGTGCTTAATTTTACATGCCACTGTATATATTTAGTAGAGTTTTGACAAGGCAATGGTATCGCCCATTCCAACAGAATAGTCTTAAATTTTCAAGTGGAATCGCATAATATGGAGTGTTTAATTCTAGAGCATCATTTATTTTATTTTTCTTTATTCTTTTAGACTGCTTTCCGCACATCATTTTTCTCGTCCATATACATTTAATATTTTTTTTATTCTCATTTGCTTCTCTGCACCAGACTTGTCCATCCAAATGTATAGTTCATGAAAACCATGAGGCATCAGTTTGTTTTGCATCCGTTTTTAACTGTGCCTTTGGGGAAATGTCAGCAGAAGAAGAAATGTAGACCGTTAACTCCTTTTTAAAAGAGTTTTAAAAAACATCATGGGGGAGGGGATGGATGCAAAGTGATGCATAGGCTCATGGGCTAAAAACTGTCCAATATTAGTGGAAAAGCGTGAATGGATGTTGACAATTCGAGTATTAAAGAGATTATCCCCTTTTTAATGGATTTTGTTACTTTACATAAAGAAAAAGAACCTTTACTTGACCTCTGTGGGTCAAGCGGCGCTGCCTCTGAGTTGCTGCCCTGGTCTCTGCAGCCACTATGTATGTTGATTGTGGCCAATCGCTGAGCACTGAGGCTTACATTGTGTAAATCGCCGCTGAGCTCAGTGATTGGCTGCAGTCATCGTGACATCACTGTTGCAACTTTTCAACATGGACTGGGGCAGCAGCAAAAAGGAAGCGTATGAGCCAGGGAGGGTAAGTAAAGGTCAAGGTGTTACTTTACATATCACTGAAGATATAGACAAAAAAATATGAAAGTGGACAACCCCATTAGTCCAAACATATCAGGAGAGCTGACCGGTCCAATTATAAGTGTTGTGAGAATGATATATGTTTTAGAATTATTTACTGTATTTTATATATTTTTTGCCTCGTTTAGCTATGTGGCGATGATGCCTTTCAAGCAGCAAGCTTTAGTTGAATTTGAAAATACAGAATTTTCGAAAATGTGTGTGACTTCTGCTCAAAATCAACCAATCTTCATAGGAGGTCAACGGGCATTATTCAGCTACTCCACAAGCAAAAAGATTACCAGAACAATCACTGAAGACACCTTCGGTGGGAGTAATGTTCTTCTTATTTCCATCTACAATGCAGTCTATCCAGTTTCAGTGGTAAGTGAGAGAAATTTATGTATGAAACTTTTTAAGTGGCATGGCCCATTAAAGGAGTTGTCAACCACTAGGACAACAACTTCTCGATCTGAATGTCTGCCCCCATGAAAATAAAAACACTTATACTCCCCACCTGTGCTGGCACCGTTCCCGTGGTGTTGGTACTAGCATTCCTGAGGTTCACTGTCCCAGCCTTCAGATGCAGTAGTAAGCAAGAGGAAGTGTGCGGCCAACCGCAGCTCTCGCCTTCTCTTTATTGTTTGTATGATCAATGGCGGGTTAGTGACGCCAGCACGGATAGGCGCAGGGCTCATATGACATAACCACACGTGAGTGCCGACACGTAAAGGGGGAGTATAGATATTTTTTTCCAGGACGCCCCTCATGACAGCACCATCAGGAGGTAGTCCGTCTTCATATCCTTGAAAGAGACAGGAGCACACAAGAGGGTCAAAAGCACCTCCTTCAAACAACCACAAGCGTTTTTCCTGTCCCTATCGGGGACATACACATGAGAGGAGTGCAGCAAGTTGTTTCGTGGATTTTTGAAGCATTTTCATCATTCAGTTTAATTATCTGTGCAAGCAAAAGAAAAGCCACCACTTACTAAAGCAACTTCACATGTGTTCGTAGATGGTATTTTTGTTAAATTGCCTGTCTTTCTTTTGTAGGATATCATTTATTCTGTCTTCAACCCTCTTGGAAAAGTGGAACGCATAGTGATTTTTAGGAGGAATGCAATTAAAGCGATGGTCGAATATCCTTTTAATGCAGCCAGGAAATCAATCTGACAGATTATGGGGACCTCACATTCAGTTTTGTTGCACAGTTGACATTGCAGTTTTGTGACTTGGTATTTCTTAACAAGGTTATATGAATATACACCTTAAAATACACATCTTGTCTGTCAAAGATTGGGAAAGATGACTGTATAATCATTAACCTGAGCATACACATTTATGCTACCATTTTGCTGGTCTTGCGGCACAGATGGTCCTGTATTAACGATGTCCCATCATTTGTCACGATAATGTAAAAATGTCATATTGTGAGCTTAGTTCCAGAAGTTTCCATGGCAGACACGCTGTGGGCCATTCCGACCCCCCATCTTCGCTGCGAGTGTGTGTGAGTGTGAGAATCCTAAACCCCTCATTTTACCCCTCCCACAAGAATTTCTATAGTTCTATCCTGCTGGCAGACCAGTCTCCCTCAACTACTCATTCCCCCTCCCACCTGGTACTGGTTGGAACTGGTGTAGAAACCATGAGCTTCTATTGTTTTATTAAAGTGATATATAGGGTCACCGTGCTAGAGATATAAGAATTATATATTTCTTTTGTCCCTCGATAGGGAGTGCAAAGCGTGGATTTCTCCGTAAGCAGGTCATGTAATTATTCTGTGTTTACACTTAAAAGAATCCCCATGATGTGGGGCACATCCTGATCATTGTGGCTTTCTTATACGAGGTTCATACAGCGAGATACGTGTAAAAATGGCATTTCATACCTCTAAGAAAAGGGGAGGTTTCAGCCATAGTCAGTGGCTGAAACCTCCCCTTTTCAGTCAGTGATTTCACCACAGGGGGAGTGCCCGGATTTTAGGCTAGGAAATAAGTAGTGAAGCGAGCAGTCTTCACATGTCTTTTGTCCGGGGTCTAGCTGCTGTACAGATGTGCTATGCATCTAGATATATGCTCGCCCCTCCTCCGCACACGGTCAGCCATGATGATGCAATGACATAACGACTTGTAACTGTTCGTTTAAATTTTAATCCTTTTTTTATTTGTAATTGTATTGTACATATGATTTGTCTCCTTTATAATATCTTTTTATCCTTTGTAAACACTGCCTACCTTTTTTGGAGTAAAATCTAAAACTACTAGCTTGTCTCTCCCTGCTCTATAACGAACTGTTGCGTCCTCTGAGGTGAATTACGCTACTGATTGGGGTTGGCTCCGGACCCGTTAATAATTAGGAAATCGGAGCTGGTGGCAGCGGATTTGTCCTGTGCGTTGGGAGGCTTTGTAGCGATGGTACGGTAGTTGATTAGTAGCGACGGTAGTTGATGATTATTGTTCCCCCGTAAGTGGGAGTAGTTATATCGCCCTCGCTGCAGTGTAGCCAGTACGTAGCAGCCAGCCTTTCTGGCGGCTAATTGCCCTAGGTGCAGTACCCTGACTGACCTTGAGGGTAAGGGAGGCGCCAGAGAGCTGCAAGTTTCAAACCGGAACCGGGATATATATAGATAAATCCCCTTCAGAAGGAACCAGGGGCAACCAAACAACCCTGGTTCATGACAAATTGGTGTGAGTGGTGGGGATGATAAAGGTATCTTCCCCGTGAACCGTGACAGATTGGTGGAATCCCTGACATAAATCCCACCAGATATGACATATTGGTGGCAGCACGGTGGGATTCCTGACAATTTATTTAACCGCTGCAGCCACTTGCCATACATGAAAACTTCATACAACTAAGGCTGGTGATTGGCTGCAGTGATCATATGAACAATACATGGGGACGTCATCCTAGCAGGACAGTAGGCGACCTGAGTGATATTTCTGGCTCCGTTGGGGATTTTTCGGCTAAGTAATGGTTATTTCTTTATTTCAGAACATTCCTTTTTCTTTTCTAACTTTTCTAAAACCTATTTTTTAAATTGGCTATTTTCTATGAACTCTGCTACAGATAAGGAGTAAACTAGCTGATATTTTTGTTAGCTGTGTACAGCAGACGTGTGTGTGTGTGTGTGTGTGTGTGATATAGGAAATAGATCTTTCTCACCTCACAAATGGCTGTACAGGATCGCTTGATAACAGCAGGAGCATCTGTGTCTGTCTTTTTCTCTCGGTCTGCTCCATCCTTCTCCATAAATGTGCATGGGCAACAGATCTCTCTGTAAAACTCATCTGCAGATTCAGTGAATTCACAATGACTGACTTGATCAGTTGAGGAGGGAGAAGACAGACGTCCGTGCAAAGTGATCCAAGCATTGACCGCAATGCATGGACTTGGCTGCAGGTCTCCCGACAGGAGCACAACAGCTACATATATTTCTATATGACTGCTCGCAGCCAGTCCATGCATTGTGGACCTATTATAAAGTTCCACCTCTTTGCTTATTTATGGAAAGGTGTTTTTATATCATAAACCACATCACAGGAAAACTTAAATGTAACCCTTGTCTGGCACAAAGTGAAACATAAAGTATTAAGTACATACAATAGTGCAAATTTGCATGCTTGGGATAGAGTCCAGCTTCTTTAGTGTTTTAGCACAGATGCACAATCCTGGAAGTCTGCAAACTTCCATACACAGACCACCTGTGAAATAAACAGGCCTCATTATAAAATGTGAACCACACCCAGGGGTGGAGATATGGTGAGTAGCTGTCCTGCCCAACTCTTCAGCTGCTCACATTAAACCCAGCCTTTCATGGTCAATTAACCCCTCTTAGGACTATGTGTGCTAGAGCATTACTCCACGTTTACATCCCAGAGGACATCCTCTTCTGTGATGCATATTTCCCATCCACTATGTGTCTGGCAGCCACCTGCTTGATATTAGTTTGCTTTGGGGTATTACCTAGTGTAAGTTTATCTGCATCCATGTTCCTTAACTCCTTTGTACATTTAAGACTGTGTATGGTGCCCAGAAGGCCAGAGCTGCATTGAATGGAACAGACCTTTTTACCGGATGCGGCAAACTGAACATAGAATACGCCAGGGTAAGTGTTGTTCGCTCTCTGTACCTTTACAGTGTCCACATCTGCAGTGACATTAACCATTGTTTCATTGGTCACAGCCCTCTCGTCTGAATGTTTTTCGGAACAACAATGATAGTTGGGATTACACCATAAGTTCCATGAACAGACCAGGTAGGAGTTTTATAATCTTTTTTTTTTTTTTTAAGACATGGGTAAATGTGGTGTATGGCTCCATTTTGGTTAAGACCATATGTCGAGTTTTAGGGCAGTTTGGTGAACATTCAGATATCAAGAGAAGCCCCACATGCTGACGTGCCTGCAGTACCGTTTCTCTGAACAGATCTATTCCCGGTTATAGGATGTTTCGCCCCCAGCAGTTGACCCCGGGTACATCTTGTTCGTTACGCCAAGTTGAGTCGCCCGCCAGGGCAGTGGGCTACTCAGTACCGGGTCCGGTACTTGAAGGGGACGTGGCCCTGGGCGCCCAAGTAAAGGGAAAGGTCTTTAAAGGGAGTTTAAGAATAAAGTTTGTTTGTGGCGCCACCTGTGGTATTTGGTGAGTAGGGACTGACGCTGCTTAAAGGGATCCTCTGGGGTGATGGTATGGCAGGTGGATGGTATAACTTCCCACAGGTGAAGTAAATGTACCTGGGGTCGAACTGCTGGGGGCGACACATCCAAATTCCGTTTCCCTTTTGCTTTTTATCTGTATGCTGAGGGAAGGGTTGTACTTACAATCCATAAACTTGCTCACTGCATCTCATCGGGCAAGACTTTATTCTCCGGCTGAACAAGGCATTCAGAAGTCTAGGATCATCCAACAGGCTGACTCTTCATGCATCATATCGGCATCAGCTCTCGGGAAATATTCTTCTTAAAACCACAGACTTGCAACTCACTGACTGCATTCTGCATGCATCATCATCACCACAGGCTCCTAGAGATGGACATGTGAAAGCCCTCTGCATACTTGCAAGGACTGAATATGGTGTCATTGCTCCATGAAAACTGTCACCTGGATCCACATTAACTTAAAGGGTTTTTCCCAGGAGCAAAGTACATTTTAATAAACTGACTTTGGGATGCTAAGGAGTACCACAATTGGGTGTGTATAAAAAATATTAATAAAGATAAATAAACCTTGTGCTGAGAGAATCTTATAAATGTGCCCCTGCTGTGTACTGGCTGTATCTGACCGTACAGGAATATGGTCTGATCACACCACAGCTCCTGGGCAGGGGAGGAAGAAAGAGTATACAGACAGGACAGCACAGGCTCACAGCTGATTCTTTTTGTGAGGTAAACCTGGGGCCCGGGTCTCTTTTGGCAGGAAGGCTACTGTAGCGTGCACTATTCCCTTTCTCTGTCCGGCGGCCGCAAATGTAGGGTTTGGCCTAGACCGGCGGCTCCTCCCACGTTCTTGATGCTTCTCGCCCATCGAGAGACCGCCTCATGCATCCCAGCGGCCATTAACCCCTTCATGACCTGGGGACTTTCCGTTTTTCCGTGTTCGTTTTTCGCTCCCCTCCTTCCCAGAGCCATAACTTTTTTTATTTTTCTGTCAATTTGGCCATGTGAGGGCTTATTTTTTGCGGGACGAGATGTACTTTTGAACGACATCATTGGTTTTACCATGTTGTGTACTAGAAAACGGGAAAAAAAATTCCAAGTGAGGCAAAATTGCAAAAAAAAATGCTGTCCCACACTTGTTTTTTGTTTGGCTTTTTTGCTAGGTTCACTAAATGCTAAAAGTGACCTGCCATTATGATTCTCCAGGTCAGTACGAGTTCATAGACACCTAACATGACTAGGTTATTTTTTATCTAAGTGGTGAAAAAAAATTCCAAACTTTGCTAAAAAAAAAAAAAAAAAAAAATTGCGCCATTTTCCGATACTCGTAGTGTCTCCATTTTTCATGATCTGGGGTCGGTTGAGGGCTTATTTGCGTGCCGAGCTGGCGTTTTTATTGATACCACGTTTGTGCAGATAAGTTCTTTTGATCGCCAGTTATTGCATTTTAATGCAATGTCGCGGCGACCAAGAAAAGTAATTCTGGCGTTTCTAATTTTTTTCTCGCTACGCCGTTTAGCGATCAGGTTAATGCTTTTTTTTATTGATAGATTCTGAACGCAGTGATACCAAATATGTGTAGGTTTGATTTTTTTTTTACTGATTTATTTTGATTGGGGCAAAAGGGGGGTAATTTAAACTTTTATCTTTTTTTTTTTTTTTACTTTTGCCATGCTTCTATAGCCTCCATGGGAGGCTAGAAGCAGGCACAACTCGATCGGCTCTGCTACATAGCAGCGATCTGATGTTCGCTGCTATGTAGCAGAAATGCAGGTATGCTATGAGCGCCGACCACAGGGTGGCGCTCACAGCTGTCGGGGATCAGTAACCATAGAGGTCTCAAGGACCTCTATGGTTATTGTTCTGAAGCATCGCCGACCTCCGATCATGTGACGGGGGTCGGCGATGCAATCATTTCCGGCCGCCCGGCCGGAAGCGCAGGTTAAATGCTGCTGTCTGCGTTTGACAGCGGCATTTAACTAGTTAATAGGCGCGGGCAGATCGCGATTTTGCCCGCGCCTATTACGGGCACATGTCAGCTGTTCAAAACAGCTGACATGTCCCGGCTTTGATGCGGGCTCATGGCCGTAGCCCGCATCAAAGCGGGGCTTCTGACCTCGGACGTACTATCCCGTCCGAGGTCAGAAAGGGGTTAATGGTTCCTGTGCACTTCCTCACACGTGCAGCTCTCAGTGCACGTTTTCAGCCGCATCGCTTACCTGCAGGATGTCTTCAGGCAGAAGCAGTCATCTGGAGACTAGATACACATCTCCTGGGCAGGAAAGGAAGCAAAAGAGAGTATACAGACAGGACAGCAGGGGATCGCAGTTGATTCTTTCTGTGAGGTAAACGTGTTTAAAAACAAGTAGCAAACACTTTACCTCACATAAAGCTGCAGCTGTGAACCCCTGCTGTTCTGTCTGTATACTCTTTTGCGTTCTCCCCGGCCCAGGGGATGTGGTATAATCCGACCATGTTCCTGCACGGTCAGATACAGCACATTTGTGGAATTTATTTTTATTCCAAGATCTGTT
Organism: Ranitomeya variabilis; assembly: GCF_051348905.1. NCBI lineage: Eukaryota > Metazoa > Chordata > Amphibia > Anura > Dendrobatidae > Ranitomeya > Ranitomeya variabilis. The sequence continues at coordinate 126,736,595 of NC_135233.1, forward strand.
GATTAAAATGTCCTTTATTTGTTGGGAAAACTCCTTTTTTAAGTAATGTTACTGCAAATCCTTCTCACTGTACCAGACTTTTTAGCTGCACAATCCTTTTGTTTTCTAGAACCTTTTGTATTAACCCCTTCACCCCGCGGCCCTTTTTCGTTTTTGTTTTCGTTTTTCGCTCCCCTCCTTCCCAGAGCCATAACTTTTTTATTTTTCCGTCAATATGGCCATGTGAGGGCTTATTTTTTGCGGGACGAGTTGTACTTTTGAACGACATCATTGGTTTTACCATGTCGTGTACTAGAAAACGGGAAAAAAATTCCAAGTGCGGTGAAATTGCAAAAAAAGTGCAATCCCACACTTGTTTGTTGTTTGTTTTATTTGCTAGGTTCACTAAATGCTAAAACTAACCTGCCATTATGTTTCTCCAGGTCATTACGAGTTCATAGACACCTAACATGACTAGGTTATTTTTTATCTAAATGGTGAAAAAAAATTCCAAACTTTGCTTAAAAAAAAAAAAAAAGTGCCGTTTTCCGATACCCGTAGCGTCTCCATTTTTCGTGATCTGGGGTCGGGTGAGAGCTTATTTTTTGCGTGCCGAGCTGATTTTTTTAATGATAGCATTTTGGTGCAGATACGTTCTTTTGATCGCCCGTTATTGCTTTTTAACGCAATGCCGCGGCGACCAAAAAAAACGTAATTCTGGCGTTTCGGATTTTTTTCTCGCTACGCTGTTTAGCGATCAGGTTAATGCTTTTTTTTAATTGATAGATCGGGCGATTCTGAACGCGGCGATACCAAATATGTGTAGGTTTTTTTTTTTTTTTTATTGTTTTATTTAGGATGGGGCGAAAGGGGGGTGATTTAAACTTTTATATTTTTAATATTTTTTTTTCACATTTTTAAAAACTTTTTTTTTTCACTTTTGCCATGCTTCAATAGCCTCCATGGGAGGCTAGAAGCAGGCACAGCCCGATCGGCTCTGCTACATAACAGCGATCATCAGATCGCTGTTATGTAGCTCAAATGCAGGTGTGCTGTGAGCGCCGACCACAGGGGGGCGCTCACAGCTACCAGCGATCAGTAACCATAGAGGTCTCAAGGACCTCTATGGTTACCATCCTAATGCATCGCCGACCTCCGATCATGTGACGGGGGTCGGCGATGATGTCATATCCGGCCGCCCGGCCGGATGCGGTAGTTAAATGCCGCTGTCTGCGTTTGACAGCGGCATTTAACAGGTTAATAGCGGCGGGTGAATAGCGATTTCACCCGCCGCTATTGCGCGCACATGTCAGCTGTCCAAAACAGCTGACGTGTCGCGACTTTGATGTGGGCTCAGCGCCGGAGCCCACATCAAAGGGGGAGACACGGCATGCGCAGTACTAGTACGGCGCATGTCGTGAAGGGGTTAATTCATTTAATCCTGTCAATTGCAGCAGGTAGATGGTACATAAATGAAGTGACCTTTTGTATTTCTGCTCTCTATTTTCTATCATTTTCACATTAACCCCTTTCTGACATCGGCGTAATAGTATGCTGATGCGGACTCCTTCTTTTGATGTGGGCTTCAGCGCTGAGCCCAAACTTTTCCCGACACATCAGTTGTTTTGAACAGCTGACATGTGCCTCTAACAGCAGTGGGTGGAATCTCAATCCACCCGCTGCTGTTACCTAGTTAAATGCTGCTGTCAATCTCTGACAGCGACATTTAACTCGTGGTTCTGTTAAGCGCACCAGAAATGCTGTCCATCGTGACCCTGTCACCTGATTATGGGTCACCGATGGGTTGGCATAACAAGCAGAGGTCTCCAACAGACCCCTATGGTTGTCATTGCCAGATTGCTATGAGCGCCACCCGGTGGTCGGTGCTCATAGCAAGTGGGCATTTCTACTGCATACAGGCTATTTGATCATCGCCTGTATGTAGCAGAGCCGATCAAATTATGGCAGCTTCTAGTCTCCCATGGGGACTATTGAAGCATGCTAAAAGTTAAAAAAAATAAAGTCTTACGTATTATAATAAGTTCAAATCATCCCCTTTTGCACCATTCAAAATAAAACAATAAAAAAAAATCAAACACATTTTGGCATTGCCGCGTTCAGAATCGCCTAGTCCAGTCTAAAAAAAAAAAAATCCGACCGTTAAACGACATGAGAAAAAAAGTTAAAATGCCAAAATGACATTTGTTTGGTCGCTGCAAAATTGCATTGAAATGCAATAACGGGTGATCAAAAGCTTGTATCTGTACCAAAATGGTATAGTGAAAAATGTCAGCTCGGCACGCAAAAAATAAGCCCTCACCCAACCGGACTATGGAAAATAGCGCAATTTATTTTTATATTTTTTTTACTAATTTTGAGAAAAAAAAATAATCTCTAAACCCTTTTCTGACCTTGGATGGGATAGTACGCACGAGGTCAGATCCCCTGCTTTGATGTGGGCTCCGGCGGTGAGCCCACTTCAAAGCCGCGACATGTTAGCTGTTTTGTACAGCTAACATGTGCGCGCAATAGGGGCGAGTGGAATCGCGATACACCCACCGCTATTAACAAGTTAAATGCCGCTGTCAAACGCTGACAGCGGCATTTAACTACCGCTTCCGGCCATCTGGCCGGAAATGTGTGCATCGCCGACCCCGTCACATGATCGGGGGTCAGCTATGTGTCGGCATAGTAACCAGAGGTCTCCTTGAGACCTCTATGGTTGCTGATGCCGGCTTGCTGTAAGCGCCACCCTGTGGTCGGCGTTTATAGCAAGCCTGTAATTCAGCTACAATTAAGTAAATCAGGTGATGTGCATCTCTGTAATGAGGAGGGGTGTTGTCTAATAACATCAAAACCCTATATAAGGACTGCTTAATTATTAGGCAACTTCCTTTCCTTTGCAAAATGGGTCAGAAGAGTGATTTGACAGGCTCTGAAAAGTCCAAAATTGTGAGATGTCTTGCAGAGGGATGCAGCAGTCTTGAAATTGCCAAACTTTTGAAGCGTGATCACCGAACAATCAAGCGTTTCATGGTAAATGGCCAACAGGGTCGCAAGAAGGGTTTTGGGCAAAAAAGACACAAAAGAACTGCCCAAGAATTGAGGAAAATCAAGCGTGAAGATGCCATTTGCCACCAGTTTTGCCATATTTCAGAGCTGCAATGTTACTGGAGTAACAAAAAGCACAAGGTGTGCGATACTCAGGGACATGGCCAAGGTAAGGAACACTGAATAACGACCACCGTCAAAACGTCAAGACTGGGCCAAGAAATATCTTAAGACTGACTTTTCAAAGGTTTTATGGACTGATGAAATGAGAGTGACTCTTGATGGGCCAGAGGCTGGATCAGTAAAGGGCAGAGAGCTCCACTCCGACTCAGACGCCAGCAAGGTGGAGGTGGGGGACTGGTATGGGCTGGTATCAAAGATGAATTTGTGGGACCTTTTTGGGTTGAGGATGGAGTGAAGCTCAACTCCCAGACCTACTGCCAGTTTCTGGAAGACAACTTCTTCAAGCAGTGGTACAGGAAGAAGTCGGCATCGTTCAAGAAAAACATGATTTTCATGCAGGACAATGCTCCATCACATGCCTCCAACTACTCCACAGCGTGGCTGGCCAGTAAAGGTCTCAAAGAAGAAAAAATAATGACATGGCCACCAATTTCACCTGATCTGATCCACATAGAGAACCTGTGGTCCCTCATAAAATGTGAGATCTACAGGGAGGGAAAACAGTCCACCTCTCGGAACAGTGTCTGGGAGGCTGTGGTGGCTGCTGCACGCAATGTTGGTCGTAAACAGATCAAGCAACTGACAGAATCTATGGATGGAAGGCTGCTGAGTGTCATCATAAAGAAAGGTGGCTATATTGGTCACTAATTTTTTGGGGTTTTGTTTTTACATGTTTAGTTCTAAATTTTGTGCAGTTATATTGGTTTACCTGGTGAAAATGAACAAGTGAGATGGGAATATATTTGGTTTTTATTAAGTTGCCTAATAATTCTGCACAGTAATAGTTACCTGCACAAACAGAGATCCTCCTAAGATAGCCAGATCTAAAAAACCCACTCCAACTTCCAAAAATATTAAGCTTTGATATTTATGAGAACATAGTAGTTGATCAATAATAAAAATAATCCTATAAAATACAACTTGCCTAATAATTCTGCACGCAGTGTACATAATACTTTACTTTAAATAGTACACATGAAAATAAAAACTTATAATATATCTTAACTGAGAAATTTGCTTCTTTCTCCTTTTTGGATTGATGATTCTTTCTCAATATTTGTATTTCATGGGTGAGTGTCTTCAGTGAAAACAGATGTAGCCATTACTGAACTAGGAAATGACAGTTGGTTCTCATAAAGTTCTATGGAGGGGGATGAGCAGGAGACAGACACAGACAATCTGATTAAAGTTCATCTGTATTTTTTTTTTTTTCTTACAATTTTACCACTTTTATTTTTCTGGCTTTGGTATATAATGCTGAAAAATAATGTAGAAAAGAGGTTTTGTACAGTTTGTGTAAACTCTTATTGTGTGCTGGAAAGCCTATTTCTGGGAGAGTGGTAGTGGTAGTCCAAATAGATAAAACAATTAATTTGTGCAGTTTAATATCACTTAAGTGGTCTATGTAATGTTTACTTTTCTTAAGTCCAGTCTCTCCGCACCAGTCTTGTAAATCTGTAGTGATGGATTGTTTGCCTTAATATGGAATACATCCATGGTGATCCATGCGCATCAGTTTGATCTCTTGGTCTGTTAGTTTAGCCTATTTTCTAATTGAATGCAATGATTAAAGTTATTTAAAAAGGAAAGAAACAATATTTTTTAGGATTTATGGTAATCTTTAATTTTTTATTTCTCTTTCAGACCAGGGAAATGAATTCCAAGGGCAAGGCTTTCAAGGAAACCAACCACCGTTTCACAGTATGTGATTTCTATATTTCCATCGAATCCGTTCAGTGAACTACCTAAAGACCACCTTTCTTTGGTTTAGTGGGGGTTTAAAGAACGCCTGTTGCCACATTTGTACATGTGAAGGCATTCTAAGCAAAAACATCTGATTGTCTAGTTGAATCCGCCTGTTCCAGTATGAGAGGTGTTGCTTCTTGACAACTGCTTATTCCCCTCACTCCATTTAAAGAAGCACTACCACCAAAGTTTTGATCCTCTCAATATATAGCAGTCATCATATTGTATGGCCCTGTGTACTTACAATTGCTCATTTTGCCTTTCTACCCGGTAAACAAGAAGTCTCTTGTTTCCTGCAGAAATCGCTCCCCTTTTCAACTTCTGAACCAACTTCTCCGCTCCTGACCCTGCCAGGGACTTTTGCAGTGTCTCATGACTCCTTGCAGGGAAACTTGAACTCCTCCTGTTTCTACACGCATCATAAAAAGATTCAGCTAGTCAGTTTGTAGTCATATGATGTCATAGACCTAATGGAAAAGAGAAGAATTATCTGGGTAGAAAGGTAATATGACCAATTATAAGTACACAGTGCTATATAATATGATTGCAATATATTAAGAGGATACAAATTTGGATGGGAGGAGTGCTTCTTTAATTGTCTACTCTAAGCTCACCTAGCTGAAATGTTGATTGTTTTGTTTGCCAAATGGCTGTTAACCCCTTCGTGACATGCGCCGTACTAGTACTGCGCTGCTGGCACTGCATTTGTGCCAGCCGCAGTACTAGTACGACGGCTCGATCACCGCTGTCTCGCGCTGAGCGCTGCGGTGATCGGGTGTGGGTGTCAGCTGTATTTACAGCTGACACCCCGCAGCAATACCCACGATCGGCGCTATCGCCGATCGCGGGCATTTAACCCCTCTGATGCCGCTGTCAATAGTGACAGCGGCTTAAAGGGGGATCGCGCAGGGACGGGGGCTCCCTGCGCTCTCCCACCGGAGCAACGCGATGAGATCGCGCTGCTCCGGTGACCTGGAAGGAGTCCCCGGATCCAAGATGGCCGCGGGACTCCTTCCGGGCCGTGAGATGACCCTGCTTGCCGGCGTCTGCTGAGAATTCCTCCTAACAGGCGCTGGCAAGCCTCTGCAATGTGCATGTCAGATCGGTGATCTGACAGAGTGCTGTGCACACTCAGGGCCGTATTTAGGGTTTCTGCTGCCCTAGGCACTTTTAGTGCTGCCTCCCCCATTGGTGAGTATGACACTATCGGCAGTGACTTTAGCAAGAATCGCTGATGTGAAAGTCGCCTTTTGCAGCAGATCCGGCAGTTTTTCTGCATGTGCCGCATAACGGATCACTTATGGCAACACTGCGTTTGGCCTCATTCATTCCCTATGGGATTTGTGGCACTTGCCATGATCTGGCAAATGCGGTACCATACCTCCCAACTTTTGAAGAAGGGAAGGAGGTAGAAAGTGTGTGGCGCGCGTAGCGCGCCGCGGAAAATTTTAGGCCACGCCTCTGACCACACCCATTTCACAACAAGTCACACCCATATCCACGTCCCAACCACACCCATTTAGCACTGCTGATCACACTGTTTTATATACAATAATTATAAACGAAACAATATGGCCACAGAGCTCCATACTGTATAATGGCCACACATGATGCTCCATTCTGTATATTGACCACACATGATGCTCCATACTGTATAATGGCCACAAATGATGCTCCATACTGTATAATGGCCACACGTGATGCTCCATACTGTATAATGGCCATTGGCCACACATGATGCTCCATACTGTATAACGGCCACACATGATGCTCCTTACTGTATAATGGCCACACATGATGTTCAATACTGTATAATGGCCACACATGATGCTCCATAGTGTATAACGGCCACACATGATGCTCCATACTGTATAACGGCCACACATGATGCTCCATACTGTATAACGGCCACACATGATGCTCCATACTGTATAACGGCCACACATGATGCTCCATACTGTATAACGGCCACACATGATGCTCCATACTGTATAATGGCCATTAGCCACACATGATGCTCCATACTGTATAACGGCCACACATGATGCTCCTTACTGTATAATGGCCACACATGATGCTCAATACTGTATAATGGCCACACATGATGCTCCATAGTGTATAACGGCCACACATGATGCTCCATACTGTATAACGGCCACACATGATGCTCCATACTGTATAACGGCCACACATGATGCTCCATACTGTATAATGGCCATTGGCCACACATGATGCTCCATACTGTATAATGGCCACACATGATGCTCCTTACTGTATAATGGCCACACATGATGTTCAATACTGTATAATGGCCACACATGAGGCTCAATACTGTATAATGGCCACACACAGTTCTCTTCTCCATACTGTATAATGACCCCCCTCCTGTATGCATGGCTCATATCCCCCCCCCCCCCCCCGTATGCATGGCTCATATTCCACCTCCCCCCTGTATGCATGGCTCATATTCCACCTCCCCCCCTGTATGCATGGCTCATCTCTCCCCCCCCCCCCCCCCCTATGCATGGTTGATGGCTCATATTCCCCTGTACCATGCATGGCTCATAATTCTCCCCCCCCCCCCCCCTGTATGCATGGCTGATGGCTCATAATTCCCCCCCCCTGTATGTATGGCTGATGGCTCATATTCCCCTGTGCTGTATGCATGGCTCATAATTCCCCCCCCCCCCCCTCCCTATGCATGGCTCATATTCCCCTGTATGCATGGCTCATAATTCCCCCCCCCCCCCCCCTCTGTATGCATGGCTCATACTCCCCGGTATGCATGGCTCATCTCTCCACCCCCTCCCCCGCTCCTTCTCCCATCTTGCATGGCTCGGGCGGCTTACCTTCCTCCTTCATCCCCCGCCCCTCATACTCACCTGTCAGCTGTCCCACACACCGCGTGGCTGCGCCGACATCCTCCCTCTGGCTCTGTACCGCCGCAGCGCCTTCTTCGCTGCACAGTGTGAGATAAGCGGCGCCCCCTGCAGGCCGGCGCTGATAACGCTTCTCCTCCCGCCGCTGCAGGGAATATCATGTTACCACTGTCACCAGTAACGCGCCCTGCTACACCGCCTCCTGCTCGTCCGGATTATCGAATATTCCGGATTATCGGACTGCAATAACAGCAGAACTAGAAAGTCATTTAACCCCTCCTGAGCTGACAGCACACTCGGGCCTCCCGGGAAAGCCGTGACGTCACCTCGGCGGCGGCCGCTCACCTGCAGGTCCTGCACGGAGATCTCCATGGTGGTCAGGTAGAAGAACAGCACGCCGCCGCTTTGGCCCCGCCGACCGTCACTCACGGAGAACACGTTGGCGAAGGGCAGGCCCCGCACCGTGGCTGGAGAGAGTGGCCAGAGCGCCCCAGTCACACTTGTGCGAGTTCTTCCTGAGTGAGCGGTCATGTGGTATCACGTGACCGCTCACTCGGGACGCGCTATAGATGCTGAGAGCCGGCATCGCTGGAGCAGGGTGACGGTGAGTATCTTCTTCAAGGAGGGTGGGTGGGACTCGGGGGCGGGGCGGTCGGTCGCGTTTGTGACCAGTCACCCGGGACTAAAAAAAAAAAAAAACTTGCTCAGGTGCGGCCCCCCGCAATGCCGCCGGCCCTGTGCACACTGTCAGATCACCGATCTGTGATGTCCCCCCCTGGGACAAAGTAAAAAAGTAAAAAAAAAATTTTTTCCACATGTGTAAAAAAAAAAAAAATAATAATAATAAAAAAAAAAAATTCCTAAAGAAAAAAAATATTCCCATAAATACATTTCTTTATCTAAATAAAAAAAAAATCACACAATAAAAGTACACATATTTAGTATCGCCGCGTCCGTAACGACCCCACCTATAAAACTGTATCACTAGTTAACCCCTTCAGTGAACACCATAAAAAAAGGCAAAAAACAACGCTTTATTCTCATACCGCCAAACAAAAAGTGGAATAACACGCGATCAAAAAGACGGATATAAATAACCATGGTACCGCTGAAAACGTCATCTTGTCCCGCAAAAAAAAAGCCGCCAGCAGAAAAATAAAAAAGTTATAGCTCTCAGAATAAAGCGATGCTAAAACAATTTTTTTTTTATATAAAATCGTTTTTATTGTGTAAAAGCGGCAAAACATAAATAAATTACATATATGAGGTATCGCTGTAATCGTACTGACCCGAAGAATAAAACTGCTTTATCCTTTTTACCAAACGCGGAACGGTATAAACGCCCCCCCTAAAAGAATTTCAGGAATTGCTGGTTTTTGTTCATTCCGCCTCCCAAAAATCGGAATAAAAAGCGATCAAAAAATGTCATGTACCCGAAAATGGTACCAATAAAAACGTCAACTCGTCCCGCAAAAAACAAGATCTCTCATGACTCTGTGGACCAAAATATGGAAAAATTATAGCTCTCAAAATGTGGTGATGCAAAAACTATTTTTTGCAATAAAAAGCGTCTTTTAGTGTGTGATGGCTGCCAACCATAAAAATCCGCCCAAAAAATGCTATAAAAGTAAATCAAATCCCCCTTCATCACCCCCTTAGTTAGGGAAAAATAATAAAATTTTAAAAAATATATTTATTTCCATTTTCCCGTTAGGCTACTTTCACACTAGCGTCGGTACGGGGCTGTCGCGCTGCGTCAGCCCGACATACCCGCACAACGGGGGCAGCGGATGCTGTTTTTCCACGCATCCGCTGCCCCATTGTGAGGTGCGGGGAGGTGGGGGCAGAGTTCCAGCCGCGCATGCGCGGTCGGAAATGGTGGACCGTCGGCACAAAAAGTTACATGTAACGTTTTTTGCTGCCGGCGGTCCGCCACAACACGTCGCAAATTTTAGTCTATGGGGAAAAAACGCATCCTGCAGATGACTTTGCAGGATGCGTTTTTTCGCCAAAACGACGCATTGCGACGTATGCAAAAAAAACGCTAGTGTGAAAGTAGCGCTAGGGTTAGGATTAGGGTTAGGGTTGGGGATGGGGTTAGGGTTGGGGTTAGGGTTTCAGTTAGAATTGGGGAGTTTCCACTGTTTAGGCACATCAGGGGCTCTCCAAACGCGACATGGCGTCCGATCTCAATTCCAGCCAATTCTGCTTTGAAACACTAAAACAGTGCTCCTTCCCTTTCGAGTTCTCCTGTGCGCCCAAACAGTGGTTCCCCCCCAACATATGGGGTATCAGCGTTCTCAGGACAAGTTGGACAACAACTTTTGGGGTCCAATTTGTCCTGTTACCCTTGGGAAAATAAAAACGTGGGTGCTAAAATATAATTTTCGTGGAAAAAAATATATTTTTTATTTTCGCAGCTCTGCGTTATAAACTGTAGTGAAACACTTGGGGGTTCAAATTTGTCACAACACATCTAGATAAGTTCCGTGGGGGGTCTAGTTTCCAATATGGGGTCACTTGTGGGGGGTTTCTACTGTTTAGGTACATCAGGGGCTCTGCAAATGCAACATGACACCTGCAGACCATTCCATCTAAGGGTGAGTTTCCACGGTCAGTAAACGCTGCGTGTTTGACGCTGTGCAGAGCTGCAGCATCAAACACGCAGCGTCCAGATGTTCCAGCATAGTGGAGGGGATTTTAGGAAATCCCGTCTCCACTATGCGTGGAAACCCGCATCCGTCTTCCCTGCGACTCCGGACATGCTGCGCGTCTTTTCAGATCGCAGCATGTCCGTACACATTGCGGGGACGCAGCGTCCCCGCAAGGCATATCACAGGGCGCTATGGGAGAGAGCGATGATCCCGGATGTGTACAGTTAACACATCCGGCATCATCGCGTCCCAGAAAGGGGGCGGGGCTTAGCGCCGAGCGGCTTCGCCGCTGCGGCGATACCGCCGGCCATCCTGACCATGGACACATACCCTTAGTCTGCAATTCAAACGGCGCTCCTTCCCTTCCGAGCTCTGCCGTGCGCCCAAACAGTGGTTCCCCCCCATATATGGGGTATCAGCGTACTCAGGACAAATTGGACAACAACTTTTGTTGTCCAATTTCTCCTGTTACCCTTGGGGAAAAAAAAATTGCGTGCTAAAACATCATTTTGTGGAAAGAAAAAATAATTTTTTAATTTTCACAGCGCTACATTCTAAACTTTAGTGAAACAATTGGGGGTTAAAAGTGCTCACCACACATCTAGATAAGTTCCTTAGGGGGTCGTCTTTCCAAAATGGTGTCACTTGTGGGGGTTTCCACTGTTTAGGCACATCAGGGGCTCTCCAATCGCGACATGGGTTCCGATCTCAATTCCAGCAAATCTTGCATTGAAAAGTCAAATGGTGCTCCTTCCCTTCCGAGCTCTGCCATGTGCCCAATCAATGGTTTACCCCAACATGTGGGGTATCGGCGTACTCAGGACAAATTGTACAACGACTTTTTTGGTCCAATTTCTCCTGTTACCCTTGGTAAAATAAAACAAATTGGATCTGAAGTGAAAATTTTGTGAAAAAAAAATTAAATGTTCCATTTTTTTAAACCCCTTTCTGACATCTGACGTACTATCCCGTCGAGGTGGGGTGGGCCCGTATGACCACCGACGGGATAGTACGTCATACGCGATCGGCCGCGCTCACGGGGGGAGCGCGGCCGATCGCGGCCGGGTGTCAGCTGCACATCGCAGCTGACATCCGGCACTATGTGCCAGGAGCGGTCACGGACCGCCCCCGGCACATTAACCCCCGGCACACCGCGATCAAACATGATCGCGGTGTACCGGCGGTATAGGGAAGCATCGCGCAGGGAGGGGGCTCCCTGCGGGCTTCCCAGAGACCCCCGGAGCAACGCGATGTGATCGCGTTGCTCCGAGGGTCTCCTACCTCCCTCCTCGCCGCAGGTCCCGGATCCAAGATGGCTGCGGCATCCGGGTCCTGCAGGGAGGGAGGTGGCTTACCGAGTGTCTGCTCAGAGCAGACACTTGGTAAGCCTGCAGCCCTGCACAGCAGATCGCAGATCTGGCAGAGTGCTGTGCACACTGCCAGATCAATGATCTGTGATGTCCCCCCCTGGGACAAAGTAAAAAAGTTAAAAAAAATATTCCCCACAAGTGTGTAAAAAAAAAAAAAAAAAAATTATCCTAAATAAAGAAAAAAAAAAAAAAAATTATTCCCATAAATACATTTCTTTAGCTAAATAAAATAAAAAAAAACAATAAAAGTACACATATTTAGTATCGCCGCGTCCGTAACGACCCAACCTATAAAACTGCCCCACTAGTTAACCCCTTCAGTAAACACCGTAAGAAAAAAAAAAAAGAGGCAAAAAACAACGCTTTATTATCATACCGCCGAACAAAAAGTGGAATAACACGCGATCAAAAAGACTGATATAAATAACCATGGTACCGCTGAAAACGTCATCTTGTCCCGCAAAAAACGAGCCGCCATACAGCATCATCAGCAAAAAAATAAAAAAGTTATAGTCCTGAGAATAAAGCGATACCAAAATAATTATTTTTTCTATAAAATAGTTTTTATCGTATAAAAGCGCCAAAACATAAAAAAGATATAAATGAGATATCGCTGTAATCGTACTGACCCGACGAATAAAACTGCTTTATCAATTTTACCAAACGCGGAACGGTATAAACGCCTCCCCCAAAAGAAATTCATGAATAGCTGGTTTTTGATCACTCTGCCTCACAAAAATCGGAATAAAAAGCAATAAAAAATGTCACGTGTCCGAAAATGTTACCAATAAAAACGTCAACTCGTCCCGCAAAAAACAAGATCTCACATGACTCTGTGGACTCAAATATGGAAAAATTACAGCTCTCAAAATGTGGTAACGCAAAAAATATTTTTTGCAATGAAAAGCGTCTTTCAGTGTGTGACAGCTGCCAATCATAAAAATCCGCTAAATAACCCGCTATAAAAGTAAATCAAACCCCCCTTCATCACCCCCTTAGTTAGGGAAAAATAAAAAAATTTAAAAATGTATTTATTTCCATTTTCCCATTAGGGTTAGGGCTAGAGTTAGGACTAGAGTTAGGGTTAGGGCAAGGGTTAGGGCAAGGGTTAGGGCAAGGGTTAGGGTAAGGGTTGGGGCTAGGGTTAGGGCTAGGGTTAGGGCTAGGGTTGGGGCTAGGGTTAGGGCTAGGGTTGGGGTTAGGGTTAGGGATAGGGCTAGGGTTAGGGCTAGTGTTACGGCTAGTGATAGGGCTAGGGTTATTGCTAGGGTTAGGGCTAGGGTTAGGGCTAGGGTTGGGGCTACAGTTAGGGTTGGGGCTAAAGATAGGGTTAGGGTTTGGATTACATTTACGGTTGGGAATAGGGTTGGGTGTGTCTGGGTTAGAGGAGTGGTTAGGGTTACTGTTGGGATTAGGGTAAGGGGTGTGTTTGGATTAGGGTTTCAGTTATAATTGGGGGGTTTCCACTGTTTAGGCACATCAGGGGCTCTCCAAACGGGACATGGCATCCGATCTGAATTCCAGCCAATTCTGCGTTGAAAAAGGAAAACAGTGCTCCTTCCCTTCAGAGCTCTCCCGTGTGCCCAAACAGGGGTTTACCCCAACATATGGGGTATCAGCGTACTCAGGACAAATTGAACAACAACGTTTGGGGTCCAATTTATCCTGATACCCTTGTGAAAATACAAAACTGGGGGCTAAAAATCATTTTTGTGAAACGGCTCTGCGTTATAAACTGTAGTGAAACACTTGGGGGGTTCAAAGCTATCAAAACACATCTAGATAAGTTCCTTAGGGGGTCTACTTTCCAAAATGGTGTCACTTGTGGGGGTTTCCACTTTTTAGGCACATCAGGGGCTCTCCAAACGCAACATGGCATCCCATCTTAATTCCAGTCAATTTTGCATTGAAAAGTAAAATAGCGCTCCTTCCCTTCCGAGCTCTGCTATGCACCCAAACAGTGGTTTACCCCCACATATGGGGTATCGTCGTACTCAGGACAAATTGCACAACAACTTTTGTGGTCTAATTTCTTCTCTTACCCTTGGGGAAATAAAAAAATGGGGGCGAAAAGATCATTTTTGTGAAAAAATATGATTTTTTATTTTTACGGCTCTGCATTATAAACTTCTGTGAAGCACTTGTTGGGTCAAAGTGCTCACCACACATCTAGATAAGATCCTTAGGGGGTCTACTTTCCAAAATGGTGTCACTTGTGGGGGGTTTCAATGTTTAGGCACATCAGGGGCTCTCCAAATGCAACATGGCGTCCCATCTCAATTCCAGTCAATTTTGCATTGAAAAGTCAAATGGCGCTCCTTCCCTTCCGAGCTCTGCCCTGCGCCCAAACAATGGTTTACACCCACATATGGGGTATCAGCGTACTCAGGACAAATTGTACAACAAATTTTGGGGTCTATTTTCTCCTGTTACCCTTGGTAAAATAAAACAAATTGGAGCTGAAATAAATTTTGTGTGAAAAAAAGTTAAATGTTCATTTTTATTTAAACATTCCAAAAATTCCTGTGAAACACCTGAAGGGTTAATAAACTTCTTGAAAGTGGTTTTGAGTACCTTGAGGGGTGCAGTTTTTAGAATGGTGTCACATTTGGGTATTTTCTATCATATAGACCCCTCAAAATGACTTCAAATGAGATGTGGTCCCTAAAAAAAAATGGTGTTGTAAAAATGAGAAATAGCTGGTCAACTTTTAACCCTTATAACTCCGTCACAAAAAAAAAATTTTGGTTCCAAAATTGTGCTGATGTAAAGTAGACATGTGGGAAATGTTACTTATTAAGTATTTTGCGTGACATATGTCTGTGATTTAAGAGCATAAAAATTCAAAGTTGGAAAATTGCGAAATTTTCAAAATTTTCGCCAAATATTCGTTTTTTTCACAAATAAACGCAAGTTATATCGAATAAATTTTAACACTATCATGAAGTACAATATGTCACGAGAAAACAGTGTCAGAATCGCCAAGATCCGTTGAAGCGTTCCAGAGTTATAACCTCATAAAGGGACAGTGGTCAGAATTGTAAAAATTGGCCAGGTCATTAACGTGCAAACCACCCTTGGGGGTGAAGGGGTTAAACATTCCAAAAATTCTTGTGAAGCACCTGAAGGGTTAATAAACTTTTTGAATGTGGTTTTGAGTACCTTGAGGGGTGCCGTTTTTAGAATGGTGTCACTTTTGGGCATTTTCTGTCATATAGACCCCTCAAAGTCACTTCAAGTGTGAGGTGGTCCGTAAAAAAAATGGTTTTGCAAATTTTGTTGCAAAAATGAGAAATCGCTGGTCAACTTTTAACCCTTATAACTCCCTAACAAAAAAAAAATTGTTTCCAAAATTGTGCTGATGTAAAGCAGACATGTGGGAAATGTTGTTTATTAACTATATTATGAGATATAACTCTCTAATTTAAGGGCATAAAAACTAAAAGTTTGAAAATTGATACATTTTCATAATTTGACAAATTTTTGTTTTTTTCACAAATAAATGCAAGTCATATCGAAGAATTTTTACCACTATCATGAAGTACAATATGTCACGAGAAAACAATCTCAGAATCAGCAGGATCCGTTGAAGCGTTTTAGAGTTATGACCTCATATAGTGACAGTGGTCAGAATTGTAAAAATTGGCCCTGTCACTTAGGTGAAAACAGGCTTTGGGGTGAAGTGGTTAACTGAATGAGCATTGTGATATTGCATATGTTTTGACTTGGTAACATGAATTTTGTTTTTTTTTTTCTTCACCCCAGTAATCTATACAACATTTCATTTTGTGATTTTTTTTTTTTTTAAAAAAGAGGTTCTCCAAGAATGAGATCAAATGGAGTCTGTGATAAAGTTCAAACTGCAGCCTGTCCTAATCACAAGTCAGGACGGGCTGCAGACTGAAGAAATACAGCTCCCTAGACCTGTGTCCAACTGACGGCTGTATCACACATCCTCCATCGGAGGGAGAGAGCTCGGCTGCAATACTTTGAAGAAATATATTTTAACCCTCGTTGTACTCGGTGAGGAGACTTGACGTCACCCAACTGGAAAACAAATTAACATTGAGTTTGAAACTGGACATAAGGGCTCTTTGTATTTAGCAAGGAAGAGATCTATTCCATCACACATGACAGCTGTGCTCCAGGTCAAGTAAGGTATGGGTGATACCGCTCATGTCAGTTGAGACGCAGGTCTCGGGAACTGTCTTCAGTCTGTAAGCTGTACAGACTCGTGAATAGGATGTGCTGCTGTTTTAATTAGAATGTCGTCCATTTTCTAACTCATTCCTGATGACCCATTTAAGAAAGAGCGAAATATAAAATGGACTCCTCAACAATGAAATTACAACACCAGAGAAAGGAAGTGTTAGTTGCAACGTGAAAATCACAAGATCGATAGACCAAATGATGAAAAGGTCTTCAGTATTGACTGAGTCATGTTCAGAAATACAGTTGCATAACATGGCATGCTATCACTCGGGTTATTAATGGTTTCCCGAGGATTGTTCGGCCACTCTAAATGCAGTTGGGCATGCTAGTCAATGACGTTCCAGATGTGCTCTAAGGCTGCTTTCACACATCTGTTTTTTACCGTCAGGCACAGTCCGGCGAATTTAATGGAAGCCTATGGCGCCTGAATCCGTCAACGGATTTTTTTTATTTTTTTTTCAACTGCACATGCCCAGAAATGGTATTTTACCATTCTGGGGTCTCTATCTAATCCCCCCCCCCTGCTCGACCCAAGTGCATTCAGTGTTGCAGAACATCAAACTAATAGCTATTAACCCCTTAACGACCTTTGACGCATACGCTGCGTCATGAAAGTCGGTGCCAAAACGACCTATGACGCAGCGTATGCGTCATGGAATGATCGCGTCCCTGCAGATCGGGTGAAGGGGTTAACTCCTATTTTACCCGATCTGCAGGGAGAGGGGGAGTGGTGCTTCAGCCCAGGGGGGGTGGTTTCACCCCCCCGTGGCTACGATCGCTCTGATTGGCTGTTGAAAGTGAAACTGCCAATCAGAGCGATTTGTAATATTTCACCTAAAAAACTGGTGAAATATTACAATCCAGCCATGGCCGATGCTGCAATAACATCGGCCATGGCTGGAAATACTAAAGTGCCCCCCCCACACCCACCGATCGCCCCCCCAGTGCTCCGTTAGTCCTCCGGTCCCCTCCGTCCGCCTGCCGGCTCCCCCGTCCTGCTGTCCGCTCCCTCCTTGCTCAGATCCCCCCCCCCCCTGTGCTCCGATCACCCCCCCTGTGCTCCGATCCACCCCCCCACCACCCCTTCATACTTACCGATCCTCCCGGTGTCCGGCCGTCTCCTCCCTGGGCGCCGCCATCTTGGAAAATGGCGGGCGCATGCTCAGTGCGCCCGCCGAATCTGCCAGTCGGCAGATTCCTTGCAGGTACATTTTGATCGCTGTGGTAGGTTCTATCACAGCGATCAAAATAAAAAAAATAATAAATAACCCCCCCCCCCCTTATCACCCCCATAGGGACAATAATAAAATAAAGAATTTTTTATTTTCTTTTTTCCCCACTAGGGTTAGGGTTAGAACTAGGGTTAGAACCAGGGGTAGGGTTAGGGGTAGGGTTAGGGTTACGGTTAGGGTTAGGGGTAGGGTTATGGCATGTGCACACAGAGCGGATCCGCAGCGGATCGGCCGCGGATCCGCAGCGGATCGGCAGCGGATTGGCCGCGGATCCGCAGCGGATCGGCAGCGGATTGGCCGCGGATCCGCAGCGGATTGGCAGCGGATTGGCCGCGGATCCGCAGCGGATTGGCAGCGGACCCGCAGCGGATCGGCCGCGGATCCGCAGCGGATCGGCAGCGGATCCGCAACGGATCGGCAGCGGATCCGCAACGGATCGGCAGCGGATCCGCAGCGGATCCGCAGCGGATCGGCCGCGGATTGGCCGCGGATCCGCAGCGGATTGGCAGCGGATCCACAGCGGATTGGCCGCGGATTGGCAGCGGATTGGCCGCGGATCCGCAGCGGATTGGCCGCTGCGAATTTGAAGCAGTTTTCCATCAGGTTTACAGTACCATGTACACCTAAGGAAAACCAAATCCGCTGTGCCCATGGTGCGGAAAATTCCGTGCAGAAACGCTGCGTTGTATTTTCCGCAGCATGTCAATTCTTTGTGCGGATTCCGCAGCGTTTTACACCTGTTCCTCAATAGGAATCCGCAGGTGAAATCCGCACAAAAAAACACTGGAAATCTGCTGTAAATCCGCAGGTAAAACGCAGTGCCTTTTACCTGCAGATTTTTCAAAAATCGTGCGGAAAAATCTCACACGAATCCGCAACGTGGGCACATAGCCTTAGGGTTAGGGTTGGAATTAGAGTTAGGGTTGGAATTAGGGCTAGGGTTTGAAATAGGGTTAAGATTAGGCTTGTGGTTAGGGTTACGGATAGGGTTAGGGGTGTGTTGGGGTTACAGTTGTGGTTAGGGTTGGGATTAGGGTTACGGTTGGGATTAGGGTTAGGATTAGGGTTGGAATTAGGGTTACGGGTCTGTTGCGGTTAGGGTTGTGGTTAGGGGTGTGTTGGGGTTAGGGTTGTGATTAGGGTTATGGCTACAGTTGGGATTAGGATTAGGGGTGTGTTGGGGTTAGTGTTGAAGTTAGAATTGAGGGGTTTCCACTGTTTAGGCACATCAGGGGTCTCCAAACGCAACATGGCGCCACCATTGATTCCAGCCAATCTTGCGTTCAAAAAGTCAAATGGTGCTCCCGCCCTTCCAAGCCCCGACGTGCGCCCAAACAGTGGTTTACCCCCACATTTGGGGTACCAGCGTACTCAGGACAAACTGGGCAACAACTGTTGGGGTCCAATTTCTCCTGTTACCCTTGCAAAAATAAAAAATTACTTGCTAAAACATAATTTTTGAGGAAAGAACAATTATTTTTTATTTTCACGGCTCTGCGTTATAAACTTCTGTGAAGCACTTGGGGGTTGAAAGTGCTCACCACACATCTAGATAAGTTCCTTCGGGGGTCTAGTTTCCAAAATGGGGTCACTTGTGGGGTGTTTCTACTGTTTAGGCACATCAGGGGCTCTGCAAATGCAATGTGACGCCCGCAGACCATTCCATCAAAGTCTGCATTTCAAATGTCACTACTTCCCTTCCGAGCCCTGACGTGCGCCCAAACAGTGGTTTACCCCCACATATGGGGTATCAGCGTACTCACAACAAACTGGGCAACAAATATTGGGGTCCAAATTCTCCTGTTACCCTTGTGAAAATAAAAAATTGGTTGCTAAAACATCTTTTTTGAGGAAAGAAAAATGATTTTTTATTTTCACGGCTCTGCGTTGTAAACTTCTGTGAAGCACTTGGGGGTTGAACGTGCTCACCACACATCTAGATAAGTTCCTTGGGGGGTCTAGTTTCCAAAATGGGGTCACTTGTGGGGGGTTTCTACTGTTTAGGCATATCAGGGGCTCTGCAAACGTAACATGATGCCCGCAGACCATTCCATCAAAGTCTGCATTCCAAAACGTCACTACTTCCCTTCCGAGCCCCGGCATGTGCCCAAACAGTGGTTTACCCCCACATATGGGGTATCAGCGTACTCAGGAGAAACTGGACAACAACTTTTGGGGTCCAATTTCTCCTGTTACTCTTGCAAAAATAAAAAATTCTGGGCTAAAAAAATATTTTTGAGGAAAGGAAACACATTTATTATTTTCACGGCTCTGCATTATAAACTTCTGTGAAGCACTTGGGGGTTCAAAGTGCTCACCACACATCTAGATAAGTTCCCTTGGGGGTCTAGTTTCCAAAATGGAGTCACTTGTGGGGAGTTCCTACTGTTTAGGCACATCAGGGGCTCTGCAAACGCAACATGATGCCCGCAGAGCATTCCATCAAAGTCTGCATTTCAAAACTTCACTACTTCCCTTCCGAACCCCGACGTGTGCCAAAACAGTGGTTTACCCCCACATATGGGGTATCAGCGTACTCAGGAGAAACTGGACAACAACTTTTGGGGTCCAATTTCTCCTGTTACTCTTGCAAAAATAAAAAAATTCTGGGCTAAAAAAATATTTTTGAGGAAAGGAAACACATTTTTTATTTTCACGGCTCTGCGTTATAAACTTCTGTGAAGCACTTGGGGGTTCAAAGTGCTCACCACACATCTAGATTAGTTCCTTGGGAGGTCTAGTTTCCAAAATGGGGTCACTTGTGCGGGAGCTCCAATGTTTAGGCACACAGGGGCTCTCCAAACGCGACATGGTGTCCGCTAATGATTGGAGCTAATTTTCCATTCAAAAAGCCAAATGGCGTGCCTTCCCTTCCGAGCCCTGCCGTGCGCCCAAACAGTGGTTTACCCCCACATATGGGGTATCATCGTACTCAGGACAAACTGGACAACAACATTTGGGATCCAATTTCTCCTATTACCCTTGGGAAAATAAAAAATTCTGGGCTAAAAATCATTTTTGAGGAAAGAAAAATTATTTTTTTATTTTCACGGCTCTGCGTTATAAACTTCTGTGAAGCACCTGGAGGTTATAAGTGCTCACTATGCATCTAGATAAGTTCCTTGGGGGGTCTAGTTTCCAAAATGGGGTCACTTGTAGGGGAGCTCCAATGTTTAGGCACACAGGGGCTCTCCAAACGCGACATGGTGTCCGCTAACGATTGGAGCTAATTTTCCATTCAAAAAGTCAAATGGCACGCCTCCCTTTCCGAGCCTTGCCGTGCACCCAAACAGTGGTTTACCCCCACATATGAGGTATCGGCATACTCAGGAGAAATTGCCCAACAAATTTTAGGATCCATTTTATCCTGTTGCCCATGTGAAAATGAAAGAATTGAGGCTAAAAGAAATTTTGTGTGAAAAAAAAGTACTTTTTCATTTTTGCGGATCAATTTGTGAAGCACCTGGGGGTTTAAAGTGCTCACTATGCCTCTAGATGAGTTCCTTGGGGGGTCTAGTTTCCAAAATGGGGTCACTTGTGGAGGAGCTCCAATGTTTAGGCACACAGGGGCTTTCCAAACGCGACATGGTGTCCGCTAACGATGGAGATAATTTTTCATTCAAAAAGTCAAATGGCGCTCCTTCCCTTCCGAGCCTTACCATGTGCCCAAACAGTGGTTTACCCCCACATGTGAGGTATTGGTGTACTCAGGAGAAATTGCCCAACAAAATTTAGGATCCATTTTATCCTGTTGCCCATGTGAAAATGAAAAAATTGAGGCTAAAATAATTTTTTTGTGAAAAAAAAGTACTTTTTCATTTTTACGGATCAATTTGTGAAGCACCTGGGGGTTTAAAGTGCTCACTATGCTTCTAGATAAGTTCCTTGGGGGGTCTAGTTTCCAAAATGGGGTCACTTGTGGGGGAGCTCCAATGTTTAGGCACACGGGGGCTCTCCAAACGTGACATTGTGTGGGCTAAAGATTGGAGCCAATTTTTCATTCAAAAAGTCAAATGGCGCTCCTTCCCTTCCGAGCCCTGCCGTGCGCCCAAACAGTGGTTTACCCCCACATATGAGGTATCAGCGTACTCAGGACAAATTGGACAACAACGTCCGTGGTCCAGTTTCTCCTTTTACCGCTGGGAAAATAAAAAAATTGTTGCTAAAAGATCATTTTTGTGACTAAAAAGTTAAATGTTCATTTTTTCCTTCCATGTTGCTTCTGCTGCTGTGAAACACCTGAAGGGTTAATAAACTTCTTGAATGTGGTTTTGAGCACCTTGAGGGGTGCAGTTTTTAGAATGGTGTCACTTTTGGGTATTTTCAGCCATATAGAACCCTCAAAATGACTTCAAATGTGAGGTGGTCCCTAAAAAAAATGGTTTTGTAAATTTTGTTGTAAAAATAAGAAATCACTGGTCAAATTTTAACCCTTATAACTTCCTAGCAAAAAAAAAAAAATGTTTCCAAAATTGTGCTGATGTAAAGTAGACATGTGGGAAACGTTATTTATTAACTATTTTGTGTCACATAACTCTCTGGTTTAACAGAATAAAAATTCAAAATGTGAAAATTGCGAAATTTTCAAATTTTTTGCCAAATTTCCGTTTTTTTCACAAATAAACTCAGAAATTATCGACCTAAATTTACCACTAACATGAAGCCCAATATGTCACGAAAAAACAATCTCAGAATCGCTAGGATCCGTTGAAGCGTTCCGGAGTTATTACCTCATAAAGGGACACTGGTCAGAATTGCAAAAAACGGCAAGGTCATTAAGGCCAAAATAGGCTGGGTCATGAAGGGGTTAATAACCGCATTGATGCATGCAGTTATGTGCTGTGGCATGATATTTCACTTCATAGAGCACACACTCTATTCCAGGAGTGAGGAATTAATTTTCCCAAGGGACACATGACCATGACTGTTGTGGTAGGCCAAACCAATAGGTTGAAATTAATTCTGCTCAATATTAACTCCTTAACGTCCAATGACCGATATATCCGACATTGGACGCCTCCCCCTGTTTGGTGTGGGTTCCGGCGATGGGTCTGCACCTTTTCCAGCACATGACAGCTGATCTGATCAGTTTTTATACTTTGCCCCACAAACCTTTTGTTTCAGTCATAGGGGTGGGCAGCTCTAGCTTTTCAATTATGGTCAATCAAATGTGTTTTGGAACGCCCCTCTTACTCACATTCCTTCCCGTCACTGCAATCTCCCACCAAATCCTGCACTTGTTCAGTGGCGCTTAGCTTTCCGGACATAAGCACTGAATCTGAGTGCACGTCCCAGCTTCATATACTATGTGATGCTTTGGAGCCGCTGAGCGTCGGTGGCCATGTGACAGTTTGTGAGTGCGAACATCTATGCCCGCCTGCCTTCCATCTCTCTGCGCAGGCACTCAGTGGCACCTGCGCATGCACACATAGGATGTGAAGCTGGGACGTACACCTAGATTCGTTGTGCATGCTCGGAAAGCTGGGCTTCATTGCGCATGTACGGGATCTGCTGGGAGATAGCCGTGACATAGGGAGCAGTGATGGGGAAGAATGCTAATACAATGGCCGTGGAGAATTTCAAAATGCATTTGACAGTGACTGAAAAGCTAGAGCTGCCCACCCCTATGACCAAAACAAAAGGTATGTGGGGCAAAGTATAAAAAGTGATTTTTGTGCCAAATACTTGGACTTTTTGCTTGAGAGCCCCACACAGCCTCCCTGTATATAATGTTAGTGATGCAATGTGCTTCACTAACATGACATTAGAGGCAATTTAGTAGCAATAAAGATGTGACTGGTTCCATTTTAATATTATGATTAAGCCCCCACACAGCCTCCCTGTATGCAGCGCGAGCCTCCCTGTATGCAGCGCGAGCCTCCCTGTATGCAGCGCGAGCCTCCCTGTATGCAGCGCGAGCCTCCCTGTATGCAGCGCGAGCCTCCCTGTATGCAGCGCGAGCCTCCCTGTATGCAGCGCGAGCCTCCCTGTATGCAGCGCGAGCCTCCCTGTATGCAGCGCGAGCCTCCCTGTATGCAGCGCGAGCCTCCCTGTATGCAGCGCGAGCCTCCCTGTATGCAGCGCGAGCCTCCCTGTATGCAGCGCGAGCCTCCCTGTATGCAGCGCGAGCGCCCCCACACAGCCTGACTCTCCGCAGTGCACAGGTGAATAAATGAAATGACGTCATCATGTCAGCTGGCTCACACTGGTGGAAGAAGGTGCCATTCCCCCCTCTGCTCCACCATTGTATTCACCGCTGTCTGCATCCACAGGATGAGGTGACAGCGGGCGGATGGGCCGGGGAGGGCATTTTGCGGTCTGTGGGCCACTGTTTGAGCTCTTTAAACTGGAGCAGCCAGAAGGCTGGAGGTGTCCCAAGGGCCGCACTATGCCCAGGTCTGCCCTACACTGATTGAAGCGAGATGTTTTGAAAATGTTTCAATTTTTCATCATTTGCATATTGTTAACACGTCTATCCATCCTGTGATTTCTTTAATTCTCCAACTTTTACTTCTTGGTGTGCAATTTTGTTATGGGGTATCTTTTTGGGGTTTTTTGTTTTATGGTCAATGATTCTTTAATATTTTACTCTTTCAGACCATGGAAATGGAACCCAGAGACCACCCTTTCAAGGAAACCGACCACCATTTCACAGTATGCTATTCCTATACTTTCATCTAATTTTGTTCATTAATGAGACCGACTACCAAAAGACCACCTTTCTTTGGTTTAGTAGGGGTTTAAAGAGAACCTGTTGCCACACTTGTACATGTGAAAACATTCTAAGCACAAAATGTTTGATACTGTCTAGTTGAATCCGGCCTGTTCCAGTATGAGAGGTGTTGCTAATTGACCACTGCTTATTCCCCTCAATCCATTTAAAGGGAACCTGTCACCCCCCCATCCCCAGGCGTTTTTAACTAAAAAAGCCACCTTGTGCAGCACTAATGCTGCATTCTGCCAAGGTGGCTTTTAGTTTGGGTCCCTGCAAGCGCTAAAATCGTTTTTATAATGTGCCCCTCATACCTGAAGTTTGTCAGGGGGGCATGTCTTTTCCCCCAGGACACACTCTTCCCAGCCGTCACTCAGGGCCGCCGGGCGCCGCCTCCATTTCCTTCCTGGACGTCCCCGGCGCCTGCTCTGTATTTTTTTTTGTTTTGTTTTTTTTCTCAGGCATGCGCAGTTTGCGCTGCCCTTCGACTCCCATCACATGATGGGAACTTACAGCGCCGGGGTCGTTCAGGAAGGAAATGAAGGCGGCGCACGGAGGCCCTGAGTGATGGCTGGGAGGCGTTTGTGTCAGGGGGGAGAAGACATGCCCCCCCTGACAAAACTGCAGGTATGAGGGGCAAATTCTAAAAATGATTATTTCAGCGT
Organism: Ranitomeya variabilis; assembly: GCF_051348905.1. Taxonomy (NCBI): domain Eukaryota; kingdom Metazoa; phylum Chordata; class Amphibia; order Anura; family Dendrobatidae; genus Ranitomeya; species Ranitomeya variabilis. The sequence goes on from NC_135233.1 coordinate 126,761,278, forward strand.
TGGCAAGGACCCCAACTAAAAGAGCTACCTTGACAGAATGCAGCAATTAGTGCTGCACATGGTGGCTCTTTTAGTTAAAAATGCCTGGGGGGGGGGCGAAAGGTTCCCTTTAAAGACGCACTACCACCAAAGTTTTGAACCCTCAATATTTTGCAGTCATCATATTATATGGCCCTATGTACGTACAATTGCCCATTTTAAACCCACTTGAGTCTGATGAGGTTGGGAGTATGAGTTCACATGTCACTTGAGTTTGCTACAAACAGAAAAACTGACCAGCACATCCTAACTAGTCTGAACAGGTGCCAGCTAACGCAACAATTCTAAGAAATTTTTTTTAATCTCCTGATGTTACAGACCTAATTGAAAGAGAAGAATAAGCTGGGTAGAGAGGCAAAATGAGCAATTGTAAATACACAGTGCCATATAATATGATTGCAATATATTTAGAGGACCTGTTTATAGTGGAGTTTACTACATGGCTGTCAACTGAATGAGCCTTGGGACATTGCATGTTTTCACTGTGTAAAATGAGTGTTGTTTTTACTCTGTCGCCTCATTGGGGGACACAGGACCATGGGTGTTATGCTGCTGTCCACTAGGAGGCGACACTATGCATAATCTGAAAAAGATTAACTTTGGCTCCTCCTCTGCAGTATACATCCTTGGACGGCATCAGCCTTCTCCAGTTTTTGCTTAGTGTCGCATAGGAGGCACACCTAAAAGATTTTTACTCCGTTTTTTTCTGACGGGATTACAGATGAAGAAAAGAGGGTCTCCTGTGAGACTCCCGGCATGGCTCCTTCCTCGGCCCCCTATTATGGGGTGGCCAGTTGAAGTAGAGATGGCTATTCCCCATGTTGCTCTTTCCCCAGTCCCTCGGGTGCAGGTTCGAAGTCGAGACCCCCCTCCTTCCCCAATTCCTTTTGGTTTCTGGGTTGAAGTCGAGGCGAGGATAAAGGCCCCTGAGGGTGTGACAACAGCTCCCTCCCTAATCCCCTTCTGGGGGTATTAGGTTGAGACACCTCAGGTAGGGCCTGTACAGGCAGCATTCTACAGCTCCCAGCAATGGGCCAGCACACTGCGCCTGCATCCAGGGACCCCAGCCCAGCTGCGGGCTCCTGTTGGGGCCGGGGGGAGTGCACGCAGACAGGGCTCCCTGCACCCCTGTCTCTGCGGCAGCACCAGCTCTATACTGCCTCAGGGAGACCCCAACCGGGCTCCCCCTTCCGCTTATAGCCCCACCGCCATCCTGCCTTTAAATCCGGGGGGGTCCGGTTCAGATCCGACCCCCTCCCGGACTTTTGCGCCGGCCTGGAGCCCTTCTGGGCCTCGGGCATCTAATTTAGGCCCCGGCTTCGGCCTAGCTGAAGCTGCCGCCTCCTCTCCGCCCCCGGATGACAAATATGACACTCCATAGTGTCATAAAGGGGGTGGATCGAGACAGAAAGGGCGCGTTTTTACACAGCCTTGCCGCCCTTTTCCAGCTCTCCGCCCCCTTCTCCCCCTTCCTCTCCTTCTCAGCAGCCATTTTCTGCTGCAGATTAACCCTGCATCTCCCGGTCTGCAGGACCAGGCAGCCAGTCTCCGGGGGGCACAGGACTGTGGATCTTCGGCGCTGGACCTAGGGGCACACTGGTGGGGTAAGATCACAGCTGGGTTTTTTACTCAGCTGTGAATCCATATTACCTATAAGGCTCCCCTATAGGTTTCTCTACCCCTGTAAGGTCCTCTGCCGGCAGCCCTTCTGCACTCTGTGCACTATGCCGGGCTCAAGGTCCAAGAGAACCAGGCAGAACTGCTATTATGCATTCTGCACAGCCTGCGGGACCGCTCTCCCCAGTAGTAGCACGTACCCGCATTGTCAGAACTGTATACAAACTAATGTGTCAGAGCCCCAAGAAGCCCCTGCCAATGCCTCGGTGTCTAATGCCACGCCGGAATGGGCTACTCAGATATCGCAATCTATGACGCAGTCTATAGATAACCTAACCTCCACATTGATTCAGGCTCTGCAGGGTCATGCCTCGGCTATGACCGTTACCCAGCAAAGGGAGAGCTTGACTCGGGAACAAGATGACCCTGACACATCCACGTCTAGGTCAGGACGCAAGCGGACCCATAGATCAAGTCCATCTGCGTCATCCCATAGCACACGGTCATCCCCCACTAGGGAGAGACACCGTAGCTCCAGGTCATCTAGACCGTCCCATTCCAGGGACAGACAATGCAGATCTCCTCAATCCCCGACCAGAGAAGGCCTCCTCCCCGGCTCACTCAGCAGGGGACGCCTCAGTGATACACAGGATTCGGAAGGCATCTGCGACTCTGACTCAGACAGGGAAACGGAGGGGTGCCTGATCCCAATCCCTCCTAGCAATACAGCGCTAGTTGAGGACATAATCTCTTCCATCCATCGGGTGCTGGACATTTCTGATCCGCCACCAGAGGCCCCAGAACATAAGATTTCCTTTGAAGGACCTCTGAAGCCGCCTAAGGTTTTCTCTAACCACCCAGAGTTTAAGGCGATCCTTAAAAAGCAGCTCTCACAGCCTGAGAAAAAATTCGCTAATCGCAAATATCTGGAGGCGAGGTACCCCTTCCCACAGAAGGACACTAGGAATGGACAGATCCACCCGAAGTGGACCCCCCAGTCTCTAGGCTGGCAGCACAGACCCTCCTTTCACTGCCAGATAGCTCAACCCTCAGGGACACAGCAGACCGGCAGGTAGAACGCATGGCTCTTCAATTTTCGAGGCAGCAGGGGATCCCTGGCTCCCACGTTCGCCTCAGTCTGGGCTGCCAAGGCCATTCTGGCCTGGGCAAAAAAAAAAAAATAATTTACAAGCTCTCCAAGCATCCGGTCCTGAGCTGTCGGACCAAGCGGTTCAAATAGCAGTTGTAGCAGACTACATGCTTCATGCAGCTCTGGATTCTGCAAGGGGAGTAGCGGGGATAGCATCAAACGCCATCACAATTCGGCGTATCCTCTGGCTGCGGGAATGGAAAGTGGACGCAGCCTCAAAGAAGTCCCTCACGCACCTCCCCTACCTCAGTGGGAGACTTTTCGGTGAACAGTTGGACACTATGATATCCAACGCCACCGGGGGTAAGAGTACTTCTCTTCCCCAACTGAAACCTAAACGCACTTACAAGAAGCGTAACCAAACTCTATTCCGATCCTTTCGGAATTCCTCGGGCTGGTCCGTCTCGCGTCCAGCACAAAATCGTAACCGTTCCCCACGCAGGGACAACTCACGATCGACGCAAAGGTCGGACAAGACCTGGCAGTCAAAAGCAGGCCAGCCTAAGCCCAGAGGAGGAAAATCTCAGACTTTCTCCTCATCATGACTCACGGACTCCGGAAGACACCACACCAGTAGGCGGCTGACTTTTGCTCTTTCATCAAGTCTGGCTGCCTATTACAGAAGACAGGTGGGTCAGGGAACTAGTGTCTTCCGGATACAAAATAGACTTCATCTCCAACCCACCGGACCGATTCTTCCTCTCTGTCCCCCCAAAACCGCCTGCCAAGGCTCGTGCCTACAACCAAGCGGTCTCCTCACTTTTTCAAGCAGGAGTCATAGTACCGGTCCCCACGACCGACCGCTTCCGAGGGTTCTACTCCAATCTGTTCGTAGTTCCCAAGAAAGGAGGCAGCGTACGGCCCATACTAGACCTAAAACAGCTCAACAAATATGTACGGGTCCGTCACTTCCGCATGGAGTCCCTTCGGTCCATCATTGCGTCCATGGAGAAGGGAGAATATCTCGCCTCCATAGACATACAAGATGCATTCCTGCATATACCCATTGCACCTTCCCATCAGAGGTTTCTCAGGTTTGCAATAGGCCAGGACCACTACCAATTCGTGGCTCTCCCTTTCGGACTCGCCACGGCTCCCAGAGTGTTCACCAAGGTCATGGCAGCCACCATGGACGTCCTGCACTCCAGAGGCATAGTAGTCGTTCCATACCTGGACGATCTACTCATCAAGGCTCCCACCTTCAAGGACTGCGAGCTCAGCGTCTCAATCACAACCGATACTCTGTCGCATGGGCTGGTTAATCAACCTACAAAAGTCATCACCAACCCCGAGTCAGTCCCTGACCTTCCTGGGAATGTTATTCGCTCCCTCCTCCGCAAACCCCCTCGATCTCTCCGGTTTGCCATGAGTCCTCGGCAAGATGGGGGCAGCAATAGAAGCGGCCCCATTTGCCCAGTTTCACCTCAGGCCTCTCCAACTAGCCATTGTCAAGTCCTGGGACAGGAATCCCTTTTCTCTCGACAGGGAGTTCCAGCTAACGTCGTCAACCAGGAGGTCCCTGCACTGGTGGCTCAAGCCAACCTCGCTAGCAAAGGGGAAATCCTTTCTCACAGGTCAATGGAATGTTCTGACCACCGACGTGAGCCTAACGGGTTGGGGTGCGGTGCACCTACACCACAGGGCACAGGGCAAGTGGTCCCCAGTGGAAGCGACCATGCGCATCAACATCCTGGAAATTCCTGCCATCCTCCTGGCATTGAGGGCCTTCCATCACTTACTGGCAGCCTCTCACATCAGAATACAGTCGGACAATGCCACGGCCGTGGCATATGTGAATCACCAAGGGAGGACCCGCAGTACCCAGGCGATGCGAGAAGTGTCACATATCCTCCACTGGGCGGAGGACACTGGGTCGGTTCTTTCGGCGGTCCACATTCCGGGTGTAGACAACTGGGAAGCAGACTTCCTCAGCCGACAAGAAATAGACTCGGGAGAGTGGTCGCTCCATCCCGAAATTTTTCGCCAGATCTGTCACCTCTGGGGGACCCCTGATCTGGACCTAATGGCATCCCACTTCAATGCCAAGGTCTCCAACTTCTTGGCCAGAACACACGATCCGCGGTCGCTCGGAGCAGACGCTCTGGTTCAGGACTGCACTCGGTTCCAGCTTCTGTATATTTTTCCACCTCTCCCCCTGATATCCAGAGTGGTGAGGAAGATCAAACAAGAGGGAGTTCCAACCATCCTAATTGCACCGGACTGGCCCAGTCTCACATGGTACGCTGACATTGTACAATTGACAGCAGACGCCCCCTGGCGTCTCCCCGACCGCCACGATCTTCTATCACAAGGCCCGTTCTACCACCAGAACTCAGGGGCTCTCAATTTGACGGCGTGGTCCTTGAGACCTGGGTTCTAATCCAGGCAGGGCTCTCGCCGGACGTCATTGGAACCATGATCAGGGCACGCAAGCCAGCCTCTGCCAAGATTTATTACCGTACCTGGAAAGCTTTCTTTACCTGGTGCGAATCTCGTGGCCAGACCCCAGACCCCACTCCCTTATTCCCTACCCAAAGTACTTGGTTTTCTCCAATCCGGTCTGGAGGCCAGGCTGTCTTTGGGCTCGCTTAAGAGCCAGGTGTTAGCCCTCTCGGTGCTTTTTCAAAGGCGCATTGCTACCAAGCCGCAAGTAAGGACTTTCCTTCAGGGGGTTTCCCGATTGGTTCCCCCCTACAGACGACCACTAGAAACGTGGTACCTCAACCTGGTCCTGACAGCATTGCAGGGAACCACCCTTCGAACCCCTTAAGGAGGTCCCGCTCTGCCTTCTCTCCCAGAAGGTGGTTTTCCTGGTGGCAATCACCTCGCTACGCAGAGTGTCTGAACTGACAGCAGTCTCCTGCAGACAGCCTTTCCTGGCTTTTTCACCAGGACAAGGTAGTTCTTCGTACGGTACCATCCTTCCTTCCGAAGGTTGTGTCCAACTTCCACCTCAATGAGGAAATTTCACTACCATCCCTTTGTCCGGTTCATGGAGTGGAGAAGGCTCTGCATACGCTTGACCTCGTCAGGGCATTGCGTATATACGTGTCTAGGACTGCGTCCTTCCGGAGGTCTGATTCTCTTTTCCTCCTTCCGGAAGGCGGCCACAAGGGTCTGCCAGCTTCTAAAGCTACCCTTGCCCAGGTGGATCAAATCCACCATACGAGAGGCCTACCGCCTTAAGAATTCTCCTCTTCCACCCGGTATTACGGCACACTCTACACGGGCGGTAGGGGCCTCCTGGGCCATTCGGCACCAGGCTTCGGCACAACAAGTGTGTAAGGCGGCCACTTGGACTAGCCTACACACGTTTACTAAACACTACAGGGTTCATACCCAGTCCTCAGCGGACGCGAGCCTGGGTAGATGTGTCCTGCAGGCGGCGGTGCCCTAAGTATAGGGGCCTGTCTGCACAATATTCGTCCATTGCTTTCCACCCAGGGACTGCTTTAGGACGTCCGATGGTCCTGTGTCCCCCAATGAGGCGACAGAGTAAAGGAGATTTTTGTGTACTCACCATAAAATCTCTTTCTCTTAGCCTCTAATTGGGGGACACAGCTCCCACCCTGTTGCCCTTTTCGGGCTGTTACTGTTGAGTTCATATTCTTCTTTGAGCTCATACATAGTGGCCTTCTTATAGGCATGTCTGTTATTCATGTTACGTTCCTCCTACTGCTTTTGCACAAAACTGGAGAAGGCTGATGCCGTCCAAGGGTGTATACTGCAGAGGTGAAGCCACAGTTAATCTTTTTCAGATTATGCATAGTATCGCCTCCTAGTGGACAGCAGCATAACACCCATGGTCCTGTGTTCCCCAATTAGAGGCTAAGAGAAAGAGATTTTACGGTGAGTACACAAAAATCTCCTTTTCGTCACCCCAGTAAATTATGCAATATTTTAGTTTTGCTTTTTAAAGGGGTTCTCTATTCTATCTAATTCCTGATGACCCTTTTAAGAGGGAAAGAAATATAAAATGGACTCCTCAACATTGAAATTACAACACTAGAGAATTAAGTGTTTGTGGCAATGTGAAAATCACAAAATCGATAGACCAAATGATGGAAAGATCTTCAGTATTGACTGAGTCATGTTCAGAAATTCCCTTGCACAACATGGCATGCTCTCAATCAGGTTATTAATGGTTTTCCGAGGATTGTTCTGCCACTCCAAATGCAATTGGGCATGCTAGTTAATTAAGTTCCAGATGTTCTCTAAGGGAGACAAGTGCGAAGATGCTGCACATCAAGGGAGTACATTTATAGGCCATGTTGGCTGCTTACAGTAGCATAAGTAACATGCGACCTGTCTTTGTCATGTTCACAATTGGCTCCTGAGACACTATAGAGAAATGGCTGCATCCTGTGTGACCTAAACATGCTGCCATGGTCTACAGTGTCTCCCATTGAGCACATCTGGGATGGCATTATCTGGCAATTGCAATGGAAGCTGCCAGCAGCGGATCTTGATAATTTGCTTACCAAGTGCATTCTTTGTGGCAGAACATTCCCCCTTCTTCCCCCGACAACCTCATTGCTGCCACGGCACATAAATGCGTGTATTTCTGTTCATGGGGCACGTACTGTAAAGCAAATGAAGCCAGATGTTTTGTTTAGATTTTTCATCATGTTCATATCCTTGACACATCTAATCCTGTGATTTCCTTAATTCAACAACTTGTCCTTATTGGTGTTGCAATTTTATTGTTGAGGGGTATAAATTTATTTATTTTTTATTTATTTTTTTATGATCGTTTGGTTTTCTTTAATATTTTACTCTTTCAGACCAGGGAGACGGACCCCAGAGACCACCCTTTCAAGGAAACCAACCACCATTTCACAGTATGTTACTTCTATATTTCCATCTAATTCAATCATTGATGAGACAGACTACCTAAAGACCACCTTTCTTTGACCCTGTGTACTTACAATTGCTCATTTTGCCTTTCCACCCAGTAAATTCTCTTTTCTCTGATCTATGTAGAAACAGGAAGTCTTTTTTGTCCCTGCAGAAATCCTTCCCCTCTTCAACTCCTGACGCTGCTGCTCCGCTCCTCCCCACTGCCAGAGACTTTTACAGTGACTTTTATGACTCGTACAGAGAAAAATGACCTCCAGTTTCTACATAGAGCTTATAAGGATTCAGCTACTCCGTTTTTAATCACATGATGTTATAGATCTAATGGAAAAGCGAAGAATTAGCTGGGTAGAAGGGAAAATTAGCAATTATAAGTACACAGTGCTATATAATATGATTGCAGTATATTAAGAGGATACGTATTTGGATGGGAGGAGTGCTTCTTTAACCCCTTTCTGCCATCAGATGGAATAGTATGTCCAATGGCAGCACCCCCGCTTTGATGTGGGCTCCGGCAGTGCCCTCGTATCAAAGCCGGGAAATGTCAGCTGTTTTCAACAGCTGACATGTGTCCGCAATAGGCACGGGCAGAATCGCGATCCACCTGCGCCTATTAACTAGATAAATGCCGCTGCCAAACTGACAGCGGCATTTAACAAGCGCATCCGGCTGTAAATGCGCACACCGGTGACCCCAGATCGGGGGTCATCGGTGTGTCGGCAAGGCAACCAGAGGTCTCCTTGAGACCTCTATGGTTGTTGATGCTGGATTGCTATGAGCGCCACCATGTGGTTGGCGCTCATAGCAAGGCTGTAATTCTGCTACATAGAGGCGATCTGACCATCGCCTCTATGTTGTAGAGCCGATCAAGTTGTGGCAGCTTCTAGCCTCCCATGGAGGCTATTGAAGCATGCCAAATTTTAAAAACAATAATTAAAAATAAAAAATATAAAGTTTAAATCACCCCCCTTTCGCCTCATTCAAAATAAAATAAAAACCTACACATATTTGGTATTGCCACGTTCAGAATCTCCCGATCTATCAATAAATAAAAGGATTAACCAGATCGCTAAATGGCGTAGCGATAAAAAAAAAATAATAATAATTCTGGCATTTTGACTTTATCTCGGTGACATTACATTAAAATGCAATAACGGGCGATCAAAAGAACGTATCTGCACCAATATGGTATCACTAAAAACGTCAGCTCAGCACGCAAAAAATACCTCACCCTACCCGAGATAAAAAAAAAAAAAAAAATGGAGACACTACGGGTATCGGGAAAACTGCTCAATTTTTTTTTCTTTTTTTAAGCAAAGTTTGGATTTTTTTCACCACTTAGATAAAAAAAAAAGTTTTTGTCTATGAACTCTTAATGACCTGGAGAATCATAATGGCAGGTCAGTTTTAGCATTTAGTGAACCTAGCAAAAAAAAAAGCCAAACAAAAAACAAGTGTGGGATTGCACTTTTTTTGCAATTTCACCACACTTGGAATTTTTTTCCCGTTTTCTAGTACATGACATGGTAAAACCAATGGTGTCGTTCAAAAGTTAAACTCGTCCTGCAAAAAAGAAGCCCTCACATGGCCATATTGACAGAAAAATAAAAAAGTTATGGCTCTGGGAAGGAGGGGCGTGAAAAAAGAAAATGCAAAACCGAATAAAGCTCCGAGGGTTAAAGGGGTTGTCCACTACTTTCAGTTAACCCCCCCAATGTATCCCCCCCGGGCCCCTGATGAATTTTATAAATACGTTCTGTTGCCGTTTTCACCTGTGAGCGGCGCTATGGCGGCGGCTGAGTCTGGGTCACGTGACGCCCAGGCTGCAGCCACCGCAAATTTCCGCCGACGTCACGTCAATTTCCAGACTGGCGGCGGCCGGTGCGGTGCCGTGGCGGCGGCCGGTGCGGTGCCGTGGCGGCGGCCGGTGCGGTGACGGCGCCCGGTGCGGTGGTGGTGGCCTGTGCGACGGCGGGGTTCTGCGCGGTGAAACCGAAGGTGCTGGAGTGTGGCGTTGTCTGTGTGCAGGCATCGTCCGATGGGACTACAAGTCCCATTGGGCTCTGCCTGCTACAGTGACAGTCAGTGACACATTAGCCAATCATGGGACAGTAGTAGTCCCATCATCCGGCTAATGTGCTGAATGTAAAAAAAAAAACACATACATACATACATACATACATACATACATACATACATACATACATACATACATACATACATACATACATACAACACAACACACATACAGGACATGCGATGACATGCAGCATGCGAAATGTGACATGCGACCTGAGACAACATGCGACGAAATGCGCCATGTGACATCATGCAGCATGCGACATGACATGCAGCATGCGCCATGAGACAACATGCGCCATGTGACGACATGCAGCATGCGACGACATGCAGCATGTGACAACATGCGACGACATGCAGCATGCGACGACATGCAGCATGCGGCGCCATGCGACTACATGCGCCATGCAATGACATGCAGCGTGTGACATCATGCAACATGCCACATACAGTACATACATACAGTACATACATACAGTACATACATACATACAGTACATACATACATACAGTACATACATACAGTACATACATACAGTACATACATACAGTACATACATACAGTACATACAGTACATACAACATACATATAGACATACAGTACATACAACATACATATAGACATACAGTACATACATACAACATACATATAGACATACAGTACATATAACATAGATTACATACTCACCATCACTTGTCACTTTGTTCCCCGAAGCCTGTGTCATCTGTAAAAAATATTAAAATAATAAACAAACAATATACTCCCTGATCCGCAGAAATCCAATTAAAACGAGTGTCCCTCGATGATCTCCCGTGAAGAGCAGGAGCATCAGCTGATGCGACCGCTCTCCAGGGGCTCCAGGAACACAAAGAGGGGAGGAAGGTATCCTTCCACAATGTATTCCTCACAATGTATTCCTACGCCCCTGTGAAAAAATAGTCCCTAGTCTCACTTTATGGCATTTCTGTGTGAGAAAGTTCCCAAGCAGCTTTTTGCCATAAAGTGAGACCAGTGAACTATAGTAACCTCAGTGATGCACTGCAGGAGCCATTGTCTCCTGTCAGTGTGTCACTGAAGGTCCTATAGAGCAGTGACATCACCTGATGTCACTGTTCTATAGGGGAGATCGACGTGGGACACTCGTTATTAATTCGACTACGGCGGACAGGTAGTATACGGTTTATTTTACGTTTTTTGCAGGCGCTGAAGTATGGTTAAATGAAGAATAATAAAATACTTTTTTCCTAATGGGTGTGTTTTATTAACCCTTTATTACTATTGGATTAATAACGGATAGGTGTCTTATTGACGCCACTCCGTTATTAACCCGGCTTAATGTCACCTTACAATAGCAAGGTGACATTAACCCCTTATTACCCCATATCTCACCGCTACACGGGAGTGGGAAGAGAGGGGCTAAGTGCCGGAATTGGTGCATCTTACAGATGCGCCATTTCTGGGGCGGCTGCGGACTGGTATTTGTAGCCGGGGGGGGGGGGGGGGACCAATATCCATGGCCCCTCTCTAGGCTATGAATATCAGCCCGCAGCGGTCTGCGTAGCCTTTCTGGCTATAAAATATAAAGGGACCACACGTAATTTTTTTTGTGGGGTCCCCCTATTTTAATAGCCAGTAAAGGCTACGCAGACAGCTGTGGGCTGATATTCATAGCAGGCTACAAATATTGGCCCCTGGCCGTCTGCTTTCCCCCTCTGGCGCAGAAAATTTCGCGGGAGCCCACGCCGTGTTTTTTTTATTATTTATTTTTTTAACTGAAACATATTGTTCATTAACCCCTTTCTGCCAGCGGACGGAATAGTACGTCAGCTGGCAGTATCCCCCGCTTTGAGGTGGGCTTCGTGGTGAGCCCACTTCAAAGCCGCAAAATGTCAGCTGTTTTCAATACAAAAAAAATGTACATGATCGCTAAACGGCATAGCGAGGAAAAAAAATTAAAAGACAAAATTACGTTTTTTTTTGGTCGCCGCGACACTGCATTAAAATGCAATAATGGGCGATCAAAAGAACATATCTGCACAAAAGTGGTATCCTTAAAAACGTCAGCTCGGCGCGCGAAAAATTAGCCCTCACCCGACCCGATATCTCAGAACATATAGACGCTACGGGTATCGGAAAATGGCGCAATTATTTTATTTATTTTTAGCAAACTTTGGAATTTTTTTTTCACCACTTAGATAAAAAATAACCAAGACATGTTTGGTGTCTATGAACTCGTAATGACCTGTAGAATCATAATGGCAGGTCAGTTTTAGGCTGTGTGCACACGTTGCAGATTTGGGTGCAGAATGTTCTGCACAAAATCTGCATCTCCTTGCAGAAAACGCAGCTGCGTTTTGGATGCATTTTGTTCACGTTTTTTTCATGTTTTTTTGCGCGGTTTTGATGCGGGTTTTTTGTGTGGTTTTGATGCAGTTCTTGTTGCGGTTTTTGCGTGTTTTTTGTGCGTTTTTGTATGCGTTTTTGAAAGCTAAATAAAGATGTATTATTGAACAAAAAAAAGATTTGTGATGTCATTATTGTCCAACCCACACTCAATTACACACAGATAGATAGACATATAGATGATAGATGAAATGGATAGACAGATCTACATATAGATAGATCTATAGATGCATACATCTACCTATTCCTATATCTATCTATAGAGCTGCAGCGTTTCTCGGACCCACATCCGCATCTAAACTGCAGATCTTTTTTACATCTGCGGTTTTGCTGCGGATGTGCCCGACTCAATGAAAGTCTAAGGGTGCAGAAACGCTGCAGTTTGGCACAAAAGAAGTGACATGCTGCGAGAAAAAAAAGCTGCGTTTCGGTGCTGCTTTATCCGCAGCATGTGCACAACAAGTCTGCGGCTCCCATAGACTTGCATTGGTTGTGCACTACACTGCGGATTTTATTCAATTGTGTGCGGCAAAAAATGCTGCGGATCTGCAATCAAATCCGCAACGTGTGCACACAGCCTTAGCATTTAGTGAACCTAGCCAAAAAGCCAAGCAAAAAAACAAGTGTGGGATTGCACTTTTTTTGCAATTTCATCGCACTTTGACTTTTTTTTCACATTTTCTGTTACACGACATGGTAAAACCAATGATTTGTTTCAAAAGTAGAACTTGTCCCGCAAAAAATAAGCCCTCACATGGCCATATTGACGAAAAATTATGGCTCTGGAAAGAAGGGGAGCGATAAACGTAAAAAGCTCCAGGAGTGAAGGGGTTTAGAAACATGGATATGGACATATCTATGGAAATAGATACATACATACATACAGATATAGCTATGTCTATCTATCCCATATATATCTATCTATTTGTTCTCTATCTATCTATCTATCTATCTATCTATCTATCTATCCGTGTGTAATGGAGTGTGGGTTGGACAAATGTAAAAGAGGAGGTTGGACAGAAATGACATCACAAATCTTTTTGAAGAGAGAGGGGGGAGAGGAGGGAGGGGTTTGGGTGTGTTTTGGAGTGGGTGTGCCAGGTGCTGAGTTACAGGCGAGTGCAATGCATCATGGAACTTGTAGTATTAGAGCACAGTAAGTCAGGAGAAAGGAAGTTGTCGATTAACCCCATGAGAGCTGGATCCAGCACTGAAGATGTGCTGCTACAGCATGATAAAAGGTAATATTGCTAAAATAAACACAGTAGATGTTTTCAGTGGCACATAATAGCAAGATTTATGGAAAAAAAATGTTTATTGTAGTGAACAACTTCTTTAATTATCTACTTTATGCTCACCTACCTGACATGTTTATAGTGGAGTTTGCTAAATGGCTGTCAACTGAATGATCCTTTGGAAGCTGCATATGTTTGGACTGTGTAAAATAAATTGTGGTGTTTTTCTTCACCCCAGTAAATGATGCAACATTTTAGTTTTGATTTTTAAAGGGGTTCTCCAAGAATGATTAGATCATGGGCTCCATTTTATTTCAAACTGCAGCCTGTCCTAGTCACGTGTCCGAACAGACTGAAGATGTACAGTTTCCTAGACCTTAAGTCTCAACTGACAAGTGTATCACACATTTTACTCTTTCAGACCAGGGAAATGGACCCCAGAGACCACCCTTTCAAGGAAACCAACCACCATTTCACAGTATGTTACTTCTTTATTTCCTTCTAATTCCTTCAGTGATTAGACCGACTACCTAAAGACCACCTTTCTTTGGTTTAGTAGGGGTGTAAAGAACACCTGTTGCCACACTTGTACATGTGAGGGCATTCTAAGCAAAAATGTCTGATTCTGTCTAGTTAGACCCTCTGTTCCACCATGAGATATATCTATTCTAACCGCACTTAACTAGATATGCCCACCTATGTGACATGTTTATGGTAGAGTTGGGTAAATGGCTATCAGCTGAATGAACCTTGGGACATTGCATCTGTTTAGACTGCACAAATCCCCCCCCAGTAATTATGCAATACTTTATTTTTGTTTTTTAATGGGCTCTCAGTCCCTGATATCATCCAAACTGCTGCGTATCCTCCTCGCATATCAGAACGGGCTGCAGACTGAAGACCTACAGCTCCTGAGACCTGTGACTCAACTGATGAGTTGTATCACACATACCCTGTCAGAGGCCGAGTGCACGGCTATAATATGTGACGCTATATTTTAACCTATGTTTTGCCCAGCAAGGAGACTTGGTACGCCCAACTGGAAAGCAAATAAACATTGAGGATGACGCTGGAGCCTCCCCAACATGTTTCACTACACAGGCATCATCAGGGAAAAAAGGCTATGAGTAGCCTCATCATAACCTCTTTTTTTTGTCTGTGATGCCTGTAGTTAAACAAGTTGGGGAGGCTAGTAAATAACTAACTTTATGTAAATTATGCATAATAGGTTGGATAGTAATAATAAGATGATAGTGTCTCTGCAATTGAGCTAAAAAACTAAATAGCAGCCAAAAGTGCTGTCTAAAATTATAGGATACTCCTGGTTCACTTATTCCTTCCCAATAATGGCAGTCTGTTTTCAATAATGTAAGGTGTTTTCGCTAATAATGAGTTCAAAGTTCTGTTATAATTAGGGTCTTTAGTTAGGGCTCTCTATTTGACTATTGCAATCTGTTGATATAGTAATATAACCCTACGCTGACTGCTAAGCAGTATTGATCTGTGTTGGGGTACCATGCCATGTTGTGCAAGTTCATGTATCAGTCAGGTTCTTAATGGTTTCCTGAGGAATGCTTTGCCACTCTGAATGCTCTTGGGCACAGTAATCAGTAATAATGTGTTTGATGGGAGACAAGTGCAGAGATGCTGCAAACCATGGAAGTATGTTTTCTCCTTCGCCTCATTGGGGGACACAGACCGTGGGTGTTATGCTGCTGCCACTAGGAGGCTGACACTAAGTGATACAAAGAAAGTTAGCTCCTCCCCTGCAGTATACACCCTCCTGCTGGCTCTCAGCTAACCAGTTCTTACTTAGTGTCTGTAGGAGGCACTTGGGTCTGTTTTTCCTATCGCCACGACAGCACCCCTACGAGAGAGGGGATCCGCCCACCTTCCGGACAGGAACCTACAGGATTTAAAGGGGCGGTCCCCCTCACCACTCCAGTTTGGGTTCCTGTCCGGACGGCGGGAGCCTGCAGAAAGAAAAGTTACCCGGGTCCGCCATGCCTCTGTGCGGCGTCCGTAGCGAGCGGCAGAATCGGGGGCCCGGAAGCAGCGTCGGGGGTGTCCTGCATGCAGACCCCTCCTCGTCTGGCTACAAGGAGCACGTTCCAGGGGTCGGGCAGTGCCGTCCTGGTCCATAGTGCGGGCGCGGTGTTCAGCGCTCACACCGGCGCAGGTGAACCCGGAAGTAGTTCTCACACTTCCGGGGTAAGCTGGAGGAGGAGCGCTGCAGCGTTTCAAAAAGAGCGGCGGCTGTACAGGAAAGCGTGCAGCAATGTCTTCAGTAGGAGACACCGAGCACCCTCAAGGAGAGGGATCGCAGCAGCGCAGCGGAAGCCGTTCTAGAAGCAGCAGCAGCGTGGTACGGGGGCAGCAGCGTGCGAGCGCCCCAGCGTCACAAGTGGATCGTTCTCCTCCAAAACCGGTATTCACAGATTCAGCCTCATGGTGAGTGTTATCATTGCTCCTGGTGCTGATATGGTCTGTTATTCTGTGCTTTGTTTTAGGGGAAAAGATCATCTAAAACTAAGCACAAGCAATGTGCATTATGCATGACCCCTATGCCTGACAGTTATACTAAGAGGCTTTGTCAGGCGTGCATCTGTCAGACCTTAGAAGAGGAAGCTTCCCTTCGTTCTTCAGATCTTAGAGAGGTCATCAGGGAAGAAATAAACTATTCCCTTAGAACCAGCCACCATGGGAGATTAAGCAGGGACATATCGCCAGGATCTAGTCCGTCCCTACAAGAAGGGGAATGTTCCCGCTCCTTATCACCATCCTCCTCAGAGGAAGAAGGAAGACCATGTTTCTCAGTCGATAACATGGATATATTGGTTAAAAGTATCCGAGCAACCATGGGGGTTACTGAGAGCAGGGAACCGAAATCGGCACAAGACTTAATGTTTGCGGGCCTGTGCCAGAGGAGTCGTAAATCATTCCCGGTCGTGGATACAGTGAAAACCCTTATAAAACGGGAATGGGACAAACAAGACAAAGGGTTCCTTCCATCGTCAGCAAAAAGAAGGTATCCGTTTGACGATGATGATCTGTCAGTATGGATGAAGGTCCCAAAAGTAGACGCAGCAGTGGCCTCTTCATCTAAAGCCGGAGCCTTACCTCTTGAGGATGTCGGCCTTCTCAAAGATCCGTCAGATAGGAAGGCGGACATGTTTTTGAAGAAGGTGTGGGAGTCGTCTGCGGGTGCTTTCAAACCGGCAATCTCCAGTACTTGCACGGCTAGATCTGTCATGGTTTGGATTACCCAGCTGGAGGAACAGCTGAAATCCAAAGTGCCCAGAGACAAAATACTAAACTCCCTATCACAAATACGGGAGGGAGTGGCATATTTAGCAGACGCATCTGTGGATTCACTGAAATTAGCAGCCAGATCAGCAGGTCTTTCAAACGCTGCTCGACGAGCCCTGTGGCTTAAGACCTGGAAGGGAGATACCCAGGCAAGAGCAAAACTGTGTACGATTCCATGTAGGGGTGAGTACCTGTTTGGCCCGGTATTGGATGATATTCTAGCTAAAGCTGAAGATAGGAAAAAGGGCTTCCCTAAAGTGTTTAATCCTACCTTTAGGAATACCTTCAGGAGGCGCTTCCAATACAGAAGACCTTATCAGAACCGGGACTGGGAACCAACAGACCCGAAGAAAAAAGGTTCGGACTCTAATGCCCCATCATCTTCATCAAGAAGAAGAAGAAATTACCGCTAATAGTGATTTCCCAGTAGGGGGCAGGCTAAAAAACTTCTATGCTCAGTGGGCCAAAATATCATCAAGTAACTGGGTTTTGGGCATAATTAAATCGGGGTTAAAATTAGAGTTTAGGGAAAAACCTTCAAATTTTTATATCTTAACTACCCCCGATTCCTCAGAACAACAAAAAGCCCTTGAAAAGGAAGTTCATATGTTAAGACAGAAAAACGTGATTATAGAGGTTCCAAAGCAACAACAGGGGAAGGGGTTTTATTCCCCTTTATTTTTAATTCCCAAACCAGATGGTTCCTTTCGAACTATCATAAATTTACGGAAATTAAACAAGCATCTACAATATCATGCTTTTAAAATGGAATCTATTAAATCAGCAACTAAACTTCTCTTTCCCAGATGTTATATGACAGTCCTGGATTTAAAGGACGCGTATTATCATCTGCCTATTCATCGAGACCATCAACAGTTCCTCAGAATGGCGGTGCGTTTAAACGACCAGGTCAGACATTTTCAGTTTACTGCAATGCCATTTGGTCTATCTATGGCACCGAGAGTGTTCACCAAGGTTATTTCGGAAGTAATGGCCTATGTCAGGGAACACGATACGTTAGTTGTACCCTACTTGGATGACTTCCTAGTAGTGGGGAATTCGTTTTCTCAGTGTAAAAATCGCCTAAATCATGTCATATCTTCCTTACAGGACTTAGGTTGGCTAGTCAACTTGGAAAAATCAAAGTTGATTCCGTCATCAACTCAGACCTTCCTAGGTATTCTGCTGAATTCGGAAGAACAACTATGTTTCCTTCCAGAAGAGAAAAAGCAGAAGATTGTGCACAAAGTCAGTTCTGTAACAAAAAGGCCAGATCTGACTTTGAGAGACGCTATGTCCCTTCTGGGATCCTTGACATCATGCATACCGGCCGTCCAGTGGGCTCAGTTCCACACTCGAGTATTGCAGTCCCAGGTCTTGATTGCAGAGAAGAGTCTTCAGGGACAATTAAGCAAAAGACTCAGACTGTCCACCGCCACTCTAGACAGTCTGAGATGGTGGTTAGACATGGATCATTTAGGGAAAGGAGTAAACTGGAACATAATACCAGACAACACGGTCACAACCGATGCCAGCCCGATAGGATGGGGAGCTCATATAGGGAAAGTCTGGGCTCAAGGACAATGGTCTCTCTTAGAGGCCCAAGAGTCCTCGAATTGGAAAGAGCTTACGGCAGTCAAAGAGGCCCTACTCAGGTTGCTACCATCTCTGCTGGATTCACATGTAAGAGTCCAGTCAGACAACACAACAGTAGTGGCGTATCTCAACCATCAGGGGGGTACAAGATGAAGATCCCTAATGAACACCGCCACAGGCATTCTCAACATAGCCGAAGCTCATTTTCGCTCTCTATCGGCCGTTCACATTCGGGGAGAGCTCAACACAGAGGCAGATTACCTCAGCCGTCATTCTCTAAGACAAGGAGAATGGGTTCTAAGTCGACGAGTGTTCAGACAGATAGTAGATCTTTGGGGGTTGCCTGTCATAGACCTAGGAAACAAAGGGTGGTTATTAATGGAGCACACTCGGACTGGGTCACGGTTAGCAGTGGGGTACCACAGGGGTCAGTATTGGGCCCTCTTTTTAACATATTTATTAATGACCTTGTAGGGGGCATTCAGAGTAGAATTTCAATATTTGCAGATGACACTAAACTCTGCAGGGTAATCAATACAGGGGAGGACAATTTTATATTACAGGATGATTTATGTAAACTAGAAGCTTGGGCTGATAAATGGCAAATGAGCTTTAATGGGGATAAATGTAAGGTCATGCACTTGGGTAGAAGTAATAAGATGTATAACTATGTGCTTAATTCTAAAACTCTGGGCAAAACCGTCAATGAAAAAGACCTGGGTGTATGGGTGGATGACAAACTCATATTCAGTGGCCAGTGTCAGGCAGCTGCTACAAAGGCAAATAAAATAATGGGATGTATTAAAAGAGGCATAGATGCTCATGAGGAGAACATAATTTTACCTCTATACAAGTCACTAGTTCGACCACACTTAGAATACTGTGCACAGTTCTGGTCTCCGGTGTATAAGAAAGACACAGCTGAACTGGAGCGGGTGCAGAGAAGAGCGACCAAGGTTATTAGAGGACTGAGGGGTCTGCAATACCAAGATAGGTTATTACACTTGGGGCTATTTAGTTTGGAAAAACGAAGACTAAGGGGTGATCTTATGTTAATGTATAAATATATGAGGGGACAGTACAAAGACCTTTCTGATGATCTTTTTAATCATAGACCTGAGACAGGGACAAGGGGGCATCCTCTACGTCTGGAGGAAAGAAGGTTTAAGCATAATAACAGACGCGGATTCTTTACTGTAAGAGCAGTGAGACTATGGAACTCTCTGCCGTATGATGTTGTAATGAGTGATTCATTAATTAAATTTAAGAGGGGACTGGATACCTTTCTGGAAAAGTATAATGTTACAGGGTATATACACTAGATTCCTTAATAAGGCGTTGATCCAGGGAACTAGTCTGATTGCCGTATGTGGAGTCGGGAAGGAATTTTTTTCCCCATGGTGGAGTTACTCTTTGCCACATGGGTTTTTTTTGCCTTCCCCTGGATCAACATGTTAGGGCATGTTAGGTTAGGCTATGGGTTGAACTAGATGGACTTACAGTCTTCCTTCAACCTTAATAACTATGTAACTATGTAACTATTTGCAACGAGAGAGAACAGACAGACCAGGAAATTTGCTTCGCTTCAGGTGGCAGACAAACCCTGTGTGATAGACTCCCTTCAGATGCACTGGAATTTCCCTCTAGGGTATGCATTTCCTCCAATGTGTCTGATCCCTATAGTCTTCAGAAAAATCAGGGAGGAGAGGGCGAGAGTGATCCTGATTGCCCCCTTTTGGCCCAGGAGGGCATGGTTCTCACTACTCAGAGCAATGTCTGTGACCGATCCCTGGGTATTGCCAGTCACTCCGGAGCTTCTTACTCAGGGTCCATTCCGTTACCCCAATGTGGAATCCCTACATCTGACGGCGTGGAATTTGAGAGGGAGTTATTGAGGAGAAGAGGGTTTTCAGAAGCTCTCATTTCTACGCTGTTAAACAGCAGGAAGGAAGTTACTACCAAGATCTATGCTAAAACTTGGAAAAAGTTCCTTGCCTTCTACCAACAACCCTTTTCAGGCAAGGTTCCAATTCTGGCTATTCTGGAGTTTTTACAGAAAGGCCGAGAATTGGGCTTGGCAGTAAATACCCTTAGAGTCCAAATTTCAGCTCTGGGGGCATTATATAGCAGTGATGTGGCAGGGAACAGATGGGTATCCAGATTTGTTAAGGCCACTGAACGCTCTAATCCAGTGTATGTGCCCAGTCTGCCACCATGGGATTTAAGTTTAGTTTTGGATGCTTTAACTGAACCCCCCCTTTGAGCCAGTTGATTCAATCTCCATTAAAAATTTAACCTTAAAGACCGCCCTCCTAGTGGCCCTAACTTCTGCTAGGAGAGTGAGTGATTTACAGGCTTTATCGGTAGATCCCCCTTATTTTATGGTCTTTCAGGATAGGATCGTGTTAAAACCAGATCCAGCATATCTACCAAAAGTAGCTTCCAAGTTTCATAGAAGCCAAGAGATAGTGTTGCCATCATTTTGTGACAATCCGGTTTCAGCTGAAGAGCAGAAATGCCATATGCTAGACGTTAGAAGAACGCTGTTAGAATACCTCCACAAAACAGAGCCAGGGAGGCAGATTAGGGCTCTGTTTGTTTCCTTTCAGAACCCGAGAAAGAGAGCGAGTGTAACGAAAGCGTCTATCGCCAGATGGATAAGAGATGCCATATATCTTGCTTATATTGCCAAAGGCCAAACACCACCAGATGGCATCAGAGCCCACTCCACTCGAGCCATGGCCTCATCCTGGGCGGAAAGAGCGGACGTCTCCATAGACGTGATATGTAAGGCGGCAACCTGGTCATCTCCTTCCACCTTTTATAGACATTACCGTCTTGACTTATCAGAGGCCAATTTAACCTTTGGCCGTTCAGTACTTAGTACTGTAGTCCCTCCCAGGTGATTGATCTTTGAACATCTCTCGTAGGGGTGCTGTCGTGGCGATAGGAAAACCGGTTTTTACGTACCGGTAATAGGATTTTACGGAGCCACGACAGCACCCGCACATTCCCCCCCGTAGTTAATCACTGGTTTCCTGCACTCTATTGGAAGGTGTGCAATTAGTTGTCACTCTTTTAGAGGTGATGGTATTTAGTAATGTTTAAGTATATATGTTTATGTACTAACTCAATGGGCGGTGTCCCTTATACTCTGAAACACAAACTGGAGTGGTGAGGGGGACCGCCCCTTTAAATCCTGTAGGTTCCTGTCCGGAAGGTGGGCGGATCCCCTCTCTCGTAGGGGTGCTGTCGTGGCTCCGTAAAATCCTATTACCGGTACGTAAAAACCGGTTTCAGACCCCAACTTTTTTATTATAATTTTTATTTTTATTTTTCTGTAAATTTTTATTTTTTATTCAACGGTGTGAAGGGGGCAACGGATCGCTTTTATAGGGCCCGCTCTCCCCCGAACCAGCAACAGGCGAGCACGGCGAGTATACCTCCCCGTCCCTCTCCTGCGACGCTGGAGCACGCCAATTTTTACTGGGGCGACGGCTTTCCAGCTTTGGTCCCGATCTCCCTTCCCCCTGCAAGACGGCCAGTACTTAGAGCCTGCTCTAATGTACCTCTCCGGGGGCCCGACATGCAAGGCCCACATTACATGGTGTTGCACAAAGGGATTACAGAAGAGGATGGCAGGATGGATGGAGCGCGCAGGGACAGGGGGACCTGCATTATCGGACTGTGAGTACATCAGGAGTTCCCCTCCTGCGCTCCGGATCTCTTTGCGGCCACGCCACCGCACACCGCCGGGCAGACCGGAAATTTAGTCCCCGGCTTCTCAGCTGGAGTAGGCCGCAGTGGAGTCCCTGGGGAGAGGCGCCGGTGGTCGGGGGACTGCGGCGGTTAGCGTCGCTCCGTTGCGGCCGCCGTGCATTGCCGGGCAGGCTGGAAATTTAGTCCCCGGCTTTTCAGCCGGAGTAGGCCGCAGTGGGCAGATCCCTCCCACGGCCGTAACCCCGCCCCCTATATCGGCGCTTCTCGTCTGGGACTAGAGGCGCCCTGCAGATCTCGGGGGCCATCCTTCCTCACGCTGCCTGCGTGGAAGGTGTGGTCCTGGAGGTGCCGCTGGCCGGTACGCCACCGGCAATCATTCAGTGCTACGTCGCGGCCCGCCGACGCGCTCCACCGGCAGGCTCCATAAATTTAGTCCCCGGCTTTTTCAGCCGGACTAGGCCGCAGTTGAAATCCCCGCCAACCGCTGGAGCCCCGCCCAGCTCACTTCAGGGGCGACGGTGCCTTCACGGTCCCGATCTCCCCACACCAGCAGCAGGCGACCACATGGAGTGTCTCCTCCATGTATCCTCTCCTGGAGCCAGGCCTAATGCCGGACAACTGGCCCTGTCCACCCCGGGGGCTGAACTCCGTGGATGTACAGAGGCCCTTCTCCATGGCGTCCGGGCAGCACCCACTGTCCCACCACTGTGAAAGCGGATGGCACAAGGAGGCGGACGGTTCCTCTCCACCTCCCTAACAAAAGGGATGATGGATTGAGGTTTATCCCTCTATCCCTGCACCGTCCACGCTGCAATACCCGACATCCGCGGCGGCTCCATGTCGGGACGCGCACCGATGGTGAGTGGATCCTACCAGCGATGGGCTACTGCAGCGGGATATTCACAGGCAGTATCAGGCTTCCCTGTGGCCCACCTCCCTGAGGTAACGCTCCAGCCGGCTACAAAATTTAGCTCCCGGCTTCGGTCGATGTGTAGACCGCACCCCGGAAGCGCACTGTGGCGCCCTAAGGCGGCTCTGCCTTTTTTTCCTGGCGCTTTTTGCCTGGCACGGAAGCGCTCAATTTTCTCGAGCAACGCCCCTCACTTCTATTCTGGCGCCGGCTGCAGAAATTTACGCCCTGGCTTGGGCCTATTCATGGAAGTCTCGAGGCTCCGCCCACGTCGTGCCTGTGGCTCCGCCCCCTGAATTGGCGCTTCTCGCTCGCTGCGAGATTTTACCTAAACCCGCATGACCAGTATTCCCTGGTCTTAAAGGCACGTGACCAGTATTCCCTGTTCTTAAAGGCACGTGACCAGTATTCCCTGGTCTTAAAGGCACGTGACCAGTATTCCCTGGTCTTAAAGGCACGTGACCAGTATCCCCTGGTCTTAAAGGCACACGACCAGTATTCCCTGATCTTAAAGGCACATGTCCAATCCGAAGCTGGTCATAAATGAGGAGCCCTCTGTCGCTGATCCCAGTTTATCCCAGTGTAACTAGTTCCCTCAGTCTAAACTCCCTCGTAGAGCATTTGCCATCCAGTCCGGATATGCGATTCACTGGACAGAAGCCTCTACGTGGGACACCATGCCTGGTCTGATTTTTAAGGGCGACAGGCCCTTTAAAGGGCGCCGATCTCCCCACACCATCAACAGACGGGCACACGGAGTGTCGCCTCCAGGTATCCTCTTCTGCATCCAGGCCTAACGCCAGACAACCTGTCCTGTCCACCCGGAGACCTGAACTCCGTGGATGTACAGAGGCACCCTTTTCGGGTGTCTGAGCACCCCCCTCTGCATCACCACTATTTAACAGAAGATGCAAGAAGGCGGATGTTCCCTCTCCACTTCCCTGTTAAGAGGATGGTGGATCGAGGGTTCCTAATTTTTAACTCTGCAATGACCTGCTGGAAGCAGCCGCGCATTCTGCCACTTGGCAGATTAACCGGGTACAATCTCCTGTGGTTTACCTACCAGTATCCCTGCCCGATATGTCATCAATTTAAAATGCCACAATCTGTCAAATAGCAAATCTGTTTTTTTCCGTTTTGCGGCTACGGGTCCAGCCCTCTACCCTCCCTAGCCGCCGCATGGATTGCTAGAGCAACGGTCTCCTGCCTGGAGACCTTAACTACTTTGATTCACACCAGTAGGAGGGTGTAGACAGTACAGCTGGTCAATCAAATTTTTGAGCGGGAGACTAACAAAGGATCGTACGTTCCTACAGCCCCGACCAACAGTGAAAGGGTTGTCCAGGACAGTCTAGATCTAAGGGATCTTGGTTCCTAAAAGGGGAACGAGAAGTAGGACCGATCCCGGACCTCAAACTTCTAACAACCTTTCACAAGGTTCTTCTTCTTCGAATGGAGTTCCTCCGCTCAGCCATTACTTTAACAGAAAAAGGTGCAGTTTCTGGCATCCATCGACATTCGGGATGCTTACCCTCTTCAAAAATTCCTTGCTTTTCCATTCGTGAACAGCATTTAAGTCACGACCTTGTCCTTCGGCCTTGCTATCGCACCCAGAGTGTTCGCAAGGGTCATGGCGGCTGTCATGTTCCTCTTGCACCTAGAGGCGTGGTCGTCCTGCCCTGTTTGGCCGACTGTTTACCTGCCCTTGCAGGACTACGCTAAGTCGTCTATATCACTTGCGATACCCTCTCACCTGGGCTGGTGGCTAGACTTGGACAACTTCTCATTTCCAGCCCAGCAGATATCCTTTTTGAGGATGATCTGGTACTCTTCCAGAAGGGTGGTAAATCTCCCTCCAGACAAGGTCATGGTCCTTCAACAGGGAGCTCGCGCACTTGCTCACTCATCCCTTCATTTAATTCGATTTGCTGGGAGAGTTCTGAGGAAAAAATGGAGATGACAATGGAAGCAGTTTCCTTCTCTCCGTTAGTTTTCAGCAAGTCAAGCAGACTTTCAGACTATAGTCTCTGAGCTCCTTCTTCATCCAGGGCCTTTCTCCCGGTTCCATGGTTACTAGTAACTTCCAATGCCAGTCCTCTTCTCCCGATCATTGCTCTGGAGATCCGAAAGGTAGTCCTACAGTAGGTCCACTACCTTATGGCGGGTCAACCCATCTGAATTCAATTGGACAACACCACGGCTGTGCCATACGTCAATCATCTAGCGGGTACCCACGTTCAAGCACCATGGCCAAGGTACCTCACATTCTCACATGGGCCGAGATCTATCACTCGGTGATCTTGGCAGTACATATCCCAGGAGTAGAACTCTGGGCTGCG
The DNA here is from genome assembly GCF_051348905.1 of Ranitomeya variabilis. Classification (NCBI taxonomy): domain Eukaryota; kingdom Metazoa; phylum Chordata; class Amphibia; order Anura; family Dendrobatidae; genus Ranitomeya; species Ranitomeya variabilis. The sequence continues at coordinate 126,786,533 of NC_135233.1, forward strand.
AACATATTCCGCCGTCAGGGTTTCGCCTCAAGTGAGTGGGAACTTCACCCGGAAGTCTTACATCAGACCTGCCTTCACTGGAGCTCTCCAGTTGTAGTTTGGAAGGCGTCCTGACTGATCGCCTGTGTACTCGAGTTTGTCGTTCGGCCTCGAGATCCAAGAGCCATCGCACTGCATGCTCTGGTTATTCCGTGGTACCAGTTTCCACAACTCCCCGTTCACCACTTCCGAAAGCTTTTCAGAAGCAGAAAGGGCCCCAGTGATCCTTGGAAATCCGCACTGACCACGTCAGTTTGTTTGCTTGCGGAGCTGGTAGCTTTCTGCCTTTCTGCAACAAAACTGCAAGTAGGGACCACCTCGCAGGAAGTTTTCACATGTAGTTCTTCCCTATCACATACCGTTAGATCATTGGGATCTATTCTATTAGGGAAGGTCGCCCCCTTTTTTCTCGGCGATATCCTCATCCTGACGAGTCTTCGGTGCTAACGGGTCTTTTCAGACTTTTTTCCCTTATTTCCTTCAAGGCAAGGTTGTCCTCAGGCCTTCCCCGTCCCTTGTTACCAAGGTGGTATTGTATTACCACTGTTAGGAAGGCATAGTTCTTCCCTCATCTCTTTTGGCACCAGTCCACAAAATGGAATGAGTTCCCCATATTCCGGACGAAGCGAGTGTTCTGAGTAGGTACGTCTCGAGGACGGCGTCCTTCCAAAGGTTGGACAATGTATCTTGGGCTTCCTGACGGTAAGAGGAAGGCTTCCTGACGTTTACAGGAAGGGTTTAGCCGTCTTCATCGGCCATTTAGCCTGGTGTATTCCTTTCACCATCCAGGAGTCCTTCCGTGTTAGATGTCAGCCTATCTCCCTGTCTATCGTGGGTTCTAGGCACCAGGCGTCGACAAGACACGCCTGCAAGCTTGCGGATTTGTCCAGTCTGCATGCATTCTTGAAGCATTATAATTCCCAGACTTCCACAGATGTGAGTCTGGGCAGGCGGACTCTGCAGGCCGCGGTGGCGCACTTGTAAGTAGCAGTTACACAGGGCCTGATCTGACGTTGTCCCCACCCAGGGACTGCTTTGGTACGTCCCACGGTCTGTGTCCCCCAATGAGGCGAAGGAGAAAGAGGGATTTTTGTGTACTCACCATAAAATCCTTTTCTCCGAGCCAATCATTGGGGGACACAGCTCCCACCCTGGTATTGGCTTATGCTTGTTTTTATAATCCGATATGCTATACTCTCATATATAATATGACATGCTGTAAGCTAATATGTTGATACTGATCTCCTACTGCTTTTTGCACCGAACTGGTTAGCTGAGAGCCAGCAGGAGGGTGTATACTGCAGGGGAGGAGCTAACTTTCTTTATATCACTTAGTGTCCTCCTAGTGGCAAGCAGCATAACACCCACGGTCTGTGTCCCCCAATGGTTGGCTCGGAGAAAAGGATTTTACGGTGAGTACACAAAAATCCCTCTTTTGGCCATGTAGGCTGATCACAGTAGCACAAGCAATGTGCAGCATTTTCGTGTTGAAAAATGGTTCCTGTGTCGAAAAGAAGAAAAAGCACTACAGTTATGCCTGCACACTACACCACACAAGTATAATATAGAAAAATAACAAGCTTTATTCGGCACACAATAACAAAAAGCATAAAACATAAGTAAAATAATGCAGGAACCCCACTCATGAACCCCTTCAATGGTGAATTCCCCTGACGAAGCCATGCAGGTTACGGCGATACGCGTTGGGTCTTCTGAGGGGCGCCCCACTCCTTGTTCCACCTAAGCTTGTTTCCCCCCCCCCCCCCCCCAGTTGGACGCTCCATTTTTACCCTGGCCAGCCTCATCTTCAACTGCGTGAGTGTTCTCCTTATTCTTTGACCACACAACTATGCTGCCATATTCTCATTCACCTTTAGCTGTTTTTTTTTTCAGCTCTGCCAACATACGGGCATTTGATTTATTCTAGATTTATATGCATTTGCAGCAGTTTTGGCCAGATTTTGGCAATTTTGGTCATTTGGTTACACTCACGCTGTAACTTCCTATCGGTGCTGGCTACATCTTGTTCTCAGCTTCTTCCAGGGTTATTTTGGGGTGCCCACCATATTATTATTATACCTCTACATGGTCTTGGGTGCATTGGATATACTGTACATGTTTTTTGTACTATAATGATGTATTTTACATTTATTTGATTTATCTTTGTGCATCCTATATATATATTGGATATGATGGGGGGGTTCATGAGTGGGGTTCCTGCATTATTTTACTTATGTTTTATGCTTTTTGTTATTGTGTGCCAAATAAAGCTTGTTGTTTTTCTATATTATACTTGTGTGGTGTAGTGTGCAGGCATTACGGTAGTGCTTTTTCTTTTTTTCGACACATTGCCATTTACTATCGGCTTTTTGCACCTCCCTTTAACTGCATTTATTGGGTTGTGCGCCTGACTGTAAATTATACGAAAAATGGTTCCTGAGGCGCTATAGAGAAATGGTCATAACTTGTCTGGTCTAGTTGTGCTACCATGGTCCACAACATCTCCAGACTTGTCTCTCATTGAGCACAACTGGGACGGTATTACTCTGCAATTAAAAAGGGAGCTGCCAGCACCAGATCTTGATGATTTTCTTGCTCCAGTGCATTCATCGTGGGAGAACATTCTTCAGACAACTATTAATAACCTCATTGATATCATGCCATGACATGTAAGTGCTTGTCTTTCTGTACGTGGGGTTCACTCTCGATACTGCATGATTTAAGATGCTTTGAAACTGTTTCCATTTTTCATCATTAGCATGCAATTAACACATCTATCCGTCCTGTGATTTCCTTAATTGAACAACTTTTCCTTCTTGATGTTACAATTTCAATGTTGAGGATATATACATATATATATACACACACACACTCACCGGCCACTTTATTAGGTACACCATGCTAGTAACGGGTTGGACCCCTTTTGCCTTCAGAACTGCCTCAATTCTTCGTGGCATAGATTCAACAAGGTGCTGGAAGCATTCCTCAGAGATTTTGGTCCATATTGACATGATGGCATCACACAGTTGCCGCAGATTTGTCGGCTGCACATCCCAAAGATGCTCCATACAAGGCAGGATGGATCCATGCTTTCATGTTGTTTACGCCAAATTCTGACCCTACCATCCGAATGTCGCAGCAGAAATCGAGACTCATCAGACCAAGCAACGTTTTTCCAATCTTCTACTGTCCAATTTCGATGAGCTTGTACAAATTGTAGCCTCAGTTTCCTGTTCTTAGCTGAAAGGAGTGGTACCCGGTGTGGTCTTCTGCTGCTGTAGCCCATCTGCCTCAAAGTTCGACGCACTGTGCGTTCAGAGATGCTCTTAGGCCTACCTTGGTTGTAACGGGTGGCGATTTGAGTCACTGTTGCCTTTCTATCAGCTCGAACCAGTCTGCCCATTCTCCTCTGACCTCTGGCATCAACAAGGCATTTCCGCCCACAGAACTGCCGCTCACTGGGTTTTTTTTCTTTTTCGGACCATTCTCTGTAAACCCTAGAGATGGTTGTGCGTGAAAATCCCAGTAGATCAGCAGTTTCTGAAATACTCAGACCAGCCCTTCTGGCACCAACAACCATGCCACGTTCAAAGGCACTCAAATCACCTTTCTTCCCCATACTGATGCTCGGTTTGAACTGCAGGAGATTGTCTTGACCATGTCTACATGCCTAAATGCACTGAGTTGCCGCCATGTGATTGGCTGATTAGAAATTAAGTGTTAACAAGAAGTTGGACAGGTGTACCTAATAAAGTGGCCAGTGAGTGTGTGTGTGTGTATATATATATATATATATATATATATATATATATATATATATATATATATATATATATATATATATATATATATATATATATATATATATATATATATATATAAAATTTTTTATTTTTTTTTAATGGTGTATGATTTATCTTTAATATTTTACTCTTTCAGACCAGGGCAACGTACCCCAGAGGCAACCCTTTCAAGGAAACCGACCACCGTTTCACAGTATGTTACTTCTATATTTCCATCACTAAAGAAAAAAAAAAAGTTATGGAATTATAAAAATTCACGGGATCAGTAGACATAATGGTATCCAAATGACAAAAAAAATCTTTCTCCTTCGCCTCATTGGGGTACACAGACCATGTGTTGTATGCTGCTGCCACTAGGAGGCTGACACTAAGTTAACACAAAGTTACCTCCTCCTCTGCAATATACACCCTCCTGCTGGCTCCCAGAGAAAAAAGTTCTTGCTTAGTGTCCGTAGGAGGCACACTGACGGGTCTGCTATTCAGACCCAAAACTCTTTATTTTATTTTTACAATTTTTACATTTTTTATTTTATCTTTTACAATGGACGAAGGCTTTCAAGGCTCTGATCTCACCGAACCATCAACAGGTGAGCACGGAGAGTGTCGCCTCTCCGTATCCTCTCCTGCGACGTGAGATGCCACACCTGAGCTGATTTTCAGGGGCGACTGGTCCCTTGAAGGGTACCGATCTCCCCACACCTTCAACGGACAAGCACATGGAGTGTCGCCTCCACGTATCCTCTTCCGCAGCCAGGCCTATTGCTGAACTTTCAGCCCTGTTCCATCCTAGGTGATTATCCCTTTGGGTGTACAGAGGCCCACCTCGTGGTGTCCGAGCAGCCCCCACTGCACCACCACTGTTAAAGCGGATGGTACAAGAAGGTGGACGGTCCCTCTCCACCTCCCTTCTAAAGGGATGGTGGATTGAAGGTTTTCCACCTTATCCCTGCACCGTCCAAACCAGCAGCAGCAGAGGATGACCTGTAACAAGCTGCCTTACCTGTCACCCGGCAGCTTCTCTGGGTAAGTGCTGGGGTTGGAGGGCTCCTTTCAGGTGGTCTTGGATGGCACTGGTTAAGGGGGACCCATTTTGACTGAGGGGGCGTGCATTCGGCCCCTTCTTGCATCGGTTACGCAAATTTAGTCCCTTGCTTTGGCCCTGTACTAGGCTGCAACCCCTATCTCCGCCCATGCAATGATGCGATGCGGAGGCCCCGCCCACCAGGTCCTGGCGCTTCTCGCACAGCACGAGAAGCGCCTCTGAGATCTCGGGGGCCATCTTTCTCCCCCCAGACCGCCTCAGGGCGCACTACCTGCCATCAGGACCGGCAGCAAGTGTTCTCAGCGCACGGGCCAGGCAGTTGGAGAAACGCAGGAGGAGTGGGGACACAGACCTAGGTAAGGGAGCACTGCATTATACATCCTCCTCACCCCCCTTTTCTCAGCTGTGTCCTTTCTCTGAAGCCCCTAATATTATAGGGCCACATAGAAGGGTACATCATGTCCTAGCCTAAGGCATCCAAAACGTCTAACAAGACTATGGCTATATTCTTTACTTCATGTTCCTCCCTGCTAATCTGCATTTCCTAAGGCTCAGAGTTCGCCGCTCTGCAATGCCTATGTCCCCAACCGCGCTCAGGGGCCCTATGCCACCACCGGGCCCAGTATATCTAGTCCTCCTGAGTGGGCTTTGTCACTGTCTCAATCTATGGCTTCGCTGGCCAAAGCGATTGAATCCCTCCGTGATCCTTCGGGGGACCGGAGCATTTGCCTCAGAGCTCTGTTTTTTGCTCTCTCCAGAGTTCAGTAGCGAACGCGAACCTGACTGCGAATCTGATGGCTCTTTAGACCCGGATTCGCCAGACTTTCAGAAGACAGTGGATTTGCTTATTGAGGCAGTCAACCAGGCTTTAAAGGTTGAGGTAGATTCCGGCTCTGCTCAAACCTTGTCCTTTAAGAGAACTAAACGCTCTCATAAGGCATTTGCTATTCATCCGGAATTTAGTGCCATAGTTAAGCATAGAGAACGCCCGGATTAACGCTTCACAGGGCAAAGGCCTCTTGAAGCCAAGTTTCCTTTTTTAGCTGATCTGAAAAAGGATTGGGCGGAATCTCCGGTGGTAGACCCCCCCCAAGTATCCCGCCTAGCATCCAAAACTCTCTCCTGTCAGTGCCGGATGGCTCATCCATCAGAAATCCCACAGACCGTCAGATAGAAGGCTTGGCCCGCTCTGCTTTTGAGGCCTCAGGCGCAGCATGGGTAGCTAAGGCTATGATTTTCTGGTCAGAGACCTTAGCTAATTCACTTCGGGACAATAACCTTCCTCCAGAGACGGCGCACCTTGCCAACCAAATTTCCCAGGCAGGCGAAACCTTCACGCATCCTTGGATGCGGCCTGTTGTGAGGCTCAGTGAGCAGCCAATGCCATCTCTATCAGGAGGTCATTATGGCTCAGAGAGTGGAAGACAGAATCTGCATCAAAAAAGTCTCACCTCCCTTCCTTATCAAACTGGTCACTTATTCTGAGAAAAGCTGGATCAGATCATTTCGGAGACTACGGGAGGAAAGAGTAAATTCCTTCCCCAACAGAGACTTAGGCGTCCCTTTCGGAGACAGCTAAAAATCCATTGCTTTCGCTCCACTCCAAGCTGGGCCACTAACCACTACTTCGTCCGGTTCAGGACATTCTCCACGAAGAGATGGAGGAACTCTGGTCTCGTACAGGCCTAACCAGCAGTGGAAGTCTCGACCCAAACTTAGGTCCCAGAGAGTCAGCGTGATGAAAATATCGGCTCTATCCGGTCGACATCGACAGGTTAGGCGGCCGCCTACTTCGTTCATCAGGTCTGGCTTTTCGACGTCTCCGACAAGTGGGTCAGAGATCTGGTGTCAGAGGCAAGGGAAACCCGTTCTCCCGGGCCATAGACGCATTGCGTCACGATTGCGTCATTGTCCCTGTCCCAGAAAGCAAAAAGTTTCAGGGTTTCTATTCAAACCTTTTCATCGTCCCAAAGGATGGAAAGGTGAGACCCATACTAGACCTCAAACTTCTAAAAAAGTTTGTCAAGGTCCATCATTTCCGCATGGAATCTCTGCATTCAGTTCTCTTCTCTGGAAGAAGGGGAATTTTTTGCCTCAATCGACATGTCACGAGACGCTTACTTACACATTCCAATCTTTCCCCCTCACCAGAGATTCCTGCGCTTTGTCATTCGCAAACAGCACTTCCAATTCAGGGCCCTGCCCTTCTGCCTTGCTACTGCCCCTAGTGTTCACAAAGGTCATGGCGGCCGTCATGTCCATCCTGCACTCTTGGGGCGTGATCGTTCTGCCCTATCTAGACGACCTGTTGATCAAAGGTCCGTCCTTCCACGACTGCGTGGAGTCCGTTCGCATTACTTGCGATACCCTTTTTCGCCTGGGCTGGCTGATAAACTTAAGCAAGTCCTCTCCGGTCCCAGCCCAGCAGATCTCCTTTCTAGGAATGTCCTTTGACTTGTCTCAGGGGTTGGTAATTCTCCCTCCTGACAAAGTCTTAGCCCTTCATCAAGGAGCCCAAGCGCTTCATCAGTCTACCCCTCACTCCATCCACGATTTGCAATGAGGGTACTAGGAAAGATTGTGGCTGCAATGGAAGCGGTCCCCTTTGCACAACTGCACGTTCGTCCCCTTCAACATGTCCTTCTGGCAGCTTGGGACAGAAACCCTTTCTCTCTCGAACGAAGGTGCCGCTTATCCCTGCATGTCAAACACTCTCAGGTGGTATACATTGAACTCTTCCCTTAACCTGGGGAAGTCCTTTTTACCCGTTCAATGGCTAGTGGTGACTACCGATGCCAGTCTTTCGGGCTGGGGAGCAATCTTCTGCCACCACACTGCTCAGGGTCAATTCAGGAATCGAAACTACCGATCAGCGTTCTAGAGATCCGTGCTATTCTTCTGGCCCTGCAGCCGTTCCTCATCTTCTGGCGGGTCACCCCATCCGTATTTAACCAGACAATGCCACGGCTGTGGCATACATCAATCATCAGGGGGGTACCCGCAGCAGGGCGGCCATGTCCGAGGTAATTCACATCCTTCGATGGGCAGAGAACAACCACTCTGTGATCTCAGCGGTACACATTCCAGGAGTGGAAAACTGGATGGCGGATTTCCCCAGCCTTCAGGATCTCACTTCGGGGGAGTGGGAGCTCTATCTGGAAGTCTTCTCCCAGATTTGTCTTCGCTGTGGGATCCCAGACGTGGGCCTCATGGCGTCCAGAGTGAATGCCAAGGTTCCCCAGTTTATAGCGAGGTCTCGAAATCCAAGAGCCATCGGTGTCGACGCCCTAGTTGTTTCATGGCGCCAATTCCGCCTTTCGTACATTTTTTCCTCCTCTACCGTTAATCCCCAGAGTAATCAGGAAAATCAAGGCGGAAGGAGTACCAGTAATCCTGGTTGCTCCCTATTGGCCTTGCCAAACGTGGTTCACAGAGTTGGTACGCCTCGTCGCCGACATACCCTGGAGACTGCCGGATCGAAAAGATCTGCTCTCCCAGGGCCCCATCTACCACCAGAACTCAGGGGGCCTGTGTTTAACTGCGTGGCCGTTGAATCCTGGGTCTTAACCCAGGCAGGGTTTTCTAAACAGGTCATTTCCACCATGGTTAGTGCCCGTAAACCCTCATCGGTACGCATTTACCATCGTACTTGGAAGACATTTTTTACTTTGTGCAGGGATCTTGGTCTTTATCCTCATCTTCTCAGTCCTCACTATTTTAGAGTTTTTACAGGTCGGTCTGGACTCCGGGCTGGCACTCGGCTCTCTCAAGGGCCAAATCTCCTCTCTTATCGGTCTTATTTCAGAGATGCATCGTGTCAAGACTCCAGGTTAAGACTTTTCATCAGGGGGTGTCACATGTCGCTCATCCCTATCGCATGCCTTTAGAGCCTTGGGACCTCAACTTGGTGCTAAACGTTCTTAAGGAATCGCCCTTTGAATGGCTTCAGGACATTTCGCTGGTCTTTCTGTCCTGGAAGGTTGCCTTCCTTATGGCAATCACATCGATCAGATGTGTTTCGGAATTAGCCGCCTTATACTGCCTTAACTTCCATCAGGATAAGATCTTAAAGAGGACATTGTTCTTCCTTCCTTTTGTCCGGCTCCTATTCACAGGCTTGAAAGAGCTCTACACACTCTGGACCTAGTCAGAGCTCTGCGAAGGTACATCTCAAGGATGGCATCCTTCAGAAGAGCAGATGCTCTGTTTGTTCTCACGGAAGGTCACAGGAAGGGTCTTGCCACTTCTAAGGCCACGATAGCCAGGTGGATTCGTTCCACCATTCAGGAATCCTAGAGAGTCAGAAGTCAGCCCATCCCATCAGAGATCAGAGCACACTCCACTCGAGCGGTGGGGTCTTCTTGGGCTATTCGGCATCAAGGGATGGAGGAGCAGTTCTGTAAAGCTGCGACATGGTCCAGTTTACATACCTTCGCAAAGCACTATAATATTCACTCTCAGGCTTCAGCGGATGCGAGTCTGGGCAGAAGAATTCTGCAGGCAGCGGTGGCGCCCATTTAGGCAGTTGTTGCATGAAGCCTAATCCTTTCTGTTGTTTTCCCACCCAGGGACTGCTTTGGGATCTCCCATGGTCTGTGTCCCCCAATGAGGCGAAGGAGAATCAGGGATTTTTGTGTACTAACCGTAAAATCCTTTTCTCTGAGCCACTCATTGGGGGACACAGCACCCACCCTGTTAGCCTAATGGCTTATGTGGCTTTTGCCTGTTCTTTTAAGTTGACATGTTGCGCTCTTCTATGTCGTTGCTATTTGTTCCTACTGCTTTTGCACCAAAATGGTTCTCTGGGAGCCAGCAGGAGGGTGTATACTGCAGAGGAGGAGCTAACTCTTTTTGTGTTAACTTCGTGTCAGCCTCCTAGTGGCAAGCAGCATACAACCCATGGTCTGTGTCCCCCAATGAGTGGCTCGGAGAAAAGAATTTTACGGTGAGTACACAAAATCCCTGTTTTCCGTGTTCTCTATAGGTCATGCTCAGAAATACACTTAACCTGATAATATGCCATGTTGTTTATTACTGGTTTCCCGAGGACTGTTCTGCCACTCTGAATGCACTTAGGCACGCTAATTGGTAACGTCCCAGATGTGCTCTATGGGAGACAAGTGAAGACACTGCATGCTACGGTAATACGTTTAAGCCATGTAGGCTGCTTACAGTAGCACCAGCAACATGCGACCTGCCATTGTAATGTTGAAAATTTTTCTCCTGACACACTATAGAGAAGTGGCCTTACCCTGTGTGGCCTAACCGTTTCCTATGGTCTGCAGCGTCTCTGGACTACTCTCTCATCGAGCACATTTTGGTCGGCATTATTTGGCGATTTGAAAGGGAGCTGCCAGCAGCGGATCTTGATGATGTGCTTGCCCAAGTGCATTCAGCATGGCAGAAAATTCCCCAGACAACCATTAAGAACCTCAGTGATATTCTGCCATGGTAAATCAGTACATGTATTTGTTTTTGGGGCTCATACTCTATACTGAATGAAACAAGATGTTTTGATGTTTCCATTTTTCATCATTTGCATATCATTAACACATCTATCGGTCCAGTGATTTCTTTAATTCTACGATTACTTCTGTGTTGAAATGTTATTGTTGAGGTGTGTGTGTGTGTGTGTGTATATATATGCAATTTAGATTGTATGTATATGTAATAATTTTTTATGGTCGATTTGTTATCTCTAATACTTTACTATTTTAGACCAGGGAAATGGACCGCAGAGACCACCCTTTCAAGGAAACCAACCACCGTTTCAAAGTATGTTACTTCTACGTTACTTCTATATTTCTATCTAATCAGTGCAGTGATGTGATGAGACTGGCTACCTAAAGACCACTTTTATTGGTTTAGTGGGAGTAAAAAGAGAACCTGTAGCCTCATTTGTATGTGTGAATACATTCTAAGCAAAAACGTCTGATTCTGTTTAGTGAAATCCACTTCCACCATGAGATGTGCCTATTCTCCTCACCCCATTTAATTAGCTATGTCCACCTACCTGATATGTTAAGGGTGGAGTTGAATAAATGTCTATTGGCTGAATGAGCCTTGGAACATTGCAACTGCACAAAGCAAATCTTTTTTTTTTTTTATTCTTTTTCCCAGTAAATTACGAGATAGATAGATATAGATATATATTATATTCTCGTTTCATTGGGGGACACAGGAAACCATGGGTGTATGCTGCTGCCACTGGGAGGTTGAAGCTATGCAAAAAAGAAAAAACGGGATAGCTCCTCCCCAGCAGTATATACCCACCAACTGGCAGGCATCTTCCCTACCCATCAACATTCTAGAACTCCGAGCAATATTCCTCTCCCTACTACATTGGCAGGCGTTCCTTCACAGATGTCAGATTAGAGTCCAATCCAACAACGCCACAGCGTTGGCGTACATCAACCACCAAGGGGGAACTCGAAGTCGGGCAGTGATGTCAGAGGTCGCTCGGATACTGTTTTGGGCAGAGGAGAATGTTCTAGCAATTTCTGCGGTGCACATACCGGGAGTCGAAAAGGGCTTGCCGCAGGTGAATGGTCTCTGAACCCGTCAGTCTTTCACAGTATCTGCCTCAAATGGGGAACTCCAGACGTCGACCTAATGGCGTCCAGACTCAACCACAAGGTTCTGCAGTTTGTGTCCAGGTGCTGCGACCCACTAGCAATCGGATTGAATGCGCTAGCAATATCTTGGGATCAGTTCTCCCTTCCTTACCTGTTTACACCTCTACCACTGATCCCCAGGATAGTCAAAAAGATAAATGCGGAGGGTATTCCCGTGATCCTCATTGCCCCGGATTGGCCACGTAGACCCTGGTACGCGGAGTTATTTATTATAGCGCCATTTATTACATGGCACTTTACATGTGAGGAGGGGTATACATAATAAAAAGTCCAATAATCTTAAATAATACAGGTCACAACTGGTACAAGAGGAGAGAGGACCATGCCCGCGAGGGCTCACAATCTACAAGGGATGGGTGAGGATACAATAGGTGAGGGTAGATCTGGTCTTGCAGCGGTTTGGTTGATCAGTGGTTAATGCGGGTTGTAGGCTTGTCGGAAGAGGTAGGTCTTCAGGTTCTTTTTGAAGGTTTCGATGGTAGGCGAGAGTCTGATATGTTGTGGTAGAGAGTTCCAGAGTAGGGGGGATGCGCGCGAGAAATCTTGTATGCGATTGTGGGAAGAGGAGATAAGAGGGGAGTAGAGAAGGAGATTTTGTGAGGATTGGAGGTTGCGTGCAGGTAAGTACTGGGAGACGAGGTCACAGATGTATGGAGGAGACAGGTTGTGGATGGCTTTGTATGTCATGGTTAGGGTTTTGTACTGGAGTTTCTGGGTAATGAGGAGCCAGTGAAAGCATTGACATTGACAGAGGGGAGAGGCCGGGGAATAGTAGGGGGACAGATGGATTAGTCGGGCAGAAGAGTTTAGAATAGTTTGGAGGGGTGCGAGAGTGTTAGAGGGGAGGCCACAGAGCAGGAGGTTGCAGAAGTCGAGGCGGGAGATGGTGAGGGCATAGACTAGGGTTTTTGCAGATTCTTGGTTTATGGATATGTTGGGGGGGGGGGGTTGCATGAGATGGGGGAAAGACGATTAATTCTGTTTTGTTCATGTTAAAGGGAACCTATCACCCCGTTTTTTTCGGTATGAGATAAAAATACTGTTAAATAGGGCCTGAGCTGTGCATTACAATAGTGTAGTTTGTGGACCCCGATTCCCCACCTATGCTGCCGAAATACGTTACCAAAGTAGTCATTTTCGCATGTCAATCAGGCTGGTCAGGTCGGATGGGCGTGGCTTCTTCCCCCAGATATTGCGTAGTTTTCCGTTGGTGGCGTAGTGGTGTGCGCATGTCCAAGGTCCCCAATCCTGCACGGGGGGTGAAAATAGCAGCGATGTCCGTTATTCCATTGGTGGTCGGTGGGCGCGGCCATCTTCCTTTGGCCGCGCGTGCGCAGAAGCGGCGCTCTGCTGGCCGCGGCTTCAGGAAAATGGCCGCGGGATGCCGCGCGTGCGCAGATGGAGATCGCGGCGGCCATTTTCCTGAAGCCGCGGCCAGCAGAGCGCCGCTTCTGCGCACGCGCGGCCAAAGGAAGATGGCCGCGCCCACCGACCACCAATGGAATAACGGACATCGCTGCTATTTTCACCCCCCCCCCCGTGCAGGATTGGGGACGTTGGACATGCGCACACCACTACGCCACCAACGGAAAACTACGCAATATCTGGGGGAAGAAGCCACGCCCATCCGACCTGACCAGCCTGATTGACAGGCGAAAATGACTACTTTGGTAACGTATTTCGGCAGCATAGGTGGGGAATCGGGGTCCACAAACTACACTATTGTAATGCACAGCTCAGGCCATATTTAACAGTATTTTTATCTCATACCGAAAAAAACGGGGTGATAGGTTCCCTTTAAGTTTTAGAAATCTAGCGGAGAAGAAGGATGAAATAGTGGACAGACATTGAGGGATTCTGGTTAGTAGGGTGGTGATATCTGGTCCAGAGATGTAGATCTGTGTGTTGCCAGCATAGAAATGATACTGAAAACCATGAGATTCTGTGAGCTGTCCCAGGCCAAATGTGTAAATGGAGAAGAGCGGGGGCCCTAGAACTGAACCTTGCGGGACTCCGACTGATAGGGGGCGAGGTGGTGTGTGAGTGGAAGACGCTGAATGTCCGGTCTGATAGGTATGACGAGATCCAGGATAGGGCCAAGTCTGTGATGCCAAGGGATGAGAGGGTCTGTAGTAATAGGGAATGGTCCACTGTGTCCTCCTTCTGGACCTGTCCTCTGCCTTTAACAGAGTAGTGTCGCTTGCTCTTGGCGGTTAATAGGTCGTTGGTGACCTTAGTTAGGGCAGTTTCAGTGGAGTGGTGTAACCAGAAGCCAGATTGTAAGGCTTATTTCACACTTCCGTCTTGAGACGGCCGTCATGATGCGTCGGCGTGACGCATCGACGGACGTCGTGAAAAGATTGGGCAACGTATGTAACGCATCCAGTAATGTGATGGATGCGTCGAATGTAGTAGGACCTGAAAATGTAATGAGAGAGGGATCCTGCGTCCATAGGCTTCCATTATAGCCAACGACGGACAGCGCAGGACCCATCGCTGAGCGATTTCCGACTTGGAGAATTAAAACCTTCTTCTGAACGTTTTCTCTGCACGACGGACCGCTATTTTCCGACGGATCCAGTGCACGACGGATGAAACGGGTGGCCATCCATCACAATTCATCGCTAATACAAGTCTATGGGAGAAAACAGGATCCTGCAGAAAAATTTGCAGGATCCTGTTTTTTCAAAACTCGACGGATTTCGACTGAAGGAAAAAGACTGAAGTGTGAAAGAGGCCTAAGCGGTCGAAGAGGAGCAGGAAGAGAGATGGGAGGACAGTTCAAGATGGATGTGGTGTAGCTTAGGGGAGAAGTGATATAGGGCGATAGCTAGAAACAGAGGATGGGTAAAGAGAGGGCTTTTTGAGGTGTGTGATTGAGGCATGTTTAAAGCTTGAGGGGAAAACACCAGTTGTTAGTGATAGGTTGAAGAGATGGGTTAGGGTTGGGATGAAGATTGTGGTGAGGTTTGGGATGAGGTGGGATGGGAGCGGGTCAAGTGCACAGGTGGTGAGATGCGATCTTGAGAGTAGAGTGGAGAGTCGATCTTCTGTAATGGTGGAGAAGTTGGTTTTGGAGGTAGAGGGCTGGGCAGTTGGGAGGAAGGGCTCTGGGGGTTGTCGACTAAAACCTGTCTCTGATGTTATCAATCTTCTGCTTGAAAAATGAGGCAAAGTCTTCAGCTGAGATAAGTGGGGAGGGAGGAGGTGCTGGGAACCGAGGAGAGAATTAAAGGTGTTGAATAGCTGTTAAGGGTTGTGAGACAGGGAGGATATGAGAGATGAGAAGTAGGTTTATTTTGCTGTGGCGAGTGTGGTCTTGAAAGTAGTGAGGGACTGTTTGAATGCGATGAAGTGCTCGTTGGAGTGGGATCTTTTTTATCTCCGCTCAGCAGCCCTGGAAGCTCGCCTCAGTTCTTTGGTCAGGCTGGTGTGCCAGGGCTGTCTGTTGATTTTGCGAGCTTTGGTATGTGTGAGAGGGGCAAGAGATTCCAAAGCTACAGCTATTGTGGTGGTATATAGTTGGTCAACCTTCTAGCGTACACGCCATGGAGACTCCCGGATCGTCTGGACCTTTTGTCGTAGGGCCCCTCTTTCACCAGAGTTCTCAGTTACTCAGTTTAACGGCATGGCCGTTGAAGCTGCGGTTTTGAAATCGGCTGGTTTCTCCGATCAGGTCATCCAAACTATGATCAAAGCAAGGAAGTCTTCGTCTTCTCGAACTTACCACCGAACATGGAAAGCATACTTCTGCTGGTGTGATGCTCACCAAACCGCTCCAATGGTGTTTAATCTCCCATCCATCTTGTCCTTTTTTACAGTCAGGTCTGGAGTCCGGACTGTCCCTTAGTGCTATTAAGGGGCAGGTTTTGGCTCGGTCAGTCCAGTTCCAAAGGAATTTGGCCGTTCGCAGACAGCTCAAAACTTTCATCCAGGGTGTTGCTCACTCCGTTCCCCCCTACCAGCCCCCAGTGGATCCCTGGGACCTTAATTTGGTACTCGAGATATTACAGCAGTCTCCGTTTGAAACACTGTGTGAGATCTCTTCCACATTCCTTTCCTGGAAGGTCGCTTCCCTGGTCGCTATCACTTCAATTAGATGGGTCTCTGAGTTAGCAGCGCTTTCTTGTTGTTCCCCTTACACAATTTTTAACCAGGACAAGGTGGTCCTATGTCCGGTTCCATCATTTCTTCCCAATATGGTTTCCTCATTGGAATGAGGACATTGTGCTTCCATCTTTTTGTCAGTCTCCGTCTCCCCCCAAACCCCCCCCCCCCCCCATTCCCGTCTCTGAGAACGGTCATCGCACAAACTGGGTCTAGTAAGAGCTCTACGTGTTTATCTGTCCAGAACTGAGCCTTTCCGGCGCTAAGATTCTCTGCTCATTATCCCAGAGGGTTCACGAAGGGGTCTTCCTGCGACCCTGTCTACCATTGCTCGATGGATCCGTTCCACCGTTCTGGAAGCTTACCGTCTGAGGTAGGGCATGTCCGAGGATTACAGCATACCCCACGCAATCGGTGGGGGCCTCCTGGGCAGTTTGCCATCAGGCATCAGCCTTGCAACTCTGCAAGGCTGCTACTTGGGCTTCCATCCTTACCTTTACGAAGTTCTACAGGGTTCACACTTATGCTTCATCTGATGCGAACCTTGGTAGAAAGGTCCTGCAGACGGCAGTGGCTTGAGTTCTGACTTGAGGGTATTATACGTCTTCCCACTCTTGGGACTGCTTTAGGACGTCCCATGGTTTCCTGTGTCCCCCAATGAAGCAAGAGAGAAACCTAGATTTTGGGTGCTCACCGTAAAATCTGTTTCTCGGAGCCTTCATTGGGGGACACGGCACCGGCCCTTGTTTAATGTTGTATCCGGTTCTGTGATCTGTTACGTTCATTCTGTTTTCTCTGCTTCTCCTACTGCTTTCTCACTAACTGATTAACTTTCTGCCAGTTGGTTGGTATATACTGCTGGGGAGGAGATAACCCTTTTTTTGCATAGTGTCAACCTCCTAGTGGCAGCAGCATACACCCATGGTTTCCTGTGTCCCCCAATGAAGGCTTCGAGAAACAGATTTTGCGGTGAGTACCCAAAATCTAGTTTTTAAAGGGAACCTGTCACCTGAATTTGGCAGGACAGGTTTTTGGTCATATGGGTGGGGTTTTCGTGTGTTTGCTTCACCCTTTCCTTACCCGCTGGCTGAATGCTGGCTGCAATATTGGATTGAAGTTCATTCTCTGTCCTCCGTAGTACACGCCTGCGCAAGGCAATCTTGCCTTGCGCACGCACAGCATGCTTTGCCCAACTGCGGGCAAAGCTGAAAAGCATTAGTGCGCATGCGCCAGCGCACTATGTCCCGGAAGTATTTCGCTGTGCGGCCCCCTTGCCTGTGAATCCCAGCCCCGCAATGTGAATAAATCAGAAGACACTGCGGGGCTGGGATTCACAGGCAGAGCAGCCGCACAGGCGCAGTCCGCTAGACTGCATATGAGGACGGACGGGCAGCACTCACTGCGCCTGCTCAAGGCAGGAGAAAAGAGCGCAGGCGCCGGCAGATTTCAAAACAGCGGCGAAGAGGCGGCGCCAAGAAGATTTGAGTGACGGCTGTGTGGCATCTGAAGCAGGGGGGAAACGCCTGCCTCCTTGACTGAAGAAAAGGTATTTAGGACAAATTACAAAACTGATTATTTCGGCAGTTACAGCACCCAGAACTAAAAGAGTCACCTTGTGAGAATGCAGCATTACTACTGCACAAGGTGGCTCCTTTAGTTAAAAACACCTGGGGGGGGTGACAGGTTCCCTTGAAAAGCAGTAAGACCCTACATTATTAAAAACACATATTGCCATGATTGGGAGGGAATAGGTGAACCAGGTATATCCTAGTATTTTAGATAGGTAAGAGTACTAAATGTTTTTGGCTGCTTTTTTAGTTTTTGTGTGTTCGACAATGCAGTTCTGTTACATAGACCCTTACCTCTTACTATCCTCCCTATCATGCATATGCTATATAAAAGTTAGTCTGCTACTAGCCTCCCCAGCACGTTTCACCACACAGGCTTCATCAGGGGAATGAGGCTATATATTGATATGAATTAAGTTATGTTTTAATTAGGGTCTTTAGTTAGAGGATGTGTATTTGCCTATGGCAATCTGGTGATATAGTAATATAACTATACGCTGACTGCTAAGTCGTATTAATTTGTGTTGAAATACATGTACTTGCACAACAGGTCATGGTATCAATGAGGTTATTAATGGTTTCCTGAGGAATGTTATGCCACCACTCTAAATGCTCTCGGCCATTGATGGGAGACAAGTGTGGAGATGCTGCAGACCACAGGAGTATGTTTTTTTTTTCTTTGCCATGTAGGCTGATCACAGTAGCACAAGGAACATGCAGCATTGTCATGTTGAAAAATGGTTCCTGAGGTACTACAGAGAAATGGCCGTAACTTGTCTGATCTAACTGTGCTACCATAGTCCACAACATATCCAGGCTTGTCTCTCATCAAACACATCTGGGACTATATTACTCGCCAATTGCCAAGGGAGCTGCCAGCAGCAGATCTTGATGATTTTCTTGCTCCAGTGCCTTCATCGTGGCAGAACATTCCTCGGACAATTATTAATAACCTCATTGATATCGTGCCATGACATGCAAGGGCTTGTATTTCTGTGCGTGGAGCTTACACTCAATACTGAATGAATTTGAAAGGTTTTGAAAATATTTCCAATCTTCATCATTTGCATATCATTAATACGTCTATCCGTCCTGTGATTTACTTAATTGTACAACTTTTCCTTCTTGATGTTGTAATTTCAATGTTGAGGGGGGTATATTGTTCATGGTCTATGGTTACCTTTAATACTTTACTCTTTCAGACCAGGGCAATGTACCCCAGAGACAACCCTTTCAAGGAAACCAACCGTTTCACAGTATGTTACTTTTGTAGATTTCCATTACTAAAGAAGGAAAAGTTGTGGAATTCTGAAAATCACAGGATCAGTAGACATGATGATGATATCCAAATTACCACTGCTCAAGAGAATAAAGGGAACACTTAACATATGTAATTTGTACCGTGATATTAATCTGACTATAAAGACTTGTTGACTAAAAGTCCCTATTGTTGTGCCCCCCATTAGTGCGGCTAAAATCACATATTGTATGTTTACTATATATACACTGCTCAATAAAAGGGAACACTTAAACAGAATATAACTCCAAGTAAATCAAACTTCTGTGAAATCAAACTGTCCACTTAGGAAGCAACACTGTTTGAGAATCAATTTCACATGCTGTTGTGGAAATGGAATGGACAACCGATGGAAATTATTGGCAATTATCAAGACACCCTCAATAAAGGAGTGGTTCTGCAGGTGGGGACCACAGACCACATCTCGGTTCCAATTCTTTCTGGCTGATGTTGTGGTCACTTTTGAATGTTGGTTGCGTTTTCACACTTGTAGCATGAGACGGATTCTACAACCCACACAAGTGGCTCAGCTAGTGCAGCTCATCCAGGATGTCACATCAATGCAAGCTGTGGCAAGAAGGTTTGCTGTGTCTGTCAGCGTAATGTCCAGAGGCTGGAGGTACTACCAGGAGACAGGCCAGTACACCAAGAGACGTGGAGGGGGGGTCATAGGAGGGCAACAACCCAGCAGCAGCCTTTGTGCAAGGAGGAGCACTGCCAGAGCCCTGCAAAATGACCTCCAGCAGGCCACAAATGTGCATGTGTCGGCACAAACAGTTAGAAACTGACTCCATGAGGATGGTCTGAGTGACCGACATCCACAGATGGAGGTTATGCTCACAACCCAACACCGTGCAGGACGCTTGGTATTTGCCACAGACTAGGATTGACAAATTCGCCACTGGTGCCCTGTGCTCTTCACAGAGGAGAGCAGGTTCACACTGAGCACATGTGACAGACGTGACAGTCTGGAGACACCGTGGAGAGCAATCTGCTGCCTGCAACATCTTTCAGCATGACCGGTTTGGTAGTGGGTCAGTAATGGTGTGGGGTGGCATTTCTTTGGAGGGCCACACAGCCCTCTATATGCTTGCCAGAGGTAGCCTGACTGCCATTAGGTGCCGAGATGAGATCCTCAGACCCCATGTGAGACCATATGCTGGTGCAGTGGAAGCTATGGACTGGCCCGCCCGTTCCCCAGACCTGAATCCGATTGAACACAACGGGGAAATCATGTCTCGCGCCATCCACCAACGTCACGTTGCACCACAGACTGTCCAGGAGTTGGCGGATGCTTTAGTCCAGGTCTAGGAGGAGATCCCTCAGGAGACCATCCGCCGCCTCATCAGGAACATGCCCAGGCGTTATTGGGAGGTCATATAGGCACTTGATGGCCACAAATGCTACTGAGCATCATTTCCTTGTCTTGAGGCATTTCCACTGAAGTTGGATCAGCCTGTAATTTGATTTTCCACTTTGATTTTGAGTATCATTCCAAATCCAGACCTCCATGGGATATTCATTTTGATTTATATTAATCATTTTTATGTTTTATTCTTCTCAACGCATTCCACTATGCAATGAATAAAGATTTGCAACCGGATACATAACATGGCATGCTTTCAGGAAATTCATGGTTTCCCGAGGACTGTTCTGCCACTCTGAATGCACTTAGGCACGCTAATCAGTGACGTCCCAGATGTGCTTTATGGGAGATAAGTGAAGACGCTGCACACTACAGTAATATGTTTAGGCCATGTAGGCTGCTCACAGTAGCACAAGCAACATGCGGCCTACTATTGCCGTGCTGAAAACTGAGTCCTGGTCACTATAGAGAAGTGGCCGTACCATGTGTGATCTAATCTTGCTACTATGGTCTACAGCGTCTCTGGACTTCTCTTATTGAGCACATCTGGGACTGCATTTCTTTGCAAATTGCCAGCATATTTTGATGATTTGCTTGCCCGAGGGCATTCAGCGTAGCACAAATATTAATAACCTCAGTGGTAAGTGGTGTGATGCCATGGGGCATGTGGAGATTACATTCATTACTGAATGAATTGAGAGGTTTTGAAAATGTTTCTTTTTTTTTTTTTTTTTTTTATCATTTGCATATCATTAACATGTCTAATCCATCCTGTGATTTAGTTAATTCTACAATTTTTCCTTATATATAATGTGTGTGTATATGTATGTGTGTGTGTAATATATATATATATATATATATATATATATATATATATATATATATATATATATATATATATATTACATTCACACTGAAGGCATCAAAACTATGAATCAACACATATAGAATTATAAACTTAACAAAAACGCGTGAAAGTGAAAATATGTCTTAAACTCTAGGTTCTTCAAAGTTGCCACCTTTTGCTTTGATGACTGCCTTGCACACTCTTGGCATTCTCTTGATGAGCTTCAAGAGGTAGTCACCGGGACTATCATCAGGTCATCTGGGGTAGCCCCCCATCACTCTTCTTCTTGGTCATCACTCTCCTTCTTGGTCAGATAGCCCTTACACTGCCTGGAGGTGTGTTTGGGGTCATTGTCCTGTTTAAAAATAAATGATGGTCCAACTAAACGCAAAACGGATGGAATAGCATGCCGCTGCAAGATGCTGTGGTAGCCATGCTGGTTCAGTATGCCTTCAATTTTGAATAAATCCCCAACAGTGTCACCAGCAAAGCACCCCCACACCATCACACCTCCTCGTCCATGCTTTACGGTGGGAACCAGGCATGTAGAGTCCATCCGTTCACCTTTTCTGCGTCGCACAAAGACACTGTGGTTGGATCCAAAGATCTCAAATTTGGACTCATCAGACCAAAGCACAGATTTCCACTGGTCTAATGTCCATTCCTTGTGTTCTGTAGCCCAAGCAAGTCTCTTCTGCTTGTTGCCTGTCCTTAGCAGTGGTTTCCTAGCAGCTATTTTACCATGAAGGCCTGCTGCACAAAGTCTCCTCTTAACAGTTGTTGTAGAGATGTGTCTGCTGCTAGAACTCTGTGTGGCATTGACCTGGTCTCTAATCTGAGCTGCTGTTAACCTGCAATTTCTGAAGCTAGTGACTAGGATAAACTTATCCTCAGAAGCAGAGGTGACTCCTGGTCTTCCTTTCCTGGGTCGGTCCTCATGTGAGCCAGGTTCTTTGTAGCGCTTGATGGTTTTTGCAACTGCACTTGGGGACACTTTCAAAGTTTTCCCAATTTTTCGGACTGACTGACCTTCATTTCTTAAAGTAATGATGGACACTCGTTTTTCTTTACTTAGCTGCTTTTTTCTAGCCATAATACAAATTCCAACAGTCTATTCAGAAGGACTATCAGCTGTGTATCCACCAGACTTCTGCACAACACAACTGATGGTCCCAACCCCATTTATAAGTGAAGAAATCCCACTTATTAAACCTGACAGGGCACACCTGTGAAGTGAAAACCATTCCTGGTGACTACCTCTTGAAGCTCATCAAGAGAATGCCAAGAGTGTGCAAAGCAGTCATCAAAGCAAAAGGTGGCTACTTTGAAGAACCCAGAATATAGGACATATTTTCAGTTGTTTCACACTTTTTTAAGTATATAATTCCACATGTGTTAATTCATACTTTTGATGCCTTCAGTGTGAATTTACAATTTTCATAGTCATGAAAATACGGAATAAAAAAATCTTTAAATGAGAGATGTGTCCAAACTTTTAGTCTGTACTGTGTGTATGTATGTATGTATGTATGTGTATATATATATATATATATATATATATATATATATATATATATATATATATATATATATATTATATTGTGTGTGTGTGTATATATATATATATATTTATATTATATTATAAAAAATTTTATGGTCAGTAGTTTTCTTTAATATTTTTTCTTTCAGACCAGGGAAATGGACCACAGAGACCACCATTTCAAGGAAACCAACCACGGTTTCACAGTATGTTACTTCTATATTTCCATCAAATAGTGCAGTGATGTGATGAGACTGACTGACTACCTAAAGACCTATATTTGGTTTAGTAGGGGTTTAAAGAGAACCCGTTGCCACATTTGTATGTGTGAAGACATTCTATGCAAAAACATCTGATTTGCTTTCTAGTTAGATCCTCTATTCTATGGTGACGTGTTCATTCCCTTCACCTCATTTACTTAGACATGTTTTTGGTGGAGTTGGGTATATGGCTATTAGTTGAATGAGCCTGGGGTGATTGCTTCTGTTTAGACTACATAAAGCAATTCTATTTCCACTAGTAAACTAGGCAACCTTTTAATTTTTGATTTTTAAAGGGGCTTTCCAAGAGTGAAATAAAATTGAGTCTTTGATATAATTTAAACTGCTACCTATATCCTACTTACTTATCATAACAGGATGCAGGCTGAATACCTACGGCTCCTGAGACCTTTGACTCAACTGATGAGCTGTATCACACCTACCCCTTAAGCGGCTGAGTGATTGGCTGCGATATGTGAAAGATGTATGTTTTAACTCTGCAAGGAGACTTGCTACACCGACTAGAAAACAAACATTGAGGAGGAAGAAGCTGGAGATAACACTTTGTTCTCAGCAAGTAAGAAATATAGTTCATCACATATGACAGCCATGTTCCAGGCCAACTGAAGTATGTGTGATGCAGCTCTTGTGCGTTGAGGTGCAGTTCTGGGAATATGTACATCTTTGGTCTGTAGCCTGCACAGCCTCGTGACTAGCATGGTCTGCAGTTTGAATTTTGTCAGGGAACACCATTCCATTAGATTCTCGGAAAAGCCCTGAAAAAGGAAAAGTTGTGGCAACATGAAAATTACAGGATCAATAGACATAATATCCAAATGATGAACAAAATATTATTCAATATTGTCTATGAATCATGTGCAGAAATACTCGTACTCCACAGATTGCCATTGGCAAATAGAGATCCCCTAGCTAAGGATCCAAATTAAAAGATAACTTTTAATAGCGGAAGGACCCTACATGAATAAAAACACATATTGCCATGATTGGGAGGGAATAGGTATATCCTCTTTTCTCTATCGCTTCATTGGAGGACACCTTAAACCATGGGTATATGCTGCTGACACTATGCACAAAAAAAAGCTCTTCCCCAGCAGTGTACACCCCACCAACTGGCATAAAGCTAATCAGTATAGCTTAGTGTCAGTAGGAGCGAGCTTGGGTCTTTCATTAGATCCTTTGTGCAAAAAAAGAAAAGAAAGAGCATGAACCGCACATCCCAAAATCATACGTTGATCTAAAGCCGCTAGGCAAAAATTTAAATACTGAACATGAGGTTTTCAGTTTAACATTCTGATCAGACTGTATGAAGCCCACTGCCCCTTCCCGGCAAACCTTGTAGTGGGTCCTAACGCCCTAACGGAGCGGAGCCGTGCGGCGACCACCGCCGCAGCAGCCATGCACCAGCAGGGCGGACGGCCTGTTGCCCCACAGCACCCATGCTGCGAGACTGAGCCCCATGACTCCAGACCGCGCCGCCCCACCAGCACAAAGCCACAGCAACAATGGCTGCCACACAGCACCAGCACCAAAATGAAAAGGAGCATTTAAACTCACCTTCCTCCAGCTCTTCAGTGAGAGCCAAAATGGGCTAGACCCCTTACTTTGCAGTCTCCTGCTAATTAAAATCACCTGAGCCAAATGGGAGGAGTGCTGGTCCAAAAAAAGACAAGTACATGCTTTGTGCAAAAAGAAAAAAAAGAGCATGAACCGCACATCCCAAAATCATTAGATCCATATCTCCCTCGGTTTTCAACGTTTTTCAGTAATGATTTTCCCTTTCTTTTTTAGAAGGTTTCCTCTTCTAACCTTGGAGGGAAACAATGTGAACAGTCACTGTGTTATCACACGTAGACTGAGTAGGGAGCTAACTGACACCCCATATCCTCATCTGTCTATCCGGCAGAGCCCTAACACACGAGATGTGTTCAGGTGGTCTGGAGGATGGTCCTGGCTCTTCTCTCCTACCAACACGCCTATCAGAGCCAGACGGTGTCAGGAGGTACAGATGTCCCGCTCTCCGGTGAGGTTCGGACGTCTGATAGTAGTCTGAGTCCTCTTCAGGAATGAAGAGGTACTTTTTTTTTCCACAGGAACCTCTTTCTGTTCTCCTGTGCAAGACGCATCTTGCAGGAGCTCTTTATTAATCTGTATTAATTTTTCAAGGTTCCTGCTTTATTACAGGAGTTCCGAGGGGGGGTCTGTGTGTGTGTCTGTATTTGGGCATAAGGCCATTCCTGCACCTTCTAGACTTCCGTGCCTCTCCTTCTCCCTTCGCCAGCTTCCTTTCTTAGGGTACCGTCACACTCCGCAACTTTCCAACGATCATGACCAGCGATACGACCTGGCCGTGATCGTTGGAAAGTCGTTGTGTGGTCGCTGGAGAGCTTGGTTACAAGCGAACGCATCGTTGGATCGGTGTCACACACACCGATCCAACGATGACAGCGGGAGATCCAGCAACGAAAGAAAGTTCCAAACGATCTGCTACGACGTACAATTCTCAACGGGGTCCCTGATCGCTGCTGCGTGTCACACAGCGATATCGTATGGATATCGCTGGAACGTCACGGATCGTACCGTCGTAGCGACAAAAGTGCCACTGTGAGACGGTACCCTAACTCTAGGCCCAAGCGTCTTTGAGAATTATGGAGGGACTTGAGGTACCTTCACACTAAGCGACGCTGCAACGATACAGACAACGATGCCGATCGCTGCAGCGTCACTGTTTGGTTGCTGGAGAGCTGTCACACAGACCGCTCTCCAGCGACCAACGATGCCGAGGTCCCCGGGTAACCAGGGTAAACATCGGGTTGCTAAGCGCAGGGCCGCGCTTAGTAACCCGATGTTTACCCTGGTTACAAGTGTAAAATGTAAAAAAACAAACAGTACATACTCACCTTCGCGTCCCCCGGCGTCCGCTTCCTGCACTGACTGTGAGTGCCGGCCCTAACAGCAGAGCGGTGACGTCATGGCTGTGCTGTGCTTTCACTTTACGGCCGGCGCTCACACAGTGCAGGGAAGCGGACGGCGAGGGACGCGAAGGTGAGTATGTACTGTTTGTTTTTTTACATTTTACACTGGTAACCAGGGTAAACATCGGGTTACTAAGCGCGGCTCTGCGCTTAGTAACCCGATATTTACCCTGGTTACCAGTGTAAAATGTCGCTGGCATCGTTGCTTTTGCTGTCAAACACAACGATACACGGCGATCTGACAACCAAATAAAGTTCTGACTTTAACCAACGACCAGCGATATCACAGCAGGATCCTGATCGCTGCTGCCTGTCACACTCAACGATATCGCTATCCAGGACGCTGCAACGTCACGGATCGCTAGCGATATCGTTTAGTGTGAAGGTACCTTTAGCTGCAGCATTTGTCCTCGCTCTTTTCTTCCTTATCATGCGGGCTTTTCTCTTGCCCGGTACAGACCCGCCCCCCCCTTCCTCAAGTGGCACGGGAAACTGCGCCTCCCCTCCGAGGCCACCATTGTACGGCTTTCTGACACTGGAGCATCGCTTAAGGCAGCTTCCTAATAGCCTCTCCAGCCAGCCTTCCTGCGCCTGCATTCCTCGGGACCTCAGCTCTCCTGTTGATAAGCTCCACTCTGCAGACTGACACTCTCCTCTGCAATTTTTTTTTTTCTGTCTTCTAAACTCTGGCATTAGTTAGTGAGTCTACTTCACTTCTGTCATGTCTAATTGTAAAGGAGAGCGTTCCCGCCCTCCGACTTCTGCTACTCTTGTCAATCATTCTGTTTGTTGTTTTTGTAAGTGCAGACTCCCTTCAGGTCAGTCTTTTCCCCTCTCCCAGGATTGCAACAATCCTTCCGTTTTAACTACCCAGGAGTCGTCCTCCAGAGAGAGTGTCCCCCTTGTCCCAGCGTGGGCGGCTTCTCTTAATCTGTTGCCAATCTTACCAGTGTGTCTCAGGCCCTAGTATCCATTTTGGACAAGTTGCCTATTCCCATCCGCTGCCAGTGTAACCCATGACCTACCCTTGCCTCCTTATACTGGTACCAGTAATGTCTCTAAGGAGGCTAGGCAGGAGAGTCCCTCCAGATTTTCCTCTCGCTCTCCATCTCCCCCTGGCGCGCCAATGGAAACTAATTCGAACTTGGGTTCCAAAGTTGACTTGGACCCCGACCAGGCCTCTAACATGAGAGACATGGTCGAGTCTCATTTTGGCGGTCAACCAGACCCTTAATGCCAGGGATGCCCCTACAGAACCCTGCTATGAAGCAGTTTCGTTCAGTTGGACAAAACTAACTCCTAGAGTTCCCCCCCCCCCCCCTCTCCTATGGAATTCGAGGAGGTCATCATCAGAGAAAGGGAAAACCCGACCAGACATTTCCAGAGAGGAGCGGCTTTGTATCTTGTCCTTTCGCCTCAGATCCTGAAATTGGACTGTTCCTCTGGCTGTAGACTCACTAGTTTCCAGACTATCTACTAATGCTGCCACCCCCATCCCTCTTCCACGGATGGAGCTTCACTGAACAACCCCAACAACAGACTCGAGAAGTACCGTAGTTTTCCACCTCATCCTTTGAAGCGGCAGGTTCCACCTTATGCCCTTCCTTTGCCACCATGTGGGTGTCAGTCTATAACTGCATGGGCTAAGCAACTCCATCAAGGCATCCTTGCACGAGCTGCTCCTGACAAGTTAGCTGACTTTGCGAACCAGATCTATGTAGTGGCCGAGAGTGTGATGTTTGTGTTCATTTTATTTTATTGAATAGGTAAAAGTAAATGTTTTGAATCATTCTGAAATTATACTATGATATTATATGCTTGTAACTTTTATCCTGTGGAATCTATCAATAGTTTAAAAAAAAAGAGTATGTAGTGGCCGCCTCTTTGGACGTAGTCTCCTGTGCAGCTCAAGCGTCCAGTAATATAGTGGCCATCCACAGAACCATCTGGGTAAAGGCGTGGCAGGTGGACTTGTCTTCTATGAAGTCTCTGACCAGTTTGCCCTCCCAGGGATCTTACCTGTTTGGTACCAATCTGTACCAGATTATAATGGAGGCCACTGCAGGAAAAAAGTTCTTCTTTCTCAGGCTAAACCATGGCGCCCTCCCCCCAAGCAAAAATGTTGTCTTCTTCGCCTCTTCTCTTCTGCGGAAGATTATTTTCTCCAAGAATGGCCGCAGGAACGACAGGAAAGGCGAAAGGACTTCTTCAAACTGACACCCTCCTGGTGTCCCCACAATGTGCAAGATAGATCCTCCAGGAGCAGGCCTCGCCAGTTCTCCACTTGTTGCTTCTCTGCCGCCCAGGAAATCCCCTGTTCTTCAGGGAAGCTTAGCTTGCCTCTGTCAAGGACGCCTGGCTCAAGGAGGTAGTATCTTCAGGGTACAAGAGTGTTTGTTTTTTTCGAACCCTTCCACCCAAGGGACCCCTCTCTTGTCCCGGGCTTTTTCGCATCCATTTCTCCTCCAAACAGGTGTCATCGTTCCTGTCCCACCTCAGGAACATTTTACAGGTTTCTATTCAAACCTTTTTGTAGTACCAAAGAAAGATGGGTTTGTTCGACCCATCCATGATCTCACGTTACTGGACAAGAGGGTTCGTCTTCGTCATTTCAGAATGGAATGCCTTCGCTCGTTAATTGCTTCCATGGAATTACAAGAGATCCCGTGCTCGGTGGATATCCAAGATGCTTCTCTCAATGTCGCCATTTTTCCTGGTCATCAGATTCCCGCTTTATGTGGTTCGACAGTATCGCCCAGTTCGTCGCTCTGCCATTTGGCCTGGCAACCACACGCAGGGTCTTTACAGAGATATTGTCAGCGGTGATGGCCATCCTACGTATCAGGGGTCTAGTGTCTTGCGTTACCTCTACGATGTCCTTGTCAAGGCTCCGTCCTTCTCCTTAGCCCAGGAAATCCTGTCCATTACTCTCGACACCCTGTCACTGCTCGGCTGGATAGTCAACAGGTCAAAATCTTGTCTAGTTCTGACGCAGTGTCTGATTTTCCAGGGCATTCTTTTGAACAACATTCATGCAGGGGTCTTTCTCCTCGAGGAAAAGAGAGCAGCCCTCCAATGGAGGGGTTGTTCTCTTAAGACCCCTTGACCTCCATTCCTTTACTTGACCATGGAGGTTCTTGGCAGGATGGTGGAGGCGATATCCTTCGCTTAGTTCCGCACCAGGCTTCAGCAGACCATCCTTTCCCAATGAAATGGGTCTGTTCTGTCCCTGGATCGTCCAGTCCGGATCTTGTCATGAATCAGGGCGTCCCTAAACTGGTGGCTGTCCTCTCCCCTCATTTGTCAGGGTCAATCCTTCCTCCCCATCCACTGGCAAGTGGTTACAACGGATGCCAGTCTCCTTGGTTGGGGAGCTGTCTTTCGCAACTCAACGGTCCAGGGCAGTTAGGCTCCAGAAGAGACTTTCGCTCTGATCGAGAGTATTGATTGAAACCATTCTTCTGTCCCTTATTCACTGGCAGGATCTTCTCAGGAATTACCAGTTAGCGTCCAGACAGACAACGCCACGGCAGGGAGGAACTTTGGCCTTGACTGAAGTCTACAAGATTTTCCTTTTGGCAGAGAACAGAGTTCCGACAATATCGGCAGTTTACATTCCCGTCGCAGACAAGTAGGCCACCGACTTTCTCAGTCGCAAGGGTCTCGCGGCGACAGAATGGTCTCATCAGGACATCTTCATCAGATTTGTCTGTGGTGGGGCGCTCCGTACATGGATCTCATGACATCCCGGATGAACAGAAAGATCTCACAGTTCGTGCCCAGGTCAAGCGATCCTCTCACGATGGGTGCCGACGCTCTGGCAATACCCTGATTCTAGTACTCTCTTCCTTATCTGTTCCCACCCCTTTACCTTCTTCCCAGGCTGTTGAAGACGATGAAGGCAGAAGGAGTGCCGGTCATCCTAATGGCACTAGATTGGCCCAATAGGGCCTGGTATGCAGAGATTGTCAATTTACTCGCAGAGACGCCCCTAGGAGACTTCTGGACAGACCAGATCTGCTGTCCCAGGTCCCATCTTCCAACGAAATTCTCGGTTGCTCGATTTGACGACGTGGTGGTTGAAACTGCGGTTCTAAAAGCACCTGGGTTGTCAGAGCTAGTGATTCAGATGATGATCCAAGCTGGGAAGCCAGCGTCATCTCAGGTCTACTATTTGACATGGAAAGCATTTTTCCATGTGAGAGCAATCACCGCGTACCTATGGTTTTCCATCTCCTTCTATTCTGACGTTCCTTCAGGCAGGGCTCGATGCAAGTTTGGCTCTCAGCTTGCTGAGGGACCAAGTCTCTGTTATCTATACTTTTTGGGTTATGGTATATTTATACATTATAGCCTCAACTTCCTGATGAAGCTAGTCTAACTGGTTAAACATGCTGAGGAGGCTTAGGAGTTTCTGTGAATATAATTTCATTACAATAAGTAGTATATTAATATCCTGAGACGTATACTGACTAAATAGGTTTTAAAAGTTTTCTTTCCTTTTAAATAGTCTGATTAAAGGGAACCTGTCCCCCCCCCCCCCCCCCCCAAAATCGAAGATGAAGTAAGCCCACCGGCATCAGGGGCTTATCTACAGCATTCTGTAATGCTGTAGATAAGCCCCCGATGTATCCTGAAAGATGAGAAAAAGAGGTTAGATTATACTCACCCAGGGGCTGTCCCGCTGCGGTCCTGTCCGATGGGCGTCGCTGTCCGGTCCGGGGCCTCCCATCTTCATAGGATGAAGTCCTCTTCTTGTCTTCACACTGCGGCTCTGGTGCAGGCGTACTTTGTTTGCCCTGTTGAGTCCTTTCCCGGCGCCTGCGTACTGCAGTACTTTGCTCTGCCCTCAACAGGGCAGACAAAGTACGCCTGCGCCGGAGCCACAGCGTGAAGACAAGAGGACATCATCATAAGAAAATGGGAGGCCCCGGACCGGACCGTGACGCTCATCGGACCAGACTGCCCCCGGTTGAGTATAAAATCTAACCTCTTTTTCTTATCTTTCAGGATACATTGGGGGCTTATCTACACCATTACAGAATGCTGTGGATAAGCCCCTGATGACGGTGGGCTTACCTCATCTTCGATTTTGGGGGTGACAGGTTCTCTTTAAAAGTAATTTTTTATGATATTTAGATAGGGTTTATTTGCCTTTGGCAATTTGTGATTAATTGTATTATTACCCTACGCTGACTATCTGAACAGCAACCGTTGGTAATAAGTTGGTGGGGTGTACACTGCTGGGGAGGACCTAAGTTTTTGTACTTAGTGGCAGCAGCATATACTTATGGTTTCCTGTGTCCCAAAGAAGGCTCTGAGAACAGACTTTATAGTGAGTAACCAAAGGTCCTGTTATTTTAGACCGGTAAAGGTACGAAGTGCTTTTTGCTGCTATTTAGTTTGTGTAGTCGTCACTGTAGATCTATTGCAGAGACCCTTACCTCTTACTTTATTCCCTATCATGTATATGCTATATAAAAGTTAGTCAGCTACTAGCCTTCCCAGCACGTTTCACCACACAGGCATCATCATGGGAAAGAGGCTATATATTAATGATATGAATTAAGTTATATTTTAGTTAGGGTCTTTAGTTAGGGGATCTCTATTTGCCTATGGCAATCTGTTGATATAGTAATATAACTATACGCTGACTGCTAAGCAGTATTAATTTGTGTTGAAATACACGTACTTGCACAACATGTCATGGTATCAATGAGGTTATTAATGCTTTCCTGAGTTATGTTATGCCACTACTCTGAATGCTTTTGGGCATTGATGGGAGACGTGTGGAGATGCTGCAGACCACAGGAGTATGTTTTGTTTTTTTCGGCCATGTAGGCTGATCACAGTAGCACAAGAACATGCAGCATTGTCACGTTGAAAAATGGTTCCTGAGATACTACAGAGAAATGGCCGTAACTTGTCTAGTCTAATTGTGCTACCATGGTCCACAACATCTCCGGACTTCTCTCATCAAGCACATCTGGGACGGTATTACTCGGCAATTGCCAAGGGAGCTGTCAGCAGTAGATCTTGATGATTTTCTTGCTTCAGTTCATTCATTGTGGCAGAACATTTCTTGGACAACTATTAATAACCTCATTGATATAGTGCTATGACATGTAAGGGCTTGTATTTCTGTGCGTGGAGCTTACACTCAATACTGAATGAATTTGAAAGGTTTTGAAAATATTTCCATTTTTCATCATTTGCATATCATTAACACGTCTGTCCATCCTGCGATTTACTTAAATGTATAACTTTTCCTTCTTGTTGTTGCAATTTCAATGTTGAGGGATATATTTTTCATGGTCTTTGGTTACCTTTAATATTTTACTCTTCCAGACCAGGGCAACATACCCCAGAGACAACCCTTTCAAGGAAACCAACCACCGTTTCACAGTATGTTACTTGTAGATTTCCATTACTAGAGAAGGAAAAGTTGCGTAATTCTGAAATCAGATCACAGGATGAGTAGACACGATGATTTCCAAATTATAAACAAATATTTATTCAGTATTCTCTCTTAAGTCATGAGCAGAAATACTTGCATAACATGGCATGCTTTCAGGTAATTAATGGTTTCTTGGGGATTGTTATGCCACGCTGAATGCTCTTGGGCACACTAATCAATAATAATGTGCTTGATGGGAGACAGGTGTGGAGATGCTGCAGACCACAGGAGTATGTTTTGGCTTTTTGGCCATGTAGGCTGTTCACAGTAGCACAAACAATATGCAGCATTGTCATGTTGAAAATTGGTTCCTGAGACACCATAGAGAAATGGCCGTAACTTTTCCGGTCTAACTGTGCTACAATGGTCTGCAACGTCTCCAGACTTGTCTCTCATCAAGCACATCTGGGACGTCATTACTCTGCAATTGCCAAGGGAGCTGCCAGCAGCAGATCTTGATTTATTTTCCTACTCCAGTGTATTCAGCGTGGCAGAACATTCCTCAGACAATTATTAATAACCTCAGTGATATCTTGCCATGTGGCTCACGTTCAATACTGAATGTATCATTTGCATATAATTAACATGTCTATTCTTCGTGCTTTCCTTGTACAACTTTTTCCTTCTTGATGTTGCAAGTTCAATGTTGAGGGGTATATTTTTAAGGTCTATGGTTACCTTTAAGATTTTTCTTTCAGACCAGGGCAACGTACCCCAGAGACAACCCTTTCAAGGAAACCAACCCTTTCATGGAAACCAACCACCATTTCACAGTATGTTACTTTTATAGGTCAGAGAAGGAAAGTTGTGTAATTATGAACATTAGAGGATCAGTAGACCTAATGATATCTAATTGATTAAATATATATTCAGTATTGTCTATAAGTGTTATGCTCAGAAATACACATACTTGCACAACATGGCATGCTATGAATCTGGTTATTAATGGTTTCCCGAGGACTGTCACTCTAGATGCATTTAGGCATGCTAATAATCAGTGATGTGCTCTATGGGAGACAAGTGCGACGATGCTGCATGCTATGGTAATACGTTCAGGCCATGTAGGCTGCTCACATTAGCACAAGCGACAAGCGACCCGCCATTCTCTTCTTGAATATTGGCTCTTGAGATGCTAGAGAAGTGGCCGTACCCTGTTTGGCCTAAACATGCTACTATGGTCTGCAGTGTCTCTGGACTTGTCTTTTTGGTAACATGTGGGATAGCATTTTTTGGCAATGGCAAAGAGAGCGGTCAGCAGTGGATCTTGATGATTTGCTTGCTCAATTGCATTCTGCTTGGCAACATTCCTCGGACAATTATTGATGACCTCACTGATATCAATGAGGATATCATGCCATGCGACATAAGTACATGTATTCCTGGACATGGAGCTCATACTCCATACTGAATCAAGATGTTTTGAAAATGTTTCCATTTTCAACATTTGCATATCATTAAAGGGAGCCTGTCATCCCCCGGGACGTATATGACCTATTAATATGGGCATACAGGTAATAGAAATGTTACACTAGTCCTACCTGTATGCCTCATATTAGTAGTCTTGTTGAGAAATGTTATATTCTTTCTTTGTACTAATGATTTCTTCCAGGCTCTGGGGCGTGTCGTGCCTGGAGAGAATCCCTGCCTCCAGTCTTCATTGAAATGCTTACCCCCTCCTATCAGCGGCAGTTATGGCCCCGGAATCATGTTCCCTGCACTCCCTGAAAAATACATACCTCATCTTCCCTTCTGTGGGCGCTGCATTCAGGGATCTTCTACGCAGGTGCCGGCGAGTCACTGTGACCTCCGGTGTGTGTGCTTGATAATATGCTCTCCCCACTTCCTCCCTGCATAGTCATCGCTAGGAACAATGTGTACATGGCGATGACTATGCAGGGAGGAAGTGGGGAGAGCACCTTATCGGTACGCACATCGGAGGTCACTGGAGCAGAAGTAGCCTGTGCAGAAGGTGCCTGAATTCAGTGCCCACAAAAGGGAGTATGAGATGTGTATTTCTGAGGGAGGGCAGGATTCCACGGCCGTAACTGATGCTGATGATGGGGGGGGGGGAGGTAAGTATTACATTGAAGACAGAAGGCAGGGATTTCTTCCAGGCACCACACGCCCCGGAACCTGAAAGAAATCATAACATAAAAAAGAATATAACATTTCTCAGCAACAAGACCATTAATATAAGGCATACAGGTAGGACTAGTGTAACATTTCTATTATCTGTATACCCATATTGATAGTTCATATACGTCCCAGGGGTGACAGATTCCCTTTAACACTTCTATTCATCATATGATTTCCTTGTACAACTTTTTTCTTCTTGGTGTTGCAATTTCAATATTATGGGGTATATTTTTTTTATGGTCTATGGTTATCTTTAATATTTTACTCTTTCAGACCAGGGCAACGTACCCCAGAGACAACCCTTTCAAGGAAACCAACCACCATTCGGCAGATTTGACGGTTATAGTATGCTGCTTTTAAATTGCCTTCTAATCCATGTATTGTGATGAGACCTAGTAGCTAAAGACCACCTTTCTTTGGTTTAGTAGGGAATTAAAGAGAACCTGTTGGCACATTTGCATATGTCAATTATGCTTCAAGATCAGGGATGCACTACTATGGTTTTTGGTCCAAGTGCCACATTATCATACTGAAGAAATCTGAAGGGTCGGAAAATATTTTTTAAAAGGGGTACTTGCATGAATGCACCACCAGAATCGCAGTCCGTAAAATAATACACCATAAGAACCAAGTTTTCAGTTCTTGAGAAATATTTAGAAAGTTTCTGCTCAGTTTATGCTCCCAAAAAAATCAGTGTGAGCATGTTAACTGTCAATGGGTTTTTGGTTCAGAAATTCAACCTTCGTGTTGAGGACTTTACAGTTCTAACATAAAGCACGTTATGCATTACTACATGATCAGAAGCAGTCAGTACATGAATGCATCGCCAGAGAGTTGTTACCAGTAGGCTTTCACTTTTTTTTTTTTTTTTCTTTCTCTCTCTCTCTCTCTCTCTCTCTTATATATATATATATATATATATATATATATATCAAAAAATGGCGGGGAAAGCGTCATATGAAACGCGACTTTCGCATGGCCGATCCCACAGTGGGATCGGGTCGGGTTTCATGAAAGTCGGCGACTTTTGAAAATGTCCGATCCGTTTCGCTCAACCCTAGTTACCAGCCATTGTCAGCCTGCAGACCATACAGTAACCATAAAAATAAAAGTTTATCATTACAATGCCCCATAAATTAAAAATATCTCCCGTGCTGTGCCCATGGGTAAATAACTGCCCTCACTGTGCTTCCTGCACAAAATATCCCCCTACACTGCCCCTCTCAGTAATGTCCCCACATGACTGCTGTTCTACATAATATACCCCCCACAATGATTTTATCCATAGTAAACCCCCCACACTGCGCCTGTCCTTAATATTCCCTCCCACACTGCCCTTCTCCATAATATACCCCTCACACACTGCCCCCTCTCCATAATATACCCAGCACACACACTGGCCCTCTCCATAATATACATACATCCACTGCCCCTCTGTATAATGTCCTCCCCCACACTGCCCCTCTCCATAATATTCCCCACACAACACTACCCATCTGCATAATATACCTCCCAACACACATTGCTCCTTTGCATACTGTACTCCCCACACTGCCCCTCTCTATATCCTTCCCGCACCCACACTGCTCATCTCTGTTGCCCCCACACAGCCACTCTGCCTACTGTACGCCATCACAATCCCCTTCCCCATTGCCCCATAATGGGCTTTCACAGTAACCCCAATACATCCCTCCTATAATCAGGATATTAATTAGTCTGGTCTTTCATGACTCGCTTGCTGTTTCTGTGCGTGTGTTTGCCACCTCTGTGCTGCAGCGCCGGTGATGGCAACAGCTTTGTGGAGAGGTCAGTTGCTTGATGACTTCATCTTGTCACTGAACGTTGGGTCGGGGGCTGACAATTGCTCCTCTGCTCATGACAAGGCACCATTGTATTCAACTGTATCCGCTTCTGAAAGACTTTACTATGGGAAAATGAGAAACGGTCTCCCAAATCTCCTCGGGCAACACAACATTTTTTGGAGGGCCACCTGCGGCCCGTAGGCCATATGTTGAGCAAGCCTGTTCAAGACGTTCTCAGCAATAGTGTTGGATTTTGGATTCCTTTTTTCGACCATGAGATGTGCTTCTTTTTAGCAGAGACTTATTCCCCTTTTTTCATTTAAATAGATATGCCCACCTAGCTGTAAACTGAAGGAGCAGTTAAGACATTGCATGTTTGGACTGTTTAAAAACAAAACCCAACACCACAGATTTGATTTAAGGAAAGAAAGATATTTTTTTTAATCTAAGGGTCTTTATTATTTTGCTCTTTCAGACCAAGGAAACGATCCACAAGGACAAGCCTTTCAAGGAAATCCACCATTTCAGAGATTTGATGGCTACAGTATGTTACTGATATTTACTTTTAGTCAATGCAGTGATGTGATAAGACTTAAGGTACCGTCACACTGAGCGACTTTGCAGCGAGAACGACGACGATCCGTGACGTTGCAGCGATCTGGATAGCGATCTCGTTGTGTTTGACACGCAGCAGCGATCAGGATCCTGCTGTGACATCGCTGGTCGGAGCTAGAAGTCCAGAACTTTATTTCGTCGCTGATCACCCGCTGTCATCGCTGGATCGGTGTGTGTGACACCAATCCAGCGATGTGTTCGCTTGTAACCAGGGTAAACATCGGGTTACTAAGCGCAGGGCCGTGCTTAGTAACCCGATGTTTACCCTGGTTACCATTGTAAATGTAAAAAAAAAACACTACATACTTACATTCTGATGTCAGTCACGTCCCTCGCCGTCAACTTCCCGCACTGACTGTGAGCGCCGGCCGTAAAGTAAAAGCAGAGCACAGCGGTGACGTCACCGCTGTGCTGTGCTTTACGGCCGGCACTGACAGTCAGTGCGGGAAGCCACCAGCGGGGGACGTGACAGACACCGGAATGTAAGTATGTAGTGTGTTTTGTTTGTTTTTTTTTACATTTACAATGGTAACCAGGGTAAACATCGGGTTACTAAGCGCGGCCCTGCGCTTAGTAACCCGATGTTTACCCTGGTTACCCGGGGACTTCGGCATCGTTGGTCGCTGGAGAGCGGTCTGTGTGACAGCTCCCCAGCGACCACACAACGACTTACCAAAGAACACGGCCAGGTCGTATCGCTGGTCGTGATCGTTGGTAAATCGTTTAGTGTAACGGTACCTTTACTATCTAAAAAGAACCTGTTACCACGCTTGTACATGTGGACATACTTTGCATAATTATAGGATTCCATCATGTTGATTGCTTTGTTCCATCATGAGATGTGTTGCTTTTTAACAGCTTATTTCCCACATTCCATTAACCCCATTCTGCCATCGGACGTACTATCCCGTCCATGTGACATGGGACTTAATTCCCATGCATGGGATAGTACGTCATACGCAATCAGCCACGCTCTTGTGCGGAGCGCGGCTGGGTGTCACCTGATTATCATAGCTGACACCCGGGACTAAGTGCCAGGAGGCACTTTAACCCCTGGAACACTGCGATCAAACAAGATCGCAGTGTTTCGGTGGCATAGAGAGGCATAGGGAAGTGCTTCCCTGAGACCCTCAGAACAAAGCAATGTGATCACGTTGTTCTGAGGTTCTCCCTGCCTCCAGACCCCTGGATCCAAGATGGCCGCGGGGTCCTGCAAGGAGGTGGCTTGTCAGTGCCTGCTGAGAGCAGGACCTGAGAAGCCTACTTCGCTGCCTGTCAGATCACTGATCTGACTTTATACATTGATGTCCCACCGTGGGACAATGTAAAAAAAAAATATACTGTGTAAAAATATTTTTTTTTAAATTCCTAAATAAAGAAAAAATAAATATTGTTCCAATAAATACATTTCTTTATGTAAATAAAAAACAATAAAAAGTACACACATTTAGTATTTCCACATCCGTAACAACCTGACGTATAAAACGTCCCACTAGTTAACCCCTTCAGTGAACACCATAAAAAATAAATAAAAAACAAGGCAAAAAACAATACTTTATCATACCGCCGAACAAAAAGTGGAATAACACGCGATTAAAAAAGATGGATATAAATAAACATGGTGCCGCTGAAAACCTCATCTTGTCCCGCAAAAAACGAGCTGTCATACAAGCCTCATCAGTGAAAAAATAAGTTATAGCCCTCAGAATAAAGCGATGCAAAAATAATTCTTTATATAAAATAGTTTTTATTGTATAAAAGCGCCAAAACATACAAAATGATACAAAATGTGGTATCGTTGTAATCATTCTAATCCGAAGAATAAAACTGCCTTATCAATTTGACCACACGCAGAACGTTATAAACGCCCCACCCAAAATAAATTTATGAATTGCTGGTTTTTGTTCATTCTGCCTCCCAAAAATCGTAATAAAAAGCGATCAAAAAATGTTACGTGCCCCAAAATGGTACCAATAAAAAAGTCAACTCGTCCCGCAAAAAACAAGACCTCACATGACTCTGTGGGCCATAATATGGAAAAATTGCTATCAAAATGTGATGGAAAAACTCTTTTTTTGCAATAAAGTGTGTCTTTTAGTGTGTTACAGCTGCCAATCCTAAAAATCCGCTATAAATCGTAAATCAAACCCCCCTTTATCACTCCCTTAGTTAGGGAAAAATAATAAAATAAAAAGTATTTATTTCCATTTTCCCATTAGGGTTGGGGCTAAAGTTAGGGTTGGGGTTAGGGTTGGAGTTAGAATTGGGGGGTTTCCACTGTTTAGGCACATCAGGGGCTCTCCAAATGCAACATCGCGTTCGATTTCAATTCCAGCCAATTCTGCATTGAAAAAGTAAAATGGCGCTCCTTCCCTTCCAAGCTCTGCCGTGCACTCAAACAGTGGTTTACCCCATCATATGGGGTATCGGTGTACTCAGGAAAAATTGGACAATAACTTTTGCGGGAAAAAAATGATTTTTTATTTTCACGGCTCTGCGTTATAAACTTTAGTGAAACACTTGGGGGTTGAAACTTCTCACAACACATCTAGATAAGTTCCTTGGGGGGTTAGTTTCCAAAATGGGGTCACTTGGGGGGGGGAGATTCTACTGTTTGGGATGATCAGTGGCTCTGCAAACGCAACATGACGCACGCAGACCATTCCATTAAAGTCTGCATTCCAAAACACCACTACTTCCCTTCTGAGCCCCGACGTGTGCCCAAACAGTAGTTTTCTCCCACATATTGGGTATCAGCTTACTCAGGACAAATTGCACAACAACTTTTGGGGTCCCATTTCTCCTGTTACCCTTGGGGAAAATACAAAACTGGGGGGCTAAAAAAATAATTTTTGTGGAATTTTCATTTTTTTTAATTTTCACGGCTCTGCGTTCAAAACTTAGTGAAGCACATGGGGTTCAAAGTGCTCACCACACATGTAAATAAGTTCCTTAGGGGGTCTACTTTCCAAAATGGAGTCATTTGTGGGGGGGTTTCCACTGTTTAGGCACATCAGGGGCCCTACAAACGCGACATGGCGTCCGATCTCAATTCCAGCTTATTTTGCATTGAAAAGTAAAACGGCGCTCCTTCCATTCTGAGCTCTGCCATGCGCCCAAACAGTGGTCTACCCCCACATATTGGGTATCGGCGTACTCGGGACAAATTATACAACAACTTTTGGGGTCCAATTTCTCCTGTTACCCTTGGTAAAATAAAGCAAATTGGATCTGAATTAATTTTTTGTGGAAAAAGTTAAATGTTCATTTTTTTATTTTTTATTTTAAACATTCCAAAAATTCCTGTGAAGCACCTGAAGGGTTGATAAACTTCTTGAATGTGGTTTTGAGCACCTTGAGGGTGCAGTTTCTAGAATTGTCACTTTTGGGAATTTTCCATCATATAGACCCATCAAAGTGACTTTAAATGTGATGTGGTTCCTTAAAAAAAAATGGTGTTGTAAAAATGAGAAGGCGCTGGTCAACTTTTAACCCTCTTAACTGCCTAACAAAAAACATTTTGGTTTCAAAATTGTGCTGATGTAAAGTAGACATGTGGGAAATATTTAAGTATTTTGTGTGACATATCTGTGTGATTTAAGGGCATGAAAATTCAAAGTTGGAGAAATGCGAAATTTTCTACATTTTCGCCAAATTTCCGTTTGTTTTTTTTTCACAAATAAACGCAAGTCATATGAAAGAAATTTTACCTGACACAGTGCAGGGAAGCGGACGCCGGGGGACGCGACAGACATCAGAAGGTGAGTATGTAGTGTTTGGGTTTTTTTTAACATTTACAATGGTAACCAGGGTAAATATCGGGTTACTAAGCGCGGCCCTGCGCTTAGTAACCCGATGTTTACCCTGGTTACCAGTGAAGACATCGCTGAATCAGCGTCACACACACCGATCCAGCGATGTCAGCGGGTGATCCAGCGACGAAATAAGGTGCTGGCCTTCTAGCTCCGACCAACGATGTCACAGCAGGATCCTGATCGCTGCTGCGTGTCAAACACAACGATATCGCTATCCAGGACGCTGCAACGTCACGGATCGCTATCGTTATCGTTGTTAAGTTGTTCAGTGTGAAGGTACCTTTAGGCTCAGAAAGTTGGGGTCCGAATTTAAGGTATCTTACCTGGGGGGTGGCGGCAAAGCGGGGTCACCGGAGGCATTGTCCCCTCCTCAGGAAGCCGACGGCAGCAGAAGTGGGTCAGTGCTGCGGGACCACTCGCAGAAGTGGGTGCCTCAACGGTGCAATGTTAAGGGCTCCGTGTCTGCGATGAGGCATTGCCTAACCTGCAGCTATTTTCCTCAAGCCGTGGCTGAGCTCCCAGTCTGCAAAAGCACTGCCTCCAGCGGCCCACAGCTTCAAGGAAATGGCCGCCAGGAAAGCCATGCACTCTGCTCTGTCTCACCGCTGACACCAAGCCCATAGCATTGCACTGCGTCTGCCGCTGCCGACCTCCTGAGGATGGGACCCTGCCTCCGGTGAGTCCACTCCACCACTGCCTCACCCCCCACTAGATACATTTGGACTATAAGACCCACCTCAATTTTTTTGGGAAAAAATGCGGCTTAGTCTGAAAAATACGGTAAATCTCTGAAATACGTAATTCCAAAGGAACCCCCCAAGGGATCCTTTTACTATATTAAGTCAGTAAAAGTTTGAGGCATCTCAAAGTAAAACAAATGCTTAAAGAGTTTGAGGGCAAGTCCTCAAATAGGAAACAAAAATCACACAAACCAGTAAATCCAAGGTACCGCAATTCCAAATGGAATATCTGCACTAAGATCACCTTACAATATAAGTGCATAGGCACATTCAAGTACACAAGTCAGTTTACAGTATCTAAAAAGTGCACAAGTGCTAAAAGGACAATTCCCAAAATGAATCGGAGACTTAAATGGTTCATAAAGAAACCATGCCTATGGTGTGGCATTAATGTTCAATAAAACTGCATTCAATCTAACTGTGGAGGTGTGTAACATACATGTCACCTGAGATAACTGGCTGGAGTAATTCCTATGGAAAAGTCATGATTAAATGAAAATAAACAACAATGAACAGATCATTGAGGCAGATGGAGAGAAAAAAGTGAGGCGATTTTACCAAAGTGGATGGATACAACATGGACCACCAATGTGTTATCGATCTACTTTGGAAAATCACCTAACTTTTAATCACCAAAATATTACCAGTTCATTCCTTTGCGGGAAATATACTGCAAAATAGAACGTACTGGTAGTTCCAATGTCGAGAAGGAATTGAAGGAAATTTAGTGTTTTGTCTTTTTTTTTTTTTTTGGCTTGTTTGCATGTTTTTCCACCACTCACACCCCTAAAATTACATATTCACATATTTAAATTTTTTTTTTTTTTGCATTTTCAGACCAAGGAAATGAACAGTGGCAAGACTTTCAAGGAAACCATCCACCGAACTTTTCACCAAACCAGCCACCGTTCCAGAGTTTTGATGGCTATGGTATGTAACGTTTTATAGTTCCTTCTAAATAAGTGCAGTGAATTGATATTAAAGGAAATCTGTAAGCAGAATTCCCCCTCCCCCAAAAAGCAAAAGCTATTTATATGCACATGTAACCTTCAAGGACAAGTGCAGCAATACCTTTATATGGCCAGTCTGTTTCCCCTTTAAATTGATATTCAAGTGAGGCCAAAGATCTGAAGACTGTCACTCCAGCTCTATTCCCTGACCAGTGCCACTTCCTCCTCTTTTACTGATCTGTTGCCTAGTTATACAGCTGAGGCTGTCAGTCAAGCAGGAGGAGCCAAATATGATTGTCTTTTTTGAGTGGGGAGGGAAGAATGTAGGGTTTTTTAGGCACGGTAAATTTCAGCACCTAGTCTTTGAGGTTAACTGTTTGGTGATGGAAAAATCCATTTTTGTGCAAGTTATTTTACAAGTGTTATTTTTATAACTCACTAAGTATTTGCCAATAACCATCAACTTTGTATCCTTTTAGGAAATCCTGGCCCAATGGGACCTGGAGACAATCCTTTTCCTCAGGCCTCTCCTTTTATGCAGGGTGGGCCTCCAGGGGGAGGTCTAGTAGCCAAGATCACTGGCCTCCACCAAGAAAAGATGAACTGTGATCGGGTGTTTAGCGTGTTTTGCTTGTATGGAAACGTTTCAAAGGTGAGGAAGAGCCAAGGAGGTGTATACACTTTTTCTTTTCTTGCGTTAAGGATGATACGACTAAACGCGTAGTCTTTTTTCTGGTTAGAGGGCATGATTTTGTTTCACTGGCATTAAAATACTGGTATATACTTTTACTGAGCTTTCCATGAATATAGTACACTGTCAAATATAGTCAAAGTAACATCTGGCCAGTCTTTGCCTTTACAATCACAAGTCAATTGTCT
This sequence comes from Ranitomeya variabilis, assembly GCF_051348905.1. NCBI lineage: Eukaryota > Metazoa > Chordata > Amphibia > Anura > Dendrobatidae > Ranitomeya > Ranitomeya variabilis. The sequence continues at coordinate 126,829,424 of NC_135233.1, forward strand.
GCATGGCTACTGGTCTCTTACTGTCCCTAAAACAACTGAATATATAACTGGTGTTTTTTAATGGGCAAATAATGTTCAAGCCCAAATGCATTACAAATTAGCTCCTAAGTAGCAGAGACTACTAACGCCAGTGTGCGCCTGCATACTTATAAATCTGCAATCTGTAGTCCTTTGCCAAAGTCAAGTGTTTTGTGGTTTTTTACTAAAATGTAGAAATTTTACTGCAGGACTAACAGCGTAACTATGTTAGGGGAGGAAAAGTCTCCTAGTATCCATTCCTACTTTGGTCTTACAGGTCCTTGCTTCCCGTGTACTAGTTACTTCAGGGCACTATTGAAGTACCGTGTACCAATACATGAGTGCGATCTATCTGGGCGCTTTTTAAATGGGATCTTCGTGATATTACTTTAGCTTAATACAAAGCGATTGTATTCTCAGTACTTTGGCCACACATTGCATCAGGAGTGTAATAGTTCCAATAAACATACATACGAAAGGGTGCGACTTGACAGATTCACTATAAGTTCCGACCACTTTTTACACCGTGGCAGAGTTGGCTTATGATACACCATAAATATCAGAGAAAGCCAAACTGCACTCCAAGATCAAGCACATGGGCCCCATTTCATCAAGACCAGTGACTTTTTATTTTTCCACACCAGTCTTGAATGAGAGGGTGTGCTGGAGTCCAGATGCTCATGTTGCGTTAAGAAGACTACACCTCTTAATGAATCAGGATTGTCTGAGAGGTGGCGTACACCTCAGTGTGCTCTGCCACAAATCTTTCTCCGGGGAAGATTTCTAGCATAAGGAACGCCATAACTCATCATGGACTAAACAAGTTCTTAGCCCCTCTTAAGTTGTTGGAGCTTGTCAAATCAGGCGTGAAAATGCCAAAAATCGCTACATTTTTGCACAACTTCACGTTGCACGATAATTTTGCAACTTTTCAAAGCACAAACCTAAAAGAAAAGCAAAATGAGCAAATACCCTGTAAAAAGTAAATGAATAGTAAGAGTACTTGGTTAACATTTAACCATATGTACTATTTTATTCAAAGTGTACCTAATTGTGGTAGTTCACCTCACTTTGTGTCAGCAGATGTGCAATTGTGCAGCCCCCTGTCCGTGGAAAGCTATATAAACAAAATAAACAGCCCAAAAAGAGGGAGCCATGTCCCTGTTTGTACAAAGGGCAAAAAAATTGAAATAAAACCAATAAACTGAGCCAGGGCATATGTTTGCATAAGTGGAGTGCATTTGTGTGCTTTCTCTCCGTGGTCATTTAACAAACAGATCCTAAGATGAGATGAAAAACAAAATGAGCAAGTGCACTGTAATAAGTAAATGAATGAATAGCAACAGTACCTAGTGTTAACCAAGTACCCTATTTCATTTACATGTGCTATTACTATTTAATTACTGGCATTCATTTATGCATTGCATTTATACCAGCATATGCTGCGCATCATTTTTTGGTTTTGTTTCAACTTTTCATAGCTTTTTTTACACCAGAATTCTGGCTTTAAAGAATTGGGGCAATGGATTGGTCTGCACTCAGCGTGGCCTTTACCCCAGAAAAGTAGTTGAAGCTTTGAAAAGTTGCAAAATTTGGAGGCAATGCGTAGTTGCCCAAAAACATTGTGTTTTTTTAGCGTTTCAACACAGTCTTGTATCAGCTCTGCCTAAATGGGCAGAGCTGGCTAGTAGTCAGGACGGATTGTGACTTCACTTGCCTGCTCAATTCATTAAAAGTGATGATGTTTTGTACTCCCCAAATGCTACTCCAATCGACTGCGCCAGATTCATTAAGTGGCATGCGCCTCTTAATGAATCTGGCTCCTTGTACTCCATGAAAGCAGGCATAGCGCGAGCGTGTGTTACGCTAGTCTTAATGAATCGTCCCATCGTGTATATGATTACTCTCTTATAGTGGAGGTTTCTTTTAGTTCGGGTCGCTGGCACTGCTGCTTGAAATTTGTCCCTCATACCGTGAAAACGCCAGGAGGCAGGTCTTTCCCCCTAATCCAGACGCCTCACAGCCGTCACTTATGGCCTCCGGGCGCCGCCTCTTCCTCCATTAGCGTCCACGGCGCCTTTGCTGTAAGTTCAAAGGGCAAAGTAATGTTGCTGGCGCACCACTATACATAAATCAATAAACATAGGGGGTGCAAAAACAGTGGCCAATAGTAGCAACCATGAACACAGAAAAAAGAGCCACTATATAATCCGCACACCACCAAATGAATGTGTGGAAAGATGACAAGCTTTATTGGTAACTATCATAAAAACAATTAAAAACAGTGCAAAAACACTCCCTCATTGAGCCTGTTCCCATAACAATATGTATGACCAGAATATCACAAAAATACCCCACATGGCACTAAAAACAATCCAAATGGTTGCTACTAGGTAAAGTACATGGCACACAGACAATGCTATTAGATAATAAAAATTGTCTGTTAGATGTGGTCAATCCCAATAGATGACCATACACTGAGGACCCCCCAGGGTGCAACAAAGTGCGTATATAGTAGTAAGACCCCCAGTGTAGAATACACCAGCATAAATACAGGATCCAACAATACCGAAGATAAGAGTTAAAGCGAAAAGGGGTCAGCAGCTTGGAATAAAAATGAAAGACCACAGCGTAGACAATAAAGGCTGCACCAAAACATAACCTAGTAATCTTCAGGAGGTAAATAACCTGAGCGGGCAGTGGAGGGAACAAGGTGGGATAGAGGGAGGACCTATGAAGGAAGAAGAGGCCCCGGCGCGCAGAGGCCACGAGTGACGGATGTGAGGCGTCTGGATTAGGGGGAAAGACCTGCCTCCTGGCGATTTCACAGGTATGAGGGACAAACTTCAAAAGCAATTACTGCAGCAGTGCCAGCGACCCAGAACTAAAAGAGCCACCTTGTCAGAATGCAGCATTAGTGCAGCACAAGATGGCTTTTAGTTACAAACACCTGGGGGGGGGGGGGGGGGGGTGGCAGGTTCCCTTTAAGGTTCTACCAACCTTCTGTGGTACCTTGTCGCCATTAATGTTGCCCTGTCCATCAAACCCTTAGCTGTTCCTTTTTCATAAGTTTCATTTTCTTCTTAATATATGGAAATGACAAAAGATTAGCTTTTTAGTATGCATCTCTGTGGTCAAAATGACCCTCCTTCTGAGATTCTATTACTCTGAGATGTTTCTGGTTAGAGCCCATGTATACCTAAGTTACTGCAATACCCTACATGAGGCAAACGACATAGCGAATCTGAAGAACTATATTACATTTCTAATTGGAGGTATTTGTTAATATTATTACACCTACTGCGTATTGGGATAGGATCTTGGCGTTAGGCATATCTAGTAAGTGCTCTTACTATTCTTTGTGGTTACAGTATCAGGACTTTCGAACCGTAGAGAAACCACAGCTAGTCTCTAAATCTTGCCCTTCAACCACAGCAGTGATCATTTCTCTGTAGATTATAAATTCCTCCTTTTCATACAGGAACTCTAAATTTAGCTTTTATCACATTTGTAAATAGATAAATTATTCCATAAGTGTTTTAGTGCTTAAACCCACAGTAGTATTAATAATGTAGAAGGCTAAAGGTAAAACCTGTTAAGCTGATCTACAACAAATTAGGAATTTGTATTTTAGTATTATTTTTTTTTTACTTTGCATTACAAGTTCTGATGCAAATAGAGCTTTTGCTCTGGGGCCCTGTGATATTTATGTACGCCATTAGAATCGCTTCCTCCATTTTGCATAAACTCAAGTTTATAAGATACTAGCTGTACTACCCGGCTTCGCCCGGGTTAATGACTACTGTTAGCAAAATAGAATGTGTTAACAAAAATTTATTCTGCACGCAAAAACCACAAAACAAATAGATAGAAATGTAATTATTAAAAGGCAAAAACTAAGCTAATAGAAGCATTTCACAACATATATTAGCTTTGTTATACTGAGAATGTCTTTGTTGCCTATATTAACCAATCAGAGCTCAGATTAATTAACTGTAGCAAAATAGAAGCTGAGCTGTGATTGGTTGCTATTGGCAGCCTGATGAATCCCCAGCCAACAGGAAGCCCACCCCCTGGCAGTATATATTAGCTCACACATACACATAATAGACAGGTCATGTGACTGACAGCTGCCGTATTTCTCCTTCGCCTCATTGGGGGACACAGACCGTGGGGTGTTATGCTGCTTGCCACTAGGAGGACACTAAGTGATACAAAGATAGTTAGCTCCTCCCCTGCAGTATACACCCTCCTGCTGGCTCCCAGCTAACCAGTTCTTGCTTAGTGTCTGTAGGAGGCACTTGGGTCTGTTTTCAGACCCCAACATTTTTTATTTTTATTTTCTGTAAATTTTTATTTTTTAATTAACGGAGTGAAGGGGGCGACGGATTCCTTTCTAGGGTCCGCTCTCCCCCGAACCATCAACAGGCAAGCACGGCGAGTATACCTCCCCGTACCTTTCCTGCGACGACTGGGGCACGCCTAATCTACGCTAGGACGACGGTTCCTATATGGTCCCGATCTCCCCCCTGTAAGATGGCGAGCACATAGAGTATACCTCTTATGTGCATCTCCCGGGCTCCTCCGCAATTAAGCCCTCACCTGTTGGCGTCATGTAGTCCCCACAGTAGCCGTAAGTCCCCTGCGGCAGGCACAGCCATAAGTCCCCTGCGGCAGGCACATATGAAGATGGACAGAGACTCTCCATCCCCCGGCCAAGGGAGGATCGATTGAGCTTATTCCCTCGCAATAGAGGCTGCATCTCTGCTCGGTGGTGGTGAGTAGTTTCCTTCCTCACGCTGCCTGCGTGGAAGGTGCGGTCCTGGTCCCTGGGGAGAGGTGCCGCTGGCCGGTACGCCAGCGGCAATCATTCGGCGCTACGTCGCAGCCCGCCGACGCGCTCCACGGGCAGGCTCCATAAATTTAGTCCCCGGCTTTTTCAGCCGGACTAGGCCGCAGTTGAAATCCCCGCCAACCGCCGGAGCCCCGCCCAGCTCACTTCAGGGTCGACGGTGCCTTCACGGTCCCGATGCCGGACAACTGGCCCTGTCCACCCGAGGGCTGAACTCCGTGGATGTACAGAGGCCCCTCTCTATGGCGTCCGAGCAGCCCCCACTGTCCCACCACTGTGAAAGCGGATGGCACAAGGAGGCGGACGGTTCCTCTCCACCTCCCTAACAAAAGGGATGATGGATTGAGGTTTATCCCTCTATCCCTGCACCGTCCACGCTGCAATACCCGACATCCGCGGCGGCTCCATGCCGGGACGCGCACCGTTGGTGAGTGGATCCTGCCAGCGATGGGCTTCTGCAGCGGGATATTCACAGGCAGTCTCAGGCTTCCCTGTGGCCCACCTCCCTGAGGTAACGCTCCAGCCGGCTACAAAATTTAGCCCCCGGCTTCGGCCGATGTGTAGGCCGCACCCCGGAAGCGCACTGTGGTGCCCTAAGGCAGCTCTGCCTTTTTTCCTGGCGCTTTTCGCCTGGCACGGAAGTGCTCAATTTTCTCGAGCAACGCCCCTCACTTCTACGCTGGCGCCGGCTGCAGAAATTTAGGCCCCGGCTTGGGCCTATTCATGGAAGTCTTGAGGCTCCGCCCACGTCGTGCCTGTGGCTCCGCCCCCTGAATTGGCGCTTCTCGCTCGCTGCGAGATTTGACCTAAACCCGCATGACCAGTATTCCTGGTCTTAAAGTCACATGACCAGTATTCCTGGTCAGGGTGGATTGATTTAAATCACGCCGATTTAAATCGTGATTTAAATCACGATTTAAATCAAAAGATTTTTTTCTATTTAAATCGGATCGATTTTAATCATGATTTAAATCACTGATTTAAATCAAAAGGTTTTTTTTAATATAAATCACGATTAAAATGAGAAGTGAGAGCAGTGCGCATGTGCGCCCATAGTTACACGGACGAAACTAGGGGCAACGATCTAACGCCAGGGTGAGGGGGGGACCCCAAAGTAAGTAAAAATCTTTTTTGTTTTACTATATGGCAATAGGTAGATGTTTAAAAGCAGCATGTCTTAATTGTATAAACTATTAATAGCCTCCACATTTTGTTCATACTGCCCCTTTAATTCCACACTTCTAGCTTGGTTTCACTTTTGGTTTAGTTTCTTTTTCCATTCAGTTGACATGCCCAAACTTGTTGGATAGTCAGCATCCTACAGAAACCTCTGGAAGAGCATGGCATTGTGAATGTTACACATATACAGCCTTTATTCTACTGAGTTAAACAACTCAGCTTTATCTCATGATGGAAGAACCTTTGGATAGTAAAATATTTTCCTCAAAAAGCAGTTTATTGAAAAAAATCCGATTTAAATCCAAAAAATCCGATTTAAATCAAAAAAAATCCGATTTTTTTTTTTATTTTTTTAAAAAAACATTGATTTTTATCCACCCTGTTCCTGGTCTTAAAGGCACGTGACCAGTATTCCCTGGTCTTAAAGGCACATGACCAGTATTTCCTGGTCTTAAAGGCACATGACCAGTACTCCCTGGTCTTAAAGGCACATGACCAGTATTCCCTGGTCTTAAAGGCACACGACCAGTACTCCCTGGTCTTAAAGGCACACGACCAGTATTCCCTGGTCTTAAAGGCACACGACCAGTATTCCCTGGTCTTAAAGGCACACGACCAGTATTCCCTGGTCTTAAAGGCACACGACCAGTATTCCCTGGTCTTAAAGGCACATGACCAGTATTCCCTGGTCTTAAAGGCACATGACCAATCCGAAGCTGGTCATAAATGAGGAGCCCTCTGCCGCTGATCCCAGTTTATCCCAGTGTAACTAGTTCCCTCAGTGGACTTCGTCACTGCCGCAACCCATGGTGTTTCTGACCAAGAAATTGAATCCCTCCGTGATCCCTCCGTGGCTCGGAGTGCTCGCAGGACCGATATACATGGTCCCTCTCCTACATGGGATCCGTCGGCTAGCAGGGGCCGCGAGTATTCCAGAAGCGTACAGGCATCTACAAAACGGAAGTTCTCATTTCATGATCTCTCTCCAAGGATTTGCTGACAACAAGACTCTGAACACGGATCGGATATTGCCTTGGACCTGGACTTGCCAGAGTTTCAGTAAAGGATGACTCGCCTATTTATATCATCATCCAATCTCTGTACATTGACGAGGACTCCGGTCCTGCTCTAGACTACAGTGTCCCTCATACGGAGACTAAACTCCCTCGTAGAGCATTTGTCATCCAGTCCGGATATGCGATTCACTGGACAGAAGCCTCTACGTGGGGCTCCATGCCTGGTCTGATTTTTAAGGGCGACAGGCCCTTTAAAGGGCGCCGATCTCCCCACACCATCAACAGACGGGCACACGGAGTGTCGCCTCCAGGTATCCTCTTCTGCATCCAGGCCTAACGCCAGACAACCTGTCCTGTCCACCCAGACCTGAACTCTGTGGATGTACAGAGGCACCCTTTTCGGGCGTCTGAGCACCACTATTTAACAGAAGATGCAAGAAGGCGGATGTTCCCTCTCCACTTCCCTGTTAAGAGGATGGTGGATCGAGGGTTCCTAATTTTTAACTCTGCAATGACCTGCTGGAAGCAGCCGCGCATTCTGCCACTTGGCAGATTAACCGGGTACAATCTCCTGTGGTTTACCTACCAGTATCCCTGCCCGATGTGTCATCAATTAAAAATGCCACGATCTGTCAAATAGCAAATCTGGTTTGTTCCGTTTTGCGGCTACGGGTCCAGCCCTCTACCCTCCCTAGCCGCCACATGGATTGCTAGAGCAACGGTCTCCTGCCTGGAGACCTTAACTACTTTGATTCACACCAGTAACCCTTTCCTGAAGACAGTACAGCTGGTCAATCAAATCTTTTGAGCGGGAGACTAACGAAGGATTGTACGTTCCTACAGCCCCGACCAACAGTGAAAGGGTTGTCCGGGACAGTCTAGATCTAAGGGATCTTGGTTCCTAAAAGGGGAACGAGAAGTAGGACCGATCCCGGACCTCAAACTTCTAACAACCTTTCACAAGGTTCTTCTTCTTCGAATGGAGTTCCTCCGCTCAGCCATTACTTCAACAGAAAAAGGTGCAGTTTCTGGCATCCATCGACATTCGGGATGCTTACCCTCTTCAAAAATTCCGTCGCTTTTCCATTCGTGAACAGCATTTAAGTCACGACCTTGTCCTTCGGCCTTGCTACCGCACCCAGAGTGTTCGCAAGGGTCATGGCGGCTGTCATGTTCCTCTTGCACCTAGAGGCGTGGTCGTCCTGCCCTGTTTGGCCGACTGTTTACCTGCCCTTGCAGGACTACGCTAAGTCGTCTATATCACTTGCGATACCCTCTCACCTGGGCTGGTGGCTAGACTTAGACAACTTCTAATTTCCATTCCAGCAGATATCCTTTTCGAGGATGATCCGGTACTCTTCCAGAAGGGTGGTATATCTCCCTCCAGACAAGGTCATGGTCCTTCAACAGGGAGCTCGCGCACTTGCTCACTCATCCCCTCATTTCATTCGATTTGCTGGGAGGGTTCTGAGGAAAAAATGGAGACGACAATGGAAGCAGTTTCCTTCGCTCCGTTAGTTTTCAGCGAGTCAAGCAGACTTTCAGACGATAGTCTCTGAGCTCCTTCTTCATCCAGGGCTTTTCTCCCGGTTCAATGGTTACTAGTAGCTTCCAATGCCAGTCCTTTTCTCCCGATCATTGCTCTGGAGATCCGAAAGGTAGTCCTACAGTAAGTCCACTGCCTTATGGCGGGTCAACCCATCTGAATTCAATTGGACAATGCCACGGCTGTGCCATACGTCAATCATCTAGCAGGTACCCACGTTCAGGCACCATGGCCGAGGTACGTCACATGGGCCGAGATCTATCACTCGGTGATCTCGGCAGTACATATCCCAGGAGTATAACTCTGGGCTGCGAACATATTCAGCCGTCAGGGTTTCGCCTCAAGTGAGTGGGAACTTCACCCGGAAGTCTTCCATCAGACCTGCCTTCACTGGAGCTCTCCAGTTGTAGTTCGGATGGCGTCCTGACTGATCGCCTGTGTACTCGAGTTTGTCGTTCGGCCTCGAGATCCAGGAGCCATCGCACTGCATGCTCTGGTTCTTCCGCGGTACCAGTTTCCACAACTCCCCGTTCACTACTTCCGAAAGCTTTTCAGAAGCAGAAAGGGCCCCAGTGATCCTCGAAAATCCGCACTGACCACGTCAGTTTGTTTGCTTGCGGAGCTGGTAGCTTTTCTGCCTTTCTGCAACAAAACTGCAAGTAGGGACCACCTCGCAGGAAGTTTTCACTTGTAGTTCTTCCCTATCGCATACCGTTAGATCATTGGGATCTATTCTATTAGGGAAGGTCGCCCCTTTTTTCTCGGCGATATCCTCATCCTGACGAGTCTTCGGTGCTAACGGGTCCTTTCAGACTTTTTGTTCCCTTATTTCCTTCAAGGCAAGGTCGTCCTCAGGCCTTCCCCGTCCCTTGTTACCAAGGTGGTATTGTATTACCACTGTTATGAGGGCATAGTTCTTCCCTCATCTCTTTCAGCACTAGTCCACAAAATGGAATGAGTTCCCCATATTCCGGACGAAGCGAGTGCTCTGAGTAGGTATGTCTCGAGGACGGCGTCCTTCCGAAGGTTGGACACTGTATCTTGGGCTTCCTGACGGTAAGGGGAAGGCTTCCTGACGTTTACAGGAAGGGTTTAGCCGTCTTCATCGGCCATTTAGCCTGGTGTATCCCTTTCACCATCCAGGAGTCCGTCCGTGTTAGGCTGACATCTATCTCCCTGTCTATCGTGGGTTCTAGGCACCAGGCGTCGACAAGACACGCCTGCAAGCTTGCGGATTCGTCCAGTCCGCATGCATTCTTCAAGCATTATAATTCCCAGACTTCCACAGATGTGAGTCTGGGCAGGCGGACTCTGCAGGCCGCGGTGGCGCACTTGTAAGTAGCGGTTACACAGGGCCTGATCTGATTTTGTCCCCACCCAGGGACTGCTTTGGTACGTCCCACGGTCTGTGTCCCCCAATGAGGCGAAGGAGAAAGAGGGATTTTTGTGTACTCACCGTAAAATCCTTTTCTCCGAGCCAATCATTGGGGGACACAGCTCCCACCCTGGTATTGGCTTATGCTTGTTTTTATAATCTGATATGCTATACTCTCATATATAATATGACATGCTGTAAGCTAATATGTTGTTACTGATCTCCTACTGCTTTTTGCACCGAACTGGTTAGCTGGGAGCCAGCAGGAGGGTGTATACTGCAGGGGAGGAGCTAACTTTCTTTGTATCACTTAGTGTCCTCCTAGTGGCAAGCAGCATAACACCCCACGGTCTGTGTCCCCCAATGATTGGCTCGGAGAAAAGGATTTTACGGTGAGTACACAAAAATCCCTCTTTCCTATATGGTACATTTGTTGCTCTTGTAGTTTGTCAGCTTATTAAATCAGATTTTTATTTTTGAAGGATAATACCAGACTTGTGTGTGTTTTAGGGCGAGTTTCATGTGTCAAGTTGTGTGTGTTGAGTTGCGTGTGGCGACATGCATGTAGCGACTTTTGTGAGATGAGTTTTGTGTGGCGACATGCGTGTAGCAACATTTTGTGTGTCGAGTTGCATGTGACAGGTTAGTGTAGCAAGTTGTGTGCAGCAAGATTTGTGCATGGCGAGTTTTGCGCGTGGCGAGTTTTATGTGTGGTGCGTTTTGAGTATGTGCAAGTTTTGTGTGAGGCAACTTTAGCATGTGTTGCAACTTTTGTACATGTGGCAATTTTTCTGTGTGTGCAAGTTTTGCATGAGGTGAGTTTTCCATGAGGTGAGTTTTGCACGTGTGGCGAGTTTTGCGTGAGCCTAGTTTTGCATATGGCGAGTTTTGCGCGTGGCGAGTTTTGAGTGGTGACTTTTGTGTTTCGACTTTTATGTGGCGAGGTTGGTGTGTGTGTGGTGAAATGTGTGCTGAGGGTCGTATATGTGTTCAAGCACGTGGTAGTGTGTGGCGCATTTTGTGTTTGTGTTCATATCCCCGTGTGTGGTGAGTATCCCATGTCGGGGCCCCACCTTAGCAACTGTACGGTATATAATCTTTGGCGCCATCGCTCTCATTCTTTAAGTCCCCATTGTTCACATCTGGCAGCTGTCAATTTTCCTCCAACACTTTTCCCTTCACTTTTTCCCCATTATGTAGATAGGGGCAAAATTGTTTGGTGAATTGGAACGCGCGGGGTTAAAATTTCACCTCACAACATAGCCTATGATGCTTTTGGGGTCCAGACGTGTGACTGTGCAAAATTTTGTGGCTGTAGCTGTGACGGTGCAGATGCCAATCCCGGACATACACACATACATACATACATACATACATACATACATACATACATACATACATACATACATACACACATCCAGCTTTATATATTAGATATACCTGTATGTAATCTCCTGTATATAGTATATACCTGTGTGTCATCTCACCTATATATAGTATATATCTGTGTGTCATCTCCTCCTGCATATAGTATATACCTGTGTGTCATCACCTGCTATACATAGCATATACCTGTATGTCATCTCCTCCTGTATATACTATATACCTGTAGGTAATCTGCTCCTGTATATAGTATATACCTGTGTGTCATCTCCTCCTGTATGTAGTATGTACCTGTATGTCATCTCCTCCTCTATATAGTATATACCTGTGTGTCATCTCTCCTGTATATAGTATATATCTGTCATCTCCTCCTGTATATAGTATATACCTGTGTGTCATCTCCCCTGTAAATAGTATATACGTGTGTCATCTCCTCCTATACATAGCATATACCTGTATGTCATCTCCTCCTGTGTATACTATAGACCTGTAGGTAATCTGCTCCTGTATATAGTATATACCTGTGTCATCTCCTCCTGTATGTAGTATGTACCTGTATGTCATCTCCTCCTCTATATAGTATATACCTGTGTGTCATCTCTCCTGTATATAGTATATATCTGTGTCATCTCCTCCTGTATATAGTATATACCTGTGTCATCTCCCCTGTAAATAGTATATACCTGTGTCATCTCCTCCTGTATATAGTATATATCTGTATGTCATCTCCTCCTGTATTAGCCCTCGTTCACACGTTATTTGGTCAGTATTTTTACCACAGTATTTGTAAGCTAAACTGGCAGCCTGATAAATCCCCAGCCAACAGTAAGCCCACCCCCTGGCAGTATATATTAGCTCACACATACACATAATAGACAGGTCATGTGACTGACAGCTGCCGGATTCCTATATGGTACATTTGTTGCTCTTGTAGTTTGTCTGCTTATTAATCAGATTTTTATTTTTGAAGGATAATACCAGACTTGTGTGTGTTTTAGGGCGAGTTTCGTCTGTCAAGTTGTGTGTGTTGAGTTGCGTGTGGCGACATGCATGTAGTGACTTTTGAAAGATGAGTTTTGTGTGGCGACATGCGTGTAGCAACTTTTTGTGTGTCGAGTTGCATGTGACAGGTTAGTGTAGCAAGTTGTGTGCAGCAAGTTTTGCGCATGGCGAGTTTTATGTGTGGTGCCTTTTGAGTATGTGCAAGTTTTGTGTGAGGCAACTTTTGCATGTGTTGCAACTTTTGTGCATGTGGCAATTTTTCTGCGTGTGCAAGTTTTGCGTGTGGTGAGTTTTCCATGAGGTGAGTTTTGCATGTGGAGAGTTTTGCGCGTGGCGAGTTTTGAGCGGCGACTTTTGTGTTTCGACTTTTATGTGGCGAGGTTGGTGTATGTGTGGTGAAATGTGTGCTGAGGGTGATATGTGTTCGAGCACGTGGTAGTGTGTGGCGCAGTTTGTGTGTGTGTTCATATCCCCGTGGTGGTGTGGTGATTATCCCATGTCGGGGCCCCACCTTAGCAACTGTACAGTATATACTCTTTGGCACCATCGCTCTCATTCTTTAAGTCCCCCTTGTTCACATCTGGCAGCTGTTAATTTGCCTCCAACACTTTTTTCCTTTCATTTTTTCCCCATTATGTAGATAGGGGCAAAATTGTTTGGTGAAATGGAATGCGCGGGGTTAAAATTTCGCCTCACAACATAGCCTATGACGCTCTCGGGGTCCAGACGTGTGACTGTGCAAAATTTTGTGGCTGTAGCTGCGACGGTTCAGATGCCAATCCCGGACATACATACATACATACATACATACACACATACACGCATTCAGCTTTATATATTAGATGTGAATGATTCTGCCCTTGGTTTGGCCAATAGACTTGTGCACCATTCCGTCCACTGGCTTTGAACGTCCACACCTCTGGTGATTGACAGCACTGGCTATCGTGAGCTTCCTCTGCAGGCTGTGCTTGGTCCAGGCAAGCCAAGGTTGTCAATCACCAGGTTGTGGGGGGGGGACAGGGGCATTCAAAATGATGCACAGAGCCTGTGGGCTGAGCCAAGGGTGCACAAATATTCCAAATTAGTATAGTTGATAAAACTTCACTTTTCTGCAGCACATAGGCATTGATTTGAACATAAAGGCTGTATTCACATTAATCATAAATGTTGCAATTTTTTTCTTTTCTAATGCTTTTTATTTGCATTTTTTTCTGCAGGTTTCCTCACCAAAATGCACAATAAAAAGCTTCCATGCTCATTGCATTTTTGCTATATATTTTTTTGATGCATTTTCCACTTGACTTACTGTTTGGGGTTTTTTTGTGCAGATTTGAAGCGGCGATCTTGAATGAGTTTTTTTTTGTTTGTTTGTTTTTTTATTTCTTAATACAATGATTTGACTCTGTGTTGAAGACACAACTGTACTTTTAGGCTCCCCAAAAGTCTATAGAGCAAAACACTATAGTTCAACAGTGTCTTTAAATGGACAAAGGGCATTTGTTTTCATTAACTTATGTCCACTTTGCTTGCTGCATTTTTTGCATCAAGTGAGAATATAGTCTAAGCGGGTGTGTATTTTTAAATTTTTTTTAACTGTTCCTCAGAATAAAAAGGCATGTTTACTGTAGGAATAAACATATTTCACTTACAGTAGTCAAAACCTAAAGTAAAGAAACAATACAGCAGACTTGAGTCTTTCGAAAAGTTGCAGAAATTGTTGTAAAATGTAATATACATTTATAAAGCACTTACCAATTATGTGGTCTGCAATTCATTTGGATGGCTTCTATGTAATACTTTTTCCAGAGGTTTGCAAAGTTAGATCTACAACTTTACAATGAGGGATAGTCTGACGGTCTATCATGGATACGAAGTCTATTCAACTTGTTTTATGTGTAAGTGCTTGAAACTGATAACTATTAATAATAAAGATCTATACAGAATTTTTCTTTTGATTGTAGGTAAAGTTCATGAGGTCTATTCCAGGCGCAGCCCTTGTGGAGATGGGTGATGAGCTTTCTGTGCAAAGAGCCGTTGCTGCCCTCAATATGGTGCAGATTTTTGGAAAAGTGGTAAATGTTTGGTAAGACTGATGTGGTTATAGAACTTGCATGTATAGTTATTTATCCCTTATTTTATCCATCCTTCAAACTCTTATTTCCACCACGTTCTTTCTAAGCATTTAAAGGGAATGGGTTAGTAGAATTTCACCACCCTCAGAAACCATTTTATATGCACATGTAGCTTTTTCAAAGACAAGTTCAGCAGTACCTTTACATGACCAGTCCATTCCTCTTGGGATTTGGATGTTTCGCCCCTGGGTACATTTCACCCTGCTTGTACCCTGTTTTGCCCCCAGAATTTTGTGTTCGGTTGTCTCACCAGTTTGTTCTTTGTGGTTCATGAATTCCCGTCCATCATCAATCCACATGTCACAAAAGTACTGTACAGAGTGCGTCACTTTTGTCACATGTTAATCAACTGTTTCCATCTGACGGCATGGGGAACTGCTAGACTGCACTCCATGACCCAAGGAGCTGCAGCTGCGACAGGTAAGTATCATCCTGGGGGACAAATGCTGGGGACGAAATGTGCGTGGGCAAAATGTACCCGGGGGCGAACTGCTGGGGGCGAAACATCCTATAACAGTTCCTCCTTTACTGAGAAATCGGTATTTGATTTGATATGCACCTTTTACATTAAATTAGTATGGAAACACATTTTGACTCTCCTATTGTAAATCACAAATGAAAATAACCTGTGATTGTGGGTGACCATGTGACATGAATTAGCTAATGAATGATGACTTCAGTGTTTTTTAAATGCCACTTAGTAGGCTCTGTTCCTTTTGTCACAATGGTGAGGACATCTTAACTGCTATTGGCAAACACAAGACTTCCAAAGGATATAAGGCCATATCCAAAGTCCTTGGTATGCCAGTTTCAGCATTGTGCAATGTTAAGTTTGCCAAGCATGGAACCGTCAAGAACCTCCCTGGACGTGAGGAAAATTGACAAGAGATGTCTTTGAAAAATGATCCAAAGACCTGAAGGCCATCCTGGAATAGTCTGGGGTTGTGGTTTCAACAAGTACTATAAGCCACACACACAACCAAGCGGAGCTTTATAGGTGAAGGCCAAGGAAGAATCCATTCCTGAAGAAAAAAAGGAATTAAAAAGGAAGACTGATCTTTGCCATAGAGTACCTTGATAAACCACATTCCTTCTGAGAAAATGTGCTGTGGACAAATGAAAGAAAAAATGGTGCTATTTAGTAATGCAAAGCAACAGTTTGTTTACAGATGGCGCAATGAAGCTTATAAGTAAAAGAACACCCTACCAACAGTTAAGCATGGTGGTGGGATCCATAATACTGTGGGGTTGCTTTGCTGCGTCTGGTACTGGATGCCTTGACCATGTCACAGGAATCATGAAATCTGAGAATTATCAAGAAAATTTAGAGCGAAATGTGTAAGAAACCTTTGTTTGAGTTGAAGATCATGGAGCCTCCAGCAAGACAATGACCCGCAATACACATCCAAAAGTTCACAGGAATGATTGAAAGAAAGCAATTGACTATTTTTTGTTTTTATTTTAACCCCTTTCTGCCAAATCTAGAAGTTCAAATCACCCCCCTTTTCCCCCCCATTCAAAATCAATTCTACACATATTTGGTATCTCCGCGTTCAGAATCGCCCGATCTATCAATAAAGAAAAAGGATTAACCTGATCGCTAAACGTTTGGCCTTTTTTTCAACACTTAGATAAAAAAGAACCTAGACATGTTTGGTGTCTATGAACTCGAAATGACCTTGAGAATCCTAATGGCAGGTCAGCATTTAGGGAACCTAGCAAAAAAGCCAAACAAAAAACAAGTGTGTGATTGCACTTTTTTTTTGCATTTTCACTTCAATCCCATTTGAACGTTTTTGGTGTGAGCTGAAATCTGCCCTTGTGAAAAAGAACCCTGCAAACATTCTAGAGCGTGAACAAACTGCAATGGAAGAATGGGATGAAATACCAGCTGAGAATGCAAGCAGCTTATAGATGGCTGCAAGAAATGTTTGGAGGCTGTCATCCATGCCAAAGGGTGTGCAACCAGGTATTAATGAGGGGTGCCTTTATTGCTGAGCATGCTGTTTATTCTTTGAAATTGCAACATGTAAGTTGAAAGACAACTTAGGATAGAACTATGGTACATTTCCATTTATTTCTGAAGATGTTGTACAGTCTATGGAAAAAAATGAAGGGTTGCCAATAATCGTGACCAGCACTGTAAATATGAAACCAGCATTGGTGTCTCGCTCTTTAATTCCCTGAGCTTTCAGCCGCTCCACGTCTGCACTTGTCCCAACATCTGAGAGCTTTCTCCCCCTCCCTGTGTGGTCTGCTCCCCTCACTTCTGATGCAGCTCTCTTCATGTGACTGGACACCGAGAGGGAGTGCAGGCTTTCTGATTCTCGAAAGGGGTGCAGTGGTGGGAATTGGGAGAACTGGTTTAAAATTATATTAGTGCAGATTTCAAAATATATTGGTAAGTTCAATCAATTTCTATTCGCTCAATAATCAAGTAATCTGTTGTGGACGTGGAAAAACTTTTTTACTTGGTGTGAAAAAAAAATCTCCATTCTGATAGGATGGGTGACCGATTTGTAGCCATTGGAATGTATTGAAAAGTTGAAAAATAAGTTGTAGAACATACTTTATAAATATTACCTGGTGGTTCTATCTTTTTTTTTTTTTCCTCTCTCCTCCAGTGTATCAAAACAGTACTCTGTACTTCCGCTTCACGCGTACCAGCTTTATGATGGCACACCTAGTTACGCAGAGTTTACAATGAGCAAACTTAATAGATTTACTATCGGCACCCAACCTTCTAAAAATCTAATGCAGCCGCCATCTTGTGTTCTGCGCTACTATAATGTTCCATTGAATACGACAGAAAAGAACTTCCAGAAGGTAAGTCAGATTTACAATATGGTGCTCCAAATTTCAGTTCAGTCAAACCCTACAGCATGTTTTACACTTCTCCCAGGCCACATACAGCATCACAACATTCATAGTGTGAATAGGAGTAAAACTTCCTTATTGTCTTTATTTAATAATCTTTTTATATGCATATTTCTTTTTTTCTTTTTGCAGCTCTGTGAAGAAATGAAAGTTCCACAGTTCATCAAGCATAGCGCATTTAATCCCAGACGTTAGTATAATCCAGTATAATTAACTAGCTATTGAACCCGTTCTACGCCCGGGTGGCGAGCATTTATATTGGTATATGGTCTCCATCCTGGTATGTGCTGCTCCCATCATGCTCTCCCATCCTGTCATGTGCTGCTCCATCCTGCACCCCCATCCTGTCATGTGCTGCTCCATCCTGCATCCCCATCCTGTCATGTGCTCCCATCCTGCGCCCCCATCCTGTCATGTGCTGCTCCATCCTGCATCCCCATCCTGTCATGTGCTCCCATCCTGCGCCCCCATCCTGTCTTGCTCTCCCATCCTGTCATGTGCTGCTCCATCTTGCGCCCCCATCCTGTCATGTGCTGCTCCATCCTGAGCCCCCATCCTGTCATGTGCTGCTCCATCCTGCATCCCCATCCTGCCATGTGCTCCCATCCTGCGCCCCCATCCTGTCATGTGCTGCTCGATCCTGCATCCCCATCCTGTCATGTGCTGTTCCATCCTGCGTCCCGATCCTGTCATGTGCTCCCATCCTGTGCCCCCATCCTGTCATGTGCTGCTCGATCCTGCATCCCCATCCTGTCATGTGCTGTTCCATCCTGCGTCCCCATCCTGTCATGTGCTCCCATCCTGCGTCCCCATCCTGTCATGTGCTGCTCGATCCTGCATCCCCATCCTGTCATGTGCTGTTCCATCCTGCGCCCCCATCCTGTCATATGCTGCTCCATCCTACACCCCCATCCTGTCATGTGTGCCCCCATTCTGTCATGCGCTGCTCCTATCCTGTCATGTGCTGCTGCCATCCTGTGCCCCCATTCTGTCATGTGCTGCTCCCATCCTGTCATGTGCTGCCATCCTGCGCCCCATCCTGTCATGTGCTCCCATCCTGCACCCCCATCCTGTCATGTGTGCGCCCCCATTCTGTCATGTGCTGCTCCCATCGTGCGCAATCATTCTGTCATGTGCTGCTCCCATCCTGCGCCCCCATTCTGTCATGTGCTGCTCCCATCCTGCGCCCCCATTCTGTCATGTGCTGCTCCCATTCTGAGCCCCCATTCTGTTGTAATGTGCTGCACCCATTCTGCCTGTTCCTGTTTCCATTCTGCCATATGTTGCTCCCATCTTTCTCTCTCCGGCTCTACTGCCCGAGTGCGGCTGTGCTGAGTGCGGGCGGCTGTGGTCTTGAGTGCGGGCGGCTGTGGTCTTGAGTGCGGGCGGCTGTGGTCTTGAGTGCGGGCGGCTGTGGTCTTGAGTGCGGGCGGCTGTGGTCTTGAGTGCGGGCGGCTGTGGTCTTGAGTGCGGGCGGCTGTGGTCTTGAGTGCGGGCGGCTGTGGTCTTGAGTGCGGGCGGCTGTGGTCTTGAGTGCGGGCGGCTGTGGTCTTGAGTGCGGGCGGCTGTGGTCTTGAGTGCGGGCGGCTGTGGTCTTGAGTGCGGGCGGCTGTGGTCTTGAGTGCGGGCGGCTGTGGTCTTGAGTGCGGGCGGCTGTGGTCTTGAGTGCGGGCGGCTGTGGTCTTGAGTGCGGGCGGCTGTGGTCTTGAGTGCGGGCGGCTGTGGTCTTGAGTGCGGGCGGCTGTGGTCTTGAGTGCGGGCGGCTGTGGTCTTGAGTGCGGGCGGCTGTGCTCTGAGTTGCTGAGTGCTGGGGGCCTGAGCAGGCATGGACACCGGCGCGCTGTGGGGGTCAGGTGCCGGAGTCGCCGCTGGCTGAGGCCCCCGGCACTTGCTATATTCACCTGTCCCCCCGTTCCATCGATGCGCCTTCCGGGTCCTCTGGCTGTGACTGTTCAGTCAGAGGGCGGCGCGCATTAAGTGCGTCATCGCGCCCTCTGAACTGAACGTCGCAGGCAGAGGATGTGGAGGACGGAGGCTCGCGCATCGCTGGAACGGGACAGGTAAATATTGCATACTCACCCTCCTGGCTCGTCCCTGATTCTCCGTTGGAGACCGCGGTGTGCGTTCAGTGCTTACGCATACCGCGATCTCCTGGGAGCTTCACTCTGTGGGGTCCAGATTGCGCCGGCGCTTGCGCAGTCTATAAAGGCTTCGGACAGAGTGACGCTCCCAGTGTTATATTATAGATGTTACAGCTACCATAGGAACAAAAAAATGGTTTTAAGCCTTAAAATCACTTATTTCTCTCTACTGCAACAACTTAAGACTAGGATTCTCCTGTAATTTGTACCAACAAATTACCTTAAATCAGGGGTGGGCAATTCATTTTCCCGAGGGGCAACATGAAAGACCATGACTGGTGTGGAAGACTGATCCAACAGGACGAAATTAATTCTACTCTATTAATATCATTGTATAATTATTATATTATTGATAATTATATTAATATTGTATCACTTAATATTGAGCAGAATTAAAGTATGCTGACATCCCCCTATATATCGTTTGAACCAGAGTACAGCCCCTTCTGTATATCGTATGAGCCCCCCACAGCCCCTTATATACTGCAAGAACCCCGCACAGCCTCCCCCATATGCGATAAGAACCCCGCACAGCCTCTCCCCCATGTGCAGCATGTTGCCCCCCCCAGCCCTCCCCATGTGCAGCATGTTGCCCCCCCAGCCCTCCCCATGTGCAGCATGTTGCCCCCCCCAGCCCTCCCCATGTGCAGCATGTTGCCCCCCCCAGCCCTCCCCATGTGCAGCATGTTGCCCCCCCCAGCCCTCCCCATGTGCAGCATGTTGCCCCCCCAGCCCTCCCCATGTGCAGCATGTCGCCCCCCCAGCCCTCCCCATGTGCAGCATGTCAGGCCCCCCCCCCAGGCGCCCCATGTGCAGCAGGTGGCCGCCCCATGTGTCTCGGTTCGCGGGCCAGACTGAGACCGCCAGAGGGCCAGATGCGGGACGGACTTTGCCCAGGTCTGCCTTAAATGGCTAGTACATCTGTTTTAGACATGCTTTTCGACATCTATTAAGGATCCAAGGGGGTATGGCATAAATTGTGATCTTGTACATCAAAGCATAACTTTGTGAACTAAAGTAAGCTAAGTAACAAATTATGTGATCTTAGTCTAGTCAGCGTAAATATGCACCATATTTATGAAATGGCATTAGACACTTTTATATATTTGGTTAGACTGCCCAACTCCGTTTGCTTTATCTAAAAGTAAAGGTACCTTCACTCTCAGCAACTTTACAATGAGAACGACAACGATCCGTGACGTTGCAGCGTCCTGGATAGCGATCTCGTTGTGTTTGACACGCAGCAGCGATCTGGATCCCGCTGTGATATCGCTGGTTGGAGCTAGAAGTCCAGAACTTTATTTGGTCGTCAGGTCGGCGTGTATCGTCGTGTTTGACAGCAAAAGCAACGACGCCAGCAATGTTTTACATGGAGCTAACGACCTGTGAGAACGATAAGTAAGTCACCGTTACGTCACAGGATTGCTCCTGCATCGTTCTGGAGCTGCTGTTTGATGTCTCTACAGCGACCTAAACAGCGACGCTGCAGCGATCGGCTCGTTGTCTATATTGCTGCAGCGTCGCTGAGTGTGACTGTACCTTTAGTCCTACATTTTTTGTAGAATCCTTTAATTTTAGAGATCAGTGGTCTCTGAACAGTCAGTTTATATGCCAGATGGCCCTGTTTATGTGACGGGGAATTTGGCAAAGTCTAGTGTATGTTCCAAGCTATTACTCAGTATTGTCCTTCCATTAAATTGCTTTTATTTATAATCCTGTTTATGGCTTTTGTTTTCTCTGCCTACTGAAGCTTTCATTCTGTATGTCATCTACAGCACCATCAAAAAATGGATCCGGTCTCCTTCATTGGACAACAAAGGCTGAAGCGATGGAAGCACTCATAGTATTAAATCACTACCAAATAAGAGTACCTAGTAAGTGCCGCTAAGTCTTTAAATGTTCTGCAATGTAGTTATACCAAACCTTTATTGGAGGCAATG
This sequence comes from Ranitomeya variabilis, assembly GCF_051348905.1. Classification (NCBI taxonomy): domain Eukaryota; kingdom Metazoa; phylum Chordata; class Amphibia; order Anura; family Dendrobatidae; genus Ranitomeya; species Ranitomeya variabilis. The sequence goes on from NC_135233.1 coordinate 126,850,885, forward strand.
TCTTTGTCTAAAAACCCAAGCATATCAAACTATTAAGACTAGTTTCACACATCAGGTTTTTTGCATCAGGCACAATCCAGTGAATTTGTAAAAAAAAAACCTGATCTGTTTTTTTTCCCGCCAGATCCTTTTTTTCCCATAGAGTTGTAATAGCGCCAGATGGCGCCTGATGTCCCAACGATTCATCCGTTTTTTGCCGGATCCGTAAAAAAATTTGTTTTCCGGCAGATGGAGAAAACGTCCAGAGCAACGTTTTTTTCTGTCCGGCGGGAAAACGCACAACGACTGATCCGGCCAAAAACATATGAAACGCAGGTATAACTGGCGGATCCATCTCGAGAGAGAGAGAGAGACTGAGACTCTTTTTCTCAGACTTGAAAATCCTTCCGGGCATGCACAGAGGGGAAAAACGTGATACGTCGCTGGATTCCTGTGTGTAACGGTCAGCGACGGATCCTGCCTCCATATGCTTCCATTGTAGCTGACGACGGGCAGCGCAGGATGCATCACTGACCGATTTTCCGACGTGCACAAAAAACGTTCCTATGAACGTTTTCTCTGCACGACGGACCGCTATTTTCCGACGGATCCAGTGCACAACGGATGGCCATATGTCACAAGCCGTCGCTAATACAAGTGTATGGGAAAATGCAAGATCCTGCAAATTTTTTTGCAGGATCCTGCATTCTCAAAAATCGACGGATTGTGACGGGAGCTGAAAACCGCAAGTGTGAAAGTAGCCTTAGGCTACTTTCACACTTGCGTCGGTACGGGTCCGTCGCTATGCGTCGGCATGCCGTACCAAGGCATGTTGTGAAAATTATGCACGACGGGGGCAGCGGATGCAGTTTTTCAACGCATCCGCTGCCCATTTTTAAGTCTGGAGAGGAGGGGGCGGAGTTCCGGCTGCGCATGCGCAGTCAAAAATGGCGGATCCGACGTATGAAAAAACGTTCCCTTGAACGTTTTTTTCGTGCCGACGGTCTGCCAAAACACGGTGGATCCGGTGCACGACGGACGCGACGTATGTCCATACGTCGCGATCCGTCGGCAATACAAGTCAATAGGCAAAAAACGCATCTGGTGAGCACATTTGCAGGATCCTTTTTTTGCCCAAAACGACGGATTGCGACGTACGTCACATGACGCAAGTGTGAAAGGGGCCTTAGACTCTCATCCGAACCTGCTGATGATATTATGAGGTTTAGCCTACAGTTTCCTAAAAAAACACAGAACACTCGGCAGAGTGAGCGTACTCCTGTGTATAGAAGAGACGGCTACCGACTGAACCATGATTCGGCTGACAGCCATCTAATGTTTGTGGCCGAGTGAAAAGCAAAGTTAAAGGGATGCTTTCAGCACAGAATGACTGTTGAACCAATTACAGGCGCTCAGTGCATCATGGCCATACACTTGAAGTTGTCCATTACTTAGACAACTTTTTCTCATCCCCCACTTTCGGCCCTGATAAAATAAGAAAGCTTATACTCTCCTCCTGTGCTGGTGCAATTCCCATGGTGTCGACACTCGCTCTCCCTGGGGCTCCCATGGTGTTGTTGTGACACGTGACATTGGTGCTGGCGTCACTGTCCCTACATCCTGTCAAATTGAACATGAAGAGGAAGTGAGAGATCAGTTGCAGCCCATAAAATTTAAATTTAAAATAAAAAAAAAAATTGACAATTATGGAGGGGTGCTCTTGGTACAGCAATGGTATTCTCTCTTTAGGCTGAATAATGCATTCCTAATTTATAGTCGTGACCTCCAGTGTGTGCTTGTATCATGATGAAGTGTGAAGAATGATCTCTATCTGCTGGCGAGAATTAAAACTCTGACTTCAGATTTATACTGTGTAGCTGTACTTACCCTGCAATACTGGCAGCTTGGGAGTGGTGTAGATGGAGGAATACACCTGATAGTATGAGGCTCAAAACAGCCGAGTATCAAAATCTATTTTCTCATGCAGTCTCTGTACTTGTATGTAAACCGAACCACATCCTCCGTGTGGAGAGGTAAAAACGCTCTGGAAATATATTCTTTTCAGTCAGTGTACTGACTTTAGTGGTGAGATAAAGCCAGAAATGTAACTGCACGTGTCATTGCATCTAGGATTGTGTCTGACTGCAAACTACTAATTTCCACTATACACTACACTATACTTGGAATGGGTTCACAAGTTTGTTTGTTTTTTGTCGCAACCACGCTGAAATGGAGATTGATAGCAATGTGGGGAAATGCTGTTGAGTTGCAAAACCGTACAGGTGATCAAACAGCTCTGCTGCAAGATCTATGGCGGTGTGGTTTCGACACATTGGCTCCAGCGTGTGAACCCAGCATTCGCTAAAACAAATGTGCAAGCTTATTGTTTGGTGTTTGCAGGAAAATTCTTTTAATTTCATTCTTTATTCGGTTTTGAAATCTTTAAAAATAAATTAACAGGTAACTGATTTGCTGCAGAAAAAAATCTACAACAAATCCGATTAAATGGGCAGGAATACCGGCAGAAGCTTTAATTCACACTGAATAATGCAGATTTCCTTTTTTATTTTGCGGATTTTAAAACAGCAGTTTTGTTTGAAAAGGCAAAATCGGAAACCACCATACCCACTTTTTTTTTTTTGTTGTTATATAAATGCTCACTCGTGTGATCCGATCGATCACTTCATTCTGGCCTCAAGCAGCATGTGATCACTGTGGTTCCTGACATTTTTAATGCAATAATGCTCTATCCATATCTACTTGAGATTGTTGAAGGATAGAAAGTGTTTTTGTTTTTTTTGGTTTTTTTTTAAACTTACCGTAGATTTTCTCATCTCCCTGCTCTATTCTGCAGTTGACAAAAAACGGACCTTTCTTTCAATCATGAACATCCCTTTTCATCATTTTTCACATTTTTATGTTAAATTCTTACACATGTAAAGTGGTCAGACTAGACCCACCGAGGCAAGTCACAGAATTCTAGAGCAAATCTTCATACTGAATTAAGTTTATTTTTTTAGCAATTTTTTTTTCTCAATGTTTGTTTCATTATTGTAAAGATGCCTAATTATTATTTTTTCTTTCCACAGATAGTTTAAATCCTTATACAATGAAATTGTCTTTCTATACCTTCCCCAACCTGTGAAACCCGTGTCCTGGAGGAGATGGTTCACCTGTTCTTTTTTTGTACTCTGATTATCAATGCCTTGCAATGATTGAATAGTTTTGGGTGTTTTAAGCAGCATTACAGGTTTTATTCTGATATTTTTTGAATCATTTTTTAGTGTTTGAATACGATGCACAAGTTCAGTCGTCTGTAATACATGAGAAATAAAATATCTCTGCTGGCATTGTGGGTTTTGAACATGGCCCTGTTGGCAAAGAGGAAGGAAGAAGTTACCGCGTGGCTGTTGCTATAACAGCACCCAATGTGTAGTGCATTAGTAATACAAGTGCACATGTGGCCCCAAGGGAGGAATGCTGCTCTTATATAATCATGTCGGTATGGAAGCCAAATTTTGGATGGGATTTACAAAGCAAAATAATACAGAGAACAGTTGGTGACATTTACAAAGTAACATTCTCGTGCAAATTGCACAAAAATTGTCATGATGTGCATCAGTGTGTAGTGGAGAGATGTCTACAATATCTAGAGATTTCCTATTTAGCTCACTCTGTGTTCCCCTAATTTGTAAATCTCCCCTGATATATTGCACCATATAGATGCTATATGTATGTGTTCATAAAGAAATGCATTTCTCCAACCTTTAGCCACAGTCCCTGAGTTTAAAGTGGTTTAAGACTCCGTTTTCTGGGCCCACAGGAATGCTTGTGTTTTTATATAAAAAAAAAAATAAAAATAACTGTGCTATACTTGTATTCCCTGGGTCCAGTGACCCTGCTGCTTCGATCTTAGAGTCTTTGATGTAAATTTTACGTCATGACTCAATCGATGCAGCTCATCACTGATCCGCACCTTTCAACATAAACAGGAATTCGTGGAATGGCATCATTGGACCTGGGAAGGGAAGTTAGTTTTTGTTTTTTATTTTCTGCAAGTGCAACCCTAATAAAAGTGTCATTCCTGCCCCAGCCCCTTTAAATAATTACTGATAACATAGATCTCCTTTACAACTGATTTTAGCAATTATTTTATGTTAATCACAATACCGCACACAAGCTTCTCCAGATCCTATTGCGGAAGGATTGTATGAGACTGCACGAGCCATTAATCTAATAGAGATCACAAGCAGCAGAGCAGGGGCTGTCAGATTCCATGTGTGTGTATGTGGAGATCACCTCTCCAAGCATCGATTCTAGAGGCGCTGACCACACAATGCATACAAGGACAAATAGAGAGTAACACATATTTTTCAGAGAGAAATAGCTTCTGCATGAAATCAAAGGTGTATGGAGGAACATTAGAGGCCTTATCGACTTCAATAGCTGCCCTACTGCATTTCTGTACAAAACTGCGAACTCTGTGCTACAGTGACATGTAAAAATTTGGGCAACTCTGGTCAAAATTACTGTTATTGTGAACAGTTAAGCAAGCTGAAGATAAAATGATCTCATTTTTATTTTTTCATATTTTTACATTTTAAAAATGACAAAAAAGGAAAATGTCGATGCTATAGTTTGGGCACCCTGCATGGTTGGTACCTAGTAGCACCCCCTTTTGAAGTATCACAGCTTGAAAATGCTTTTTGTAGCCAGCCAGGAGTCTCAATTTTTGTTTGAGGGATTTTTATCCATTCTTTCTTGCGAAATTCACCCAGTTCTGTGAGATTCCTGGGGCGTCTTGCATGCACTGCTATTTTGAGGTCTAGTCACAGATTGTCAATTATCAGATGAGGGGACTGTGACAGGCATTGTAAAACCTTCAGCTTGCGACTTTTGAGTTAGTGTATTGTGGATTCTGATGTGTGTTTAGGATCATTATCAATTTGAAGAAGCCAGCCTCTTTTCAACTTAAGCTTTTTTTTTTTAATCAGATTGTGTTATGTTTGCATTGAGAATTTGTTGAAATTTAATTGAATCAATTCCTCCCTCTATCGGTGAAATGTTCCCCTTGCCATTGGCTGCAATAACAACCACAAAGCATGATTGATCAACCCCAGTGCTTAATGGTGGGCAGGATGTTCTTTTCCTGAAATTCTGTGCCCTTTTTTGTTTTTCTCCACTCATACTTTTTGATCATTGTGGCCAGAGTTTTCTATTTTAACCTCATCGGTCCACAGAATTTGTTTCTAAAATGCATTGGGATTTTTTAGATGTTCTTTTACGTACTTCTGATGCTGAAATTTATGGTTAGGATGCAGGAGTGTGTTTTTTTTTTTCCTGACAACTCTCATGAAGGCCATATTTGTGCATTCGTCTCTGAACAGTAGAACAATGTACCACAACTCCAGAGTCTACTAAATATTTCTGAAGGTCTTTTGCAGTTAAGCAGAGGTTCTGATTTGCCCCTAGCAATCCTACAAGCAGCTCTCGCTGAAATTTTGCTTGGTCTCCCAGATCTCCACTGTTCCTGGTAACTGCAATTTCTTAATTACATTTCAAACTGAGGAAAGGGCAACGTGAAAACGCTTTGCTATGTTCTTATAGCCTCCTCCTGCTTTGTGGGCTTCTTTCATTTTCAGATTGCTAGGCAGCTGCTTAAAGAACCTGCTACTGTTTTTTGGCACAAGATTAGAGGAGACTGGGTTTTTATAAAGCTGGGAAATTTGCATTATTTGGCCTTTGTTAACAATGATGGTGAACAAGTCATAAACCTAACATGCTAATTAAGGTCTGAAACCTTTGGTCAGTTATCTGAGCACACAAATCTCCAAGTGTGCCAAAACTTTTACATCCGCCCATTTCCTTTTTGGAATTGTAAAAATGACTTTTTTTGCTTAAAATACAACGGAAATGTGCCATCTTTAATTTTAGGTCTATTAGAGATAATTTCATCAACTTGCTTAACTGTTCACAACAACAGTAATTTTGACCAGGGGTGCCCAAACTTTTACATGCCACTATGTATATATTAAACCCGATTTGTACTGCATAAAATACAACACTTATTTTATATCTGCCAAATTTCCCAGTCGCATCCACTTATAAATTATTTGCGGTTTATATAGAAAATTTTCTATATTTGAGTGTGAGCCATGCAGATATTAGTTTAGTCGTGATTTAAGAATATTCTTTCCTTCAATTACAAGATTAGCATTAGAAACTTTTCAGTTTTTAATAAAATGGTCTTCCCTATTAGGATCCTTCTCCTTTTCATTATCCATAGAGGAATGCTGCAAAAAGGATGTATTAATTCCAAGGTTACATCATCCATTATGTTCATAGAATCCATCTGACAACATTTTAGAACATGTTTTCTCAGATCTGTAACTGAAAAGGAGCATAAGAAAATTTATTCTTAAGAGTTCGTGGTTTGTTTGTTTTTTTTAACATTCCATGGATTTTTATTTTCTCTGCACTCACAAGATCACGGTTTACATGGCCCATTTTTATTTTCCAGCATCTTGTATAATGATCCTTTCCATTTGATTGAGTTCTATAAATGCACATACATGCCAGAAGTTGCCCATTCTAGATACTTTTAGCACGATATTCTAACAAAGACAATTGTAGTTCCATTTGACCCTTCTCATAAGTTAATTGTGCAAATAAACAGACTACTTGCAACTATACTTCCTTAACAAAAAAACAAAACTTCAAATTGCTGCATTATACACCCATAAAAGAAATGAATAGGGCATGAGTTCCAGGGACTTCTGGATCTGATCATTTTTTTCATACTTTTTGTTATTGCATTGTGATGAGGAGCTGCCTCTTATGTTCTAACCACAAGTTTTATTTTTGTATGTTCCATAATTCTTCATAGAATTCCCACTTGTGTTTATTTCCCGATTGCTATATTACATGTGATGTATAGCTTTAGTTGAACTGATAATGCATTGAATAAATGTGGACTAGGTGTTTTCTTTTTAATTGTGTGACTTTATCTATCTGCAGTGTTTAGGCACTTTTACTACCATATACTATATAGTTAAAATGAAAATATTTTATGCTGTCATATCTGCCTGGACCATTCTTCAAACAAAAATTGTAGGGTAAAAACAAAAAAAAAAATGTATGAAAATTAGAAGAGAAATGCTAATCCTGAGGTAAAGTAGCCATTTACCATTTCACAAAAATGTTCAGAAGCTGTGATATTGAATACGGCAGTAAGTGCCAATAGCTCTTCTGGCAAGTCACAGCACTAGTGTCTCTAGCAGGCAAAGCCAATCCATATTCAGTGTCATGTGGGGTTTCTCTTAACACATGGTAAACAGCGTTTCTAGAAGACAGTATTAGTGATGCAGGGAAACATTAATAACCTAACGAATAGTATACAATTAAGTCAGTTTTTTACTTTATGCTTTATTAAAAGTGGAAATTTAGAGGTTGAGGGGATATGTTCACACGACTGTATAAAATTTTGGTCCAAGTACTATCGGTGAAAAATAAGAACTGACCTTATTCATACAACACTAGGGCCAATTTTATTTTTCTTCTTAATTGGGCTGTTCAAATGACAAGTGACCTTTCACAACAGCACTATAGGGAGGTTGAGTCCAGGCCCCATTAAGGACTGCAAACACAGAGATTAAATGCCCATCGACTATGATGTACTATCCCATCACTGGGAATTAAGTCCTAGGTCACCTCGACAGGATAGTAAGTCATACGAGATTAAGTAGTTAAACTTCATATACTGAGTCCCAGCCCCCATATCCAGTAACAGATCAGCTTCCCCCTCTTCAGGCAGGCTACAGACCAGTAAGACACAGGTCTCTGTCATGATGGATGAGCCTTCAACATATTAACATGGAATACTTTCTGACGCTTTGCATGTTCATCTAGGGTCACCACATAATTAACATCATTTAGCCGCTTGTGTATAGTGTATGGTCCCTCCCATGTGGCCTGTAATTTATTCTGTAACATAGGGACTAACACCCAAACCTTCTGCCCCTCCTTGTAGGCCCTCAGTCTGGCATTAGTCGTACCAGACCTTCTGGTTGATTTGGGCCTAGGTCACATTCTCATGGGCCAGGTTGCTCCGTTTTTTGCATTCTTTCCCTAAGCCGTAGTACATATTCAACTACTGAGACTCCCGTAGTTTTGGGGTCACCCTCCCAACAGTCCTTAATCAAGTGGCCCCCTGACCCTCCTCCCATAAACCAGTTTGAAGGGGAAGAATCCTGTAGATGCCTGGGGTACCTATCTGTACGTAAACAGATGGAAGAGGTACCGCTCCAAGTCTCTCTCTTCACTCTCCACCAGCATTTTGAGCATTTGTTTTAATGTTACGTTAAAACGTTCACACTGGCAGTGGTATCAATGTGGCTTTCTGTTTATTCCTGGACTTTACAACTCTGAAAAACTACATATGATGGACAGTAATTGGCTATTCTGTCCCCATCTTGGGCCAATAAAAGTTGTCAGGCGAGCTTTAGGGTATGTGCACACGTGAAGAAAACCGGAAATTTTCTGCAAGAAATCCGCATTTTTTTTTTGCGTTTTTTTTTTTCCGTTTTTTTCGCGTTTTTTTAAGCATTCTGCAAGCGTAATTAGCTTGCAGAATGCTAAAGTTTTCCAAGCGATCTGTAGCATCGCTTGGAAAACTGACTGACAAGTTGGTCACACTTGTCAAACATACTGTTTGACAAGTGTGACCAACTTTTTACTATAGATGCTACTTATGCAGCATCTATAGTAAAAGATAGAATGTTTAAAAATACTAAAAAAAAATGGTTATACTCACCCTCTGCAGACAGCCGATCTCAGCGGCGTCCGTTCCTATAGATGCCGGTGTGGTTCAGGACCTTTGATGACGTCGCGGCTTGTGATTGGTCGTGTGACCGCTCATGTGACTCACACGACCAATCACAAGACAGCGACGTCATCACAGGTCCTGAACCACACCGGCATCTATAGGAACGGAAGAGAAAGCATGCACCGGAGAGGCTGGAACACTTCGGGGGCCATCAGAGGGTGAGTATATCACAATTTTTTATTTTAATTCTTTTTTTTTTTTTTTTTACCAATTATATGGTGCCCAGTCCGTGGAGGAGAGTCTCCTCTCCTCCACCCTGGGTACCAACCGCATATAATCTGCTTACTTCCCTGTGCGGGAAGTAAGCAGATCAATGCACTCCTAGGTGTGCAGAATCCCCGCAATTCCGCATTTTTAATGAACATGTTGCTTTTCTTTCCGCGATGCGATTTTTTCGCGGAAAAAAATGCAACATTTGCACAAAAAATGCGGAATACCCTGTAAATAATAGGAGGCATATGTTAGCGTTTTTACGCGTTTTTATAGCGAAAAAACGCGAAAAATCCTGAACGTGTGCACATGGCCTTAGTCTTGTATTCCAAGGTGTCCAGCCAGAGGAATTTCATGAGCAATTCTCAATAACTGTTCCCTAAATAGATAAGGAACGACCAGACACTTTTCACAGTTCCAAGGTTCTGTAGTATCTGTGGGGAGTGTGTCTATACAGTCTACCCTGCTCCCAGAATATTCTCTTTGTCAGAAGCAGCAGGGGGTTGGTCTGCAAGACATCTGAGCTTCTCAAGACAGCTCTCTGCAGGGCCTCCTGGAAGCTCTGACTGTCAGTCTGCAGGCCCTGGCCTAGTGTGACTGCCAGTCTCTGGTCTGAAGCTGAGTCTTCAGTGTCTGTTAGCAGGGACATTGGTGGGTCTGCCATGTGAGGATGCTCCTGGGCCATAGTATGGCCCTCCTGTTCTGGCAGTTCTGTCTGAGACTCATCCTCTAATATCTGGGGTTGAGTCTGAGCCGCAGCCTGACTCCGGGTCACAGCGGCCACATACGTACATTCCTAGGCATTGGTACAATTTCCCCCTCGCAAGGGATCTCAGGTGGGTCATTTGCTTCCACCTTCTATGTAGCATTTAATTGCAATGGAGGAAAATAGTGGGACACCATCCTCCCCAAGTCTGTGCCTAGCAACACATTGGTGGGATTAGCCTCTGATACTCCCACTTCTCTGTCCTCACCCTGCTTCCCATTCCAGGTATACACGGGTCATGGGCAGGGCTGACCCCTCCAATCCCGGTTACAGACATTGTCTTTCCTGGTATGATATAGGCAGGGTTTACCATTGCTGGATGCACCAGAGTCTGAGACCAATGGTGACTTTATTGTCAACAGTGACAGATTGACAGTTCTGACTAGTGCTCGCATCAGAGCCGGCCACAAAGAGGACAGAAGGTGGGGGCCCAGATGGCATTGTAGTTGGGCGGTTCTCCCTATGAGGGCAGACCGCGCTAACATGTCCCACTTTGTTGCAGGAGAAGCATCAGCGTGCATCGCCTAAAGAATGTCTAGTCCCTGGGATCCCATAGGAGGTGGGCTTGGACAGCACTGGTGATCGGCCGGCAGAGGGAGAAGGGTCCCCGTTTGGCTTGCCTCCCTTCCAGCTGAATCCCAATGGCTTCCGCACCTCAGTCATCCTGTTAGCCACATAACAGTCTGCAATCTTTGCAGTCTGATCCGCAGTTTGTGGCTCTCGATCACACACAAATTGTCATACATCCATGGGGCACTAATGAAGAAATTGATCCATGACTATAAGATCTGTTAAGTCCTCAAAACTGTTAACAGAAAGTCCCCTGATCCATTGGTGGAACGTGGTCCTCAAAGTGCTCACGAAATCCGCATAGCTGTCAGTTGATGCACGTTCCGTAACTTTCTCTGACATGTTTCGGGGGTTAGGTTGTATTTCCTGATCAGGGCCTCTTTTATGACCTCATAGTTCCCATCTAGGTCTGGTGGGAGGCCAGCAAAAACTTTCAGGGCTTTGCCTCTCAACCCTGGGGTTGGATACCTCGCCCACTACTCACAGGGTAGATGGTATTGCCTGCCGGTTTTTTAAAACCTCCGAAGGAAAGTATCTAAGTCCGTATCATCCATCACAGGGAAATTGTCCACACGTGGTCTCCTTGGATTTATGTCCTGGGAGGGGGTTAGCTGAAGACAGTCACCCCTTTTCTTTCTGAAGCTTGAAAGCGCTCTCCTCCCGGCGTTCTGCAGCAGCAGCCTCTCTCCTCCCGGTCCTGGCGTTCTGCAGCCTCTCGGTACTGTAGAATAAGCTGCAGGCACAGATTGGGATCACTCGTTCCCAGCTGTTGTAAGGCCATTTGTAAAGTCCATAGGCTCCTCAGCACTGGCATTACTGGCACTTCCAGAAGGTATCTCCGGTGCAAGAGCTGGCATTGCTGGGTCTCTCCGAGGCAAACTCTCCTTGCCCAAATGCTCCAGTACTTTGCTCTGTGTCCTGCTCGACCAAGGCACGTATCAGCAGTTCCTTGGATTTGTCGTCTGTCTCTATTACTCTCTGCTTACAGAGGTCGGTCAGAGCCTCTTTGCTCTGCTTCTTGTACTGGGCTGCCATATCAATGAGCAGCCTTTGCCAAATAAAAGATAGAAAAGAAAGACGGGGAAGGGAAGCTGTTTGCAAGTATGTCTAAGTAAGCACGGAGTTGAACCTTGTAGAACTGGTGTGCTCCTCGTAAGGATGCCAATTCTTTAGTACAGGGAATAAATGCTTAAACCATGCACTAATGCTCTAATAGAAATTATTCTGTCTCACCGCTCTGCCACCAATTTGTCACGTACCCGCTTCTCAGCGCGTGACTTGGGGTTGCACCTTCAAGGGTTAATCTATCTCCTCTCCAAGAGTCCAGCATTAAACCTCTGTCCTATGCTGCAATGGAAGCATAATTTACACCTCGACACAGTCCGCACACCCTGCTCATACATGCTGCCACCACTCACCGAACACACGGGCGATGAGTTCTGGAAATATTACTACTACTGTCTGCCAATCAGCAGGGTCACACACTTTAAGGCTATGGATTCTTTAGAGCATACAAGGTCCAAACTTATTAAAGTTTTAAGCTTTAATAGAAAAGGTACAGTGCTTACAATAAAAGGTATTAAAATTTGGAAATAAGTGACATACAAATATGCAAAACAGATATAAAATAAAAGGGAGACAACTTACAGAAATCTGGTGTTCTGCCCCTGAGGGAGGGGGAAATATGGAACAGATCACACCAGCTCGGCTGTCCCTTACTGTGAACATCTTACTATGTGTACAGGCCTAATTTATAGTTAACTTGGAGTTCAGATTTCTAGACCAGCCTCTCAGGTTAATATTCTAATCTTTGGTTTGTGACTGGATCCTGGCTATTTTGCCAATGAATACATTATTTTTCTTTGAACACTATTCGTGTAATTGGTCTTTCTCAGAGTAAATATACAGTGTCTCTGCAATTGGCATGTCTGTTCAAAGGAGTCAGAAGGTGTGAAGTGTCTCAGCAAGGCCCACTGGGGTGACTGGAGCCAGGAAATTGCCTTTCTCAGGATAACATTTGGTGTGACCTTTGTGAGAGCTGCAGTCTCAGGACAAATGTCAATTACTGCTGGTCATACATATACATATTCCACTACAACTACTAATCGTAAATGTGCTATTTGCTGTATAAAGCTGATTACACTCATAAAATACGGTTATGTCAATGTTGCACTAAAAAGTAAGGGCCCCTTCACACTGGTCGATTCTGCTACGATTACGACGCATTTGCGTCATATTCGACATCGCAGTGCGAGCTCGTAGCCAGCGGTCACACTCTACGATGTTAACGCTTTTTCTGACGTAGTTGCGATGTGAACGTCACGCGTCGCAATCGTACGCTACCCTTCACACCGCCATAGTCCTACGACTCCGAGCGTGACGTATTACCAGCATGGGCGTGCTAAAACGTCACGCCCAATCAGGAGACAGGTATGCGGAAGCCCAACCCACGTAGTCGCATTACGAGCTCGTATGACCGCCGTCACATACTACGATTTCGACCGCCACAGCGGGACATTTACGACGAAAGAAAGTTCTGCTCTTTCTTTCACATCGTACGATGCTGGGCTGCGTCGCAAATCGTAACGCCATGTCACACTTTGCAACCTCGGAACGAGGACGGATAAACGTCACAAATCGAACGCTCGTTCAGACTTTGATTGCACAGTGTGAAGGGGCCCTTAGAGCGGAACAACCTTCCCTAATGGGATAAAAAGGGCATGGTACGTCAGGAGACTCAGACTTCCCTGTCCTCCTCTCAGTCACTTTCTCTTGTACCATCTGATGCCAAGAAGAGGAAAATCATACTAGATGAGGATTCAAATAATATCACTGACTCGATTTCTGAGGATATGATAGAAGAAGGCTTTAATTACTGCTCCCTTTATTTTTCCAAGAAAACAAAATATTTTTTATCTTAGGATATTGAATTTGTGAGAAGCATTAATGGATGTGGAAGAAGTGAAGATAACAGGGGCAGCCCAAGATGAATGGTTTGGTGGGTTAACACCTTCACCTCCCCAAGCCTGTTTTCAACTTTCTGACCAGGCCAAATGTTGCAATTCTGAACAATGTCATTTTATGTGGTAATAACTCTGGAATGCATCAACTTATTCCACAGATTCTGAGACTTTTTTCGTGACATATTGTACTGCATGATAGTGGTAAAATTTATTCTGTGCAACTTGCGCTTATTTGTGGAAAAAAATTAAAATTTGGCGAAAATGTAGCCATTTTTTTAGACTTTAATTTTTATGCCTTTAAATCAGTTATGTGACACAATTGTTAATAAATAACATTTTCCACATGCCTACTTCACATCAGCACAGTTTTTGAAGCATAATTTTTTTTTTTGTTGTTCGGAAGTTATAAGGGTTAAAAGTTGACCAGCATTTTCTCAACAATTCTCAACAATTTCTCAACAATTTACAAAACCATTTTTTTCAGGGACCACATTGCATTTGAAGTCACTCTGAGGGGGCTATTTGACAGAAAACACATAAAAGTGACACCATTTTAAACACTGCACCCATCAAGGTGCTCAAAACCACATTTGAGAAGTTTATTAATAGTGATGAGCGAATATACTCGTTACTCGAGATTTCTCGAGCACGCTCGGGTGTCCGAGTATTTTTTAGTGCTCGGAGATTTAGTTTTTTTTTGCCGCAGCTGAATGATTTACATCTGTTAGCCAGCTTGATTACATGTGGGGGTTCCCTAGCAACCAGGCAACCCCCACATGTACTTATGTTGGCTAACCGATGTAAATCATTCATCTGTGGCAAGAAAAACAATCTCCAAGCACTAAAAAATACTCGGAGGACACCTGAGTGTGCTCGATTAATCTCGAGTAACGAGTATATTCGCTCATCTCTATTTATTAAGCCTTCAGGTGCTTCACAGGAAAATTAACATTTTACCTTTTTTTTTTCACAGAAATGTTACTTTCAGACCCAATTTTTTTTTTTTACAAGGGTAACCGGAAAAAAAATGGACCCCAAAATTTGTTTTGGAATTTCTCCTAATCATGCCGATAAACCATATGTGGGGGAAACCACTGTTTGGGGGGCAGGGCTCAGAAGGAGAGGATCAGCCATTTGACTTTTTGCATGCAAAATTTGCTGGAATAATTAGTGATGCGATGTCACATTTGGAGAGCCCCTGATGTGGGTAAACAGTGGAAACACCCCCCAAAAAGTGACAATTTTGGAAAACTAGACTACTCAGGGAACTTATCTAGATATGTGGTGAGCACAGGTGCTTCATAGTCGTGAAAATTAAATAAAAATTCACACAAAAATGTTATTTTAGCCCCAATTTTTTTATTTTCATGAAAGTAACCGGAGAAAATGGAACCCAGAATTTGTTGTGCAGTTTCTCCTGAGTACGTAGATACTCAATATGTGGTGGTAAACTACTGTTTGGGCCCACGACAGGACTCGGAAAAGGAGTGACGTTTTTGAATGCAGACTTTGATGAAATGGTTTGCAGGTGTCATGTTGCGTTTGGAGAGCCCCTGATGTGCCTAAACAATGGAAACCCTCACAAATCACACTGTTTTGGAAACTAAACCCCTCAAGGAATTTAGATGTGTGGTGTGCGCCTTGAGCCCACAGGTGCTTCTCAGAATTTTACGATGTTAATCTGTGGAAATGAGGAAAAAAAATTCACCCAAAAATGTTTTAGTCCCAGATTTTTTCATTTTCACAAGGATAACAAGAGAAAATGGACCCAGAATTTCGTTGTTCAATTTCTCCAGAGTACAACAATACCACATATAAGGTCGAAAACTACTTTTGAGGCATAGTACACAGCATAGGGCTCCTCACTTGCGCAAGACTCGGATGAGTCTCGCACTGCAATACCCCGGCTCTGCACCTGGCACAGAGTAGCGGAGCGTGCAGCTGCATGTATTCCTATGCGGCCGCACACTCCGATCTGAGTGCCAGGTGCAGAGCCGGGTTTTAAACATGCGAGACTCATCCGAGTTGCTCGCAAGTGAGAAGGAGCCCTTAGAAGGGAAGGAGCGCCACATTGGAGTTCAGATATTGTTAGACTGGCTTGAGGGTTAAATGTCACATTGGCAGAGCATCTGAGGTGCCAGAAGAGCAGAATCCCCCCCTCCTTCATAAGAAACCCCATTTCTCCTTTGCTACATTGGGGGACACAGGACCGTGGGTGTTATGCTGCTGTCACTAGGAGGCTGACACTAAGTTGAGACAAAAAAGGTTAGCTCCTCCCCTGCAGTATACACCCTCATGCTGGCTTCCAGAGACCCAGTTCAAGCTTAGTGTCCGTAGGAGGCACACTGGATTTAAACCTTGTTATTCCGGACGAAGGGGGCGACGGATTCTTTCATGTTCCGATCTCCCCCGAACCAACAACAGGCGAGCATGGGAGTTTCACCTCTCCGTATCCTCTCCTGCGACGTGGGAAGCCACTGCCTGAGCTGACCTTTTTGGGCGACGGGACCCTTTCACGGGCACCGATCTCCCCCCGAGTAACAGACGAGCACTGGTGTGTTACCTCCAGTATCCTCTTCTGCAGCCAGGCCTTTTATTGCCGGACATCTGCCCTGCCCACGAGGTTTCACCCTCGGCTGTACAGAGGCACTATTCCACTGTGGCGTCCGTGCAGCCCCCACTGCATCACCACTGAAAAAGAGCGGATGATGGAAGGAGGTGGACAGTTCCTCTCCACCCCCCTTTCATGGGGATGGTGGATGGAGGCTCCCCCAACCCTGCACCGTCCCATGTAGCCCTGGCACCTTTATGGGGTAAGTGCAGATGGCGTGCGCCCCTGCCACTGGGTATGGCCTAGGGGTCGTTTTTTTCTATGGTGGTCACCTTTTCTGGGGGGCTCCTTAGTGGCAGGATCCTTTACAGTGCGCTGCGATTCTTTTCCCCACGGTCTGCGGGTGCGCGCCAGCCGAGGCCAGAAATTTAGTCCCTGGCTTCAGCCCTTGCTAGGCCGCACTCTGGTAGGCTCCGCCCACTCCACGCATCACTCCTACGGCCCCGCCCACGCTTCTGGCGCTTCTCGCTCCCTGTGAGACTACACTTCAGGGTCTCGGCAGCCATCTTCCCCCTGCAGCACGCAGCGCCGGCCGGTATTTTCTCTCACCCCCACGGAGGATCTTCCTTCTCCACTCAATTGCGGGGCACAGGACCGGGTAAGGAGACGGCTCTATCTGCTTCCCTGCAGCGCTACCCCTCAGCTTCCTCATAGCAGCTCTGTGCATTACATTGGGGTACAACATGTCCCAGTCAAGGGGTAAAAAGGTCACTAAGGTTCATACCACCTTTTTCTCTGCTTGTACCACCTGCCAGGCTCCTCTTCCCAGGCCTCAGAGCTCCCCGTTCTGCCCAACCTGTGATGCCCAATGTGCCCAAGAGCCCTCCGCCGTTACCGACCCCAGTGCTCCTAGCCCCCCTGAGTGGGCCACGTCCCTGTCCCAATCCGTGGCCTCGCTAGCTAAGGCAATTGAATCCCTTCATGACCCCTCTGGGGAGTGGGGCGTTCGTTTTCCTGGGTTAAGAGACCCCTCTACTACAGGGGAATCATCGGCCAGCAGGGGCCGCTCTCTCCCACAGGAGGTTCGGACATCCACAAAACGGATCAGCACTACCTCTCCCGATCATTCACCACGCCATTCAGCCTCTAATAGCTCCACTTCTCGCTCACCCTCTCCAGGGGCTAGAAGCGATCACAACTCTGAGTATGAGTCTGAGGCGTCCATGGACCCGGATTCTCCGGAGTTCCGTTCAACTGTTGACTCCCTCATTGAGGCTGTCAATCATGCGCTAAAGGTTAATGATGACCCTATTTCAGCTCCGGATCATGCAGTTTCCTTCACTAGAAACAAGCAATCCCATAAGGTGTTCGCCTCCCATCCGGATTTTCTAGAGATAGTTAAGAGGCACAGGGAGCGACCGGATAAACGCTTTACGGGCAAAAAGGCTCTGGAATCTAAATATCCTTTTTCCTCAGAGCTGGTTAAGGATTGGACGGAACCACCGCTGGTGGATCTTCCGGTGACGTGTTTGGCTACCAAAACGCTGTTATCAGTACCTGACGGGGCATCAATTTAAAGTCCCACAGAGCGCCTGTTGGATTCCCAGGCGCAATCAGTGTATGAAGCCTCAGGTTCCTCCCTATCCCCTTCCTTCGCTGCGGCCTGGGTCGCCAAAGCTATGGTTTCCTGGGCAGATACTCTGGCACATTCCTTTCAGGACCACGCTCTTCCGGCTGAAGCGGCGGACCTCACCAAACAAATTGCTATGGCAGCAGATTATGTGATGTACGCATCTTTAGACGCAGCAGACTGTGCGGCAACAGCGGCTTCAAACGCTGTCACCATCAGGAGAGCTATCTGGCTTAGAGAGTGGTGGGCGGATTCCTCCTCAAAAAAGTCTGTGATTTCTCTCCCCTTTCAGGGCGGACACCTATTTGGAGAAAAATTGGACCAACTTATTTCCGATGCTACAGGGGGAAAAAGCAAGTTCCTCCCTCAACACAGACCAAAAGCTGCTTTTCAGCGCCCACAGTATTTTCGTTTTCGCCCCTTTCGAGGTGGCCCTTTCTGGTCCAACTCCACTGCATCGTCTAGATCAGAACGATCTACATGCACAGACAGGGACTCTCAGCCCTCTTACAAACCAAATCAGTCCTGGAGAGGAAGACCTAGACAACCCAGAACCAGAGGTTCTAGACCTGCCAGATTTCCTTCACAATGACTCGAGGAGTATTCCAGTCGACACCACCAAGGTAGGCGGACGCCTGCCTCTTTTTCGTCATGTCTGGCTTTCCGTCATCCCCGACGAATGGGTCAGAGACCTGGTGTCATCTGGTTACAAAATAGAATTTTCCGTCTCCCCTCCAGCTCGGTTTTTTCCCTCTCGTCTCCCAAGTTCAAGAGCTCAGTCACGCGCTCTCCATTGCGCCATCGATTCCCTCCGCCAAAACGGGGTCATCGTTCCGGTTCCGGAACACGAGAGATTCAAAGGTTTCTACTCAAACCTCTTCGTCGTACCAAAGAAGGACGGGTCCGTGCGCCCCATCTTGGACTTGAAACTCCTAAACAAGCACGTAAAAGTACGACACTTCCGCATGGAGTCTCTTCGGTCGCGGTCATTTCCTCATTGGAGCGAGACGAGTTCCTAGCATCAATAGACATCACAGATGTTTATCTTCACATCCCAATCTTTCCGCCTCACCAAAGGTTCCTCCGTTTCGCCATCCAAGAGGACCATTTTCAATTCACGGCCTTGCCCTTCGGTCTTGCCACAGCACCCAGGGTATTCACGAAGGTCATGGCGGCTGTCATGGCCATCCTGCACTCCCGAGGAGTGGTCGTGTTGCCATACCTAGACGACCTTCTGGTCAAAGGTCCATCTTTTCATGCCTGCGAAGCAAGTGTCCGCATTACGTTGGATTCCCTTTCGTGCCTAGGCTGGTTAATCAACCTGGACAAATCCTCCCCTGTTCCAGCTCGAAGGATCTCTTTCCTAGGCATGATCCTAGACACGTCCAAGGGACTGATCTTTCTTCCTTGGCCCAAGGCCCAAGCGCTTCAACAGGGGGCCAGGACGCTTTCTCGCCCGCAGTCCATTCGGTTTGCCATGAAGATCCTGGGGAAGATGGTGGCCTCAATGGAAGCGATTCCCTTCGCCCAACTGCATCTCCGTCCTTTACAACAGGCTCTTCTGGACAACTGGGACAGGAGTCCCTTTACCCTCGACCGCCCATGCCCTCTGTCCCCGCGGACCAGGCAGGCGCTCACGTGGTGGACTTTGGAGTCAACTCTCCACCAGGGGAGGTCTTTTCTTCCGATCCATTGGCTGGTGGTGACCACCGACGCCAGTCTCCTCGAAAGGGGAGTGGTGTTTCTCCACCACACTGCCCAGGGGCGTTGGTCGTTGCGCGAGTCAAAACTTCCCATAAACATTCTGGAGATCTGTGCTATCAGGTTTGCCCTGAGACATTTTCACCCTCTGCTTGCGGGTCTCCCAGTCCGAATAGTCGGACAATGTCACAGCTGTGGCGTACATATACCATCAAGGGGGCACTCGCAGCAGGGCAGCGATGCAGGAGGTCACACACATCCTCCGTTGGGCCGAGGACAACCACTCCACCATTTCCACGGTACACATTCCGGGTGTCGAGAACTGGGCGGCGGACTTTCTCAGCCGTCAGGGTCTCGCCTCGGGAGAGTGGGAGCTCCACCCAGAGGTTTTTCATCAAATCTGCCTTCGCTGGGGGACTCCGGACGTGGATCTGATGGCATCCAGGCTCAACGCCAAAGTCCCCAACTTCATAGCGCGTTCTTGGGATCCCCGGGTCGATGGGGTGGATGCTCTGATATTCCCATGGCACTGGTTCCGATTCCCATACGTGTTCCCTCCACTTCCTCTGTTACCGAAGGTGATCCGAAAAATCAAGATAGAGGGGATTACAGTGATCCTTATCGCCCCGGATTGGCCGCTGTCATGGTTCCCAATGGCAAGGGAACGTAAAAAACACATAAATAACGAACGAGCTCTCGGGTGATGGAAACTCGAGTTGACCGTGAGCTAAATCTACCACACAACTAACAGTAGCCAGGGAGCATACCTACGGCTTCCTATATGCCACGCGCCAGCCGGAGGACTAACTACACCTGGTAGAGGAAGAAACAGACCTGGCTTACCTCTAGGGAAATACCCCAAAAGATGATAGCAGCCCCCCACATGTAATAACGGTGAATTAAGAGGAAAAGACATACACAGTATGAAAGTAGATTTAGCAAAGAGAGGTCCACTTACTAGATAGCAGAAGGATACAAAAGAGGACTTCACGGTCAACTGAAAACCCTTTCAAAAACCATCCTGAAATTACTTTAAGACTCCTGTGTCAACTCATGACACAGGAGTGGCAATTTCAGCCCGCAAGAGCTTCCAGCTACAGAGAATTACAAAAACTGCAAACTGGACAAAAGGTACAAAACAAAAGGACAAAGTCCACTTAGCTGATCAGCAGACTAGTAGCAACATGAACATGAATAGAAGGAACATGCAACCGAAGGCTCTGGTTACAATGATGACCGGCAAGGAAATGACTGGAGAGCAAGGCTAAATAGGAAACTCCCAAACACTGATGGAAGCAGGTGAACAGAAGAAGCAAAGTGCAAACAAGCCACCAGTACCACCAGCAACCACCAGGGGAGCCCAAAAAGCGGATACACAACAGGCCGCGTCGCGCATGGTATGCGGAACTGGTGCATCTCGTATCTGACGTTCCCTGGCAGTTGCCAGACCGCCCAGATCTACCATCAGAGCTCAGGGGCCCTACGTTTAACGGCGTGGCTGTTGAAACCTGGATCCTAACTCAAGCAGGTTTCTCCCAGCAGGTCATTTCCACCATGATCAGAGCTCGCAAGACGTCTTCCGCTCGCATCTACCACCGCACCTGGAAAGCCTTCTCTTGGTGCAGACTCCGCGGTCGTCCCCCTCTCGTTTTCTCCATTCCCTTCCTTCTGGAATTTCTCCAGTCCGGCTTGGATTCCGGCCTAGCCCTCAGTTCCCTCAAGGGCCAGATTTCAGCGCTGTCTGTGTTGTTCCAGTGTAAGATTGCTACTAACTCGCTAGTCAGGACCTTCATTCAAGGGGTCTCCCACGTGGTTCCCCCCTACAGAATGCCACTGGAGACCTGGGATCTCAACTTGGTCCTGAGCGTCCTTCAGGAACCTCCGTTTGAACCTCTGCAAGACGTCCCACTATCTATTCTCTCTTGGAAGGTGGCCTTCCTTGTGGCGATAATGTCTATCAGGCGCGTCTCGGAGTTGGCTGCTCTTTCCTGCCGGGTGCCCTTCCTTTCCTTCCAGCAGGACAAAGTAGTCTTGCGCCCATCCCCCGCTTTTCTCCCTAAGGTGGTGTCATCTTTTCACCTCAATGAAGATATTATTCTTCCCTCCTTCTGTACACAGCCAAAACATAGGGTCGAAAAGGCCCTTCACACTTTGGACGTGGTACGGGCTCTCAGGAGGTACGTCTCTAGGACTGCCTCTTTCCGTAAATCGGATTCCCTCTTTATCCTCCATGAGGGTCACAGGAAGGGTTCAGCCGCATCTAAGGCTACGATAACCAGATGGATCCGATCGGCTATCCAAGAAGCTTATCGGGTCAGGGGCAGGCCCATCTCGGCGGGGGTTAGAGCTCACTCTACTCGGTCAGTTGGTGCTTCCTGGGCCATTCGGCACCAAGCGTCGGCGGAGCAGGTTTGCAAGGCCGCAACATGGTCTAGCCTGCATACTTTCACAAAGCACTACAACGTCCACACTCATTCTTCCACGGATGCGGCCCTTGGCAGACGTATTCTGCAGGCGGCCGTTGTGCATTTCTAAGTCAGATGGTACTCAGAGTTAATTGGTTGTATTGTTTCCCACCCAGGACTGCTTTGGGATGTCCCATGGTCCTGTGTCCCCCAATGTGGCGAAGGAGAAATAGGGATTTTTGTGTACTCACCGTAAAATCCTTTTCTCCGAGCCACTCATTGGGGGACACATCACTCATCCTGTTAGCCTTACGGCTCGTTACCTTTTTGGTTCTTGACTTTTTCTGACATGTTATACTCTAATGTTATGTATTATATTGTTATTAATCTCCTACTGCTTTTGCACTGAACTGGGTCTCTGGAAGCCAGCATGAGGGTGTATACTGCAGGGGATGAGCTAACCTTTTTTGTCTCAACTTAGTGTCAGCCTCCTAGTGACAGCAGCATAACACCCATGGTCCTGTGTCCCCCAATGAGTGGCTCGGAGAAAAGGATTTTACAGTGAGTTCACAAAAATCCCTATTTTACCAACTACACTTCAATTACTTAATATAGGGGTGCAGTGATCATACTGACAACACATGTGGGTCATGGAATTTTATACCATTGGGTTGTGAAGAAAAATATGAGCATGTTTTTTACCACCAAAATTTTGTTTAAGCCCCAGATTTTATATTTTCACACTGGGAAATGGGTAAAAATGGCACCAAAATTGGTTCCACAATTTCGGCTGAATGTAGAAATACCCAATATGTGGAGCGCTATTTTCATCCCAGAGCGCAGATTGTCTTAGAATAGTTTGTGGACTCTATACACAGAGCCCCTAATTGTTGGAAGAGCAGAATCCCCTGTCAAGTGACCCAATTTTGGAAATTATACCCCTTTGGGAATTTTTCTACAAGTGTAGTGACTATTTTGACTCCATGGGTGTTCACTAGAAACAAGCAGCAGTGAGTAAAAATTGCAAATTGCCGTTATAGTAACCAGTACGTGGTAGTCAGGGCCGGCGTCAGCACCCGGCATATCTGGGCAAGTGCTGGGGCCCTGGCGAGACAGGGGGACCCATTCAGGGCCGGCTTTAGGGGCAGGTAGCTGCCTATGGCCCCCCCCTCACATCACGCAGTTGCTATGGGGCCCCTGTGAGGCAGGGAGACCCGCCTGTCGCCAGCACCAACTCCCCCGCCGCCGCATTGAACTATACCGGCGTCTGCCGGTAAAGTTCAAAGCAAATGATGGAGGAGAGAGCGTTCCTGATGCTCCCTCTCCCATCATTCCCCACTCTGACACTGCCGCTACTGGTGCGCGATGACGTCATTGCGCACTTGCTGTGTGTCAAGCAGTGCAGCGGCAGCCACCAAGACCGGAGCAGGGAGCAGCGCGGGCACGTTGAGAGGTGAGGTGTTTTTTTTTGTAACTATAACTGAGTACTGGACTATGGGGCCATTCTTGGGGGGAGGGGGGCTGTGCTGTATACTACATGTCTGTGCTATATACTACATGGCTGTGTTATATACTATATGGGCTGTTATATGCTACGTGGGCTGTGCTATATACTACATGACTGTCTATATACTACGTGGGCTGTTATATACTATGTGGCTGTGCTATATACTATATGGGCTGTTATATGCTACGTGGGCTGTGCTATATACTACATAGCTGTTCTATATACTTCGTGGGCCGTGTTATATAGTACGTGGGCTGTTATATGCTATGTGGCTGTGCTATATACTTCATGGCTGTTCTATATACTACGTGGGCCGTGTTATATACTACGTGGGCTGTGTTATATAATATGTGGCTGTGCTATATACTATATGGGCTGTTATATGCTACGTGGGCTGTTATATACTACATGGCTGTGTTATATGCTACGTGGCTGTGTTATATACTACGTGGGCTGTGTTATATACTACATGGCTGTGTTATATGTGATCATGAATCGTGGTATGTGTTAAAGGGGGGGCCCACTTAGACTCTTTCGCCCGGGGCCCTCAAAAACCTGGAGCCGGCCCTGGTGGTAGTGACCAGTACATCCTCCTGGAGACAAGCAGCTGTAAATTGGGCAGGCTATTCTCGCTACAGAAATGCCAAACATATGGACGCTAAATATGGTTTAGGTACACTGTGGGGTTCAGAATAGAGAGGGGCATTTGAATTTGGGAGCACAGAATTTGCTGGATTTCTTTTGGAGGCCGAGGAGCCATTTTGCTTTTCTCAAGCCTTTGTGCTACCAGTAACGTGGAACCTATATTTCCATTGAAAGATGACGGACATGAATGGGGACTTTTTTGTGTGGAGTGTTTTGAAGCTTTTGTTAGGAATATATTACATAAAGTTTGGTATCTATGCTGAGCACTTACATTGGGGTTTCCATCTAAATCTCCGAATGACGTGACAGATGAAACTCCCGAGGGATCCAAACACTATAATGAGGCAGCAGAGTTACTCTGGACTCCGTCTGGCCTCTGTTCAGTGTTGTCCTTTTCAGAGGTGCCCAAAACTGGTTGAAGGCACTTTTATGCACGCCAAAAAAGATGGACTCCGCCTGATCATAGGTCACACGGCTTCCACAGTGCCTTCCATGTGCCTCATTATAGGGAATCTTCCTCAGGGGTTTCTGTCTAAATCGCGTATTTTAGAGATTTACACGGAAACCCCAGTGTAAGGGCTCATTTCCACATGTGAGGCTCACGTCCGTATCTCGCATGTGGAAACCAAGCTGTGGAGCCGGCACTCCAGAGCGGAGCGTGCGGCCGCATAGGAACACATGGAGCTGCACAGCTCCGCTCCAAAGTGCCGGCGCCAGAGCTTGGTTTCCACATGCGAGATACGGACGTGTGCCTCGCATGTGGAAATGAGCCCTAAGCCTGGTGAGCCGAGCCTTACTTTGGGAGGCAGAATGAAAAAATTAACAGCAGGTGAAGAATTGGTTTTATTTTTTGCACCATTCCTCATGTGATATAAGTTGTTAGACAACTTTATTCTTCAGATTGGTGTGATACCAGTTTTACATTTTTTTATGTTTGGCTGCTGTCACACTAAAGGACACTAAAAAAAAGTCTGAAAATGGCACCGGCCACACATGTCAGAAGGTGCCAGATGAAAATATATCATTACCTGAACCAAAGATATTCAAGAAAAGGACTAGCTATCGTCCTCTACAAAACCATCCCTTTAATACAGAGGTATGTATTTCTGAGGGAGTGCAGGGCACAGGTGCAGGCTTCTGATGCCATAACTGATGCTGATGGAGGGGTTTTTTTTACACTAAGGACTGGAGGCATGGATTTCCTCCAGGCACCGCACGCCCCGGAATCTAGAAGAAATCATTAACATAAAGAATATAACATTTCTCCACGACAAGACCATTAATATGAGGCATACAGGTAGGACTGGTGTAACATTTCTAATACCTGTATTCCCATATTAATAGGTCGTATACATCCCGGGGGTCATAGATTCCCTTTAATACGTTTAGGTAGTCTTCCCTTGTTCCTTTAAGTGGAAGGCAGATGAACAGAAGAGCAGATTAACAGAAGAGCAGTAAGAGGGGCACTAACATTGCCCAAATTAGTTTCTTCAAATCACAATGAACGTCTTATACAATAATACATCCTACATAGGTCGTATTACGCTATGTCAGAACTAGCTAGGTTTATCCGATTACCTAGATGAATGCCTCAAATATCATACAGTTCCTGGCACTTTCTTCCACCTTGTTTGGAGCTGTCCACGAATACTGAGCTTTTTGAAACCATGTCTTTAGATTCTTACATGACAGAATGGGATACCTGATCCCTCTCTACCCCAAAAAATGTTTACTACATATTGATTTGGAGCATGTGAGAGAAGATGCACGCATGCCTTTTTGACAGACTATGTATATTATGTGAAGATGGTGAGAAAGTAGCTGGCGGCTCAAACCCTAACCATAGGATTTTTCTCATTAATGCCATGGTATCCCATAAGAAATGGCTGTATCATCACCGGCATCACCCTGGAAAATTCTACAAAATTTTAGACGCATGGTTGAAAAGTCCTCATTCTGACATAGGGTCCTGTTTATGATACTGATTTTTAATTTTTCAGGAGAGGTAACTCTTGTTCTCAAGGTCATGGCTGAAAATGATAGCACCCTTGAAATTGTTCCATAAAAAAAATGTCTTGCAGAAAATTATTGTGATTACAATTATTTACTTTGTGTTCATTGGAATAACACAAAGAACAGAGGGAAAAAAAGCAAATTGGACATAATTTCACAATAAACCCCAAAAATGAACCAGACAAAATTGTTGGCACCTTTCCTAAATTATGGGTAGACATCTTTGTTGCAAGCATCTAATGTTTGTTTAAACTCATCTATGGCAAGTAAGGGTATGTTTCCACGGTCAGGAAACGCTGCTTTTTTGACGCTGCGCAGAGCTGCAGCGTCAAAAAAGCAGCGTCCAGATGTTCCAGCATAGTGGTGGGGATTTTATGAAATCCCGTCTCCACTATGCGTGGAAACCCGCACGCGGCGGCCCTGCGACTCCGGACATGCTGCGCGTCTTTTCAGATCGCAGCATGTCCGTACACCTTGCGGGGACGCAGCGTCCCCGCAAGGCATATCGCAGGGCCCTATGGGACAGAGCGATCATCCCGGATGTGAAGAGTTAACACATCCGGCATGATCGCGTCCCAGAAAGGGGGCGGGGCCTAGCGCCGAGCGGCTTCGCCGCTGCGGCGATACCGCCGGCCATCCTGAACGTGGAGACATAGCCTAACAGGTATGGACAATATGAAAATCATACCTGAAACTAGCTAAAAAGGGGAGAAGTTAATTAAGTCTGTGTGTGCCACACTAAGCATAGAGAACAGAAAGAGAAGAGAACTGTCTGAGGACTTGAGAACCAAAATTGTTGAAAAATATCAACAATCTCAAGGTTACAACTCTGTCTCCAAAGATCTTGATGTTCCTTTAGCCATGGAGCGCAACATAATAAAGAACCTTACACATGGCACTGTAGCTAATCTCCCTGGACGTGGTAGGCAGAGAAAAATTGATTGAAAGGTTGCAATGCAGAATGGTTCGGATGGTGGATAAGTAACCCCAATCAAATTCCAAAGAAATTCAAGCTGTCTTGCTGACTCAGGGTACATCAGTGTCAGCGAGAACTATCCGTCGGCATTTGAATGAAATGAAACGCTGTGTTTGGACACCCAGGAGGACCCCACTGTTGACACAGACATAAAAAAGCTAGACTGCGGTTTGTCAAAATGTACGTGAGTAAGCCAAATTCCTTCTGGAAAATCATCTTGTTGACAGATGAGACCAAGATAGCGCTTTTTGGTAATGCACATCATTTTACTGTTTACCAAAAATGGAATGAGGCCTTCAAGGAAAAAAATACAATACCTACAATCAAATATCGTGGAGGTTGAAAGATGTTTAGGGGTTGCTTTGCTGCCTGTGGCCTTGACCGTGTTCAAGGAATCATGAAATGTGAAGATTACCAAATGATTTGGTTTCGCAATGTAGTGCCCAGTGTCAGAAAGCTGGGTTTACGTCCTAAGTCACGGGACTTCCAGCAGGACAATGACCCCAAACGTACTTCAAGAAGCAACCAGAAATGGATGGAAACAAGTGGTGGAGAGTTCTAAAGTGGCCAGCAATGAGACCGGATCTAAACCCCATTGAACACCTGTGGAGAGATCTTAGGCTGTGTGCACACGATGCGGATTTAGTGCGGATCAAATATGAGAGACCTAGAACAGTTTACAATAAAAGAGTTCTCCAAAATTCCAGTTGAGAGGTGTAAGAAGCTTGTTGATGGTTACGTGAAGCAACTGATTGCAGTTATTTATTACACAAGGTGTGCAACCAAATATTAAGCTGAGGGTGCCAACAATTTTGTCCTGTCCATTTTTGGGGTTTTATGTGAAATTATGTCCAATTTAACTTTTCTTCTTTGTGTTTTATTTGGGTTGTTCCAGTACACAAAAAGGAAATAAACTTGTGTGTAACAAAACATGTGTAATTGCAATAATTGCAACACTTTCACCCATGACTTAATGTTCTATAAGGATGAATAAATTATATTAATTTAAGTGGAACTAGTACATAGGCACCAAACACATAGATCTTGGCTTTGTTGTCTTCTATGTCAACCTAATTTTTCTACTACTGGAAATTCTTTATATCTACTGTATACTGATTGTTATTCTTGTTCTAATAAAGTTAATGTCTGAATAAAAAAGCATGTTGTAGTCGTGACATCAGATGTATGGTGTGGTGCCAGGAGGCAAGGAGAACTCACTGCTAACAACGGGCACCAGTACTCTGATGGCACAATCAAGAGAGCATAAAATCGAGATAAAAAGGAGAAAGAATGGGAAAAACTAGTTATTTTTTGTAAAAATTTAAACTATTATTTGCACAACTCTAATTGAAATTGGAAACGAAAAGTCACAACTTGATTGTCATCACCTGGTAAACAGATTGGATACTAATCATGGGTTTAAGCTGCATGATTGTGGCTTTAAAATGACTGGAATCAACTACGTGGAAGATCATTGGCTGTTGGTTATAGAGTAACTAAACCTTTACAAGGTTTTTTCTTATCTGAGCGCCCTTATAATTTAAAGCAGTCAACATATATTGAATTTGTACCCCGGTCTGTATCCCTATATATACTCAGCCACTCTGCTCCTTTATGCTCAGCTGTTCACCTCTCGGGGAAAGGGGGTCTTGAGCAATCAGTGGTAGTATCAGGAGTTGGACCACCACCGATCTGCTGTAGATTATAAGGGTACTCAAATATGGAATAACATTGTAAAGGTTAATTTACTTAGCTAGGCCTATCAAATTCTGTGGTTCATTCGGTGCTCAAAGAATACAATGGTATCGACAGCAAAACCCTATTTTCTATTTGATTTTTTTTTATAAAGATTGCTTGTTTGTTGGGTGACTGATGTTTAGAAAGGCTGATAGTAGGGAATGAGCAATCTTCCAAATGCTTGTTCCCGAGTACTGGCTTGTCTAAGGCCTCTTTCATACGTCAGTGTATCCAGTACGTGTGGTGACAGTTTTCACACGTACCAGAGACACATACACACAAGTAGACCCATTCAAGTGAATTCTGTGCACGTCAGTGTGTTTCCACGGACCGTGTGTCCGTGGGCAAAACATGCTGACATGTCTTTTTCAACAGAAGCGCGGGCCACAAAACGCGCCGCACATGGCTGACACACTGGGATGTCATCCATGCGACATGTACCGACGCCTGAGAAGCAGTGGTACAGTAATTGCTGTTCCCTGTCACCAGGTGCTGAAGACGGTGCTCATTATTCTCCGCTCTGCCTGCGGTCAGCACAAGCAGGGGAGAATGATGAGTTATATTCAAGTGAGTACAAAGAGAGCAGGCGGCGGCTGATGGGACTATTACTCCTACAGCCTACACCTGCTGTATTCATCAACTGCCACCTGCGCTATAAATAAAAAATTTGGCGTGGGTTCCCCTTTATTTTTGATAACCAGCCAAGCGAAACTGTCAGCTGTCAGCATTAGCAAGGCTGTTTATCAAGAATAGAGGGATCCCCACGCATTTTTTAAAATTATTTAAATAAATACCTTAAAAAAAAACATCATGGTGTCCCACACGTTTTTGACAACCTACCTTGCTAAAGCAGACAGCTGAGGGCTGGTATTCTAAGGCTTGTAAGGGGGTATGGAAATTGACCCCCTCAGCCTAAAAATAGCCCACAGCCTCCCAGAAAAGGCACATCTATTAGATGCTCCAATTCTGGCACTTTGCCAGGCTCTTCCCACTTGCCCTGTAGCAGTGGCCAGTCGGGTAAAATTGTGGGGTTGAAGTCACCTTTATATTGTCAAGGGGCAACAAGGCTTAGTAATGGAGAAGCATCTATAAAACACCTATCCATTACTAATTCTATGGTTATATGATATGATAAACACACAGCCAAAATAAAGTCCTTTATTTGAAATAAAACAAAACAGTTTTCCATTTTTATTTAAAAATAACAAACACAGTTATACTCACCTAACGCTTAATTTCACTGAAATCCTCGTCTCCTGTAATAAAACAAAAATAAAAAATGTGAGGGAAAAAAAACATATCTAACACTGCACATGCAACGCCCCAGAGTCCTGGTCGTTGCAGTACTAATGCTCCACCGCTAAGGGGGGCTATGGTACGTCTGATGGCACTAAAGGAGTTCACCTGACCAGGTATCACAGGCACCAATACACTTCACAGTCTGGCCTCCAGGGGGAGCAAAGGGCACTATGTATTAGGCCACTCCTCACAATCTGGTAAAACTGGGTGTTAGATAGAAAGTTAGACAGAAAGCTGACTGGGTTGGAACCAGGCAACATCCTGTGGCAGAGGGTGTTGCAGGGGAAGATTCAGGGGGGACCCTGTCAGGGGTGGGATCCTGACAGAGGCCTAGCGAACAGAAAGAATGTTACGGGTCCGCGCCTGCACTTCATTGCGGCGGTACCCCAAGAAAGGACAAGAAGCGAGGTTTATTGTGAAGAGTGAGAAACGAGATCAATGCAACAAGGAGAAAACACCAGTAGGAGTCGTGCTGTAAGATCGAGGCAACATCCTACTGAGGCGCGTAGCCGGTGGCCGGAAACGCCGAGGAAGTACTGGCTCCAAGCAATACTTCAAACCAACGGCAGGACAGTCAGTTATAGGCGGGCTGTCTCACCTAAATCACCTAAGCAGACATAGGGGGCAACAGTAACTGTAATAACTGTAAAAGTAATAACTGACTGTCCTGCCGTTGGTTTGAAGTAGGGCTTGGAGCCAGTACTTCCTCGGCGTTTCCGACCACCGGCTATGCGCCTCAGTAAGATGTTGCCTCGATCTTACAGCACGACTCCTACTGGTGTTTTCTCCTTGTTGCGTTGATCTCGTTTCTCACTCTTCACAATAAACCTCGCTTCTTGTCCTTTCTTGGGGTACCGCCGCAATGAAGTGCAGGCGCGGTCCCGTAACGTTCTTTCTGTTCGCTAGGCCTCTGTCAGGATCCCACCCCTGACAGGGTCCCCCCTGAATCTTCCCCTGCAACACCCTCTGCCACAGGATGTTGCCTGGTTCCAACCCAGTCAGCTTTCTGTCTAACTTTCTATCTAACCCCCAGTTTTACCAGACTGTGGGGAGTGGCCTAATACATAGCACCCTTAGCTCCCCCTGGAGGCCAGACTGTGAAGTGTATTGGTGTCTGTGATACCTGGTCAGGTGAACTCCTTCAGTGCCATCAGACGTACCATAGCCCCCCTTAGTGGCGGAGCAACAGTACTGCAACGACCAGGACTCTGGGGCGCTGCACACACATATGACTTTCACTATGAATAGCAATCAAATACTAACACTTTAAGGCAGGGGTGTCAAACTGCATTCCTCGAGGGCCGCAAACAGGTCATGTTTTCAGGATTTCCTTGTATTGCACAGGTGATAATTTAACCACCTGCACAGATAATGATTCCTGCTCCTTGTGCAATGCTAAGGAAATCTTGAAAACACGCATGGTTTGAGGCCCTCGAGGAATGCAGTTTGACACCCCTGCTTTAAGGGACTTTCCAGAACATTTATACTAAAGACCCATCCTTAGGAAAAGTAATCGATATTAGATCAGTAGAGGTCTGACACTACTATCAATCAGCTGTTTTCCCCTTCGGTGCCCGAATGTGCACTGTCTATGGAGCAGAACTGCAGCTCCATGCTGTGTTCAGTTACTGCATATCAGCTACTATTGACAAAAAAAAGTGTCGGACCTCAACCATTCTTATATTGATCAACATAAAAGTACTGGACACCCCATTTAATTACCCTGCAATATCTGGTGAGCTTTTTAAGCAATAATCAAAAAGCACAGTAATTATGATGCCGAGAGCAAATTGAAATATAGCTCTCCCAAAATGTAAAAATATATATGAAAATGGAATACTCCCAGAAATATTTGCAAACTAAGTAAGAAATGGAGTACATAGAATTTCACGAGGGGGTAATATAAAAAGTAATAAATTTATTGAAATAGAACATACAAAATGAAATCCGACAAACAATAAGCAACAACCATTGAGGAAAATATGGACATGGAGGTAGGCAAGGGAGGGGATGGGAGTCGAAGTAAGACAAAGGGGAGCAGGAAAAAATAAGAAACAACTAGTATGTGCTCCAACAGCTACAAGAGACTAGTAGAAAAGTAGTATACAAAGTGCATGTCCTAAGTAGTCCTGTAGACTGTGAGCCCTCGCGGGCAGGGCCTCTCTCCTTCTGTACTTGTTGGTGCCTTGTTTTTGCTCATGTTTATTGTATTTGTCTATACTTGCCCCCTTTTCACATGTAAAGCACCATGGAATAAATGGCACTATAAATGTATAATAAAAATAAAGTACCAGAGATAAGTGCTGCCATAGTAAATAGATCTTGCTTACCCATCATTAATCATGACTTCCTCAGCCCACCCTGTGGCCCGTTTTTTCATTCCTGCTTTTTCAAAAGGGGGTCATATCTGGTTAGTTTAACTTGCAGAAACAAAAGTTGAATAATAGATAAAGGGAAAGCCAATGTTGCGCTGGGGCACTATATCAATATATTTCTTTTAGATTGCTAACATCCCCGGTTTGGAATGGTGTTTGGTAGGGTCTAATAGGAAGAGCAATTATTTTCTACCATATGACCTGCATGTATGACCATTGGGACTATTAAAGGTGATTACACTTGGCCTATGTTTCATATGTAATTTGTACCGTGATATTAATCTGACTATAAAGACTTGTTGACTAAAAGTCCTTATTGTTGTGCCCCCCATTAGTGCGGCTAAAATCACCTATTGTATGTTTACTATATATACACTGCTCAAAAAAATAAAGGGAACACTTAAACAACAGAATATAACTCCAAGTAAATCAAACTTCTGTGAAATCAAACTGTCCACTTAGGAAGCAACACTGTTTGACAATCAATTTCACATGCTGTTGTGGAAATGGAATAGACAACAGATGGAAATTATTGGCAATTATCAAGACACACTCAATAAAGGAGTGGTTCTGCAGGTGGAGACACAGACCACATCTCAGTACCAATGCTTTCTGGCTGATGTTTTGGTCACTTTTGAATGTTGGTTGTGCTTTCACACTCGTGGTAGCATGAGACTGACTCTACAACCCACACAAGTGGCTCAGGTAGTGCAGCTCATCCAGGATGGCACATCAATGTGAGCTGTGGCAAGAAGGTTTGCTGTGTCTGTCAGTGTCGTGTCCAGAGGACGGAGGTGCTACCAGGAGACAGGCCAGTACACCAGGAGACGTGGAGGGGGCCGTAGGAGAGCAACAACCCAGCAGCAGGACCGCTACCTCAGCCTTTGTGCAAGGAGGAATAGGAGGATCACTGCCAGAGCCCTGCAAAATGACCTCCAGCAGGCCACAAATGTGCATGTGTCTGCACAAATGGTTAGAAACCGACTCCATGAGGATGGTCTGAGTGCCCGACGTCCACAGATGGGGGTTGTGCTCACAGCCCAACACCATGCAGGACGCTTGGCATTTGCCACAGAACACCAGGATTGGCAAATTCGCCACTGGCGCCCTGTGCTCTTCACAGATGAAAGCAGGTTCACACTGAGCACATGTGACAGATGTGACAGAGTCTGGAGACACCGTGGAGAGCGATCTGCCTGCAACATCCTTGAGCATGAACGGTTTGGCAGTGGGTTAGTAATGGTGTGGGGTTGGATGTCTTTGGAGGGCCGCACAGCCCTCCATGTGCTCGCCAGAGTACTGACTGCCATTAGGCACCGAGATGAGATCCTCAGACCCCTTGTGATACCATATGCTGGTGCAGTGGTCCCTGGGTTCCTCCTAATGCAGAACAATGCCAGACCTCATGTGGCTGCAGTATGTCAGCAGTTCCTCTAAGATAAAGGCATTGAAGCTATGGACTGGCCCGCCCATTCCCAAGACCTGAATCCAATTGAACACATCTGGGATATCATGCTTTGCACCATCCACGAACGTCACGTTGCACAACAGACTGTCCCGGAGTTGGCAGATGCTTTAGTTCAGGTCTGGGAGAAGATCCCTCAGGAGACCATCTGCCACCTCATCAGGAGCATGCCCAGGCATTGTAGGGAGGCAATACAGGCATGTGGAGGCCACACACACTACTGAGCATCATTTCCTTGTCTTCAGGCATTTCCACTGAAATTGGATCAGCCTGTGACTTCATTTTCCACTTTGATTTTGAGCATCATTCCAACTCCAGACCTCGGTGGGATATTAGTTGTG
Source organism: Ranitomeya variabilis (assembly GCF_051348905.1). NCBI lineage: Eukaryota > Metazoa > Chordata > Amphibia > Anura > Dendrobatidae > Ranitomeya > Ranitomeya variabilis. The sequence continues at coordinate 126,884,902 of NC_135233.1, forward strand.
ATTTACGTTGATCATTTTTAGGTTTTATTGTTCTCAACACATTCCACTATGTAATGAATAAAGATTTACAACTGGAATATTTCATTCAGTGATATTTAGGATGTGGGATTTTAGTGTTCCCTTTATTTTTTGAGCAGTGTAATTTATCTTTTTCTGCGGTTATTGTGACTAAATGTACTTTTTGAAAATTCAATATTCTTCTGCCTCAGTAATTTATTAGTTATTGGTGCCAGTTTTTATTTACCTAGTTTTTCATGCAGATCTAATATAATATTATATTTAAATGGGGTATAAAAATATTTTTTCTGGACTAAGAGTACCATGAGACTTCAGGCTTTATGGAAAACGTGGTCTTCTTTCTCTTTTGCTATGTACATAGAATAGATATGGTACCAAAATCAACCTGAAAACATAGATGCAGTAACAGATCCTAGGGTACTACACAGACACTAGAACAGAGACTAAACAGCGTTATGCCGCGGTGTAACGCGGTCCGTCTAATGGACTGCCATAACGCAATGTGAACCCATCCTTACACAGAAGCAAAACCTGGTTTATCACATAGATACAGTAACATGATAAAACGTGATACTAAGAATCAGTAATAGAATACGCTCACTACACAGTAACAAAGCCAAACTTACTGAAAAGAAACAGTAACAATATAAGCTTATTGTATAGACACAGTACTTGAACCAAGTTTATTAATATATGCAGGAACAAAATCAAGATGACTACAAACGTTATGTAAAAGAACCATGATTGCTACATAGATTGAATAGCAAAACTGTACTTAGTAAATAGATATGGTAACATATTGAAGCTTAAGGTACCGTCACATTAACCCCTTTCTGTCATTAGACGTACTATTCCGTCCATGTGGAGTGGGCCCTACTTCCCAAGGACGGAATAGTACGTCCAGCACGATCGGCCGCGCTCACGGGGGGAGCGCGGCCAGGTGTCAGCTGACTATCGCAGCTGACATCCGGCACTATGTGCCAGGAGCGGTCACGGACCGCTCCCGGCACATTAACCCCCGGCACACCGCGATCAAACATGATCGCGATGTGCCAGCGGTGCAGGGAAGCATCGCGCAGGGAGGGGGCTCCCTGCGGGCTTTCCTGAGCCCCCCGCAGCAACGCGATGTGATCGCGTTGCTGCGAGGGTTTTACCTCCCTCCCTGCCTGCTCCAGACCCGGATCCAAGATGGCCGCGGATCCGGGTCCTGCAGGGAGGGAGGTGGCTTCACAGAAGCCTGCTCAGAGCAGGCACTGTGAAGCAGCCTGCACTTCTCTCAGATCGGTGATCTGTCAGAGTGCTATGCAAACTGGCAGATCACCGATCTGTATTGTCCCCCCCTGGGGCAAAGTAAAAAAGTAAAAGAAAAAATTTCCAAATGTGTAAAAAAAAAATAAAAAAAAAATATTCCAAAATAATGAAAAAAAATATATATATTATTCCCATAAATACATTTCTTTATCTAAATAATAAAAAAAAACAATAAAAGTACACATATTTAGTATCGCCGCGTCCGTAACGACCCGACCTATAAAACTAGTTAACCCCTTCAGTAAACACCGTAAGAAAAAAAAAAAAAAAACGAGGCAAAAAACAACGCTTTATTATCATACCGCCGAACAAAAAGTGGAATAACACGCGATCAAAAAGACAGATATAAATAACCATGGTACCGCTGAAAGCGTCATCTTGTCCCGCAAATAACGAGCCACCATACAGCATGATCAGCAAAAAAATAAAAAAGTTATAGTCCTGAGAATAAAGCGATGCAAAAATAATTATTTTTTCCATAAAATAGTTTTTATTGTATAAAAGCGCCAAAACATAAAAAAATAATATAAATGAGGTATCGCTGTAATCGTACTGACCCGAAGAATAAAACTGCTTTATCAATTTTACCAAACGCGGAACGGTATAAACGCCTCCCCCAAAAGAAATTCATGAATAGCTGGTTTTTGGTCATTCTGCCTCACAAAAATCGGAATAAAAAGCGATCAAAAAATGTGACGTGCCCAAAAATGTTACCAATAAAAACGTCAACTCGTCCCGCAAAAAACAAGACCTCACATGACTCTGTGGACCAAAATATGGAAAATTTATAGCTCTCAAAATGTGGTAATGCAAAAAATATTTTTTGCAATAAAAAGCGTCTTTCAGTGTGTGACGGCTGCCAATCATAAAAATCCGCTAAAAAACTCGCTATAAAAGTAAATCAAACCTCCCTTCATCACCCCCTTAGTTAGGGAAAAATAAAAAAAATGTATTTATTTCCATTTTCCCATTAGGGCTAGGGTTAGGGCAAGGGTTGGGGCTAGGGTTAAGGCTACAGTTAGGGTTGGGGCTAAAGTTAGGGTTAGGGTTGGGGCTAAAGTTACGGTTAGGGTTTAGATTACATTTACGGTTGGGAATAGGGTTGGGATTAGGGTTAGGGGTGTGTCAAGGTTAGAGGTGTGGTTAGGGTTACTGTTGGGATTAGGGTTAGGGGTGTGTTTGGATTAGGGTTTCCGTTATAATTGGGGGTTTTCCACTGTTTCGGCACATCAGGGGCTCTCCAAACGCGACATGGCGTCCGATCTCAATTCCAGCCAATTCTGCGTTGAAAAAGTAAAACAGTGCTCCTTCCCTTCCGAGCTCTCCCGTGTGCCCAAACAGGGGTTTACCCCAACATATGGGGTATCAGTGTACTCAGGACAAATAGGACAACAACTTTTGGGGTCCAATTTCTCCTGTTACCCCTGGGAAAATACAAAACGGGGCTAAAAAATAATTTTTGTGGGGGAAAAAAAAAGATTTTTTATTTTCACGGCTCTGCGTTATAAACTGTAGTGAAACACTTGGGGGTTCAAAGTTCTTACAACACATCTAGATAAGTTCCTTGGGGGGTCTAGTTTCCAAAATGGGGTCACTTGTGCGGGGCTTCTACTGTTTAGGTACATTAGGGGCTCTGCAAAAGCAATGTGACGCCTGCAGACCATTCCATCTAAGTCTGCATTCCAAATGGCGCTCCTTCCCTTCCGAGCCCTTCCATGCGTCCAAACGGTGGTTCCCCCCCACATATGGGGTATCAGCGCACTCAGGACAAATTGGACAACAACTTTTGGGGTCCAATTTCTCCTGTTACCCTCGGGAAAATACAAAACTGGGGGCTAAAAAATAATTTTTGTGGGAAAAAATGTTTGTTTTATTTTTACAGCTCTGCATTATAAACTTCTGTGAAGCCCTTGGTGGGTCAAAGCGCTCACCACACATCTAGATAAGTTCCTTAGGGGGTCTACTTTCCAACATGGTGTCACTTGTGGGGGGTTTCTACTGTTTAGGTACATTAGGGGGTCTGCAAACGCAATGTGACGCCTGCAGACCATTCCATCTAAGTCTGCATTCCAAATGGCGCTCCTTCCCTTCCGAGCCCTTTCATGCGTCCAAACGGTGGTTCCCCCCCACATATGGGGTATCAGCGCACTCAGGACAAATTGGACAACAAATTTTGGGGTCCAATTTCTCCTGCTACCCTCGGAAAAATACAAAACTGGGGGCTAAAAAAATAATTTTTGTGGGAAAAAATTTTTGTTTTATTTTTACGGCTCTGCATTATAAACTTCTGTGAAGCCCTTGGTGGGTCAAAGCGCTCAAAACACATATAGATAAGTTCCTTAGGTGGTCTACTTTCCAAAATGGTGTCACTTGTGGGGGGTTTCAATGTTTAGGCACATCAGTGGCTCTCCAAACGCAACATGGCGTCCCATCTCAATTCCTGTCAATTTTGCATTGAAAAGTCAAACGGTGCTCCTTCCCTTCCGAAGTCTCCCATGCGCCCAAACAGTGGTTTACCCCCACATATGGGGTATCAGCTTACTCAAGACAAATTGTACAACAACTTTTGGGGTCCAATTTCTTCTCTTACCCTTGGGAAAATAAAAAATTGGGGGTGAAAAGATAATTTTTGTGAAAAAATATGATTTTTTATTTTTACGGTTCTGCATTATAAACTTCTGTGAAGCACTTGGTGGGTCAAAGTGCTCACCACACCTCTAGATAAGTTCCTTAGGGGGTCTACTTTCCAAAATGGTGTCACTTGTGGGGGGTTTCAATGTTTAGGCACATCAGGGGCTCCCCAAACGCAACATGGCGTCCCATCTCAATTCCAGTCAATTTTGCATTGAAAAGTCAAATGGCGCTCCTTCGCTTCCGAGCTCTGTCATGCGCCCAAACAGTGGTTTACCCCCACATATGGGGTATCGGCGTACTCAGGACAAATTGTACAACAACTTTTGGGGTCCATTTTCTCCTGTTACCCTTGGTAAAATAAAACAAATTGGAGCTGAAGTAAATTTTTTGTGAAAAAAAGTTAAATGTTCATTTTTATTTAAACATTCCAAAAATTCCTGTGAAGCACCAGAAGGGTTAATAAACTTCTTGAATATGGTTTTGAGCACCTTGAGGGGTGCAGTTTTTAGAATGGTGTCACACTTGGGTATTTTCTATCATATAGACCCCTCAAAATGACTTCAAATGAGATGTGGTCCCTAAAAAAAAATGGTGTTGTAAAAATGAGAAATTTCTGGTCAACTTTTAACCCTTATAACTCCCTAACAAAAAAAAATTTTGGTTCCAAAATTGTGCTGATGTAAAGTAGACATGTGGGAAATGTTACTTATTAAGTATTTTGTGTGACATATCTCTGTGATTTAATTGCATAAAAATTCAAAGTTGGAAAATTGCGAAATTTTCAAAATTGTCGCCAAATTTCCGTTTTTTTCACTAATAAACGCAGGTACTATCACAGAATTTTTACCACTATCATGAAGTACAATATGTCACGAGAAAACAATGTCAGAATCACCAGGCTCCGTTGAAGCGTTCCAGAGTTATAACCTCATAAAGGGACAGTGGTCAGAATTGTAAAAATTGGCCCGGTCCATAATGTGCAAACCACCCTTGGGGGTGAAGGGGTTAAGCGACGCTGCAGCGATCTAGACAACGATCCTGATCGCTGCAGCGTCGCTGTGTGGTCGCTGGAGAGCTGTCACACAGAGCTCTCCAGCGACCAACGATGCCGAAGTCCCCGGGTAACCAGGGTAAACATCGGGTTACTAAGCGCAGGGCCGCGCTTAGTAACCCGATGTTTACCCTGGTTACCAGCGTAAACGTAAAAAAAACAAACAGTACATACTTACATTCTGGTGTCTGTCCCCCGGCGCTGTGCTTCTCTGCACTGTGTAAGCACCAGCCGGAAAGCACAGCGGTGACGTCACCGCTGTAATCTGCTTTCCGGCCGGTGCTGACACAGTGCAGAGAAGCACAGCGCCGGGGGACAGACACCAGAATGTAAGTATGTACTGTTTGGTTTTTTTACGTTTACGCTGGTAACCAGGGTAAACATTGGGTTACTAAGCGCGGCCCTGCTATTTTTTATTTTAATCCTTTTTTTTTTACCAATTATATGGTGCCCAGTCCGTGGAGGAGAGTCTCCTCTCCCCCACCCTGGGTACCAACCGCACATAATCTTCTTACTTCCCGCATGGTGTGCACAGCCCCGTGCGGGAAGTAAGCAGATCAATGCATTCCTATGTGTGCGGAATCCCCGCAATTCCGCAAATTTAATGAACATGTTGCTTTTTTTTCCACGATGCGATTTTTTCGCGGAAAAAAATGCAACATTTGCACAAGAAATGCGGAATACACTGTAAATAATAGGAGGCATATGTAAGCGTTTTTTTTTGCATTTTTATAGCGAAAAAAACACGAAAAATACTGAACGTGTGCACATGGCCTTAGGCTTCCAGGCTGAAGAGCATCCGCACTCTTCCAGACATCCATCGTCCAGACTTTTAGGGCTAAAAGCATGCCCACAGGACTGTCTGGTCAGGCCTGCTCAGTTATTCAAAGATCCAATGCCAGATATAATTTACTCATCAAGGATAAGAAGCTCAAGACACCACAGATCTTTTATTCTAGATATTGGTCCAGGTTCCTTATGAATCAACAATTGAATTAGCTCCCACTAATGAAAAACTATCATGGGAAAATTTTAATTACCCTAGAATTTCCTCTCAATGGGTCTAGGGGACAGGGGTTTTCCTAAACTGGAAAGTCCTTTAAGTAAAGGTAGTACAATGTAGTTAAGTGGGAGTTTAAAGCTTGTGGGAATACCAACTTTTTTCATTTACCTTATACGTGTAATTTTTTTGTAATTTTGTCTGCTACTATATTGTTCATTTCAAGAATCGGTTTCGGTTGTATAGGCTATATTTTTATAAAGCGCCTGTGAGGCTTTCGGCAAAAAGTTTCTTAGTACAGACTTTGATGATTGCATCGCAGAGATCTGGATATGTAGATATGGAAAAAGTTTTAATTCTATGCAAAGAGGTAGCAGATCATAATCAGAAAAGATATACTTACCTATTAAAGATTCTGAGCAAGAACAAAAAAAAAATTTGACAAAGTGCTAACAACAGGAAACCTGCTTCTAAAGGTGCTTTCCAACTTGTAGCTTTCCAATGGTTATAAAACTACAACTCTAAACATAATACAGGATCTCATAAATAGAAACCATAATATTGAAAATGTTGAAAACAGTTCAAAGCCTATCTATCTGGACTGTAGCAAGCAATAGCCATGGAAGCTCCTAACAGGATTGTAAACAGAAAAACATTAGGGTATATAATCCAAAAGAGAGTAAGAAATCTTTCATGAATAGAGATGAGCGAATTTGCTCAGGTTGCCTCTTATTCGGCAAGCTATAGCGCTTGCTGAATAAGCTGCAGAGGAAACCCGGTTTCCTGGATCGCGATGGCCAATGAGCTGATCGGTGCCGCAGCTGCATGTGTCGTGGCTGTGTGACAGGCATGACACATGCATGGACAGCCCAACAAACAGGCTCTCCGTGCATGTGTCGTGACTGTGACAAAGCCGCGACACATGCAGCTGTGGTGTCGATCAGCAGATCGTCCGGTGCGATCCAGGAAGCCGGGTTCCCTCTGCAGCTTATTAAGGAAGTGCTATAGCTTGCCGAATAAGAGGTAACCCGAGCAAATTAGCTCACCTCTATTAATGTATAATAAATTACATACAAGGCAATACATAGGTAAAAAAAAATCAATGACCGAGCTATTTGGATCAGATCATGGGTGCACAGAAAGAAATGTGATAAGGCAGAGCCTAATATTAAGACAAGTTTCTATGTAAAGTGACAGTGCTACTAGTTCAACAACAAATGTTATATCAGATTCATGAAACCACACCAATGTAAGCAAGTCAGAGTACATATGGTTAAATTAACTAGTCACATATGTAATAGCATTGATGATGGTGGCACGAATCCTACAATTTACTGGCTCTTACCCATATTCAGATCTGTGGTGCCACACACGCTGCCCCAACGCATGTTTCGTGTTGTCTTTTTCACATCTTGGCCCCCTGAGGAAGCCAATGCGAAACGCCCGTTGGGGCAGCGTGTGTAGCACCACAGATACCATAGAACAAAGACAAAGAATAGACCCTAAACGGGGATCACCCAAGGCACTGGATTAAATGTAGAAAAATACAATCTTTATTGAAATACTCTAAATGGACATACAAAACATCACATGGAGCACGTATTAAAAACACATAAAATGGTCACACCTAGGACCTATATACATAGACAGTTGGCTCACAATAGAACCCACCCCCGTGTGACACCTCCCACACTCTCTGTGGTCAACAGCTGTTAGTGTATGCAATGTGGGACGTCTGCATGAACAGCACAGAAACCCTGTAATGGAGTACCCATATCATAGGGAAATGATGGAACAATGATGTTGCCCACAAAAGGGAATGCACCAGCGAACAAATACCAAGCGTCAGCAGGCTAACTGGTATATAAATAAACAGATATAAGTGAAAAAATAACCCCATTAGCAATATGAAAACAACATGACCAAAGATTGTATCACATCAGTGTGTATGCATGCATACTGGATTGGGTTCTGAACCACAATGGTAACAAACACCTGCTCACTGTGAGATATAACACTATGCGAACGCTAAATAGCTTGTATACTGGTTCCACTAGGTGATGAAAACATGTGGTGAAGCCTTTATCCCAAGTTGTCACAGAGCCCATGTGGTACGGCACATGGACAACCTGCCGACGAATAAATAAATCAATGACCAAAAGGCATAACGCTGGTATGCAAACCCAAGTGCTGTTCAAGCCCCATACACAGAGGGAGGTGTCAACAGGAGGAGCGGAGACCCAACGCGTGTTCGCCACAGCAGTGGCTTCGTCAGGGGTAGCTCCTGTGGATATCCGGCGTCCTTATCTAGTCTAGTAATTGCTTTTTACGCAGCTGCAGCTGTGCTGCTTGACAGAGGCAAGCACGTACAGAGATTCCAGGGGCGGTGCTACATGGACTCACAGCCAATGAGTTTCCAGGACTGCACCACTCCTCCTGCCTATCTCTTAGTACACGTGCTGCAATTGCCATGGTACCCAGAAGACGCAGCAATGTCTCGCTTGTCCGCCATAAATGAGCAGGGAACACCTCCCCCTAACTTCCGATCTGGCATCCATGGTAACCGGCTGTGTGCGGCAGCTAAGTGGCACCAAGACGCGTGCGCACACCGACTCTCACTCGGCTCAAGTGGTCGCCACCCAGCACCTCAATGGCAAGTCTATAGTGAGGAAATATCCCTGTTTGACCATCATACAGTTATTTGCTGTTATCGCAACACATACTAATTACACCGCATCAGCAGAAAACTCCCTCCTGACTATCTTTTGCTGCTTCCACAATATTAGCCATGGTGTCCCATAAACATAACACATAACAATTCAGGGACAATCCATAAGCCACATACGGGAAGGCTACTCCTACTCAACGTCATCTCACACCCTATTCTGTAACCATGGCTATCGACTGTGTGCGACAGTTATTGAGCACTTTAATGCTTACGACCGCAAACCAACTGCACGTTTGGTCAAAACCAGGTGATCTTTATCATGATGGAAGGAAATTCCCAAAAAAAACCCCTGTAAACATGCCTGGTACATATTCAGAGATACTAAATGTGATAAACACTGGACTCCTATGCTCTCATATATGTTGGAGAAAACCAGCTGATCACAGATCCCACCCATATGTACCACAAAATTATGGTTGATGCAACCCTCATCAGGCTTCCAAACCCCCATGCACCCATACACTTAGAGAGATGATACCCCATTAGTGCCCAACAGGTGCATTGGAGTCAGTTTGCCATACATCACAGGAGGCCACTCATGGATCTCAATCCGCATGGTGCCTACATAAATGTTTCAAGGAACAAGAGATAGCCCAGAGAGGGCTCATTTGATAGAAAATACAAGTCTCCCAGGAACCATTTGAGGTCATTTCGGACCAAAGCCAAAATTGACCCTCCAATTACCACAAGGAAGATAGAGAACATATACTTTCCTGCGGAAAAATCAGTTTTGATAAGTTTTAATAACAGGTGCACCATCAGATAAACAGAGGACATATAAACCCCAAAATTCCTCCCAAATGACCAAAAATATATAAATAAGTTATAATGGAGGACAAAGGCCCTCCAATAGTACCTAATATTCAGGCCACCAATAAGGTGGATTCTGTGATGTTCATACAGACGTGGAAGTGGAGGGGGGCCTCCGCTGAGAAGGTGTACCTGTTCATGCAGAGGTCAGGGGCCGGGTGAACCCGGGGATATCTTCTAAAGGTTTGACCTGGGCCTGCTATATATACCCATACATCCAATTAAACAGAAACCTTCAACACCGGGTTCAAATAACCTTACAGCACACGGAATACGATTTCAAGATTGTTTATAAAATCCTGTGAACAAAAGATCTTCATTCAGTCCCAATGGAGTCTGACTGTTCAAATTATAAATCCATTTAGACTCTCGTCTAAGTAATTCCAGTGTGATGTCCCCTCCTCTGATGTCTGACGGAACAGATTCTAGGCCCACAATCTTGATTCCTTGACTTTGTGCGTTGTGTGTTGTTAGAAAATGTGATGCAACCGAAGTCAACACTTTCCCCTTTTCCAGATCCTTTTTGGCCGTGGTTATGTTGGATAGATGTTGTTGTATTCTTCTTTTCAACTCCTGTGTTGTTTGACCAACATATGTCTTTGGGCATGGGCAAACGAGAGCATAAACCAAGTTACGAGACTTACAATTGAAGTACGACTTAGCCACCATCTGCAATGATGTCTTTTTCAAATTTATCAATGATACTCTTAAGCTGGCCCTGGAATGGCTCCACCACGGTTTTATCAAATGTTTCTAATTTACTCTCAATACTCTTAATTTTGTCTTTGGTTACAGACAGGAATTCCTGATCATGTTCAATAAGCAAATCAATCAAGATATTTGAACATTTTAGTAAACCCTGTTCCCATACTTTCTGGAAGCCCTCACTTGCTTCCCAAGCCGGAAAAATTTGCACTCTGAGTCCTCTGGGTACCAGACCCACTTTCTTATATTCCTCCAATGTTTTTAAATTCCACCACGTCTTGGTGATGGACTTGTGCAATCCAATTAACTCCTTAGAAATCCCCTGAAAATCCATGTCCTTATTACCACTGCTACCTGACCCAATAGGGTCTTCCTCAAAGATGTTGCCCATTTGGCTGCTCCATGCTGCCTCTCTCGCTGCCAAATCCATACCTAGATATATAAATATTTAAATAATACCCACTTGGGAAATCACATACAATATACAATGACCCAATGTGTGCCACACCCAGAAAATGCAGGGGAAGAAACAAACCCCTGCATATACACAAACAATCTATAAACTAGAACGGGGGCACCACATGAGAACTGGGGATCCAACCCGGTCTATAAAATACTGAAACCATAGAACAAAGACAAAGAATAGACCATAAACGGGGATCACCCAAGGCACTGGATTAAATGTAGAAAAATACAATCTTTATTGAAATACTCTAAATGGACATACAAAACACCACATGGAGCACGTATTAAAAACACATAAAATGGTCACACATAGGACCTATATACATAGTGAACCCAAATTAAGATCACATATAGCCGAATGGCCGAGCCTAATTGCCAGAAGGCCAAAAAATCTAAAAGACTGCCTGAGCCATAGCCACTTTAAGCGCCCAGTAACCAGGCTGAATAGAGGCTTTAGGGTAACTGGTACATTTCCCTGTGGCAAGTGTAGTATATGCCCACTCATTGGTAGTAGTGACACTCATCTTCCATCCTCTTCCTCTTCATTGCAGATGGTGGCTAAGTCGTACTTCAATTGTAAGTCTCGTAACTTGGTTTATGCTCTCGTTTGCCCATGCCCAAAGACATATGTTGGTCAAACAACACAGGAGTTGAAAAGAAGAATACAACAACATCTATCCAACATAACCACGGCCAAAAAGGATCTGGAAAAGGGGAAAGTGTTGACTTCGGTTGCATCACATTTTCTAACAACACACAACGCACAAAGTCAAGGAATCAAGATTGTGGGCCTAGAATCTGTTCCGTCAGACATCAGAGGAGGGGACATCACACTGGAATTACTTAGACGAGAGTCTAAATGGATTTATAATTTGAACAGTCAGACTCCATTGGGACTGAATGAAGATCTTTTGTTCACAGGATTTTATAAACAATCTTGAAATCGTATTCCGTGTGCTGTAAGGTTATTTGAACCCGGTGTTGAAGGTTTCTGTTTAATTGGATGTATGGGTATATATAGCAGGCCCAGGTCAAACCTTTAGAAGATATCCCCGGGTTCACCCGGCCCCTGACCTCTGCATGAACAGGTACACCTTCTCAGCGGAGGCCCCCCTCCACTTCCACGTCTGTATGAACATCACAGAATCCACCTTATTGGTGGCCTGAATATTAGGTACTATTGGAGGGCCTTTGTCCTCCATTATAACTTATTTATATATTTTTGGTCATTTGGGAGGAATTTTGGGGTTTATATGTCCTCTGTTTATCTGATGGTGCACCTGTTATTAAAACTTATCAAAACTGATTTTTCCGCAGGAAAGTATATGTTCTCTATCTTCCTTGTGGTAATTGGAGGGTCAATTTTGGCTTTGGTCCGAAATGACCTCAAATGGTTCCTGGGAGACTTGTATTTTCTATCAAATGAGCCCTCTCTGGGCTATCTCTTGTTCCTTGAAACATTTATGTAGGCACCATGCGGATTGAGATCCATGAGTGGCCTCCTGTGATGTATGGCAAACTGACTCCAATGCACCTGTTGGGCACTAATGGGGTATCATCTCTCTAAGTGTATGGGTGCATGGGGGTTTGGAAGCCTGATGAGGGTTGCATCAACCATAATTTTGTGGTACATATGGGTGGGATCTGTGATCAGCTGGTTTTCTCCAACATATATGAGAGCATAGGAGTCCAGTGTTTATCACATTTAGTATCTCTGAATATGTACCAGGCATGTTTACAGGGTTTTTTTTTGGGAATTTCCTTCCATCATGATAAAGATCACCTGGTTTTGACCAAACGTGCAGTTGGTTTGCGGTCGTAAGCATTAAAGTGCTCAATAACTGTCGCACACAGTCGATAGCCATGGTTACAGAATAGGGTGTGAGATGACGTTGAGTAGGAGTAGCCTTCCCGTATGTGGCTTATGGATTGTCCCTGAATTGTTATGTGTTATGTTTATGGGACACCATGGCTAATATTGTGGAAGCAGCAAAAGATAGTCAGGAGGGAGTTTTCTGCTGATGCGGTGTAATTAGTATGTGTTGCGATAACAGCAAATAACTGTATGATGGTCAAACAGGGATATTTCCTCACTATAGACTTGCCATTGAGGTGCTGGGTGGCGACCACTTGAGCCGAGTGAGAGTCGGTGTGCGCACGCGTCTTGGTGCCACTTAGCTGCCGCACACAGCCGGTTACCATGGATGCCAGATCGGAAGTTAGGGGGAGGTGTTCCCTGCTCATTTATGGCGGACAAGCGAGACATTGCTGCGTCTTCTGGGTACCATGGCAATTGCAGCACGTGTACTAAGAGATAGGCAGGAGGAGTGGTGCAGTCCTGGAAACTCATTGGCTGTGAGTCCATGTAGCACCGCCCCTGGAATCTCTGTACGTGCTTGCCTCTGTCAAGCAGCACAGCTGCAGCTGCGTAAAAAGCAATTACTAGACTAGATAAGGACGCCGGATATCCACAGGAGCTACCCCTGACGAAGCCACTGCTGTGGCGAACACGCGTTGGGTCTCCGCTCCTCCTGTTGACACCTCCCTCTGTGTATGGGGCTTGAACAGCACTTGGGTTTGCATACCAGCGTTACGCCTTTTGGTCATTGATTTATTTATTCGTCGGCAGGTTGTCCATGTGCCGTACCACATGGGCTCTGTGACAACTTGGGATAAAGGCTTCACCACATGTTTTCATCACCTAGTGGAACCAGTATACAAGCTATTTAGCGTTCGCATAGTGTTATATCTCACAGTGAGCAGGTGTTTGTTACCATTGTGGTTCAGAACCCAATCCAGTATGCATGCATACACACTGATGTGATACAATCTTTGGTCATGTTGTTTTCATATTGCTAATGGGGTTATTTTTTCACTTATATCTGTTTATTTATATACCAGTTAGCCTGCTGACGCTTGGTATTTGTTCGCTGGTGCATTCCCTTTTGTGGGCAACATCATTGTTCCATCATTTCCCTATGATATGGGTACTCCATTACAGGGTTTCTGTGCTGTTCATGCAGACGTCCCACATTGCATACACTAACAGCTGTTGACCACAGAGAGTGTGGGAGGTGTCACACGGGGGTGGGTTCTATTGTGAGCCAACTGTCTATGTATATAGGTCCTATGTGTGACCATTTTATGTGTTTTTAATACGTGCTCCATGTGGTGTTTTGTATGTCCATTTAGAGTATTTCAATAAAGATTGTATTTTTCTACATTTAATCCAGTGCCTTGGGTGATCCCCGTTTATGGTCTATTCTTTGTCTTTGTTCTATGGTTTCAGTATTTTATAGACCGGGTTGGATCCCCAGTTCTCATGTGGTGCCCCCGTTCTAGTTTATAGATTGTAGCACCACAGATATGAATATGGGTAAGAGCCAGTGAATTTCAACATATGCTTCTGCTTGTTGTTCTGCTGGAACACTATGTCGTCCTTTTCATACCAATAGTCCTTGAGTGTACAAAGTAACTTGTCTTATAGGATACTCACATATACAGTTCCTACAAGTAGTATTCAACCCCCTGCAGATTTAGCAGGTTTACACATTTGGAATTAACTTGGCATTGTGACATTTGGACTGTAGATCAGCCTGGAAGTGTGAAATGCACTGCAGCAAAAAAGAATGTTATTTCTTTGTTTATTTATTTTTTTTAAATTGTGAAAAGTTTTTCCAGAGGGTCATTTATTATTCAACCCCTCAACCCACCAGAATTCTGTTTGGTTTCCCTAAAGTATTAAGAAGTAGTTCAGGCACAAAGAACAATGAGGCTCACATGTTTGGATTAATTATCTCTTTTTCCAGCCTTTTCTGACTATTTAAGACCCTCCCCAAACTTGTGAACAGCACTCATAGATGGTCAACATGGGAAAGACAAAGGAGCATTCCAAGGCCATCAGAGACAAGATCGTGGAGGGTCACAAGGCTGGCAAGGGGTACAAAACCCTTTCCAAGGAGTTGGGCCTACCTGTCTCCACTGTTGGGAGCATCATCCGGAAGTGGAAGGCTTATGGAACTACTGTTAGCCTTCCACGGCCTGGACAGCCTTTGAAAGTTTCCTCCCGTGCCGAGGCCAGGCTTGTCCGAAGAGTCAAGGCTAACCCAAGGACAACAAGGAAGGAGCTCCGGGAAGATCTCATGTCAGTGGGGACATTGGTTTCAGTCAATACCATAAGTAACGTACTCCACCGCAATGGTCTCCGTTCCAGACGAGCCCGTAAGGTACCTTTACTTTCAAAGCGTCATGTCAAGGCTCGTCTACAGTTTGCTCATGATCACTTGGAGGACTCTGAGACTGACTGGTTCAAGGTTCTCTGGTCTGATGAGACCAAGATCGAGATCTTTGGTGCCAACCACACACGTGACGTTTGGAGACTGGATGGCACTGCATACGACCCCAAGAATACCATCCCTACAGTCAAGCATGGTGGTGGCAGCATCATACTGTGGGGCTGTTTCTCAGCCAAGGGGCCTGGCCATCTGGTTCGCATCCATGGGAAGATGGATAGCACGGCCTACCTGGAGATTTTGGCCAAGAACCTCCGCTCCTCCATCAAGGATCTTAAGATGGGTCGTCATTTCATCTTCCAACAAGACAACGACCCAAAGCACACAGCCAAGAAAACCAAGGCCTGGTTCAAGAGGCAAAAAATCAAGGTGTTGCAGTGGCCTAGTCAGTCTCCTGACCTTAACCCAATTGAAAACTTGTGGAAGGAGCTCAAGATTAAAGTCCACATGAGACACCCAAAGAACCTAGATAACTTGGAGAAGATCTGCATGGAGGAGTGGGCCAAGATAACTCCAGAGACCTGTGCCGGCCTGATCAGGTCTTATAAAAGACGATTATTAGCTGTAATTGCAAACAAAGGTTATTCCACAAAATATTAAACTTAGGGGTTGAAGAATAATTGACCCACACTTTTATGTTTAAAATTTATAAAAATTTAACTGAGCAACAAAACTTTTTGGTTTCTAAGATTTATGCATCTGTTAATAATTCCTGCTCTTGTTTGAAGTTTGAAGGCTCTAACTTATTTGCATCTTATTAAACCTGCTAAATCTGCAGGGGGTTGAATACTACTTTTAGGCACTGTAGTATAGCTCACAATTGAGACCACCATCGATCCTGGTAAAGTATCCAATGTCTTTGGTTGTGAAATAATCTCAAATTATCAGGTTTCCTTCACCGAACTTGACAGTTCCTTCAATTACTTGATCTGTTTGCCCCATTTTCCAATGTATCTTCCAGACCATTTGCACCTATCAGAGCCTAGTCTATTGACTTTCATCTCATCACTCCAAATTACCCGCTTCCAATTTTCTACTGCAGACTTTTCGTTCTTTTTTGCAATCTCGATCAGACGATATTGAAATCGAGACTTCTTTGCCTTTTTACATTCCATCATTCCAGACTTATGTAACGTGCATCGCACAGTACTTGCATGGACGTCTGTGATCTTACCATTACAAAACATATGAGCCATCTCCACTGCCATGTCTGTTGCCTCAGAACTGATAGACCTTGTGACGAACCAGCGTGTTGACTCCAATATTTTGCTTGGACGTCCTCCTCTTGCTTTTGAATGGATGTGCAGCGCACCAGAATCCTGGTCATTGCAGTACTGTCGCTTCGCCACTAAGGGGAGTAATGGTACGTCTGATGGCACTATAGGAGTTCACCTGACCAGGTATCACAGTCACACATTACACTTCACACTCTGGCCACCAGGGGGAGCAAAGGGTTCTATGTATTAGGCCACTCCTTACACTCTGGTAAAACTGGGGGTTGGATAGGAAGTTAGAGAGAAGCTGACTGGGTTTTGCACAGGTAACATCTAGTGAGAGGAGAGCGTTGCTTGGGAAGATTCAGGGGGGTCCCTGTCAGGGGTGGGATCCTGACAGTGGCCTAGCACAGGACAGATTGTTACGGAGCTGTGCCTGCACCTCATTGCGGCGGCATCTTAAGAAAGGACACAAAGCGAAGTATATTGTGGAGAAGTGAGAAACGAGATCACAGCACAAAGGCGATAGAACTAGAAGGAGTCATGCCCCGAGATCGGCAACATCCTTCTGAGGCGCGTAGCCGGTGGCCGGAACGCCGAGGAAGTATTAGGCTCTACGCATTACTTCAAACCAACGGCAGGGCAGTTAACTTTAGGTCGGCTGCCTCACCTTAATCACCTAATGAAGACAACGGAGGCAATTGTGGGAGAGGGGCGTCTCTAGGGTCCCTATACAATAACTCCAGGCCTACCCCGTCATATCATCTGGGGGACGGAGAGAAAGAACAGAAGCATACACGACAGTTGTGAGGACTATCCCGTGGTGCTCAGCATGGAAGTACTACAACACCCAGGCGCTAGTAGGTAGGCTACTGATTTCCACCTGCAAAGGCCGGTCTCAGCCAGCCCTGTTAGCAGTGCTCTGGATTGTGGATGCCGAAGCCTTCAGTAAAGAGGTAAAGAGACTGCAACCTTGTGTCCTCGTCATTTACTGCGACCTACATCTGCACCTACATCTTTAATTGGGCGCCCCTTAGCAGGGCCACGGACCGGGTCAGGCCACCGTGACATCCCCAGAACCGAGAGAGAGACCCGGTACCGGGGACCCCGCTGCCCTGCGTCTGGGGGCCGCTCCAGATGGACGGACCTCATTTCATATTCTACCAAACTTTCATGGCACTCACATGATGCAGATTGGCAATTTTCTTGGCTGAGAGACTGCTAACGATGAGCTGAATGATTCTGTTTCTCTTTTCTTGGGAAATCTTCTTCCTGGCTACTCCTTGATTCGAACCAGTGACCTTTCGCTTGGGAATCAACCTAATAGCACACTGAGCTATTAGTGAATGAGTACAGGTTGTATTTTGAAGTACCGTATACAGGAAGAAAATGATGTTTCCAAAACCAGGAACAAAACAGTAACAATGCAGTGACATGACAAGAATCTGCATGACTGATCATATGCTAAATAGTAGTAAGTCAAATTTATGCATGAGATAGCTGATTGTCTGTAAAATGATGGTAGCCTCATGTTCGAAGCAGTAGTGGATGGTGAGATATGGAGCTAAAAGTTCAAAACATTGTTACCCTTTTGCTCATAAGTGTATCTTCATTGTTTTTTGAAGTTGAAGATGGAAAACTACTTATATAGCTTTTCCAATACTTTTGAAAGGACATATACAGGTCCTTCTCAAAAAATTAGCATATAGTGTTAAATTTCATTATTTACCATAATGTAATGATTACAATTAAACTTTCATATATTATAGATTCATTATCCACCAACTGAAATTTGTCAGGTCTTTTATTGTTTTAATACTGATGATTTTGGCATACAACTCCTGATAACCCAAAAAACCTGTCTCAATAAATTAGCATATTTCACCCGTCCAATCAAATAAAAGTGTTTTTTAATAACAAACAAAAAAACAATCAAATAATAATGTTCAGTTATGCACTCAATATTTGGTCGGGAATCCTTTGGCAGAAATGACTGCTTCAATGCGGCGTGGCATGGAGGCAATCAGCCTGTGACACTGCTGAGATGTTATGGAGGCCCAGGATGCTTCAATAGCGGCCTTAAGCTCATCCAGAGTGTTGGGTCTTGTGTCTCTCAACTTTCTCTTCACAATATCCCACAGATTCTCTATGGGGTTCAGGTCAGGAGAGTTGGCAGGCCAATTGAGCACAGTAATACCATGGTCAGTAAACCATTTACCAGTGGTTTTGGCACTGTGAGCAGGTGCCAGGTCGTGCTGAAAAATGAAATCTTCATCTCCATAAAGCATTTCAGCCGATGGAAGCATGAAGTGCTCCAAAATCTCCTGATAGCTAGCTGCATTGACCCTGCCCTTGATGAAACACAGTGGACCAACACCAGCAGCTGACATGGCACCCCACACCATCACTGACTGTGGGTACTTGACACTGGACTTCAGGCATTTTGGCATTTCCTTCTCCCCAGTCTTCCTCCAGACTCTGGCACCTTGATTTCCGAATGACATGCAAAATTTGCTTTCATCAGAAAAAAGTACTTGGGACCACTTAGCAACAGTCCAGTGCCGCTGTTTATGGTTCAAAAGTGGCTTTACCTGGGGAATGCGGCACCTGTAGCCCATTTCCTGCACACGCCTGTGCACGGTGGCTCTGGATGTTTCCACACCAGACTCAGTCCACTGCTTCCTCAGGTTCCCCAAGGTCTGGAATCGGTCCTTCTCCACAATCTTGCTCAGGGTCCGGTCACCTCTTCTCGTTGTACAACGTTTTCTGCCACATTGTTTCCTTCCAACAGACTTACCATTGAGGTGCCTTGATACAGCACTCTGGGAACAGCCTATTTGTTGAGAAATTTCTTTCTGGGTCTTACCCTCTTGCTTGAGGGTGTCAATGATGGCCTTCTTGACATCTGTCAGGTCGCTAGTCTTACCCATGATGGGGGTTTTGAGTAATGAACCAGGCAGGGAGTTTTTAAAAGCCTCAGGTATCTTTTGCATGTGTTTAGAGTTAATTAGTTGATTCAGAAGATTAGGGTAATAGGTCATTTAGAGAACCTTTTCTTGATATGCTAATTTATTGAGACAGGTTTTTTGGGTTATCAGGAGTTGTAGGCCAAAATCATCAGTATTAAAACAATAAAAGACCTGACAAATTTCAGTTGGTGGATAATGAATCTATAATATATGAAAGTTTAATTGTAATCATTACATTATGGTAAATAATGAAATTTAACACTATATGCTAATTTTTTGAGAAGGACCTGTATATGGATACACCTAAATCAAATGGGAATGGTGACAGTTTTCTTGCGTAGGGTGTCTTACATTGAAATCTGCTGCAATGACCCGGGTAATGCGTTCACCAGACATCAACACAATTTCTATCTGCTCCTCCTGTGTAAACCTCTGCTATATGTCAATGCCTGTAAACAAAGAGAAACTTGTAAATAACTCATGAAAGAATAAAGATACGTTAACACCAAGCACACCATTGTTTTTCTTGTGAAATTCTCAATAAATTTGATCTGTCGCATGACCCTCTTCCAACTGGAAAAAATAAAGTTGGATCCAAAATGGCCGACTTCAAAATGGCCACCATGGTCACCACCCATCTTGAAAAGTTTTCCCCCTCCCATATACTAATGTGCCATCAAACAAGGTGATATCACCAACCATTCCCATTTTATTTAGGTGTTTCCATATACATGGCCCACCCTGTAGGTTTATGTTATGGTTGTTTGGTAGCCCAAAATGTAAGCTATATTTAAGTTAAGTTATCTTGAATTTGAGTCTGATTTTCCAATTTTGGTTAACTTAACTGCAGTTTAGGCATACTGTGAGGCTAAGAAGGGAGGGGGCATTAGAATTTAGAAGTACAGAGTTTGCTGGATTTCCTTTGAGAGGTGAGGAGCCATTTAACTTTTCCAGAACCTTTGTGCTATCAGTAACATGGAAGCCCCTGAGTGGGGAGTAGTTTCTTTTTTTTGTGGCTTGAGTTGAAGCTTTTAATGGGTACATTTTACATAACATTCTGGATCACATTTATCCGGAGATCTACGCTGAGTACTTTCACTGTGTGACGTGATTCAGATGAAACCCCTGATGGATCCTTTCACTATAATGAGGCAGCAGAGTTACTCTGGACTGTCTGTCCTCTGTTAAGTGTTGTCCTTCTTTTCAGAGGTGCACAAAACAACTGTGGTGGATCACGCTTTTATGCATAGCTAAATACATAAAAAGACGGACACCGCCGAATCATAGGACAGACAGCGTCTACACTGCCTCCATGTGCCTCATTACAGGGAATCTTCTGCCAGGGGTTCCGTCTGACTCACATATTTCAGAAATTAAAACAGAAACTCCGGTGTAAGCATTCAGCGCAGAGCACAGAATATACAGTTGTGCTCAAAAGCTTTCATTCGTTCTTTATAATAATAATAATAATAATCTTTCTTTTTATATTACGCAGCGCTTTACAGTTTGTACACATGATCATCGCTGTCCCTGATGGGGCTCACAATCTAAATTCCCTATCTTGTCTTTGGAATGTGGGAGGAAACCGGAGAACCCGGAGGAAACCCACGCAAAAACAGGGAGAACATACAAACTCTTTGCAGATGTTGTCCAAGGTGGGATTAGAACCCAGGACTCCAGCGCTGCAAGGCTGCTGTGCTAACCACTGCACCACCGTGCTGCCCATTATTTTCTCAGATGGTAAAGTTGCCCACTCTTCTTGGGAAAAAGCGTCCAGTTCCTGTAAATTCCTGGGCTGTCTAGCATGAACTGCTTGAGATCTCCCCAGAGTGGCTTAACGACATTGAGGTCAGGAGACTGAGATGGCCACTCCAGAACCTGCACTGTGATCTGCTGTAGCCACTGACAGGTCGACTTGACCTTGTGTTTTGGATCGTTGTCATGTTGGAACATCCAAGTACGTCCCATGCATGGCTTCTGGGTTGATGAGTGCAAATTTACCTCCAGTATTTGCTGATAACATGCTGCATTCATCTTTCCTTCAACTTTGACCAAGTTTCCTATGCCTTTGTAGCTCACACATCCCCAAAACATCACCGATCCACCTCTGTGCTATACAGTAGGAATGGTGTTCCTTTCTTCATATGCCTTGTTATCCTCTCTCCAAATGTAACGTTTATGGTTGCTGCCAAAAAGTTACATTTTGGTCTCATCACTCCAAATTACCTTGTTCTAGAAGTTTTGAGGCTTGTCCCGCTGCTGTTTTGCATATTGTAGGCAAGATACTTTGTGGCATTTGCGCAGTAATGGCTTTCTTCTAGTGACTTGATCATGTAACCCATTTTTCTTCAACTGCCTCCTTATTGTGCATCTTGAAACAGCCACACCACTAGTTTTCAGAGAGTCCTGTATTTCAGCTGATGTTATTTGTGGGTTTTTCTTTGCATCCAGAACAATTTTCCTGGCAGTTGTAGATGGCATTTTTCCCTTTCCTGTTTTATACAGTTCAACTACTTGTTCCCGTCGATCTGTTGACAATTCTTTTGCTTTACCCATGACTCACAATCCAGAAACATCAGTGGCTGGATGAAAGATGCAAGAGTCTGTCTGAATCCCAGAAACGCACTTTTATGCACACACTGATTACAAGCAAACAGGTCACAGGTGAGGATGTTACCTTTAGTAGCAATTCAAGCCCATTTGTGTCAACTTCTGTGCATGTTATCAGGCCAAAATCACTAGGGTATGTGAACTTTTGATCAGGATCATTTGGATGTTTTGGGTTGTCATTATGATTTAAAAGGAGAAACCACAGTAGTTTGACAGTAAATAGCTTCACTCAGCCATTAGCCATGAGTGGAGAAAAAGTTTTGGTATTTTCATTCATATTCTCTGAAAAAAGGCCAAGAAAGCAAAAATTCTGCTGGGGTATGTAAACTATTGAGCACAACTGTATGCTAGTCGAGCATTACTGCGATCTTTGGGAGACAGAATGAACAAATCAATAGCAGGTCAAGAATTGGCTTAATTTATTCTTTTTGCCTTTCCTCGTGCGGTTTAAGTGATTAGATGGATTTATTCTTCGGGTCGGAGGAATTACAGCAATACCAGATTTACAGTTTTTTTCAGGTTTGGCTACTGTCACACACTAAAAGACAGTTTGTTTTACAGAAAAATATTTTTGCATCACCATATTTAAAAGATATAATTTTTCTAAATTTCTGCTGACAGAGTCATGTGAGGGCTTGTTTTTTTTTTTGCCGCATGAGTTGTCGTTTTTATTGGTAGTACTATATTTGGGCACATAACATTTTTTGATTGCCTTTTATTTCAATTTCTAGGAGGCAGAATTACATTGATTGCTTTTTATTACTTTTTTAGGTGGCGGAAGTGCAGTGAATGAAAAATGGGAATTCTAAAGTTTACATTATTTCTTTGTTTTTGGTGTTTGACATACAGTTTAAATAATTTTATATTTTTATAGACAGGGAGGGTGCTTTTGGACACAATGATATTACATTTTTTTTATTTATTTTTGAAAGAGGAAAAAGGAGGGTGATATATTTTTTTTCCATTTAAAAAAAAAAATGTTTTAAATATTTTTCTTTTTCTGTTTAAATCCTCTAAGGGGACTTGAACCTGAAATTAGCCGAATGCTTATAAAATATACTACAATACTACTGTAGTGCAGTACATGAAGAAATTGTAGTTCTCCTCCATACAATTACGGGGATCTTCAGCAGGTACCTGGCTGCCATGTTAACCCATTGGTTCCCCATGATCGCTCCACAGGGACTAATGGGAGCCGGTGTGCACATGGCTAGAAAAAATCAGTTGTGTTACCATACTGTCCTGTCTGTATACTCTCTTTTGCTTCCTCCCCTGCCCAGGAGATGTGGTATGATCAGACCAGTCACACACAGCCAGTATACAGTACACAGAAGGGGCACATTTATAAGATTATCTCAGCACATGAACCCTATTGATTAACACATCCAACTGTGCAACTACGGTAATTATTATTTCAAGATCTATTGATTAAAATGTACTTTGTGGGAAAACCCCCTTAGGGTAAAGATAGACTTAAGCCCACAATACAGATTACGGTAGATTGTTCAGCCGGCAGTCATCCCATTTATAACCATCGTCTGTCTACATTTAGTTTATTAGTACAGGTTTATGCTTGACAGTATTTTTGACTGCGGTTAAAAAGCAGGAACATTATGCCACAAAAATGTAAAAATAATGTTAGTGGTGAATATCATGGAATAAGAAACAGTCCTATTCCTAAAATGATGATTCTTGCATCCTTCACCTTCTCCTCCCAGTTCCTATTATCTGTACAGAATTGTATGTGAAGATGGAAGTGAAGATGTTTCAGTCTTACTTCTTTATTTTGACTAATAAAACATGGAAGTTCCAGTATCACGGACATGATACATAAGGAGTAATCAGCTTTAAAAGCGTCACGCCTCCATGTTACATCTGTAGATATTTTCACTTATGTAAAGTACTTATATTGCTGCATCAGTGACTTTTCTATAGTTCAGACCAAGACTTGCTCACATACCTTTCTATCATCCCATTTAGTTTTTATGTATAGGCTCATTGTCTGAAAGACTTTAGAAATTAGAGACAGCATGAAACAAATCTGTGCATACTTTTTTTTATTGTCATGTGACCACAGTATGTCACTACTAGTTGGATACTGTATGGTACTATTACATTGTGTGCCCAATAATTGGGCATTTTGTATTTTTGATGATTAGTCTTATTATTGAACAGCTACAGTGCTGTCGGTCAGTCCAAGATGTTAATAATTCTAAACCTGAATATGTAAGAAAGCAAAAGTGAGGTTTTGTTGCTCTTAGGAGAATTTCTGTGTGCTGAATTATTGGCCAATTATTAGTCTGCAGAATTATTATGCAACTAAATGAAAAACTTCCCATCTCACAATTGTGTTTTTTTATGTGTTAAAGTGAGAATAGTAACCAAGCAACTCAAAGTGTACAAAACTAAATATCTGACATTAAAAAAAATTATATATATATATATATATATATATATATACACACACACATATATACACTCACCGGCCACTTTATTAGGTACACCTGTCCAACTTCTTGTTAACACTTAATTTCTAATCAGCCAATCACATGGCGGCAACTCAGTGCATTTAGGCATGTAGACATGGTCAAGACAATCTCCTGCAGTTCAAACCGAGCATCAGTATGGGGAAGAAAGGTGATTTGAGTGCCTTTGAACGTGGCATGGTTGTTGGTGCCAGAAGGGCTGGTCTGAGTATTTCAGAAACTGCTGATCTACTGGGATTTTCACGCACAACCATCTCTAGGGTTTACAGAGAATGGTCCGAAAAAGAAAAAAAATCCAGTGAGCGGCAGTTCTGTGGGCGGAAATGCCTTGTTGATGCCAGAGGTCAGAGGAGAATGGGCAGACTGGTTCGAGCTGATAGAAAGGCAACAGTGACTCAAATCGCCACCCGTTACAACCAAGGTAGGCCTAAGAGCATCTCTGAACGCACAGTGCGTCGAACTTTGAGGCAGATGGGCTACAGCAGCAGAAGACCACACTGGGTACCACTCCTTTCAGCTAAGAACAGGAAACTGAGGCTACAATTTGTACAAGCTCATCGAAATTGGACAGTAGAAGATTGGAAAAACGTTGCTTGGTCTGATGAGTCTCGATTTCTGCTGCGACATTCGGATGGTAGGGTCAGAATTTGGCGTAAACAACATGAAAGCATGGATCCATCCTGCCTTGTATGGAGCATCTTTGGGATGTGCAGCCGACAAATCTGCGGCAACTGTGTGATGCCATCATGTCAATATGGACCAAAATCTCTGAGGAATGCTTCCAGCACCTTGTTGAATCTATGCCACGAAGAATTGAAGCAGTTCTGAAGGCAAAAGGGGGTCCAACCCGTTACTAGCATGGTGTACCTAATAAAGTGGCCGGTGAGTGTATATACACATATTATATATATATATATATATATATATATATATATATATATATATATATACACACACACACACACACACACACACACACACACACACACACACACATATATATATATATATATATATATATATATATATATATATATATATCCAACATAGCCGCCCCTTTCAATAACAGTCACAAGTCTTCCATTCATGTAGTCTGTCAGTTTTTAATCCGTTGATGATCAACTTTTTGGTCAACACCATCCACAGCCTCCCAGACACTGTTCAGAACCACAGCCTCCCAGACACTGTCCAGAGAGATGTATTGTTTTCCTTCACTGGAAATCTCCCATATAAGAAGGCCCCCAAAAAGTTCTCATAGAGTTTAGGTCAGGCAAGGAAGCGGCTATGTCATCATTCTTTCATCTTTTTGGCTTTTATTGGCAGCCAAGCAGTAGAGGACTTCAATGTATGTGATGGAGCTTTGCCCTGCAAAAAAAAAATCATGTTTTTTTTTTTTTCTTTTGAAAGATGCAGACTTTTTTCTTTTCCTTGAAGAAAGTGTCTTCTAAAAACTACCAGTAGGCTTGGGAGTTGATTTTGAGTCCATCTTCAATCCGAAAAAAGGTCCAACTAGCTCATCCTTAACAATACCAGCCCACCTCTACCTTGCTGGCGCGTGAGTCGAAGTGGAGGTCTGTGCCCGATACTGATCCAGCCATGGGCCCATCCTTCTGATCTGTGAAGAGTCACTCATCTCATCACTCCATAAATTCTTGGAAAAATCTATCGTCAGATATTTCTTGGTCCAGTCTTCTCGCTTCAACTACAGATGAGTGGATCGGGCAAAATTCAAATTCACCTGTTCTCACGCTTTTTCCTTGGAAATTATGAAGTTACTAGATCAGTGATGGCGAACCTATGACACGCGTGTCAGTGCTGACACGCGTAGTCATTTTCAGTGACACGCCGGCCGCCGGCCGCGGCCCCATAGAAATTGCTTCTTTCCCAGGGTCTGAAGGAGAGGAAACTCTCCTTCAGGCCCTGGGAACCATATTAATATGTAAAATAAAGAATTAAAATAAAAAAATATTGCTATACTCACCTCTCCGACGTAGCCTGGACGTCCGCGAGGGAACCGGCAGCGTTGTTTGCTTAAAAATCGCGGTTTTCCTTCCTTACTTGAAGTCCCGGCTTGTGATTGGTTGCGTGCCGCCCATGTGACCGAGACGCGACCAATCACAGCAAGCCGTGACGTAATTTTAGGTCCTTCAGGATTTTAAAATTACGTTCCGGCATTGTGATTGGTTGCGTCGCCCATGTGACCGCACGCAACCAATCACAACGCCGGAACGTAATTTTAAAATCCTGAAGGACCTAAAATTACGTCACGGCTTGCTGTGATTGGTCGCGTCTCGGTCACATGGGCGGCACGCAACCAATCACAAGCCGGGACTTCAAGTAAGGAAGGAAAACCGCGATTTTTAAGCAAACAACGCTGCCGGTTCCCTCGCGGACGTCCAGGCTGCGTCGGAGAGGTGAGTATAGCAATATTTTTTATTTTAATTCTTTATTTTACACACATTAATGTTGTTTCGATACCGATACCCGATACCACAAAAGTATCGGATCTCGGTATCAGAATTCCGATACAGCAAATATCGGCCGATACCCGATACCCGATACTTGCGGTATCGGAATGCTAAACAATGGCATCCGATCCGATTTTTTATCGGATCGGATGCCATGCAGGAGGTCTGTGGGTCCAAACAACAGAGTTCCGGTGCAGAGCGTCTAGGCCTGGGACTTCCGGTAGGCCAGGCGCAGCTCCCGGAAGTCCCAGGCCTCTGCGTCGGATCTGTGTTGTTTGGGCGACATTGCGCTGCTCCCTGCTGCGCCGACCAGAAGTCCCAGGCTGCACCGACCAGAAGTCCCAGGCTGCACTTCTGAGGCCTGAGGAGATAGCTGTCTGGAGGCCCTGTGATAGCTGTCTGGACTCAGGCCCTGTGATAGCTGTCTGGACTCAGGCCCTGTGATAGCTGTCTGGACTCAGGCCCTGTGATAGCTGTCTGGACTCAGGCCCTGTGATAGCTGTCTGGACTCAGGCCCTGTGATAGCTGTCTGGACTCAGGCCCTGTGATAGCTGTCTGGACTCAGGCCCTGTGATAGCTGTCTGGACTCAGGCCCTGTGATAGCTGTCTGGACTCAGGCCCTGTGATAGCTGTCTGGACTCAGGCCCTGTGATAGCTGTCTGGACTCAGGCCCTGTGATAGCTGTCTGGACTCAGGCCCTGTGATAGCTGTCTGGACTCAGGCCCTGTGATAGCTGTCTGGACTCAGGCCCTGTGATAGCTGTCTGGACTCAGGCCCTGTGATAGCTGTCTGGACTCAGGCCCTGTGATAGCTGTCTGGACTCAGGCCCTGTGATAGCTGTCTGGACTCAGGCCCTGTGATAGCTGTCTGGACTCAGGCCCTGTGATAGCTGTCTGGACTCAGGCCCTGTGATAGCTGTCTGGACTCAGGCCCTGTGATAGCTGTCTGGACTCAGGCCCTGTGATAGCTGTCTGGACTCAGGCCCTGTGATAGCTGTCTGGACTCAGGCCCTGTGATAGCTGTCTGGACTCAGGCCCTGTGATAGCTGTCTGGACTCAGGCCCTGTGATAGCTGTCTGGACTCAGGCCCTGTGATAGCTGTCTGGACTCAGGCCCTGTGATAGCTGTCTGGACTCAGGCCCTGTGATAGCTGTCTGGACTCAGGCCCTGTGATAGCTGTCTGGACTCAGGCCCTGTGATAGCTGTCTGGACTCAGGCCCTGTGATAGCTGTCTGGACTCAGGCCCTGTGATAGCTGTCTGGACTCAGGCCCTGTGATAGCTGTCTGGACTCAGGCCCTGTGATAGCTGTCTGGACTCAGGCCCTGTGATAGCTGTCTGGACTCAGGCCCTGTGATAGCTGTCTGGACTCAGGCCCTGTGATAGCTGTCTGGACTCAGGCCCTGTGATAGCTGTCTGGACTCAGGCCCTGTGATAGCTGTCTGGACTCAGGCCCTGTGATAGCTGTCTGGACTCAGGCCCTGTGATAGCTGTCTGGACTCAGGCCCTGTGATAGCTGTCTGGACTCAGGCCCTGTGATAGCTGTCTGGACTCAGGCCCTGTGATAGCTGTCTGGACTCAGGCCCTGTGATAGCTGTCTGGACTCAGGCCCTGTGATAGCTGTCTGGACTCAGGCCCTGTGATAGCTGTCTGGACTCAGGCCCTGTGATAGCTGTCTGGACTCAGGCCCTGTGATAGCTGTCTGGACTCAGGCCCTGTGATAGCTGTCTGGACTCAGGCCCTGTGATAGCTGTCTGGACTCAGGCCCTGTGATAGCTGTCTGGACTCAGGCCCTGTGATAGCTGTCTGGACTCAGGCCCTGTGATAGCTGTCTGGACTCAGGCCCTGTGATAGCTGTCTGGACTCAGGCCCTGTGATAGCTGTCTGGACTCAGGCCCTGTGATAGCTGTCTGGACTCAGGCCCTGTGATAGCTGTCTGGACTCAGGCCCTGTGATAGCTGTCTGGACTCAGGCCCTGTGATAGCTGTCTGGACTCAGGCCCTGTGATAGCTGTCTGGACTCAGGCCCTGTGATAGCTGTCTGGACTCAGGCCCTGTGATAGCTGTCTGGACTCAGGCCCTGTGATAGCTGTCTGGACTCAGGCCCTGTGATAGCTGTCTGGACTCAGGCCCTGTGATAGCTGTCTGGACTCAGGCCCTGTGATAGCTGTCTGGACTCAGGCCCTGTGATAGCTGTCTGGACTCAGGCCCTGTGATAGCTGTCTGGACTCAGGCCCTGTGATAGCTGTCTGGACTCAGGCCCTGTGATAGCTGTCTGGACTCAGGCCCTGTGATAGCTGTCTGGACTCAGGCCCTGTGATAGCTGTCTGGACTCAGGCCCTGTGATAGCTGTCTGGACTCAGGCCCTGTGATAGCTGTCTGGACTCAGGCCCTGTGATAGCTGTCTGGACTCAGGCCCTGTGATAGCTGTCTGGACTCAGGCCCTGTGATAGCTGTCTGGACTCAGGCCCTGTGATAGCTGTCTGGACTCAGGCCCTGTGATAGCTGTCTGGACTCAGGCCCTGTGATAGCTGTCTGGACTCAGGCCCTGTGATTGCTGTCTGGACTCAGGCCCTGTGATTGCTGTCTGGAGGCCCTGTGACTACTACAGCAACCATCATCCAGTGAACTGTGGGGTGTCATTGGCCATTACTGAGATAAGTGAGAGGGAGGCATCAGTGATGGCGAACCTGTGGCAGTCCAGCTGTTGCAAAACTACAATTCCCATCATGGCTGGCCATTCAAAGCAAAGGCTTTGGCTGTGAAGACATGATGGGAATTGTAGTTTTGCAACAGCTGGAGTGCCACAGGTTCGCCATCACTGGAAGAATTCCCCCTCCCCCTCACTTATCTTAGTTCACGGCACCCCACACAAGTTAAATAATAGCAAGACCAACAAAAGAAACCAACTGACAGATGAACAAAGAAGTCACTAAGCAGGTAAGTTAATTCTAATTATACATATTTGTTATTTAAACTATACATGTCGCAAAATTATGTTTTTTTATCAAGGTGACACACCACCCAAGTTATGCTCGGTTTTTTGGCGAATTTTGACACACCGAGCTCAAAAGGTTGCCCATCACTGTACTAGATGGTGGCCCGATTCTAACGCATCGGGTATTCTAGAATATGTATGTATGTATATAGCAGCCACATAGTATATAGCACAGGCCACGTAGTATATAGGAGCCATGTAGTATATAGCAGACAAATACTACGTGGCCTGTGCTATATACTATGTGGCTGCTATATACATACATACATACATATTGTAGAATACCTGCTGCGTTAATACAGGCCACGCAGTATATAACACAGGCAACGTAGTATATAACACAGCCCACGTAGTATATAACACAGCCCACGCAGTATATAGCAGCCACGCAGTATATAGCACAGCCCCCGCAGTATATAACGCTGGCCACGTAATATATAACACAGCCCACGCATTACATAGCAGCCACGCAGTATATAGCACAGCCCCCGCAGTATATAGTACAGCCCCCCCAGTATATAACACTGGCCACGTAATATATAGCACAGCCCACGCAGTACATAGCAGCCACGCAGTATATAGCACAGCCCCCGCAGTATATAGCAGCCCCGCAGTATATAGCACTGGCCACATATATAACACAGCCCCCGCAGTATATAGCACAGCCCCATAGTATATAACACTGGCCACTGAATATATAGCACAGCCCACGCAGTACATTGCAGCTATGCAGTATATAGCACAGCCCACGCAGTATATAACACTGGCCACGTAATATATAGCACAGCCCACGCAGTACATAGCAGCCACGCAGTATATAGCACAGCGCCCTCAGTATATAATACTGGCCACGTAATATATAACACAGCCCACGCAGTATATAGCAGCCACGCAGTATATAACATAGCCACGTTAGTATATAGCACAGAGATGTAGTATATAACAGAGCCCACGCAGTATGTAACACAGCCCACGTAGTATATAGCAATGTGGGCACTATATGCGTGGTTAAAAAATACTTAAAATAAAAAATGAACATATACTCACCTTCTGAAGGCCCCTTGAAGCCCTGGCGCCGGTGTGCGGTGCACGCGGCTACTTCCGGTCCCAGGGTTGGTATGCGCACAGGACCTGTGATGACGTCGCGGTCACATGACCGTGACGTCATGGAAGGTCCTTCTCGCATCCTTGGCACCGGAACCTGCCGCTTGCACTGCCGAGGACAGCCGCGACGTCGGAGGGTGAGAATAACCTTTTTTTTTATTATTATTTGTAACATTAGATCTTTTTACTATTGATGCTGCATACGCAGCATCAATAGTAAAAATTTGGTCACACAGGGTTAATAGCTGCGTAACCGGAGTGTGTTACACCGCGCTCCGGTAACGCTGGCATTAACCCTGCGTGAAGGCTGACTGGAGGGGAGTATGGAGCGGGCACTGACTGCGGGGAGGAAAGAGCGGCCATTTTGCCACCGGACTGTCCCCGTCGCTGATTGGTCGTGGGCGTTTTGCCACGACTAATCAGCGACTTGGATTCCATGACAGACAGAGGCCGCGATCAATGAATATCCGTGACAGACAGAAAGACAGACAGAAGGACATACAGACAGACAGACGGAAGTGAACCTTAGGGTACTGTCACACAGTACCATTTTGATCGCTACGACGGCACGATCCGTGACGTCGCAGCGATCGTATGATTATCGCTCCAGCGTCGTAGACTGCGGTCACACGTTGCAATCACGGCGCTGGAGCGATGCCGAAGTCCCCGGTAACCAGGGTAAACATCGGGTAACTAAGCGCAGGGCCGCGCTTAGTAACCCGATGTTTACCGTGGTTACCAGCGTAAACGTAAAAAAAACAAACAGTACATACTTACATTCCGGTGTCTGTCCCCCGGCGTTCTCCTTCTCTCCACTGTGTAAGCGCCATAGCCGGAAAGCGTCACCGCTGTGCTCGCTCTCCGGCTGGCAGACGCTCACACAGTGGAGAGAAGCAGAGACGCTTAGTTACCCGATGTTTACCCTGGTTACAAGCGAACACATCGCTGGATCGCTGTCACACACAACGATCCAGCGATGTCAGCGGGTGATCAAGCGACGAAAGAAAGTTCCACACGATCTGCTACGACGTACGATTCTCAGCAGGATCCCTGATCGCTGCTGCGTGTCAGACACTGCGATATCGTAACGATATCGCTAGAACGTCACGAATCGTACCGTCGTAGCGATCAAAATGGTACTGTGTGACAGTACCTTAGACAATTGTATAGTAGATTCTCTGGGAATCTAATGTCTGTTTTTATTCTCTGCCGTTTCTCCAGACCCCAGAGCATAATAAACATAATATGTAAAAACTAAAAAAAAATGTCTTTATACTCATCCTCCATTCACCTTTCTGGTCCCTAAGCTACTCACCGCCATCTATTCAGTCCTCGCTGCATTTTCTGATCCCTCGCTGCTTTGCTTTGGAATCTTTGGTCTTCTCACGCTGTGCCAGACTTTCGGGTGTTATGGCTAGTGTTGAACGATACCTTCCGATATGCAAAGGTATCGGTATCGGATTAGATCGGCCGATACCCAAAAAATATCGGATATCGCCGATACCGATACCCGATACCAATGCATATCAATGGGACACAAAATATCGGAATGGTTCCCAGGGTCTGAAGGAGAGGAAACGCTCCTTCAGGCCCTGGGATCCATATTCATGTATAAAATAAAGAATAAAAATAAAAAATATTGATATACTCACCCCTCGGACGACCCCTGGCTCTCACCGGTCCAAGCGTCTGCCTCGGTTCCTAAGAATGCAGCGTGAAGGACCTTCGATGACATCGCGGCTTGTGATTGGTTGCGTGACCGCTCACGCGACCAATCACAAGCCGCGACGTCATCGCAGGTCCTACACTCACTGCATTCTTAGGAACGGAGGCTGCCGGTTACATCGCTAAGGTCCAGGGTCCGCCGGAGGGGTGAGTATATCCATATTTTTTATTTTTATTCTTTACATGAATATGGATCCCAGGGCCTGAAGGAGAGTCTCCTCTCCTCCAGACCCCGGGAACCATACACTGGGAACTTCCGATTCCGATATCACAAAAATATCGGAACTCGGTATCGGAATTCCGATACAGCAAATATCGGCCGATACCCGATACTTGCGGCATCAGAATGCTCAACGCTAGTTATGGCGCCTTCCCACATGACACCCAGAAGTCCGACACAGTGTGAGCTGACCGAAGATTCCTATGCGAGCAGCAGGGAATCACAAGGACAGCAGCAGAGAATCATAAGTAGTACTTGTAATAATTTTTTACTTTTCAGAGTCAGTTAACCCCTTCACTCCGAAGCCTGTTTTCACCTTCCTGACCAGGCCAATTTTTACAATTCTGACTACTGTCATTTTATGAGGCAATTAGTTACGAGAAAATAGCTTCGGATAACTCCTTATCCAAATTGCTATAGCGCTTACCGAATAGCTGCCTCGGGAACTTGGATAACTGGAGCGCTCCTGAACAGCTGTTCGGCGCCGCATCTGGATGTGTCACGAATGTGTCACGGATGTGTGACAATCACAACACATGCATGGAGAGTCCAACAAACAGGCTCTCCATGTATGTGGTGTGACTGTCACACAGCCGCAACACATGCAGCTGCAGCACCGGACAGCTGATTTTCGGGAGCTCTCGAGGTGTCCGGGTTCCCGATGCAGCTATTCGGTAAGCGCTATAGCTATAAGAATAATTAGTAGTTATTCAAAGCTATTCACTCATCCGTAGTGGTAATAACTATGAAACGCTTCAATGGGTCCCAGTGATTCTACTGTTTTTGTCACGACATATTGTACTTCATGATAATGGTAACATTTCTTTGACAAGACTTAACGTATATTTGTGAAAAAAAAAATGGAAATTTGGCGAAAATTTTGAAAATATTGCAATTTTCAAACTTTTAATTTTTATTCCCTTAAATCAGAGAGTTATGTCACACAAAATAGTTCATAAATAACATTTCCCACATGTCTAATTTACATCAGAACAATTTTTGAAACATATTTTTTCTTGTTAGGATGTTATAAGGGTTAAAAGTTGACCAGCGATTTATCATTTTTACAACAAAATCTTTTTTTTTTTTTTAGGAACCACATCACATTTGAAGTAACTTTGAGGGGCCTATAGGATAGAAAATACCCCAAACTGACACCTTTCTCAAAACTGTACCCCTCAAAGTTCTCAAAACCACATACAAAAAGTTTATTAACCCTTCAGGTGCTTCACAGGAATTAATGGAATGTGGAAGGAAAAAATAAACATTTAACTTTTTTTCAAAAATTTTCATTTAGATCCATTTTTTTTTTTTACTTTCACAAGGGTAACAAGAGAAAATGGACCATACAGTTTGTTTAGCAATTTCTCCTGAGCATGCCGATATTGCATATGTGAGGGAAAACCACTGTTTGGGCGCACGGCAGAGCTCGGAAGGGAAGGAGCGCCATTTGATTTTTGAATATAACATTTGCTGGAATAATTAGTGGGCACCATGTCACATTTGGAGAGCCCCTGATGTGCCTAAAGAGTGGAAACCCGCTACAAGTGACACCATTTTGGAAAGTAGACCCCTCAGGGAACTTATCTAGATGTGGATTGAGCACCTTGAACCCCCCAGGTGCTTCACAGAAGTTTGAGCCGTGAAAATAAAAGAATCACATTTTTCCCACAAAAATGTTTTTTAGCTCCAAACTTTGCATTTTCATAGGGGTAACAGGAGAAATTGCATCATACAATTTGTTGTGCAATTTCTCCTGAGTACGCCGATATCCAATATGTGGAGGAAAACTATTGTTTGGAAGTATGGTAGCACTTTTTTAATGCAAAATTTGCTGGAATATTTTTTAGCCCCAAATTTTGCATTTTCAGAAGGGTAACAGGAGAAAATGGACCCAAAATTTGTTATGCAATTTCTCCTGAGTTCACTGATACCCCATATGTGGTTGAAAACTAGTTTTGAGGCACAACACAAAGCTCAGAAGGAAAGTAACGCCATATTACAGTGCAGATTTTGCTGCACTGGTTTCAGGGTGCTATGTCACATTGGCAGAGCCCCTGAGGTGCCAGAACAGCAGAACCCCCCCGTAAGTGACCTCATTTTACAAACTACACCTCTAAATTAATTCATCTAGGGGTGTAGTTTTCATATTGACACCACAGGTGTGTCACAGAATTTTATGCCATTGGGGAGTGATTTTTTTTTCTAAATTTTTACCACCAAGATTATGTGTTAGCCCCAAATTTTACATTTTCATACTGGGAAATGGGTAAAAATGGCACCAAAATGTGTCCCCCCAATTTCTGCTGAATGTAGAAATACCCCATATGTGGCTGTACAGTATTGCTTAGCCACACGGAGAGACTCTGGAGGAACAGAGCGCTATTTGCCTTCTGGAGCACAGATTTTCCATGAACAGTTTACGGACTCGATATACAGAGCCCCTAAGAGCTAGAAAAGCAGATTCCTCGTCAAGTGACTCAAATTTGGAAATTATACCCCTTTGGGAATTTATCTACAGGGTTAGTGAGAATTTTGACTCCATGTGTGTTTTCCAAAAACAAAAAATAAAAAAACAGTATGCAGGCAGAGATGCTTACCTGTTCAAGGCCTCCAACAATTGCACTAACCAAGGTACAGCGGACCCAAGTTAAGATGGCAAATACACAGGTGCAATAATACCGATAATGCAGCCACCCTACAATCAGGAATTGGCCGCTTGGTGCACCTGTGCAAACAAAAAGTCTGCATGTGGTGTGTTCACACAGGAATGCAAAGTATATGGCTCAAAGCCTATTAATGACGCCATGTAGCGGGCTCACCATAATGCATCCTGCGTGAACAGAGGCCACAGTGTAAAGAGGCATCTAGGGCCCAGACGCACCCTGGAAAAATATACAGTGCACCAAAAACATAACAATGTATGCAAGGTATTGGTCGATATTATGGCCACAATATTTAAGCTGTGTCAAGGGTCCTTACATATTGGCAGTCCTAATCTAAAAAAACACCATAAGAGGAAAAACCTCCACTATTCTAAACAAAAAAAACAAAAAACAAACAACAGTATGCAGGCAGAGATGCTTACCTGTTCAAGGCCTCCAACAATTGCACTAACCAAGGTACAGCGGACCCAAGTTAAGATGGCAAATAGGCTTTGAGCCATATACTGTGCATTCCTGTGTGAACACGCCACATGCAGACTTTTTGTTTGCACAGGTGCACCAAGCGGCCAATTCCTGATTGTAGGGTGGCTGCCTTATCGGTATTATTGCACCTGTGTATTTGCCATCTTGTTGGAGGCTTTATTTGGAGATTTAAAAAGAGATATATTTTTACACTTTTTAATATTTTTTTTTTTAACTTTTTTTTTTACATTGTGCCACTATGGGACATCGTCCTTACACTGACAGATCATTGATCTGATACTCTCCAATGCTTCTGCACTGCAGGGCATAAGAGCAGCATCTGACAGGCAGGGGAGGAG
Organism: Ranitomeya variabilis; assembly: GCF_051348905.1. Lineage (NCBI taxonomy): Eukaryota > Metazoa > Chordata > Amphibia > Anura > Dendrobatidae > Ranitomeya > Ranitomeya variabilis. Next base: position 126,921,193 of record NC_135233.1, read on the forward strand.
GCATCTCAGCTCCTGCTCTTAGCAGGCGCTCACAGGCCACCTTCCCTGCAGTACCCTGAAGGACCCTGTGGCCATCTTGCGGCCTGGGGGTCACCATGGAGACCATCAGCACAATGCGATCATATCGCGTTGTGCTGATGGAAGCACAGAGGGAGCTCAATCCTTCTGCGATGCTCCTCAATGTCGCTGTCACTATTGACAGCGGCATCAGAGGGGTAAAATCTTTGAATCGGTGCTAGCACCAATCATGTGCCTTGCTACAGAGTGCCAGCTCTCACATAGAGCTGATACCCGCACCCGATCGCCACGGCGCTCAGAGTGAGCCCGTGTGATCTTCGCACCGTACATATACTGTGGTTTGGGGAACGCAGCTCCCGTAGCGCCATATATGTATGGCGCATGTTGGGAAGGGGTTAAATGTCTTTTTTTGAACTATTTTGCCTGAGGAAAACAATCTGCCCAATAATTCTTAAAACCAACACAAAGGGCGTTGTATCCTTAGGCCTCACACTCCCTCATTACACAAATATACATCACATGATCTGCTGTATCCAATAAGTATTCAAGATTATATGACTTGAAAAATCTGCGCAAAAAATGGTGACATGGTCAAAATACTTGCCTAATAATTGTTCACACAGTGCATGTGCACACAGAAAGTTGTCTGTTCAAGCACTGTACAATACTATAATGTAAGCATTTTTAATTTGGATATTGATATTATTCTGACACTAAAAGCGTGTATTTTTTTGTGATTTTATTGATTTTTCCATTAGAAATACTAACAAAACAGCAAAAGAAAATAATGCCAATCCCTCCTACCCTTACTCCCTTAGTACACAGTTTCCTCAGAAGATAGAGAATAACAATCTTTCAATATAGCACACTAGCATCGACAGAGACATTAAAGAAGCACTCCTCCTCCGACGACCAAAATTGTTATCCTCTTAATATATTGCAGTCATCATATTCTACAGCTCTGTATATTTACAATTGCTTATTTTGCATTTCCACCTAGTAAATTATTCTCTTTTCTCTGCTCTATGTAGAAACAGAAAGTCTCTTGTCCCTGCATTTATCATTCAACTCTTCAACTGCTGACCCAGCTGTTCCCTACTCCTTTCTGCCAGGGACTTTTGCAGTGACTTATGACTCATACAGGGAGAATTTACTTCCTGTTTCTACATAGAGCTTAGAAGGAATCGGCTAGTCAGTTTTCAATCATGTGATATCATAGACCTAATGGAGAAGAGAATTATCTGGGTAATTAGCAATTGTAAGTAAATAGTGTTGCATAATATGATGATTGCTGTAGCGCTTGTGTCCATGCACGCTGCTCCTCAATCTTGGCAGGGACGCCAACTCACCGCTACGTCCCTCATCCTACACTTCCTCCTCCTTTCTCTCTGGCTGCTCCCCGGGTTCTGCACACTGTGTGCAGATCCCCGGGCAGAGTGCTTCTACTTAAAGGGGCCCGAGAGCGCCATCTTAATGTGTCCCCAGCCAATGGCTTTAAGACACTTATTATTTAAGGCACCTTCACGTGCATGGAGGTGCCAGTACAATGCTGTTACCTTGTTCCCAACACATTTTCTAGTTCTGGGGTACCTGTCCATTACTTCCCACCTAGTACTGCTAGTGTCTGTCCGTCCCCAACCTTCATGCCATTCAGGGCCAGCTCCAGGTTTTTGAGGGCCCCGGGCGAAAGAGTCTCAGTGGGCCCCCCCTTTAACACATGCCACGATTCATGATCGCACATACACTAGCCATGTAGTATATAACACAGCCCACATAGTATATAACACAGCCACGTAGCATATAACACAGCCATGTAGTATATAACAGCCCATGTAGTATATAACACAGCCACGTAGTATATAGCACAGCCCACGTAGCAGATAACAGCCCATATAGTATATAGCACAGCCACATATTATGTAACATGGCCCACGTAGTATATAGAACAGCCATGCAGTATAAAGCACAGCCCACGTAGCATATAACAGCCCATATAGTATATAACACAGCCACGTAGCATATAGAACAGCCATGTAGTATATAGCACAGCCCACGTAGCATATAACACAGCCATGTAGTATATAGCACAGACATGTAGTATACAGCACAGCCCCCCTCCCCCCAAGAATGGCCCCATAGTCCAGTACTCACTGTTATAGTTACAAAAACAAAAAAAACCCCACACTCCTCACCTCTCAACGTGCCCGTGCTGCTCCCTGCTTCGGTCTCGGTGGCTGCCGCTGCACTGCCTGACACACAGCGAGTGTGTGATGTCATCGCGCACCTGCAGCGGCAGAGTGGGGAATGATGGGAGAGGGAGCGTCAGGTGATGCTCTCTCCTCCATCATTTGCTTTGAACTATACCGGCGTACGCTGCCGCCGGCCCTGATGCCATTACCTGCCTTGTCAGTCTATATTTCAGCTGTACCCACCTGCACTTGCCGTGTCAATCTGTTTATGAGTCGGATCCGCCTGAGCCTGCCATGCCAATCGGTATATCTGCCGGATCCACCTGCACCTGCCGTGCCAGTCTGTATATCAGCCAGATCCACCTGGATGTGCCAGTGCTTTTCTGTATACCAGATGGACCAGTCCGCATCTCCCAGTGCTTATCCGTGTACCAGTCGTACCCATCTGCATCTGTGGTACCTATGTTCCTGCCATGCTTGCTTATATCAGCTATATTCTACTCAGGGCCGCCATCAGGGCATTACAGCCGTGACTGGCGTATGGGGCCCGGTGGGCAGAGGGGGCCCGCATCCGGCCCCGTCTCATCTGCCCATCGGGCCCCTACCGGCAGCCGCAGGCTGAACCGGGCCCTTAGCTGCGGCCGGCGCTGCAGCGCTATTGAAGTGCCGGCCCGAGCCCGCACGTCAATAGTTAACAGCCGCCAGCCAATCTGAGGCTGGCAGCTGACGTCAGCCGCAGCGTGCATGTCGCCGGCGTCTGACGTCATTGTCAGTCGCCGGCGAGTGCACGCTGCAGCTGCGTGCAGAGAGCAGGAGCGCTGGAGGTAAGTAGAACTTTTTTTTTTTTTTAATTGAGAGCGGCGATCCGGGGGGGGGGGGGGGGTGGGGGGTATGGGCAGAGCGCTGGACACAGGAGGGGGCAGAGCGCTGGACACAGGAGGGCAGAACGCTGGACACAGGAGGGGGCAGAACGCTGGACACAGGAGGGGGCAGAACGCTGGACACAGGAGGGGGCAGAACGCTGGACACAGGAGGGGGCAGAACGCTGGACACAGGAGGGGGCAGAACGCTGGACACAGGAGGGGGCAGAACGCTGGACACAGGAGGGGGCAGAACGCTGGACACAGGAGGGGGCAGAACGCTGGACACAGGAGGGGGCAGAACGCTGGACACAGGAGGGGGCAGAACGCTGGACACAGGAGGGGGCAGAACGCTGGACACAGGAGGGGGCAGAACGCTGGACACAGGAGGGGGCAGAGCGCTGGACACAGGAGGGGGCAGAACGCTGGACACAGGAGGGGGCAGAACGCTGGACACAGGAGGGCAGAACGCTGGACACAGGAGGGCAGAACGCTGGACACAGGAGGGCAGAACGCTGGACACAGGAGGGGGCAGAGCGCTGGACACAGGAGGGGGCAGTGCGCTGGACACAGGAGGGGGCAGTGCGCTGGACACAGGAGGGGGCAGAGCGCTGGACACAGGAGGGGGCAGAGCGCTGGACACAGGAGGGGGCAGAGCGCTGGACACAGGAGGGGGCAGAGCGCTGGACACAGGAGGGGGCAGAGCGCTGGACACAGGAGGGGGCAGAGCGCTGGACACAGGAGGGGGCAGAGCGCTGGACACAGGAGGGGGCAGAGCGCTGGACACAGGAGGGGGCAGAGCGCTGGACACAGGAGGGGGCAGAGCGCTGGACACAGGAGGGGGCAGAGCGCTGGACACAGGAGGGGGCAGAGCGCTGGACACAGGAGGGGGCAGAGCGCTGGACACAGGAGGGGGCAGAGCGCTGGACACAGGAGGGGGCAGAGCGCTGGACACAGGAGGGGGCAGAGCGCTGGACACAGGAGGGGGCAGAGCGCTGGACACAGGAGGGGGCAGAGCGCTGGACACAGGAGGGGGCAGAGCGCTGGACACAGGAGGGGGCAGAGCGCTGGACACAGGAGGGGGCAGAGCGCTGGACACAGGAGGGGGCAGAGCGCTGGACACAGGAGGGGGCAGAGCGCTGGACACAGGAGGGGGCAGAGCGCTGGACACAGGAGGGGGCAGAGCGCTGGACACAGGAGGGGGCAGAGCGCTGGACACAGGAGGGGGCAGAGCGCTGGACACAGGAGGGGGCAGAGCGCTGGACACAGGAGGGGGCAGAGCGCTGGACACAGGAGGGGGCAGAGCGCTGGACACAGGAGGGGGCAGAGCGCTGGACACAGGAGGGGGCAGAGCGCTGGACACAGGAGGGGGCAGAGCGCTGGACACAGGAGGGGGCAGAGCGCTGGACACAGGAGGGGGCAGAGCGCTGGACACAGGAGGGGGCAGAGCGCTGGACACAGGAGGGGGCAGAGCGCTGGACACAGGAGGGGGCAGAGCGCTGGACACAGGAGGGGGCAGAGCGCTGGACACAGGAGGGGGCAGAGCGCTGGACACAGGAGGGGGCAGAGCGCTGGACACAGGAGGGGGCAGAGCGCTGGACACAGGAGGGGGCAGAGCGCTGGACACAGGAGGGGGCAGAGCGCTGGACACAGGAGGGGGCAGAGCGCTGGACACAGGAGGGGGCAGAGCGCTGGACACAGGAGGGGGCAGAGCGCTGGACACAGGAGGGGGCAGAGCGCTGGACACAGGAGGGGGCAGAGCGCTGGACACAGGAGGGGGCAGAACGCTGGACACAGGAGGGGGCAGAACGCTGGACACAGGAGGGCAGAACGCTGGACACAGGAGGGCAGAGCGCTGGACACAGGAGGGCAGAGCGCTGGACACGGGCAAAACGCTGGACACGGGCAGAACGCTGGACACGGGCAGAACGCTGGACACGGGCAGAACGCTGGACACTGGGGCAGAAAGCTGCACACGGGCAGAAAGCTGGACACGGGGGCAGAAAGCTGGACACGGGGGCAGAAAGCTGGACACGGGGGCAGAAAGCTGGACACGGGGGCAGAAAGCTGGACACGGGGGCAGAAAGCTGGACACGGGGGCAGAAAGCTGGACACGGGGGCAGAAAGCTGGACACGGGGGCAGAAAGCTGGACACGGGGGCAGAAAGCTGGACACGGGGGCAGAAAGCTGGACACGGGGGCAGAAAGCTGGACACGGGGGCAGAAAGCTGGACACGGGGGCAGAAAGCTGGACACGGGGGCAGAAAGCTGGACACGGGGGCAGAAAGCTGGACACGGGGGCAGAAAGCTGGACACAGGGGCAGAAAGCTGGACACAGGGGCAGAAAGCTGGACACAGGGGCAGAAAGCTGGACACAGGGGCAGAAAGCTGGACACAGGGGCAGAAAGCTGGACACAGGGGGGCAGAAAGGAGAAACAGGGCATGATTGGAGACACGGGGCAGGATGACAGACATGGCGGCATGACTGGAGACACTGGGGCATGACTGGAGACACTGGGGCAGGAATGGAAACAGATGGGGCAGAATTGCAGAAATGGGGGCCTGATTGGAGACGGGGCAGAATGGTGATACGGGCATGATTGGAGACACTGGAGGCAGGATTGGAGACAGATGGGGCAGGATCATGGGGCAGGATGGATACAATGGAGACAGATGGGGCAGGATGGGGAGATCATATGGGGCAGGATGGATATTCATTAGGGCAGGATGGGAGAACATATGGCTGACCCCAGTAATGAGACACACGGGGCCAGGATGGCGAATATTATTACCATAGGGGCTAATTAAGGGATATTATTACTGCAGTGATGTATTTATTTTATTTTTTGAGTACACTGTTTTAAATGGAGGGGCGGTCCTATTACTGTGTAGATTGACACTATGTCGCCTTCTTCATGTGGTGTAATGTAGAAGTTGGGAAAATTAAGTAATGTGTTCTGCAAGTGGAACTCGAGATAACTGTTATTTCCTGCAGAAACGAGTCCTGGCTGCATGAAGTGATGGTGGTCTGTGCGGGATGAAAGATGAAGGACTTCACCTAGAGACGTCACTGGTGAGTCAGTGTGTTACCTATACATTGACACTATACACTGTATACTATATACAGAGGTCCTGTGTATAATATCACCAGTGATCACTGGATTACCTATAGACTATATACAGAGCTCCTGTGTATAATGTCACTGGTGATCACTGTATTACCTGTACACAGACACTGCATACTAAGTACAGATCTCCTGTGTATAATGGCACTTATGGTGATAGTATTGTGTTTTTTTTTATTATTGATCAGTATTGTAGTATTCAGTCACTATGTGTTGGTAATATGTGGTCTGGTCATGATGTTGTGGTATTTGTTCCTTGTATTTGATATTATTCGATCACTGTGGTGGTAATATGTCATCTGGTCATGGTGTGGCGGTATTTGTGCCTTGTAGATAGTATTATAGGTCACTGTGGTGATAATATGGTGTCTGGTCATGGTGCTGTGGTATTTGTTCCTTGTATGTGGTATTATAGGTCATTTTAAAAATTGAAAAATAAAAATATACCTAAATTGTACTGCATATTTTAACAAATATTTAATAGGTTACAGTAGAGTAGGGCCCGGCCAAAAGTGTCTACCTTGTCATTTTGGTGGCTTAAAAAAAATCTATTGGCCAAAACAAAAGCTGCCGGCTACATGTGTGATCTGGTGATGGGAACTGTCAATGTGTGATAGGTGAGAAGTGGAGATTTTCCAAGAGAGAGCGGTGGGACTGTGGACAGTTTGAGGGGTGGAGCGTGGAGGCGGGGCTGGGGTGGAGCCTGGGCGGAGTCTCAAGGGGGCCCCGGAAATTTTGCCAGTATGGGGCCCCGAAATTTCTAGTGGCAGCCCTGATTCTACTCCTGGGCCGTTCCAGCTACCTGACCCTTGGGGATCAGCTGCCATGCATCCATAGTCTGTTCTGGAGTAGCCAGAGGCGTATCTAGGGTTTCTGGCACCCGGGGCAAGAATTCATTTTGGCGCCCCCCCCCCCCCCTTCCCAAGGACATATGCGATTTGCACACTTAGTCATGTACAGACGAGGCCAAAGGGCATCCGGTCGAACTCATACAGTCCCATCGGAAGGATGAAAGCCATCTTGGCTCGGTCTCTCTCGGATATGGGCACCTGCCAGTAGCCGCTGGCCAAGTCTAACGTGGAGAAATACCTGGCATTCCTGAGTGTCGACAGGGACTCCTCTATCCTGGGCAGTGGGTATGAGTCCCGCACAGTGCAAGCGTTGAGCCGGCGATAGTCCACACAGAACCGCAAGGGCCCATCCTTCTTCCTCACCAAGACTATAGGGGCAGCCCACGGGCTCTGACTCTCACGTATGACTCCCTTCTTCAACATATGTGACAGCATTCCCTTCACCTCCTGGTACATCAGTGGGGGTATTTGGCGATACCGTTCCTGGATTGGGGCCACATCCACGGGGGTATCTCGTGGGTGATGGCCGTAGTACATCCAAAGTCATCTTCGTCTCTGGCGAACACCTCCCGATATTTCCCCAATAAGGCTTCCACCTTAGGTACCTGCTGGGGGGTAAGTTCTGAGAGCTAAGCCCTCATGCGTTCCAATTTCTGTCGCCCTTCTTGCAGCAGTCTGGGGTCCGGAGCTACCTTCGCTTTGACGGTCACCAGCCATGGATCTTCTGGCCTAGCGGTCAGCTGTACCGTTTCCGATGGGACCAGCTCGTCTGGGAGGCCAAGGACCTGGGCGACTTCATTCCTGGGGTAACCCCCTTACAGTGACATCACAGCTAGTGACAGCTATGGTACAGCGACATCACAACCAGTGACAGCTATGGTACAGCGACATCACAACCAGTGACAGCTATGGTGCGGTGACATCACAACCAGTGACAGCTATGGTGCGGTGACATCACAACCAGTGACAGCTATGGTGCGGTGACATCACAACCAGTGACATCTATGGTACGGTGACATCACAACCAGTGACAGCTATGGTACGGTGACATCACAACCAGTGACAGCTATGGTGCGGTGACATCACAACCAGTGACAGCTATGGTGCAGTGACATCACAGCCAGTGACATCTATGGTACGGTCAGGTCAGGAGCGGTGCACTCTAAATTTTTTATGTGGTGCTCAAAGGAAAAAGGCAAAATATGATCAGGAAGACCTTTGGCACTCAACAAGTCTACAATTCTTTGTTTCAAAATGCAAATTTATTTTAGCAGCCAGCAAAAATATATAACAGACAAATCCGACGTTTCGGCATACAATGCCTTTTTCAAGGTAGTCTATAATGGAAAAAAAAGTATTTGTGTTTTTTAAAAAATAATTATACAACAATTTATGTTTATAAGGAAAAAATAGCCGACCGCACAATAGGCTTAAATAAGCTTCACCAAGGGTAGGTGCAAGAATTGGAATGAGTCCTTTACTGTAAGGAAGAAGTAGTGTATAACCCAAAAAAAAACATAGAAAAGTGATAAATATTGAGAAAAACCTCAGTGGAAAAACTGCTCCAGGGAATAAGCAGATGAGATGCACAAAGGAAATATGAGAACAAGAGAACCACCAATCAGGAAAACGTGAAAAATAAACAAAAGAAAAAAGGCATGTGCCAATAGATGGTATGGATATACATATACAGTGGGGCAAAAAAGTATTTAGTCAGTCAGCAATAGTGCAAGTTCCACCACTTAAAAAGATGAGAGGCGTCTGTAATTTACATCATAGGTAGACCTCAAATATGGGAGACAAACTGAGAAAAAAAATCCAGAAAATCACATTGTCTGTTTTTTTATCATTTTATTTGCATATTATGGTGGAAAATAAGTATTTGGTCAGAAACAAAATTTCAACTCAATACTTTGTAATATATCCTTTGTTGGCAATGACAGAGGTCAAACGTTTTCTGTAAGTCTTCACAAGGTTGCCACACACTGTTGTTGGTATGTTGGCCCATTCCTCCATGCAGATCTCCTCTAGAGCAGTGATGTTTTTGGCTTTTCGCTTGGCAACACGGACTTTCAACTCCCTCCAAAGGTTTTCTATAGGGTTGAGATCTGGAGACTGGCTAGGCCACTCCAGGACCTTGAAATGCTTCTTACGAAGCCACTCCTTCGTTGCCCTGGCGGTGTGCTTTGGATCATTGTCATGTTGAAAGATCCAGCCACGTTTCATCTTCAATGCCCTTGCTGATGGAAGGAGGTTTGCACTCAAAATCTCACGATACATGGCCCCATTCATTCTTTCATGTACCCGGATCAGTCGTCCTGGCCCCTTTGCAGAGAAACAGCCCCAAAGCATGATGTTTCCACCACCATGCTTTACAGTAGGTATGGTGTTTGATGGATGCAACTCAGTATTCTTTTTCCTCCAAACACGACAAGTTGTGTTTCTACCAAACAGTTCCAGTTTGGTTTCATCAGACCATAGGACATTCTCCCAAAACTCCTCTGGATCATCCAAATGCTCTCTAGCAAACTTCAGACGGGCCCGGACATGTACTGGCTTAAGCAGTGGGACACGTCTGGCACTGCAGGATCTGAGTCCATGGTGGCGTAGTGTGTTACTTATGGTAGGCCTTGTTACATTGGTCCCAGCTCTCTGCAGTTCATTCACTAGGTCCCTCCGCATGGTTCTGGGATTTTTGCTCACCGTTCTTGTGATCATTCTGACCCCACGGGGTGGGATTTTGCGTGGAGCCCCAGATCGAGGGAGATTATCAGTGGTCTTGAAAGTCATCCATTTTCTAATTATTGCTCCCACTGTTGATTTCTTCACTCCAAGCTGGTTGGCTATTGCAGATTCAGTCTTCCCAGCCTGGTGCAGGGCTACAATTTTGTTTCTGGTGTCCTTTGACAGCTCTTTGGTCTTCACCATAGTGGAGTTTGGAGTCAGACTGTTTGAGGGTGTGCACAGGTGTCTTTTTATACTGATAACAAGTTTAAACAGGTGCCATTACTACAGGTAATGAGTGGAGGAAAGAGGAGACTCTTAAAGAAGAAGTTACAGGTCTGTGAGAGCCAGAAATCTTGATTGTTTGTTTCTGACCAAATACTTATTTTCCACCATAATATGCAAATACAATGATAAAAAAACAGACAATGTGATTTTCTGGATTTTTTTTTCTCAGTTTGTCTCCCATAGTTGAGGTCTAACTATGATGTAAATTACAGACGCCTCTCATCTTTTTAAGTGGTGGAACTTGCACTATTGCTGACTGACTAAATACTTTTTTGCCCCACTGTATATGTATACATACATACGAGGGGCGATCCAAAAGTAATGATAATCGGTTATTTCTACTGCACACAGAAATTAAAATAAAATGTTTTCTTCTCTCTTAGGTACCCACTAGTCCAGGAAAAAAAAAAATCACTTAAATAGACCACGATTCCCAGGAGCTACATTCATTTGAATATGAACTGCCGAGGAGTGAACATCAAAATGGAAAAAAATGAGCTCAGAGCTGTCATCAAATACCTCTGCTTGAAAAAAATGACTACCAAAAGACATACACAGCGACTTGGTGGAAATATTGGGGGACTCTTCTCCTCCATATTCCACAGTTGCACGCTTGGCCAAGGAATTTAAGCTGGGAAGAACATCGACGGAAGATGAACATCGTGAAGGACGCCCATCCACGTCCCTCAATGAAGAAAACGTGAAAAAAGTTGAAGAAGTTGTATTGGTAGATCAAAGAGTGACTATCAGGCATGTAGCTGAGGTCACAGGGATCTCATATGGCAGTATTCAAAGAATCCTTGCAAAAGAATTGCATATGAGAAAGGTCTCCGCGCGTTGGGTGCCAAAAATGTTAACCGACGAGCAAAAGAAGAAACGATTTGACATTTCAATATCAAATCTCGAAAAGTTTCAAGCAGACAAGGAAAATTTTTTGTCACGTTTTTTGACCATGGATGAGACCTGGATCCACCACTTTGATCCCGAAACTAAACAACAATCGATGACATGGAAACGAGCCGACGAACCAACGCCGAAGAAATTCAAAGTGTCAAGCTCAGCAGGGAAGGTTATGGCGTCCGTTTTTTGGGACACTGAAGGAATTGTTATGGTGGACTATTTGGAGAAGGGAGCCACTATTACGGGCTCCTACTATGCAGAACAAATAAGAAGATTGCGGGAGGCTATCAACGAGAAAAGGCGCCGCAAACTGTCGGCTGGAGTGCTGTTTCACCAAGATAACGCGCCAGCTCACAAAGCTGCAGTTGCCATGGCTACCATTCAAGAAGCGGGCTTTGAACTGGTGGAACACCCCCCTATTCGCCAGATCTAGCCCCCAGTGACTTCTTTCTCTTTCCTCGGCTCAAGGAACACCTCCGGGGCAAGAAATTTGACGACAATAGCGACGTGATAACCGCTGTTGGGGATTTTTTTGAGGGTCAAGATCAAGAATTTTTTTCGAAGGGAACTCTAAGTTTAGAAAAGAGATGGACTAAATGTATAGACTTGTTAGGAGACTATGTAGAAAAATAAATTTGTTTTTTGACTACCTGTATATTCATTGTGTTTAGTATTGATTATCATTACTTTTGGATCGCCCCTCGTACATATACATACAAGAAAATGCATGCAGCCATAAGTCGTAGACAAACGTAGACAACAGTTCCCGTATCAGAACACGATCACAGGTAGGGACCAATTGGTCTACAATATTTCCTCCTATAATCTCTCACCATCTGAATTGACCGTTCTACAAAAAGGCCTCTCTTTTTGTCCCACGCCGACATTTAATGGATTCCAATTAGACCAGGAACTACAGAGGTTTTTTAGAAACCTCAGACTTAAGACACATTTTGCAACTATTAGTGAGACCTCTATGGATTCTCATTCAGCTATACTTTCAGGAGTTGAAAAAAGTGTCTTTAATCTTAAAGAATTGGACTTGTCAGTACCCAGTCGATATAGTCCTCCGAAATCCCATCATCCGGTAGAGACATATATCTCATTAGTTTCACAGGACATACAGAGGGAATGTGCTCAGATTAATCAGGGTTTGTGTCCCATCAAACGTAACTGTACTATACTTGATAGACGGGCCCTTGAGGATCTTAAACAGAATAAATCTATAACCATAAAACCAGCGGACAAGGGGGGTGCAATTGTGGTGATGGACACCTCGTTCTACTTATCAATGGTTCATAAACACCTTAGTGATAGGAACACCTATTTACCCGTCAATAGGGATCCTTCTGGAGAAGTGTCTAAAGAAATTCAACGGATAATTAGGTCGTATAAAGAGAGTAATGTGATAGATTCAAAATTAAGTGAATTTTTGTTGAATTTACATCCGGTCACGCCTGTTTTTTATGCGCTTCCAAAGATTCACAAACATCCTACGTGCCCCCCGGGGCGACCTATTGTTGCATCCACCAATTCACTACTTTCTCCACTAGCCAGAACGGTTGAGAAAATTCTAACTCCCCTCCTCGTCCATATAACCTCATTTATTAGGGATACCTCAGATTTCCTGGAGGGCCTCAAATCAGTTGGTACCTTACAGAAAGGAGGTTTTCTCGTTACAATGGATGTCAATTCTTTGTACACGAATATTGATCACTCCAAAGGCCTTGAGGCCGTTCAATGGTTTTTAGATGAGTATACTAATTTCTCCACGATCCAAAAAGATTTTTGCCTGACATTGCTTAATCTGATCCTTACAAAAAAAATTTTTCTGTTTGCTGACCAATTTTATATTCAACAGGTCGGGACCGCCATGGGATCTAATGTCGCGCCGCCGTATGCCAATATTTTTATGGCATTTTTCGAGGAGAAATTTGTTTATACTCATCCACTTTTTCAACAATACTGTAGGTATTGGAAAAGATTTATCGATGATGTTTTCCTGGTGTGGAGTGGCGACGAAATATCATTGTCAGTATTTTTTCAAGATATGAACTCTTGCATCCCTAATCTAACATTCTCTATTTCAAAGGACCACCATAGTGTAAATTTTCTCGATACACTAGTGATAGTGAAAGAAGATGGTTCATTAGAGATTGATTTATATACAAAGCCAACAGACCGTAATTGCCTGTTATTATACTCCAGTTGTCATCCATCTCACGTGAAATCATCACTACCGAAATCTCAAATACAACGAGTTAAACGCATAGTTACGAATCCGTGTACAATAAATCAACGTGTAAGTGAGATGAATAAAATATTTTTGGAAAGGGGGTATCCACCATCGATTTTAGAGAAAGCTACTTCATCAGATGGTATACGGAGGGAGAAACAGAAGAGAGTAACTTTTGTTACTACATATCATCCTTATACTAATTTGTTCAAAAAATGTATATTAGAGCATTGGCCACTTTAGGGTAAATCCTACCCTTCCATACCAGAATTTACTAATCGACCATTAATGTGTTATAAGAGGCCACAAAATATCAAGAACATGCTCGTAAGAGCCGATGTTGGCTCTGCTAGAGCTGAGCATCGGCAAACTCTCTTGGCCACACAGAGACAGGGCACATTCCCCTGTTTACATTGCTCACAGTGTTCAAATATAACTAGGGGCAGTACATTTTCCCACCCTAGATCGGGTAAGTTATTCCCGATAAAGGGTTTTTTTACATGTGACTCTACATTTGTCATTTATTTGATTAAGTGCCCTTGCGGTCTCGGATATGTTGGGGAAACTACCCAGCATATCCGAGACCGTATTTCTCAACACAAATCCACTATTAGGTGCAAGCGCACCATGTTACCGATCCCATTTCATTTTATTTCAGCGGGACACTCGGTCTCTCAATTAAAATTTCAAGTACTCGAGAGTATTTCTTCTTCCAGGCGTGGTGGGGATAGGATACAGAAATTAAAAGAGAGAGAAGCGTTCTGGATTTTCACTCTCCAGACGCTTCATCCAAGAGGCATGAATAGGGAATATGAGGCTGTATAGTATTTATATTTGTTATAATATTTGATATACTAATTATATGTTATGACTTTTTTGTACTTACCTCTATGATTCCCTCTTTTCTAGGTGCCGACGTGATTTCACTTCTATTTTCCAATCTGGTTCTCTTACGGTGGTATGCCTTTTCCCACTCTCTTTATTCTTCATATCATGTATAGACCTATTTTGTGATCTTCTTGAGCATGCATATTTATATGCTGACTATATTTTCGTTTTGTCATATGTGTGTATATATGTATACATATGAATATGTGGTATGGATGCTGTTTCTTCTTATTACGGTCTATGCCATATTGTCCAATAGAAATTTATACTATTTACTTGATTTTCAAGTAGGCACCCATATAGAATTGTTATCTTTTTAGTATTCTTATTTTTATTTTTTCTATATTTTTTATCACTTTGTCTGAGCGGGCTTGAATATCTATTTGAATTAAATACGTATGTGTCATGATTAGATGCCTCTTTAGTTCATTATATTTTTGCTTTTACCGTTTTTTCCATTCTATTCACCGGGTATTATTTATTATGTACAAAATCCCCCTTTTTTTCTATTTTTCAGTAATTTAAATACATGGTCTTAGGGCGCACGCGCCGTAATAATGTTGTGCTAATTCAGCACATATTACTTTTATTTAGATTGTCCCATACGCAGCTCACGTTGTATAGCCTTTGTAGTGCGCATGCGCCTACTTTGACATTCATTTTTTAAAAAACACATATACTTTTTTTTCCATTATAGACTACCCTGAAAAAGGCATTGTATGCCGAAACGTCGGATTTGTCTGTTATATATTTTTGCTGGCTGCTAAAATAAATTTGCATTTTGAAACAAAGAATTGTGGACTTGTTGAGTGCCAAAGGTCTTCCTGATCATATCTATGGTACGGTGACATCACAACCAGTGACAGCTATGGTACGGTGACATCACAACCAGTGACAGCTATGGTACGGTGACATCACAACCAGTGACAGCTATGGTGCAGTGACATCACAACCAGTGACAGCTATGGTACAGCGACATCACAACCAGTGACAGCTATGGTGCGGTGACATCACAACCAGTGACAGCTATGGTGCGGTGACATCACAACCAGTGACATCTATGGTACGGTGACATCACAACCAGTGACATCTATGGTGCGGTGACATCACAGCCAGTGACAGCTATGGTGCGGTGACATCACAGCCAGTGACAGCTATGGTACAGTGACATCTATGGTGCGGTGACATCACAACCAGTGACATCTATGGTACGGTGACATCTATGGTGCGGTGACATCACAACCAGTGACATCTATGGTACGGTGACATCTATGGTACGGTGACATCACAACCAGTGACAGCTATGGTACAGTGACATCTATGGTGCGGTGACATCACAACCAGTGACATCTATGGTACGGTGACATCTATGGTGCGGTGACATCACAACCAGTGACATCTATGGTACGGTGACATCACAACCAGTGACAGCTATGGTACAGTGACATCTATGGTGCAGTGACATCACAACCAGTGACATCTATGGTGCGGTGACATCACAACCAGTGACAGCTATGGTGCGGTGACATCACAGCCAGTGACAGCTATGGTACAGTGACAGCTATGGTGCGGTGACATCACAGCCAGTGACAGCTATGGTACAGTGACAGCTATGGTGCGGTGACATCACAACCAGTGACAGCTATGGTACGGTGACATCACAACCAGTGACAGCTATGGTACGGTGACATCACAACCAGTGACAGCTATGGTGCGGTGACATCACAACCAGTGACAGCTATGGTGCGGTGACATCACAACCAGTGACAGCTATGGTACGGTGACATCACAGCCAGTGACAGCTATGGTACGGTGACATCACAGCCAGTGACAGCTATGGTGCGGTGACATCACAACTGGTGTAAACCAGGCGCAGGCAGTGCTAACATAAAATCAGCCATTGGAATAAAGAAAGCAGCCCATATATTGCATTGGCACGTTGGCCTGTGTGGCCGCCATCCATACCAGCAGTATCAGCATTTACAGACATAGCTTCCATTACACGTTTCCCTTCTCCACAGCTCCCTCTGTGCTGTGACCATTGCGCTCACTGGCACCGCGCGTCTGGGCTGCACCACAAGCGGTTCCTGCCAGAGTCCAGTCGCCATTACAACTTGTAGAAACATGATCGCCATGGCAACAAGCTTTCCCAATTGTAAAAGCTCCGCCCCGTCCAGTTGCTGGCGCAGGGTTTATTGCAGGGACATGCGCCCTGATCTGTTCGGCCGGCGGCTGTCAGACCACGCCCACTCCATGAAGGCCGTCCTCCGTGCAGTCTCCGCCCCGCTCCCGGTTGGATGGACTCAGAGTGTAGAGTGTCAGTCAGTGCGGGACAAAGGAGTCGCAGTCATGTCGTCTTCATCCTCCGAGCAGTACGAAGAGGGCGAGTACGAGAGTCAGCCCAAGAGGCAGAAGAGCAACCAGGAGGACGGGGAGCTGGACTATACCTCAGAGGAGCAAGAAGAAGCGTGTGCTGCCAAGGAGACCGGTGTCCGGGGCATAGCCGGCCATGGGGTAATGTATCCGTGTGTCATGGGGTGTACAGCCCGGGCTGTGTGTGACACGTGTACTGTGCTCTGTGTGCGGGACACTGCTGTATGTAACCCTGCTATATGTGTGTGTAATGGGGGTGCTGGGCACTACTCTGTACCCATAGCTGGCACAGGCCGGGCACTATCCTCCTCTGTACCCACAGCCGGGCACTACCCTCCTCTGTGTTCTCAGCTGGCACAGG
This sequence comes from Ranitomeya variabilis, assembly GCF_051348905.1. Lineage (NCBI taxonomy): Eukaryota > Metazoa > Chordata > Amphibia > Anura > Dendrobatidae > Ranitomeya > Ranitomeya variabilis. The sequence continues at coordinate 126,938,005 of NC_135233.1, forward strand.
CCGGGCACTATCCTCCTCTGTATTCTCAGCTGGCACAGGCCGGGCACTATCCTCCTCTGTGTTCTCAGCTGGCACAGGCCGGGCACTATCCTCCTCTGTATTCACAGCTGGCACAGGCCGGGCACTATCCTCCTCTGTATTCTCAGCTGGCACAGGCCGGGCACTATCCTCCTCTGTGTTCTCAGCTGGCACAGGCCGGGCACTATCCTCCTCTGTATTCACAGCTGGCACAGGCCGGGCACTATCCTCCTCTGTATTCTCAGCTGGCACAGGCCGGGCACTATCGTCCTCTGTATTCTCAGCTGGCACATGCTGGGCACTACCCTCCTCTGTACCCACAGCCGGGCACTACCCTCCTCTGTACCCACAGCCGGGCACTACCCTCCTCTGTACCCACAGCCGGGCACTACCCTCCTCTGTACCCACAGCCGGGCACTACCCTCCTCTGTACCCACAGCCGGGCACTATCCTCCTCTGTACCCATAGCCGGGCACTACCCTCCTCTGTGTTCTCAGCTGGCACAGGCCGGGCACTATTCTCCTCTGTGTTCTCAGCTGGCACAGGCCGGGCACTATCCTCCTCTGTATTCACAGCTGGCACAGGCCGGGCACTATCCTCCTCTGTATTCACAGCTGGCACAGGCCGGGCACTATCCTCCTCTGTATTCACAGCTAGCACAGGCCGGGCACTATCCTCCTCTGTATTCTCAGCTGTCACAGGCCGGGCACTATCCTCCTCTGTATTCTCAGCTGGCACAGGCCGGGCACTATCCTCCTCTGTATTCTCAGCTGGCACATGCCGGGCACTACCCTCCTCTGTACCCTTAGCCGGGCACTACCCTCCTCTGTACCCTTAGCCGGGCACTACCCTCCTCTGTACCCTTAGCCGGGCACTACCCTCCTCTGTACCCACAGCCGGGCACTACCCTCCTCTGTACCCACAGCCGGGCACTACCCTCCTCTGTACCCACAGCCGGGCACTACCCTCCTCTGTACCCACAGCCGGTCACTATTCTCTGTATTCTCAGCTGGCACAGGCCGGGCACTATCCTCCTCTGTATTCTCAGCTGGCACATGCTGGGCACTACCCTCCTCTGTACCCACAGCCGGGCACTACCCTCCTCTGTACCCACAGCCGGGCACTACCCTCCTCTGTACCCACAGCCGGGCACTACCCTCCTCTGTACCCACAGCCGGGCACTACCCTCCTCTGTACCCACAGCCGGGCACTACCCTCCTCTGTACCCACAGCCGGGCACTACCCTCCTCTGTATCCACAGCCGGGCACAGGCCGGACTCTATCCTCTATTCACAGCTGGCACAGGCCGGGCACTATCCTCCTCTGTGTTCTCAACTGGCACAGGCTGGGCACTATCCTCCTCTGTATTCACAGCTTGCGCAGGCCGGGCACTATCCTCCTCTGTATTCACAGCTGCCACAGGCCGGGCACTATTCTCCTCTGTATTCTCAGCTGGCACATGCCGGGCACTACCCTCCTCTGTACCCTTAGCCGGGCACTACCCTCCTCTGTACCCTTAGCCGGGCACTACCCTCCTCTGTACCCTTAGCCGGGCACTACCCTCCTCTGTACCCACAGTCGGGCACTATCCTCTGTATTCTCAGCTGGCACAGGCCAGGCACTATCCTCTGTATTCTCAGCTGGCACATGCTGCGCACTACCCTCCTCTGTACCCACAGCCGGGCACTACCCTCCTCTGTACCCACAGCCGGGCACTACCCTCCTCTGTACCCACAGCCGGGCACTACCCTCCTCTGTACCCACAGCCGGGCACTACCCTCCTCTGTACCCACAGCCGGGCACTACCCTCCTCTGTACCCACAGCTGGCACAGGCTGGGCACTATCCTCCTCTGTGTTCTCAGCTGGCACATGCCGGACACTATCCTCCTCTATGTTCTCAGCTGGCACACGGTGGGCACTATCCTCTGTATTCACAGCTGGCACATGCCGGGCACTATCCTCCTCTGTGTTCTCAGCTGGCACATGCTGTGCACTGTCCTCTGTATTCACAGCTGGCACATGCCGGGCACTATCCTCCTCTGTGTTCTCAGCTGGCACATGCTGTGCACTGTCCTCTGTATTCACAGCTGGCACATGCTGGGCACTATCCTCTGTATTCACAGCTGGCACATGCCGGGCACTGTCCTCCTCTGTATTCACAGCTGGCACATGCTGGGCACTATCCTCTGTATTAACTGCTGGCACATGCCGGGCACTATCCTCTATAGTTACAATGTAGCAGCATCACAATTCTAAAAGCATAAGCGATCTGCTTTCCATGAAATATTAATAATTCATACACTGTAGGTTGCAGCACTAAGATGTATAGAAGCTGAGCGTGTTGTGTGGCTGCAGGCGGGAAGCGTGTACAGACACATGTGGATCATACAAGACATGTGCAGGTCATGTGTCCTTCTCGCTGTGTCCCAGCCTGCTGTGTCTGAGGAGTAGATTCCCAGTATCTTCCCTGACGGCCGGGGTGCTTCCACTCATTTCTATCATCCTTTCTCGGATCCATCTGCAGCAGCTTCAGTCACATAAAAGCTCACTTTTGCCCTTTAATGTATATTTCCATTTAGTAATGCGGTGTCGTACAGTGTATTTTCTGGTTCCAGATGTTTGATTCAAGTCAGTAAGGAGGTATGAAATGCCTTACAAACACGGCATTTTAGGTGACTTTCTTCCATCCTTTTGATACTTTTTCTGGGTTTTGGGGGCAGTCATCTGTAAGCTCGTTTTTGCCCTTTTATTCTATATTTTTATATAGTAATGTGGTTTCACATAGCGCTTCTTTTGTTATTCCAGATGTTAGCTTCCAGTCAGTAAGGCAATAAGACCCTCATTACAAAAACTGCATTCTATGTGGCTTTTTTCACCCTTTTGACACATTTGTTTTTTGGAGGGAGATGTGTGTATATCCTGTCTATATTTTTGACAGCGTTAACCTAGAATAGACAGTCATAAAATGCCCCAAATGTGCCATAATGGTTCATTTTTGATGCATGTATCTATTATTTTTTATCCCATCTCTTGGGGGGCATACTTATAGACCATTTTTTTGCACCAAAAAACAAACACCTACCACTAATTAATTTGGTGTAACTTACAAATACACTCAGCCATGCCCCTTTTATGAGCTGCAAAAAGAGCCAACTCCCCATGATAAATGTGGCACTTTAGTTAATCTACCTCTTGCTATTTTCTTTTCTAATTGCAGCTTGCTTTAGGCATGTTTTTTCTCTTTTTTTATGCTTTCCCCATTTACTCGCAGCAGGGTGATGAAGATGCTCGAGTCTGTGTCTCTTTAAGAACGTGTAGTGCCTTTGTATACTGTCTTTCAGCTCTATGCCAATAGGGTGAGTGCACAGATTGGTACTTTCTTGTCCTTGCAGATGTTACTTTACTGACGGACTTCCCCCAAAGAAAAGAAGAAAATTACAGCCCACCTTTGAATGGCTGTTATTTCTGTCTAATTGTTGGGCCATGTGTACACGTTCAGTATTTGGTCAGTATTTTACCTCAGTATATGTAAGACAAAACCAGAAGAGGAACAATCAGAGGAAAAGTATAATAGAAGCACGTCACCACTTCTGTATTTATCACCCACTCCAGGTTTTGGCTTACAAATACTGATGTAAAATACTGACCAAATACTGAAGGTGAGAACGTGGCCTAATAAGGGAAATTGCAGTCATAAAATGATTGCAGGAAACTAACCAGTCACCAGTGACCATAGGGCTTGGAGAGGTATAAGTAGAGATTACATTCATGTTGCCCCAAGGAATATTCATGACTTCTCCTTAAGATAGGTGCTATGTATTAGATACTGACATAAAGAGGAAAGTATTGAGTCCACTAGCTGGCGTAACGGGGTGTACATCCACCTGTGCAAATACTACTCAGATATAGGAAACAGCAAACAGATGGCACACCCAGATATGACATAAAATGATCACAATATTTTGTTGGAACACTAAAAAATGCCTATAACAATGACACATTACATTTAAAGACAAATAAACATGTAAGAGGTGAAAAATTCAAAGTCCAGGCAATGATAGAGTCAGATGACCCCCAGATAGTAACCACGATATAAAGAGGACGAGCCCCCAGTGGGTGGAATACTAGGTAATACCGAGAAAGAAATATCCCCTAAATGAAAGTGGTGAATGGAAATTATATTTGTAATATATAATGAGTGTAAGTGAAAATAATAATGCAGTGTCTCAATCAGATGTCAGTATTTTCCACATACAAGAAACAACTATCTATTATTCTGATCAGTGTGTCATCAGTTTTTTTTTTTCTTGCGTTGAGAGAAAAAAAAGTTTCTCCTTGAAAATCGGACCCCACTCGAATGCCGTTTTGCATTGCTGATTTTGATCCAACGGTTGTATCAACATCTGCCGTGTACACAGCCCCATAGAATATTCTAGGTACGAGTGCCGTCTGCGAAGAAACGCCAGATAGCACTCGTACTAGAAAAAGTGACGTCTGAATGAGCCCTCAGATATCCAGACAAGGGGCATTAAGAGGCAGTTCAGGAGAGATCAAGTTGGTTTACAGTTTCCAAAAGTATTTCCATTTTGCCAGATTGGTCAGGGTTAGGCTGCGGTCAGACGTCTGTAGATTCGGTAATGCGCGAGAATCTGGCCGATTATGCTAATGGCACTTGGATGACTCTGATCTAAGTTTGAGCCGAGTGTCATCGTAGTAGGAACCGATTCTCTGGCATAAGAGAATCATATCACGGGTGTAGAGAAGACAGAGGACTTAATTTCTCCATTGTCTAAGTCTGCGGATCCGAGTGCAGTCTGATGTTTCACATGCACCCACAGGGTTATATGGGTGCGCATGATCCGATTATTGGAAGCACTTGCAGCATGTTGCAATTTTTTTTTTTCCCTCCTTTTGGCGTGAGAAAAAAAACCCCCATAAGTCAACACTGTTCCATAGTATAACATTGGTGTGAGAGCTACCTGACAAAACATCGAATAGCACTCGGCCGTGTTATGTGCTTGTGTGAGCGAGCTGTTAGAGAGAGGGAGGCACTATCCGCATCAGCTATAAGAGGTCCTTTTAAAAAAGTCTGATTTTTAATTGCTTAATAATAGTACAAAAACTCAACAAGCGGAAAAAAACAAGAATATACAAGTTGGCAACCAGTGGAGTGTCAGCCCAGTTCACCATGCATGCCCAGTCTATAGCAGTGTTTCCCAAACTCCAGTCCTCATGGGCCCCAACCTATCCTTTTTTTTCAAGAGTTCCTTAGTATTTCTCAAGTGATGGAATTATTATTAAGGCATTAGAAATTGTCCCAGGTTCTTGAACTGTGGAATACTAAGGAAATCCTGAAAACATGATCTATTGGGGGACTGTGAGGATTGGAGTTTGGGAAACATCGATCCAGAGTGAAAAGGTCGTCAATTGCAAAAAAAATAACTTTTACTAAGACATGGAAACAAAGATAAAAATGTAGTAAAATCACACTTATTGCTAAGTACAAAGAATGTTCAAGTCTTAATTTAATAACTCAGCCGTCAGCTGGATGCTGCAAAAGAGGCTCCTAATAGAAAGGGCGGAGGGAATGAAAGTAAAAAGTCAGACTGCTCTATTGAGAATTTTAGGCGGTAACTCGAACTTCTAGCAACTTGTAAGCATCAGAGACCTCAAATTGAATCCAGTTGGATGAGGTGGAGTTGAGGGAGTCCACAATGTTCTCCAATAATGCAGTAAGAAGGAGCAGATGACTATAAGCCATGTAAACTAGATAACATATTGTGCTGATCTCACATTTTGGCTCCGTTCACACAACTGTATTTCCAGTCCTACTTCTGTTCATGGAAAAGACTGACAGCACCATGTTTTCCTTTGGGCTGTTCAGTGGATTGTTGTTTTTTTGTAGCACCAACGTTTCTTCCGTTTTTTGGATGAGACTTTTCCTATTCTAGTCTATGAGTGTGTTAACAAAAACAAAATCGGATCCCATACGGATCAACGGTTCCTCAATTTTTGAGGATATATTGTCATTATGAAGCTAGGGAACTGTATTTGGTCTACTAAATTTTATTCATTGCTGATGTATAAAAATGAATGTCATACAGATAAAAAATCAACAATTTTTTTTTTCTGGATGAAAATCGGCCAATTTTTTTTTTTTTTTTTACACTCTCGCTTTACCTTTTCAGTGACTATTTTAAAGGGATTTTCCAGCTCTGTAAAAAGAAGAAAATCAGCATTACGTACTCTCTGCCAATCCATCATTGTCATTTATATTGTGGTAAAGATACAAATTGAATTTCATCATGAACTTTCTATAGTTTGAGCAATTAAGACTTAAAATAGTTTGTGTATATCAGTGGGAATGTGGTATAGAATATTGCTGCACCTCTTACTCGGACGTTTCCTCTCCTTGCCGTGAAGTGGCTTGACGATGGTGTACCAGTCTCATTGTTTGTTTACTGTAAGTGATATCTGTATTTTGATGTAACCCCTTCTTGTGTATAACACCATGGAATCAATGGTGCTATATAAATAAATAATATTAATAATAAAGCTTGAAAACCCATTGTATCAAGTGATGGGGCCTCCAATTCTAATTCTCTAGTGACAGCCACCTGTCATTGCTCAGAAGTGACATATGAAAGGTCATATCTGGAAAATTGAGGGCTTCGGACACCCCTTTCTTATATCAAAGGGAAAAAGAAATAAATTAGCTGGAATAGAAGTTGGTATACATGCAATGTGTAGGCGCATGTTCACACTGGCCTCTAAACAAACAAAACCTAAGACAAAAACAAAATGAGCAAATACCCCGCAGTAAGTAACCAAATATCAATGGTGCATGAAAATAACATAGGGTGCTTAGGTAACATTGTTTTGATCAAAAAAATGTAAAGGCCAACCCACCACATCAAGGTGACCCTACTCGGGACGGTTCCTTATAATTAAGGGGTTGTCCAGTACTAGAACAACCCCTTGATCTGAATGTTTGCCCCCATGACAATAAAACCACATATACTCTCCTCCCGCGCCGTTTCCGTTCCAGCGGTGTCGGCACTCACGTTCCTGGTGCCCAGGTGCGGTTGTTATAACACATTAGCCATGTGCCCAATCTGTGCTGGCGTCGCTGTCATAGATTGTGGTGGACTGTAGTACAGAATGCTGTACTGTCATACTGTAGTATGTAATAAAATCACTTTTTAAATTGGTGATGGTTCCGGGTCTCCACCACTCCCTTTCCACTTATAGTTTGCACTAATACATATCACATGTTCCAAGAAAAGCATGTGGAGCAAGTGATGCACATTCTTCGAGGTCATGAGTCAGCACAATTATTGGGTCTGTTCCTGTGAGGACTCTCCACATTCCATGTACTCGGGGATCGCAGCAAAGCCTCTGCAGACGTCCCCGTGCTGTGCACAGCCAGTGTGTGCGAGGGCTCTCCAGGATGCAGCAAGTGGCTGTGGACTAGTGAGAGTTGTCGCTGGTAGTGATTATGGCGTAGTTACGTCTCCATGTACTTACTGTTCTTTGCCTATGTGACCTCCAGCCGTGCAAACTGCTGACATATCTCACAGCGGACCAACTAGTACAGGAGGACCTGTCACTTGTCATAAATGTCATTGTGTTCTCCTGAATCTGCATTTTCCTTTCTGTTTTGTTGCCCCTCCTTTCCCGAGAATATGGCCCGTTCTCTTACGTAATTACAGCACGTTACTGTTTTTCTTTGCATGTGAAACTTCACTTTATTTACTGGCTGCCTACTGCTGTTTGTCTATTAAGTGATAATACAGGACCTTTCTTTCACGGAACTCCAGGTTAGGGACGTGTTTAAAGGGAACCCGTCACCTGGTTTCATGGATATGAGATAACACCATCACCCTCCAGGCCTGAAATACATTTTATAATGCTGTACATCTGCCCCCAACCCGACATGCAAGAAAAGAAGAGCTTTTATTATACTCGCCTGCGGAGTGTGCCAGGGGGTCTCTCTTGTGTCCAGCACGTCCCTTCTTCTTGCAATGCCGTCGTCCTTGCTTTTTGTGGATGGTGCGTCCCTACATCATCCACTGTCTCCCGCCGGCATCGTGCTCCTGTGCAGGTGTACTTCTCTGCCCTGACTAGGACAGAGTATAAAGTTCTGCAGTGCGCATGCTCCGGGGCTCTTTCACCTTTCCCGGTTCCTGCGCACTGTAGTACTTTACTTTGCTCTAGTCAGGGCAGAGAAGTGCGCCTGGGCAGGAGCACGATGACTAGGGATGTGTCATCCATATGAAGGAAGAAGGAGGATGGCATCGGAAGCAGAAGGGAGGCACCAGACCGAGACCAGCAACACCCCTCAGACCTGACCACCCCCCATGGAGTATAATAAAAGGTGTTTTTCTTTTGTTGCAGGGTGGATCGGGGGCAGATTTATAGCATTATAGAATGCTGCATATAAGAGCTGAAAGGTGGTGGCCGTATCTCATATCGGTCAAACCTGGTGACAGGTTCCCTTTAAAGTCTTTTGAAGATTTATTCCCTGAAAAAATAAGCTATCCCCTATCCATAGCTCTGCAGCGCCATCTTGAATGGAGAACTAGAAGACAAAATAAGAGCGCTCTTTGCTGAAGTCCTGGTGAGGAGAAACAGGGAAGAGTAGATGGAATCTGCTCACCTGGTGGACTTGTGCAGGTCAGGCAGAACTCTGATGAGAGAAACCAACCCAGCTGCATATCAAATGCTAAGAGAATGGGGCACCTTTGGTGGCCCACCCTAAAACAGCTACACCAACTCCAAAAAACATGGCAAATAGGAGAAAAAGGAGCACCAGTTGATAATTGTACTAAAAAACAGTATACATCTTTATTAAATATCAAAAAGAATAAATAAACCACATTAACCCATACTCCACGGAGGTACAGACAGGAAGAGAGGTAACCACCTCAGCAGTGCAAGGTATCAAGCATTATATTATAGTCAAGATGCAAAAACAAGACCACAGAAAAAGGATGCCCCCATACACACACATCACACAGGAGAATACCTAAAAAGTGCAAGGGGACAAGCTTACCCTGGTCTGTGAGATAGAGGTGGTCACCCCAAGGACGGATGTCATCCCCGACGCACGTTTCGCTGGCACAAACGCAGCTTTCTCACTTCTTACTTTGATGAAAGTAGTAGTGAAGTGGCATTCCTCGTATAAATTGCTGTCCCATTCTTGAAGGGAGAGGAGGTGTGCATGCTCCACCTCTGCTGTATTCATTGTCTACAAGACTACTAAACTATTTCTGGCAGTCCCATTGACTGTGAATGGCGTAGAGACTGAGTATGTGGCGCTTTCACTATGGAAAGTGGGTAACTTGTTTTTCTGGGGATTTCACTATGGAAAGTGGGTAACTTGTTTTTCTGGGGATTAATAAAAGTGACTGCTCCATCAGGACAATCTCTCCTTATATTCAGGGCTTTTTATATGGGATATAATAGTTCAAAACATGCTTCACAGCTACTGCTCTGTGTACACTTTGTCCAGCAATCGCGTCTTTCTTAAGGTACCGTCACACTAAACGATATCGCTAGCGATCCGTGACGTTGCAGCGTCCTCGCTAGCGATATCGTTGTGTTTGACACGCAGCAGCGATCTGGATCCTGCTGTGATGTCGCTGGTCGCTGAATAAAGTCCAGAACTTTATTTGGTCGTCCGATCGCTGTGTATCGTTGTGTTTGACACCAAAAGCAACGATACCAGCGATGTTTTACACTGGTAACCAGGGTAAACATCGGGTTACCAAGCGCAGGGCCGCGCTTAGTAACCCGATGTTTACCCTGGTTACCAGCGTAAAAGTAAAAAAAACAAACGGTACATACTCACCCAGCGTCTGCTTCCTGACACTTACTGAGCGCCGGCCCTAAAAAGTGAAAGTGAAAGCACAGCGGTGACGTCACCGCTCTGCTGTTAGGGCCGGAGCTCAGTCAGTATCAGGAAGCAGAAGCTGGGGGACGCGCAGGTGAGCATGTACTGTTTGTTTTTTTTACTTTTACGCTGGTAACCAGGGTAAACATCGGGTTACTAAGCGTGGCCCTGCGCTTAGCAACCCGATGTTTACCCTGGTTACCCGGGGACCTCGGCATCGTTGGTCGCTGGAGAGCGGTCTGTATGACAGCTCTCCAGCGATCAAACAGCGACGCTGCAGCGATCGGCATCGTTGTCGCTATCGCTGCAGCGTCGCTTAATGTGACGGTACCTTTACTGAGTTACTGACCTAAAAACCATTGACATCAGCACTTCCCTTTGTGTACACAGGCATGTGCCTACCATTCACTGCATGAGCAGGGGAAGAACAAGCAATTGCATGAATGATCACTTGTATGATATGATCCCTAAGAATGGACCTTACATTATGTCGCTGTAGGGGCTTGATATGCCACTGAGTCTTTTTTTTTTTTTTTTTGCAGCTCTATTTACAGTACTATAGTGGGGTCCAGACCAAGTATTAAATATCTCCAGACTGTCACAGTACAGGATATGGTGTAAAATCAGGTTAGCGTGACCCCATTCTCTATACATGGCAGCATTGTTATAAGAAATATTAATGTTACCATCTGTAGAGTGCGCACATGCCTATATATTGCAAAGCTGAGTTACTGCAAATGATGTACATCTCATTGGCTAAAATACCGTAAGAAGAGTATTTTTACCCTGCAGTAAAATCCATAACCTCACCTGTGCCGGACTGTATACAAGTGGCCATAGAAGGTTGCATGTAATATTCCTTTGCCTTTAAAGTAAGATGTGTGTGTAATATTGTGGTGTGAAAGGAACTAAGCCGCATGAGACTTGATACTCTTGAGTAGACTCTGTTCACACCTGCGTTTTGTGATTCCATTGCTCTCCCCCTTCATTTTCTGCCTGTGGTAGTAGTGGTTGCGCATGCGCACTGCTTCTCGTATAATGGGGATGTAGAGGTGATTTAACTCAGGCCCTGGACCCTCTGTTCTTGGGATCCGTAGTCGGAATCTCGCTGATTACACATTTATCATCTATCCTGTGTCTCGTCAGTGTCACAAGAAAGTAAACCAAGCCTTGTATTCAATTCTAGAACCTCCACATACATTTACCAGAAGACAGGAAGGTAGGTGGCATGCTTGCCTATAGTAGGTGATATCTGTTCATCATTTCCTGGGCCTCTGTTAAGCAAAAACCACATTCAGCTTAAACTTCCATATCGTCATGGCCGAATTACATTGGTCGATCCTATATAAATCAGTATAATAAAGTGAGCACTGTGTACTTTAACTAGTATACACAGTGAATATTAAACGCCTATAAACCCCTTTTAAAATGCCAAGTTTTTGTCATGTTAAAAACAATCGTACGAAAACTTTTTACACCTTTTAAAAGGGAATCTGTCATCTAATTTTTGCAAAGGAATCTGAGAGCAGCATGATGTAGGGGCAGAAAGCCTGAATCCAGCTATGTGTCACTTTCTGGTCTGTTTGGTATAGTTTTGATACAATCACTGTATTCTCTGCTGCTTTTTTTGGAACGTTGAGTAGTGTATAACCCCGCCCACACCCGATTGGCAGCTTCCTATATGCAAGCTGCCAATCAGTGGTGGAGGTGGGTTACGTTGATTAGCTGGATTACCTAGCACGTGACACCTAGTAGTGATGTAGTCACTATAGTCCTGTAGTGATAATCTCCTGCTGATAAAACACAGATTGTATTGAAATAGTGAGATGCTAAACAAGCAACACATCCCTGGAATCGGGGTCTCTGCTCCTACATTATACTTCTCTCAATTAAATATAAAAAAAAATCTGCTGACAGATTCTCTTTAATGTCACCCAAAATCTGTACAAATCCATTGAGAAAAAAACTGAAATCATTTGGGCAGGAAAATAAAGGAGGTCTCACCTCTAGCCTCAGACACTGAATGAGACATTTGCCCTCCATTTTATTAGCCAAACCACTCCCCTGGGGTTGGGATATGTGAGTGGTCATTCCCACCCATCTCTTATGACTGCTAGTAAAACCCGACTCTGGAATGGCCAAATAACTCTCTCGGCACTATATGTGCTGGAGCATACTTCCGAGCTCACATCACCACAGCTAACAGCCACAATGACACATATCTCCCCTCAAGGACTCCTCCGGCGGCCATCTTACAGGATGTTCAATGTTATTTCTTTGGTTATTCACAGAATTTTGCAAGCCTTTTTTTTAATATTCTGTCTATGTATGGTTGGTTTTGTATTTAAATAGTTTTGTTGCATTGTTCACCATACAAAAAAAATAGAAATAATTAACAATGCCATCCATAACTTATGGCTATACTACTGCCTACATGAAATGAGAAAAGCCAGTAACATTATCCTATTAGAGGGAATTCACTAGGCTAAAATGTAACAATCGGCATAAACAATAGAATAGTAGCTAGCATGGGGCAGATTCCCCCCCAAATTTGTGCAGAGACCATCCTCCAAGACTCCCAAATGAGTAAAATATGTTATTCCTCTAAATAAACCACCCATACTATGGGTAAGGGATGTCCACTAGAAGAACTAGACAACCCCTTCTTGATCAAAATGTTTGTCCCCAATAAAATAATAGTGTATATTTGCCTCCCAGCCGGCGCCGTTCCCGCCGTGATGGCACTCGCTCTCCCCAAGGCTCTCATGTGGTGTTGTGACATCGGTGCCCAATCAGCGCTGGCGTCACTGTCTCCACCTTCAGACAAATCAAACATGAAGAGGAAGTCCGGGCTGCATTTCCCATGTGCTTTGTCCAAAGGTGGAGACAGTGACGCCAGCGCTGATTGGGCGCCGGGGTCACGTGTCACAGCAACAGCATGGGAGCCCCGGTAGAACAGGAATGGCGCTGGCACAGGAGGTGAGTATAAGTTTTATTATTTTTATTGGGGCCAAGTGAGGGGTATGAGAAGAAATTGTGGATAACTTCTTTAAGCCATTCAGGGGTGGATTGCTGGTGTGTTTTGGATCATCGTCCTGCTGCATAACCCAAGTGCGCTTCAGCTTGAAGTCACAAACAGATGACCGGACATTCACCTTCAGGATTTTTTAGTAGAAAGCAGAATTCATGGTTCCATTTTCCACAGCAAGTCTTCCATGTCCTGAAACAGCAAAACAGCCCCAGACAATCACACTACCACAACCATATTTTACTGTTGGTATGATGTTCTGTCTCTGAAATGCTGTGTTACTACTACCCCAGATGTAATGGGACATATACTGTACCTTCTAAAAAGTTCAACTTTTGTCTCGTCAGTCCACAGATTATTTTTCCAAAAGTCTTGGGGATCATCCAGATGTTTTCTGGCAAAACTGAGATGACCTTTCATGTTGTTATTTCTCAGCAGTGGTTTTGGTCTTGGAACTCTGCCATGCAGATCATTTTTGCTAGGCTCTTTCTTATGTTGGAGTCATTAACACGGACCTTAACTGAGGGAAGTGAGGCATGCAGTTCTTTGGATGTTGTTGTGGGGTCTTTTGTGACATCTTGGGTGAATCGTCACTGTGCTCTTGGTGCAATTTTGGCAGGCCGGCCACCCTTGGGAAGGCTCACCACTGTTCCATGTTTTCGCCATTTGTGGACAATGGCTCTCGCTGTAGTTCACTGGCGTCCCAAAGCTTTAGAAATGGCTTTATAACCTTTTCCAGATTGATAAACCTCAATTATTTGTTTCTCATGTGTTCCAGAATTTCTTTGGATCACGGCATGATGTCTAGCTTTTGAGGATCTTTTTGTCTACTTCACTTTGTCAGCAGGTCCTATTTAAGTGATTTTTTTTAATTGATAACAGGTGTGGCATAATCAGACCTGGGTGTGGCAAGAGAGTTTGAACTCAGGGTCCCAAAGATGTAATAATGCACAGTTAATTTATGTTTATGGGGGGGCAATCAATTTTTCACAGAGGACCCTGTAGGTTTGTATTTCTTTTATACTTAATAACAAAGACCTTAATTTATAAACAGCATTTTGATTTTACTTGTGTTATCTTTGTCTAATATTTAAATTTGTTTGGTGATATGAAATATGACATATGACAAACATGCAAAAGAATAGAAAATCAGGAAGGGGGCAAACACCTTTTCACACCACTGTGTGTATGTATGTATGTATGTATGTATGAATATCTTATTACAAGGTAAGTAATATATTGTCTTCACATCCTGTTCCGTCCAGATGTGTACGGATCCCAGAATTCCAAGCGGCGGAAGTTCACTGACCACCATGTTGGGACACCCAAGTGTCCCAATATGGAAACTGCTGGTGGTGCCAGCCTCTTGCGTGGTACCACCAGCGGAACACCGTCGCAACACACACACACACACTCTGTATACGCCGCATGTACCACACACGCGCACACACTGTAAATGTCGTACGCAGCCTCTTGTGCTGTACCACCAGCAAAACACCATCGTAAACACGCCGCCGCCGGGATCAGCCGAATGATTGACTGACCGCTGCCATCTTTGTACAATAGGAGCGCATGCGCAGTTCTAATGTTACCGCCGCTATCTGTCTGCACAAAGATGGCGGTGGTCTGATTTACTGTGCCTGCGCGAATTCCGCACAGGCGCAGTGAATCATTCGGCTGATCCCGGCTGTAGATGTGCGACGTGTCTACAAGCAGAGGAAGCCGGTCACATTAAAGGGGTTTTCCCTCAAACTAATTCATTTTTAAAAATTGTCTGTGTCTGACCGTGTACGGAGCATACCACATCTCCTGGGCAGGGGAGCAAGCAAAAGACAATACTGACAATTACAGCAGGGGATCACAGAGGATTCATTTTGTCAGGTAAAATATTTCACTGACTGTTTTTAACCCCTTAAGCCCCGAGGGTGATTTGCACGTTAATGACCGGGCCAATTTTTACAATTCAGACCACTGTCCCTTTATGAGGTTATAACTCTGGAACGCTTCAACAGATCTTAGCGATTCTGACATTGTTTTCTCGAGACATATTGTATTTCATGATAGTGGTAAAATTTCTTCGATATAACTTGCGTTTATTTGTGAAAAAAACGGAAATTTGGCGAAAATTTTGAAAATTTCACAATTTTCCAACTTTGAATTTTTATGCCCTTAAATCACAGAGATATGTCACGCAAAATACTTAATAAGTAACATTTCCCACATTTCTACTTTACATCAGCACAATTTTGGAACCAAAATTTTTTTTGTTAGGGAGTTATAAGGGTTAAGTTAACCAGAAATTTCTCATTTTTTGCAACACCAATTTTTTTTTTAGGGACCACATCTCATTTTAAGTCATTTTGAGGGGTCTATATGAAAATACCCAAGTGTGACACCATTCTAAAAACTGCACCCCTCAAGGTGCTCAAAACCACATTCAAGAAGTTTATTAACCCTTCAAGTGTTTCACAGGAATTTTTGGAATGTTTAAATAAAAATGAACATTTAACTTTTTTTTCACACAAAATTTATTTTAGCTCCAATTTGTTTTTGTTTTTTTACCAAGGGTAACAGGAGAAATTGGACCCCAAAAGTTGTTGTGCAATTTGTCCTGAGTACGCTGATACCCCATATGTGGGGGTAAACGACTGTTTGGGCGCATGGCAGAGCTCGGAAGGGAAGTAGCGCCGTTTGACTTTTCAATGTAAAATTGGCTGGATTTGAGATGGGACACCATGTCGCGTTTGGAGAGCCCCTGATGTGCCTAAACATTAAAACCCCCCACAAGTGACACCATGTTGGAAAGTAGACCCCCTAAGGAACTTATCTAGATGTGTTTTGAGAGCTTTGAACCCCCAAGCGTTTCACTACAGTTTATAACGCAGAGCCGTGAAAATCAAAATTCTTTTTTTTTCTCACAAAAATGATTTCTTAGCCCCCAGTTTTGTATTTTCACAAGGGTAACAGGATAAATTGGACCCCAAAAGTTGTTGTCCAATTTGTCCTGAGTACGCTGATACCCCATTTGTGGGGGGGGGACCACTGTTTGGGCGCATGGCAGAGCTCGGAAGGGAAGGAGCGCCATTTGGAATGCAGACTTAGATGGATTGGTCTGCAGGCGTCACGTTGAATTTGTAGAGCCCCTGATGTACCCAAACAGTAGAAACCCCGCACAAGTGACCCCATATTGGAAACTAGACCTCCCAAGGAACTTTGCACCCCCAAGTGTTTCACTACAGTTTACAGCGCAGAGCCGTGAAAATAAAAAATCTTTTTTTTCCCACCAAAATGATTTTTAGCCCCCCAAATTATTTTCTCAAGGATAACGAGAACTTGGACCCCAAAAGTTGTTTTCCAATTTGTCCTGAGTACGCTGATACCCCATATGTTGGGGTAAACCCCTGTTTGGGAGCACGGGAGAGCTCGGAAGGGAAGGAGCACTGTTTTACTTTTTCAACGCAGAATTGGCTGGAATTGAGATCGGACGCCATGTCGCGTTTGGAGAGCCCCTGATGTGCCTGAACAGTGGAAACTCCCCAATTCTATCTGAAACCCTAATCCAAACACACCCCTAACCCTAATCCCAACGGTAACCCTAACCACACCCTTAACCCTGACACACCCCTAACTCTAATCCCAACTCTAATCCCAACCGTAAATGTAATCCTAACCCTAACTTTAACCGCAACCCTAACTTTAGCCCCAACCCTAACCCTAACTTTAGCTCCAACCCTAGCCCTAACCCTAGCCCTAATCCTAATGGGAAAATGGAAATAAATACATTTTTTTTAATTTTATTATTTTTCCCTAACTAAGGGGGTGATGAAGGGGGGTTTGATTTACTTTTATAGCGTTTTTTATATCGGATTTTTATGATTGGCAGCTGTCACGCACTAAAAGACGCTTTTTTATAGCAAAAAAGTTTTTGCGTCTCCACATTTTGAGTCCTATAATTTTTCCATATTTTAGTCCACAGAGTCATGTGAGGTCTTGTTTTTTGCGGGACGAGTTGACGTTTTAATTGGTAACATTTTCGGACACGTGACAGTTTTTGATCACTTTTTATTCCGATTTTTGTGAGGCAGAATGACCAAATGACATCACAGATCACTGATCTGACAGTTTGCACAGCACTCTGTCAGATCGGCGATCTGACTTACAGTGCTGCAGGCTTACCAGCGCCTGCTGTGGACCCAGAAGTGATCCCTGCCGGACCCGAATGCAGCCCCGCGGCCATTTTGGATCCGGGGCCTGCAGGGATAGGAGGTAAGAGACCCTCGGAGCAACGCGATCACATCTCGTTGCTCCGGGGGTCTCAGGGAAGCACGCAGGGAGCCCCGTCCCTGCGCGATGCTTCCCTATACCGCCGGAACACTGCGATCATGTTTGATCGCAGTGTGCCGGGGGTTAATGTGCCGGGGGCGGTCCGTGACCGCTCCTGGCACATAGTGCCGGATGTCAGCTGCGATAGTCAGCTGACACCCGGCCGCGATCGGCTTCAGAAAAATGGCCGCCGCGATCTCCATCTGCGCACGTGCGGCAGCCGGCGGCCATTTTCCTGAAGCCCCGGGCAGCAGAGCGCTCCAACTGCGCACGCGCGGCCACAGGAAGATGGCCGCCCCCACCGATCACCAGGGATATAGCACAGATCGCGCTCTTTTTCGTCACCTGCGCAGTCGCAAACCACTACGCCACCAACGGAAAACTAAGCAAGATCTGGGGGAAGAAACAGCTTTGTCACCACGCCCATCAGACCAAACCAGCATGATTGACAAGCGAAAACGGCGACTTTGGTAAGTAATTTCGGCAGCTTAGGTGGGGAATCAGGGTAGAAAAAAAACACTTTTGTAAAGCACAGCTCATGCCCTATGTAGCGGTATTTTTATCTCAGAGTGAAAAACCGGGGTGACAGGTTCCCTTTAAGAATGAATCATGATATGTATGTATTAGTCCCATGTATAGTTACATTGCTCTGCTTATAAGAGCATCATTAGATGAGAGGTGTATCCCTAACTCTATCATCACAAGATGTATCGTAACACAGGTGGTGTGATGGGGGGGCTTATTACATATTGGACAGGTGGTCTGAATTGTTGTCTTCCAGCTTGCCAGTAGCATTCAGGTTTTGTTATGGTATGTTCACAGAGTGTTTTGTTTTTTTTGTCGTGGATTCAGAATGGATTTTTTACATCAAACATCACTTCAAATACTCTTTGAATAAACTTCCCATCAATCTCAATTTGAAACCCTGGCTATAGTGCATTTAGTACTGGGGGGTTTCAGCACGCAAAGAGTGCGTCCACTCTATTTCTGCTTGTAAAGAAATGTTTAAATTTAACCACTGAATCAAAAATGCTAAAAAGTACAGTTAATAATTCACAAAATGACACTTCCAAAAAAAAGCTATAAGACATGTTTTTTTTGGATATGAATTTTTCCGCAAGAAAAAGCCACGTTAGAAAAACTGTATGAACATACCCAAAGCTGACACGTGAAAGTGATTCAGTTTTGCTGTAATAATTTTCAATTATTTTTTTTCTTTATCCACAGAATGGAGGTGGAAACCATCACAAAGTATCAGTCTCTCCAGTAGTTCATGTTCGAGGGCTTTGTGAGTCTGTGGTGGAGGCTGACCTGGTGGAGGCGCTCTCTAAATTTGGCACCATATGGTAGGCTAGGCTTCATATTTGTCTTAAATATTATTCAACAGTAATCGAATGCAGCCTTGAGGTACAATGCCCAGGAGCACAGTATGGGGATGCTACATCACCCTTCAGGAAAAAGGCAGTGTGGTCTTGTCATGATTCATTCCCTCTGTTCACAAGAAATCTAAAGCAGCTGAACTTCTGCAAACTCAAGTGACTCGGTTACGTCAACTTGTGGGTCATAGTAGAATCACATCACCTTTATTATGGCGTAATGAAGCCACTAACAGCTATCCCGGTACAGTGGCATGGAAAAGTTTGGGCACCCCAGGTCAAAACTACTGTTCTTGTGAACAGTTAAGGAATTTGAAGATTAAATGATCTCTAAAAGGCCTAAAGTTAAAGATGAAACATTTCCTTTGTATTTTAGGAAAAAAAATATTTTTTTACATTTTAAAAATTACAAAAGGAAGATGGGCTGATGCAAAAGTTTGGGCACCCTTAGAGATTTGTGTGCTCAGATAACATTGACCGAGGATTCAGACCTTAATTACCATATATACTCTAGTATAAGCTGAGATTTTCAGCCCCCAAAAATGGGCTGAAAGTGCCCCTCTCGGCTTATACTCGAGTCATGGAAGGCGGGGGGGTCGGCGGGTGAGGGGCAGCGACGCCTGTCAAATACTCACCTACTCCCGGCGCTCCTGACGCGGTCCCTGCAAGTCCCACGGTGTTCGGCACGGCAGCTTCAAGTTTTTCTCCCCTTCAGCGGTCACGTGGTACCGCTCATTAAAGTTATGAATATGGACTCCACGCCCATAAGGGTGGAGCCGCATTTTCATTACTGTAATGAGCGGTACCATGTGACCACTCACTACAGGAAGAAGCTGCCGCGCCGTACACCGTGGGACATGCAGGGACCGCGTCAGGAGCGCCGGGAGTAGGTGAGTATATTTACCTTCCCTTGCTCCACCGAAGCTCCGTCTTCCCGTCCTCTTGCTGTGACTGTTCAGGTCAGAGGGCGCGGTGACGTATTAGTGTGCGCGCCACCCTCTGCCTGAACAGTCAGTGCGGAGAGACGGGAAGCTGAGGAGCAGCGGGCAGCGACGAGAGGTGAGTATGTAATTTTTTTTTTTATTTTTTTTTTTTTAGTGCAGCAGCAGCATTACATGAGGCAAAATGCTGTATGGAGCGTCTATGGGGCCATAAAGAAGTGCATGGAGCATCTATGGGGCCATAACTGCATGGAGCATTATATGGGGCATATATGGGGCCATAATTGCATGGAGAATTATATGGGGCCATAACTGCATGGAGCATTATATGGGGCATCTATGGGGCCATAACTGCATGGAGCATTTATGGGGCCATAACTGCATGGAGCATTATATGGGGCCATAACTGCATGGAGCATTATATGGGGCATCTTATGAGGCCATAAAGAACTGCATGGAGCATTATATGGGGCAACTTATGGGGCCATAAAGAACTGCATGGAACATTATATGGGGCATATTTGTATATGGAGCATCTTATGAGGCCATAATGAACTGTATGGAGCATTATATGGGGCTCCTGATTCAATATGGATATTCAAAAACACTTAACCTACTGATGTCTCAATTAATTTTACTTTTATTGGTATCTATTTTTATTTTTGACATTTACCGGTAGCTGCTGCATTTTCTCGGTCTCCCATGACAGCACTACGGAGAGAGGGGATCCGCCCTTCAGGGACAGGAAACCTACAGATAAAAGGGCGGTACCTCTCCCTCGCATCAGTTGGTTTCCTGTCCCTGACAGGGAACCTCTCTTCGGCGGTACCTGTATGAAGACCGATGGACCGGGCGGTCGGGTCCGGCAGCGAGGAGGCTCCTGCCGCGGCTTGTCCGGCTCCCGAAGCCGCCACCGCTGGAACCGAGGGGTTCTTCAGGGAGAGCGAGGGGAGAACGCCGCCAAATCTGATGAGGAGGGGCGCTGGATCACCAGAGCTTCTGTGCTGACAAGCGCACACTCCGGGTGTACAAAGATGGCCGCCGCTCCGGAAATGCGGAGAACCGGAAGTGCGGCGGACGCCGGGAGGGGTGGCGCCGGTTACAAATAGGGAGATGGTGCACACATGGTTTTTGCACTTTCTCCCTGTAACCATGGAGGACAGCGATCCACAGGAGCTGCAGCTTGGACAGCAGCGCCACAGAAAATCAGAGACAAAGAGTACCAGGAGTGGATCTAGCAGCCGTTCCACACGGCGCAGCAGGTCTGCTGCGAAGACTGATACTCCTCCTCAAGGACCTTCCCTACCAGGCCCGGGTCCCCCTCCATAACCGGTACCTGCCTCCACATCCGAATGGTGAGTGATCTCCGTGAATGTGCATATTTTATAATGGGGCTCCCTCTTCTCCCTTACTAGGGTATGAAGAGCCTGGAGAAAAAGAAAAATAGGGTCTGCCCCACCTGTAACAAAGCTTTACCAGTAACCTGGGACAAAAAGCTTTGCAAGTCATGCATCCAGCGTTTACTATGTGAGGAGACCCCCGACTTTGCATCTGAACTTAAAGATGTAATCAGGTCTGAGGTTCAGAATGCCCTTTTATCCTCCAAAAAAGGGATGAAGAAAGTGAAGGAGTCGGTACATTCCCACTCGGTCCGATCCTCATCTGAAAATACTGATTCGGACGATTCAAATTCCCCCCTATCTTCTTCCGAGGAAGAGTCGGCCCGGCATTGTTTCCCACTAGAAGAAGTGGATTCTTTAGTGAGAGCGGTTAGGGCTACTATGGGGGTGGAGGAACCCAAACCCGACAAAACGGCCCAAGATGTAATGTTTAGAGGTCTGGGACAAAAAAAGAGAAGAACTTTTCCTCTAAATCCTAATGTCCAGACATTAATCAAAAAAGAATGGGAGAAACCGGATAGAAGAAATTCCTCGGTGCCCTCCCTTAAAAGAAAATATCCCTTTGAGGATAAGGCTTCCTCTTTCTGGGATAAGGCACCAAAACTAGATGTTGCAGTAGCCAAATCCTCGAAACAATTTGCGCTTCCGTTCGAGGACATGGGTACCCTCAAAGACCCATTATATAAAAAAGCGGATACTTTCCTTAAGGGAGCATGGGAATCGGCTGGGGGTAGCCTGAGACCTGCAGTTGCAGCAACTTGCACTTCCAGATCTCTAATGGTGTGGATCGACCAGCTGGAAAGTCAGATTAAAGACGGGTTACTCAGAAATAAATTGCTGGATTCGATCCCTGCAATGAGAGCAGCAGCATTGTTCCTGGTGGACTCCTCGGTGGACTCCGTACGCCTAACATCTAAGGCCGCTGCTCTCTCCAACGCAGCCAGAAGAACCTTGTGGCTGAAGAGCTGGCCAGGAGATCTACAAACGAAGTTGAAACTATGTTCTATCCCATGTGAGGGAAATTTTTTATTCGGAGAAACCCTGGATGACATCCTCCAGAAAGCGGGAGATAAAAAAAAGGGGTTTCCAAATCTGGGTCTGGCTCCATTTAGACAATCCTTTCGGAGCCGCAGATTTTTTCATCGTAGACCCCCCAGAGAGCAGAATAAGTGGGAAGACGGAAGATGAAGGGATAGGGGTTACCTCTTTGGCAACACCTCCCGTGATAAAAAGCTCTCCAAATGACATTTATCCCTTGGTGGGAGGAAGGCTAACATCATTCATTCCCGCCTGGAAGAAAATTTCCAACAACATCTGGATTTTAAATATCATACAGTTTGGTCTAAAAATAGATTTCGTTTCTTTCCCTCCCTGGAATTATATAGTAACAAAAACAAGATCTTCGGCAGCAGAACAAGCTGCATTAGAGGAAGAAATTATTTCCCTACTGCAAAAATCGGTGATTCGGGAAATCTCTCCTCAGGAAATAGGGGAAGGTTTTTTCTCCCCTCTATTTTTAGTACCAAAGCCCGACGGGTCCTTTCGGACGATTATAAATCTAAAAAACTTAAACAGATACGTCGTAAATTACAAATTCAAAATGGAAACAATAAGGTCCACTATAAAAATCCTTTTCCCGAACTGCTACATGGTCGTAATAGACCTAACCGACGCATACTACCATGTGCCCATCCACGATCAATCCCAAAAATTTCTCAGGATGGCAGTCTCCATAAAGGGTCAAATAAGGTTTTTTCAATACAAGGCTCTCCCGTTCGGGATTTCAATAGCTCCACGTATATTTACGAAACTAATAGCGGAAATGATGGCCCACGTGAGGGAACAAAATATACTAATAATCCCTTACCTGGACGACTTTCTTATCGCAAGCAACTCAGCGCAAAGTTGCAGGGAAAAGAGAGACCAAGTAATGACCATCCTGACGGACTTGGGATGGCTTCTAAATGTAAAAAAATCAAGAATGGAACCCTGTCAAGTACAGGAGTTCCTAGGACTGACATTAGACTCCCGGGTCCAAGAATGTCGACTCCCAGGTCCCAAAAAAGACAACATATTATCCATGATAGCGCGAACATTACACAATCCCTTAATGACTCTAAGGAGAGCAATGTCGCTTCTAGGCTCTCTGTCCTCATGCCTACCAGCGATACCCTTCGCACAATTTCACACAAGGGAGCTTCAGTGGCACATACTAGAATGGCAGTTGTTTCTAAAAAACAAATTGGAAAGCCGGGTCATCCTAAATTCAACAGTTATTCATTCCCTTCTTTGGTGGGGAAAAGACCAAAACCTGTCAAAGGGAGTCCCTTGGGTGCCAAATATCTCTCGGATAATAACAACCGATGCGAGTCCCAGAGGGTGGGGGGCCCACCTGGGGGACAAAGTGGCTCAGGGAAATTGGTCAGTTCAAAAACTATTAGCATCCTCAAACCAAAAAGAACTTTGGGCGGTATATCATGCTCTTCTATTTTTTCTACCCGACATTCAGGGACACCATGTCCGAATTCTTTCAGACAACAAAGTGACTGTAGCCTATATAAATCACCAGGAGGGAACAAGGTCTCGTTCACTGATGAGTTCTTCAGCCAAAATTATCAAGCTGGCGGAAGAAAACTTACTATCCCTCTCGGCACTACACATCCAGGGTTCAAACAACGAAAGGGCAGATTACTTGAGTCGAACTCAGTTGAAACAAGGCGAGTGGTCCCTAAACCAATCCATCTACAATCAGATCACAGAAATGTGGGGGACACCAACAATAGACTTGTTCGCCAATTGCAAGAACAAAAAAGTAAGCAAATTTTGTTCTCTAAGCCTGGAAGGGAATCCCCAGGCTCTGGATGCCTTTCTGATTCCATGGACACACAAACTGACATACGCTTTTCCACCAACCATTCTGATTCCGGCAGTCATTCGGAAAATCAGAGAGGACAAAACAAAAATGATCCTTATTGCCCCATTCTGGCCAAAAAGGACATGGTTTTCCTGGCTAAGGATGCTATCGGTATCAGACCCGTGGGTTCTACCGGATATACCAGACCTTCTACATCAAGGACCAATCTTCCACCCACAGGAGTCGAACCTCCATTTGACAGCCTGGTTTTTGAATGGGGACTATTAAGAGAAAGGGGTTTCTCAGATAACTTAGTGGCTACGCTGTTAAAAAGTAGAAAGCCCATCACTACTAAAATATATGGGAAAACATGGAGGAAATTCCTATCTGTCTCCAAGGTAAAGATCCAGGACGGGCCTTCAATTCCTAAAATCCTTGAGTTCCTACAAAAAGGTCTGGAGCAGGGGTTGGCAGTCAGTACTCTTAAGGTGCAAATAGCAGCTCTGGGAGCACTATATAACCAAAACATTGCAGCTAACCCATGGGTAATAAGGTTTATTAAGGTGGTTACAAGATCGAAACCCTTAGTTACTCAAAAAATACCCTCATGGGACCTAAATTTAGTCCTTTCAGCATTAACAGGCCCTCCATTTGAACCTATACAAACGATTCCCATAAAAACATTATCACTTAAAACTATTCTCTTAGTAGCATTAACATCTGCGCGCAGAATAAGTGACATTCAAGCCCTCTCCTCTAATCCACCTTTCACTAAAATATTGGATGATAGAGTCACTCTTAGACCCGACCCAGCCTATTTGCCAAAAATGGCATCAAAATTTCATAGGTCACAAGAGGTATCCTTGCCATCCTTCTGTCCAAACCCGAAAAACGAGAAAGAGCTAAACTTCCATAATCTAGACGTTAGAAGATGCCTAGTCCAATACTTAGATTCCACCAGGGAGTATAGGAAGGAAGGCTCTTTGTTTGTCTGTTTTCAGGGTCCCAGAAAAGGATTCCGGGCATCCAAGGGTACTTTAGCAAGATGGATAAAGGAGGCGATTGCCTTGGCATATTCATCCTCGGGGAATACAATCCCGGATGGTATAAAAGCGCATTCCACAAGAGCAGTAGCTACCTCATGGGCTGAGAGGTCAGAGGTATCGATAGAGCAAATCTGTAAGGCGGCCACTTGGTCATCACCATCAACCTTTTTTAGGCACTATAGACTAAATCTAGCCTCTGTGTCTGACTTAACCTTCGGACGAAGGGTCCTTGAGGCGGTGGTCCCTCCCTAACCTTAATCTCTGCAATTCTCTCCGTAGTGCTGTCATGGGAGACCAAGAAAGTCATAGTTACTCACCGTTAACGGTGTTTCTCGGAGCCCATGACAGCACCCGCTTATTCCCTCCCATCACGAGTGCGGTGAGCACCTTTTTAAATATAATTTATATAATTTATATACTATAGTTTAGGCACGGGGTTCCTCTATTAAGAAATGTTATAATGTAATTTTCTCTCTGTTGTAACTAACCTGGAGGTCCTCTGATGCTCTGTAAACCAACTGATGCGAGGGAGAGGTACTGCCCTTTTATCTGTAGGTTTCCTGTCCCTGAAGGGCGGATCCCTTCTCTCCGTAGTGCTGTCATGGGTTCCGAGAAACACCGTTAACGGTGAGTAACTATGACTTTCCACCCTAGGCTTATACTCGAGTGAGTCGGGTCAATAAGTTTTCCCAGTTTTTTGTTGCAACATTAGGGGGGTCGGCTTATACTCGAGTATATACAGTAGCTTATTAGGGTTATGGCTTGTTCACCATCATCATAAGGAAAGGCCAGGTGATGCAAATTTCTCAGCTTTATTAAAACCCAGCCTCTAACCTCTTCATATTTTACATTTTAAAACTTACAAAAAGAAAATGGGCCGATGCAAAGTTTGTGTACCCTGCATGATTAGTACCTATTAGCACCCCCTTATGAAAATATCACAGTTTGTAAATGCACTTGGTAGCTAGCCAAGAGTCTTTTATTTCTAGTTTGAGGGATTTTCATCTATTCTTCCTTAGAAAATTCTTCCAGTTCTGTGAGATTCCTGGGTCGTCTTGCATGCACTGCCATTTTGAGGTCTAGCCACAGATTTTCAATGATGTTCAGATCAGGAGACTGTGAGGGCCGTTGTAAAACCTTCAGCTTACGCCTTTGGAGGTAGTCTATTGTGGATTTTGATGTGTGGTTACGATCATTATCCATTTGTAGAAGCCATCCTGTTTTCAACTTCAGCGTTTTTTTACAGATTGTATTTGTTTGCATCAAGAATTTGTTGAAATTTCATTGAATCAATTCTTCTCTCTACCCGTGAAATGTTCCCCATGCCATTGGCTGCAACACAACCCCAAAGCATGATTGATCCACCCTCATGCTTAATGGTTGGCAAGATGCTCTTTTCTTGAAATTTCTGTACTTTTTTTTTTCTCCACATATACCTATGATCATTGTCGCCAAAAAGTTCTATTCCAACCTCATTGGTCCACATCACTTGTTTCCAAAATGCATCAGGCTTGTTTAGATGTTCTTTTGCATACTTCTAATGCTGAATTTTATCGTGAGGACGCAGGAGAGGTTTTCTTCTGATGACTCTTCCATGAAGGCCATATTTATGCAGGTGTCTCTGAACAGTACAACAATGTACTACAACTCCAGAGACTTCTAAATCTTTCTGAAGGTTTTTTTTGCAGTCAAGTGGGGGTTCTGATTTGCCTCTATAGCAATCCTACAAGTAGCACTCATTGAAATTTTTCTTGGTCTCTCAGACCTTATCTTGACTTCCACTGTTCCTGGTAACTGCCATTTCTTAATTACATTCTGAACTGAGTAAAGAGCTACATGAAAACGTTTTGCTATCTTGTTATAACCTTCTCCTGATTTGTAGGCCTCCACCATTTTCATTTTCAGAGTGCTGGGCAGCTGCTTAGAAGAACCCATGGCTGCTGTTTTTTGGCACAAGGTTAGAGGAGGCTGGATTTTTATAAAGCTGGGAAATTTGCATTATTTGGCCTTTCCCTACGATGATAGTGAATAAGCCATAACCGTAGCAGGCCACTTAAGGTCTGAAACCTTGGTCAAAATTATTTGAGAACACAAATCTCTAAGGGTGCCCAAACTTTTGCATCATCATTTTCCTTTTTGTGATTTTTAAAATGTAAAAAATGACAATATATTTTATTTTTCTTGCCTAAAATGCAAAGGAAATGTGTTATTTTTAACTTCAGGCCTTTTAGAAATAATTTAATCTTCAACTTGCTTAACTGTTCACAATAACAGTAATATTGACCAGGATTGCTCAAACTATTACATGTGAGTGTAGCTCTCATCCTGATTTCTTTATGTCCTGTCATGTCCAGTCCTGTCCATGTGTCTGCAAACTTGAAGGATTGTTTTTGCAAACTGAGTTGTAATTTTTTAATGGCATCATTTGGGCAGTCATTTATAATAATAAATGGTATCACAGTTTTTTTTAGTACGGTGCAATGGATCAATTTTATCACATTTTTGGGGCGTTGAGTGTATTGTTTTAACAGTAAAGGATATGCTAACTTTAGTATTGCCATATTACGGACCTGCAGAATAAAGTTATCTCGTAATATTAACCTTTTTGTCACATATCTAGTGGCACTAGAGGATTTGATCATGTAACTTGCAAATATTGACTGCTAATATAGTACACTGCAATACGTCTATATTGCAATATATTATGGCTGTCTGCATATTGTTGTCTTTTTGTATCAGGCCTTCACTAGTAAAGGAATTGTTTGTCTTAAATCAAATGCAGATTTTTACTGCTATGTTTTGGGGTTTTGCCTTCTTTAGCTATGTGATGATGATGCCTTTCAAGCGGCAAGCTCTAGTTGAATTTGAAGATACAGAATTTTCAAAGAAGTGTGTTACATTTGCCAGCAATGAGCCCGTCTACATAGCAGGACAACAGGCATTTTTCAACTATTCCACAAGTAAAAGGATTACAAGACCAGCAAACACTGAAGACCCCTCTGGTGGGAATAAGGTTCTTCTTCTTTCCATCCAAAATCCCCTCTATCCGATTACAGTGGTAAGTCTCATCAATTTGTGTGTCATACCATTTATCAACAGTGGCTTTCCTGCCGGGAGCTGCACTATTGTCTTGTGCTAACTCAAGAAGGTATGCCAGTGTGACGCCCTCACAGAAGACTGGCTTACATTTAGTCACCTACACAGCAGTGCCACCTTGTCACCTAAACAGTAGTGTCACCTACACAGCAGTGCCACCTTGTAACACAATGCTCTGGAGTCGGTAAGCCAAACCTCCGACATAAATTTTCATGACTCCGAATCCACCAAAATGGGCTCCGACTCTGACTCCACAGCCCTGTTGTCATCTCCACAGTAGTACCACCTACACAGCCACAGTAGTGCCACCTACACAGCAGTGCCACGTTGTCGCTTTCACAGCAGTGCCACGTTGTCGCCTGCACAGCAGTGCCACCTTGCAGTCATCATGTGACCTGCATTTTAGGGTGCAGGACGTGTGACTATTAGCAAGAGTGAGTGACTTGTGACTATCTATATCAGGCTGAGCATTCTATTAATTGTGAGACCTTATGACTCCAGTTTAGCTTGTTTTTCTTTTTGTATATTGCATTTTTGGGAGCAGTGTTCAGTTACCTTCAGTATATTTTGTGTTTGCATGGACTGTTTCTTGGCGATTTCTATGTACTTTTAATTTTATTGTATGTAAGATTTGTTACAATCATTTAATTGTGTTGTGAGTGTCTGTGCAGCACATGGAGATATTATATACAAGGTGTGCAGCATAAATGAGTACACCCTGTTTAAAAAAAGCTAAATTTTAATCAACATCTCAAAGAACACAAGAGCAATTTTTCCAAATTTTGTTAACACTGAGTTTCATAGAAATTGTTTTTACACTTAAATGACAGTAATAGTAAATATAACTTTTATTACAAAATTTTCAGTTTTACTAAAATTAGTTGATTCAAAAATGAATATACCCCACATCAAAATCTACTATATCTAGTATTTTGTATGACCTCCATGATTTTTAAGCAGAGCACCATTTCTTCTAGGCATGGAAAAAACATGTTGGCGGCATATTAAAGCACACATTTTTTTTTTTTTAATTTTTAAAGAACGGAGCTCTTTTAGAACCTGAATGCTAGATGGATGGGTTGATACTCAACTTACCTCTTCAGAAATCCCCATAGGTGTTTAGATTGGGTTCAGATCAGGAGAAATACTTGGCTACTGAGTCCCTTCTCACCCTGTTTTTATTCAGAAGTGCGACAGCGACCTTTAGGCTGGGGTCACACTTGCGAGTGCGAGTTCAATGCGAGAAACTCGCACGAGCCGCTCTCATCAATTCCCGCACTGCCTCCGACACTCGGGTCTGGAGCATGCAGCTGCATAGAAATACATGCAGCTGCAAGCTCCGATCCCGAGTGCCGGCGGCAGTGCCGGGACTTGATGCTAGAGACTCGTGCGAGTTTCTCGTATTGAACTCGCAAGTGTGACCCCGGCATTAGATGTGTGTTTTGGATCATTGTGTTGGAAAAGTGCACGTCTACCAAGGGCACGGAGTGGGATGATTGGAGTTCCAACTTTGTTAAATGTTTGTATCACTTTTGCTACAGTATTCTGCCTGTAAAGTAAAGCTTTTCTGATCTTCTTATAGTCTTTACCTTTCTTGTGTAAAGAAATTATTTTCTTTTTCTGGTCTTCTAACATTTCTCTTCCATATGGTGCCATTGCTGAGAGCATGAATTGGGAAGGGGTTTTCTTTGTTTAAGAAGAGTGAGTGAATTTGTTTGGCAAGCTACTTTTTTGGGTGTGCAAAATAACAAATGTTGTTTGCAATCAATGGGCCACATTTGTGGGAGTATTTTGTAGTATGGTATGCATCCCAAATAAAATGTTGATTCTGAAAAGAAACTAAAGGTTTTGTGCCAAATCTGGGGTATACTAATTTATGCTGAGTATTGTGTGTATATATAATATATGTGCGAAAGTTGGGATAGGAAAAGAACTGATCATTATTCATCCATTATGTATATCTGTAAATAATCTACATATAGCTATGTGTTTTTATAACTTTTGTTTTCATTTTGTTTAGGATGTACTTTATTCTGTCTGCAATCCTGTAGGAAAAGTGGAACGCATAGTGATTTTTAAAAGAAATGGAATTCAAGCCATGGTGGAATATCCTTTATACGGGTGGAGATGAATTTTTCACATTATTTGGTGGTAGCAAGACAAATAGTAGGTCTGCACACTTATACAGCTTTCTTCCACAGTTAAGAATAAATTCTAGAAATATTAATCAGCCCATATATTTACACCCAAACACACATGAGTAGGAATGATGCCCCAATGCCCACATAACCCAGATAAGAGCAGGTTTATATGCATTGAGAACTAGAATGTCTTTTAAGGTGAGGTAGATAGCTCAGCATTTAGGTGCGCTCCTGTGTGACCATTACCTGGGGTGAGCAGGTGCTCATTATCAGCGTGTGTTCCCCTGAGGTCTTTGTCACTAACCGCAAACACATCCCATGGGGCCACAGTTGTGCATCATTGCCTACCCAGTCTTTTTATTTTGCTGATATAACTGTTTTTATACCAAAGACATGTGTATTTGTGAGAATGCGTCTTTGTCCTAAGGCCTATGAAGCTTGATGTTCCGTATCCCACTTTGATTGCTATAATATAGCTAGCAAAATTTACCCTTTAGGGTCTGCTTAAATATTGTTTCAACTTGTCAATATATTATTATTTTTATTTTTTCTGTACAATAAACTTTTCTAAACTGCTTTCTTACACATGGGGTAACCATGATAATCATCTTCTACTTGATACAGTGGCTAACAAAAGTATTCACCCACTTGGCTTTTTACCTATTTTGTTACATTACAATCTGTGTTTAAATATTTTTGTAATCCGATTTGTATGTGATGCATCAGCACTAAATAGTCTATGTTGGTGAAGTGAGAAAAATCTAGGCATAAATTACATTTATGGGATCAAATAACTAAAAATTGCCATGTGCATATTTCTGGCGCAAGTAATTACCTTCATAAGTCACATTCTTGATGAAAGGACGTCCACCGGTGTGCAATCTAAGTGTCACATGGCTGTCAGTATATACAATTTACCAGCCACAGAGGCTGCCACGCCAGCAAGAGGAACCACTAACCAAACACCATGAAGACCAAGGAGATCTCCAAACAAGTCCGGGACAGAGTTATTGAAAAGGACAAGTCAGAGTTGGGTTACAAAAAAATCCCAATCTCTCCTGATCCCTGGAGCACCATCAAATGGAAAGAACATGGTACCACAACAAAGCTGCCAAGAGAGGGCCACCCACCAAAACTCTCAGCCCGGGCAAGGAAGGCATTAATCAGAGAGACAGCACAGTGACCAAAGGGAACCCTGAGGGAGCTGCAGAGGAACAAAACAAGCATGTTTTGGAGTGACCTAGTCAAAGCCCAGACCTTCATCCAATTGAGAATCTGTGGTCAGACTTAAAGGTTGCTTTGACCAGAGGAAACCATCTAACTTGAAGGAGGTGGAACAGTTTTCTCTTGAAGAACTACAAAGGAGAGTGCAGGGCCTTTCAGCCTAGGGGTATCTGTGGTCTGGCAGGAGTATTGGGATTAGTTTACAACTAGCCCAATAGGGACTGACAGGGATATTGGCTGTCCCTGCTTTCCTCTGGAAGATGCAACCAGGGAGAAAGACATACTCCCCTGGTGCAAGTGCACCACTGGACTGGTGAGAATGTTCCAATTGACAGACTTTCAAGTAAGTATTAATACTTACTGTTGTTTTTGCCTATTATCTTTAGGGTCGACACATTGTCTTTATTTGCCTCTAGAGTTCCACTTTCTGAACAGGAGAAAAGGAAAGATCCTATACCTCTAACTTATCTATTGCTACATGTCGCCGTGTCCCTTTATTTAGAGCGTCTGTTACTATTTTGCCTCTAGAGGTACATGTATAGGTTTCAATTTCACTCTCCAAAAAGGATAAAGGAATGGTCCTATACCTTTTTAATAATTTTTAAGACCTCTATCTGTCCCATACACTCATGCGCATGTTAGATTCCTCTTTCGTGATTGGGTGAAGTTTGTTGAGCGGTATCATATCTTGGTTCAACACTCCTCACCCCATGTTGTTTGTTCTTTGCTATATCTGACCTGGTTTCTCTTACTGCAGGATAGGCCAGCCCTTTTATTTTTCTCTTGAAAGAGGACAGAACCTCAGTCAGTCTCATGGTGGCCTCTTCTCCCAGACTGGAGGTCCCATCCCCCCAGATTTTAGAGGTTGCATGTTTTGATTTCCTTTTATTAAATACATTAAAAGTTACCTTTTAATGCACAATTCTCACTATTTGCTGTACAGGGCCGGACTTAGCCCAAAAGGCGCCCTGTGCGAGACTGCAAGATGGCGCCCCCCCCCCCCAAACTTTGAAAGAAAACAATAATGCTTTAGTATTGACAACACGTTTACTTAGAAAACTTGTGTTTCCCTGCAAAACACTTCAAGAATATCCAAATACACTAATACTGCAATAACGGGAGTTATAAAGTGCTTTAAAGCGGTCCAAAAGTTTAAAAAATGACTCTCGGTCTACAGCCCTATCGAGTCAGGGGCATCCCATTAAGGGTTTCCCCACCATCTGGGTGTCCTCGCAAACCCCCGAACGGCATACCTGCCGCTCACTTACTTCCGGTCCGTATCGCACCCCACCTGCTGCCGTCCGTCTGCAACGCCTCTCCTCGCTGGCAGTCACCCCTGCACTCTGATTGGCTGTCTGCCTGACGCTCACAGCCAATCGGAGCGCAGAGATGACGGCCAGAATGGAGAGGCGTTCCGGATGGGTGGCAGCAGGTCAGGTGCCGTGTGGAACAAGAGTCATTTTATGACTTTTGGTCCACCTTAATACAAAAAAAAATATCTTAACATATCAAATATAAATAATATAATAAATATGCAACATACATGAGAAAAACTATCATGAAATATGTGCAAAATTTTAAACCTTCAACACAAAAAAAATAAAGTGCACTATACTGTAATCCAACAAGAAAAAGAACATAATAAAGTGCTTCATAAAGTGATTTAAAAAGCAACTTTCCGTGCTTTTACTTTGGCAAACTCATCAATAGTTTCATTTAAGTCTAGAGATGCCAACACATCATTTTCAATTGACAAGACTGCAAGTGAGGATAACCTGCTCTCTGTCATAGTGGACCTTAAATATGTCTTAATGAGCTTCAGTTTTGAAAAACTGCGCTCTCCTGAGGCCACAGAAATCGGGATGGTGCACAGAATCTGAAGTGCAGTCCAGGTTTGTGGAAAATGCTCTGTAAACTCATTTTTGGTGAGGAAACCAAGTATCTGCAGCGGAGTCTCAACATCATCAGGGAGCACATTCCGAATGTGCCAGAGTTCATCAGAAAGTTCAGCACCATTTATGTCAGACTTATTGCCATAAGTCAGAGACTTCTGCAGTTCTACACTATGTGCCAACAAGTCTTCCCGTGATTCATGGCTCTTTATATCGTACAAAAAGCCCCATGTTTTATTATGAATTCTGAGCTGCTGGAAACGTTCCTGCATTGAATTTAAAGCAGTATCCACCAACACATTGAAGAACTCAACCTTAAATTTCTGCTTTGCATCCACAATTGGTTCATCCCGTCCTTCATAGCTAAAAGTGTTTTTTTTAATTCGAACACGTGAAGTATTCTTAAATATGGGCTCCACACCATTTTCCTCGGCTATAGTCTTTGCTCTTTGAAAAGAGCCTTCAAAACCATTCTCCCTGAATTTCTTAAGAAAGTCATGGGTTTTTTCAATCAAGTCCGCTGCTGTGATGAGGTTGGCGCTCTCATTTTGCAAAGCTTTGCTCACAATATTTATTTGAAATAATATGTCATACCACACAATTAAGGACATAATAAATTTAAAATTAAGGATATGTTGGGACAACTCTAGAGCATCATGTTTTGTTTTTGGCTCTGTACTGCTGTCTTCAGAAAGGGCAAATAATGCCTCCTGTATACCAGCTAGATTTTGGATAAGTGGTTTGAGGCAGTTTATCCGGCATTCCCATCTTGTGGTACATAGAGGTTTTACAGTAAGGCCTGATACATGGTTTGTTAAAACCTTCCATCTCTTGGCTGAGCCAGCAAAAATGGTATATACACGCTGAATAATTCCAAACAGGGCTATAGAATCTATGTTTGATTCTGCTGCATCTCCAACCACTAAATTGAGGCTGTGGCATCCACATGGTACAAAAAACGCCCTTGGATTTTTTTTTAGTATGTTGGCTTGAACACCATTATTTTTGCCTGCCATGTTGGCACCATTGTCATAGCCCTGGCCACGACAGTCATCAATATCTAGCTCTTTGCTTGTCAGGAAATTAAGAATAATATCTGATAATCCTCTTCCAGTTGTGTCTGTTACAGCAACATATCCAAGAAAATGTTCCCTGATCTGGCATAACCCAAGTTTAACATCAATAAAACGGATGGTAAAAGACATCTGCTCTTGATGGGCTAGATCAGTTGTACAATCAAGAATTAAGGAATAATACTTTGCCTTTTTGCATCTTTCAAGAATTTCACTAATAACATTTTTGGCCATCAAATTAATTATTTCATTTTGAATAGTTTTACTACAGTAGTGGTCAGATGTCTCCTTTGACTTGACTCGTCGCAGATGTTCTGCCATTACAAAGTCATAATTTCCTAATAACTGTACTATAGCAAGAAAATTTCCATTATTTGCTGTGTATAGACGATCAGAAGATCCTCGAAATGCCAAGTTCCGTTCAGCCAACAACTGAGTAATACGCATGAGTCTTTCCAGGACGTTTCTCCAGTGCTGCTGCTCTTTCTGTATTCTGCTCTGTAACTGATGGTCAATTGTCTTTTTGTTTTTCATGCGAAGCTGAACTTCTATCCACTTTGTTTCTGCTGAGTAATGGTTAATGGAAGTTTCATGGTCCTTTAACATCTGACTCATATGACTCCAATCCTGTGATCCCTCCAATGCAAGTGCTGTACGGGATCTTTTCTCAAATAGTTTGCAACAAAAGCAAAACACTTTGTTCAAACTTTTGGAGTACACTAACCACTTTCTTGCTCGTTTCACCCCATTGTCCAAAATTCTGGAGTAAAATTCCTCAGAAAAATGTCGATTCCTCTCATCTTTCTTAAATTCCATATTTTTAAGTTGCACAGGGCCTGCTTCTACTATTAGATCAATTGTTGAAGAATTTAATGTAGGCCAAAGTGCAGGATCTGAGTCAATTATTGACGAAATGTCACTGCTTTCAGCCTCATCAATGTCCTCCAGATGCTGGCATGTTTTATCCCCTTCTGATGTGATGGCTGCTGTGCTAGACTCACCTTGTCCTACTGGAACCTCATGAATGCCTGCAATTTGCAATGACGTTGACGGTTCTCCTGGCTCCAATGGAATTGTGTCCATACCACTCCTTATTTCACATTCTTGCTGCGGAACATCTGAAGTCGATTCCTCAGCAGTGCTCGGTACATTGGTGCCACCATGTTCAGAAGATTTTACAAACAGTCTTTTTAAAGCCCCTGCTTGCTTTTGAATTGCCTGCTCTGCTAAGGCCTTTCGCTTCCTGTTCTGTGCACCAGACGCTTTCTTAGGGCTCATCTTGCCTGACAAATGCTATTCCTCCCTGGAAAGGTTAGGTGTGGACCAAAGGTCTTATTAGTGCAGTCTACAGGCTACTATCACCATCTATCTACTCATTTAAACCTAGGGTGGCAGAGGTGAGCAGGTGATAAGTAAGGGTACTGTCACACACTGCAATTTTGATCGCTACGACGGTACGATTCGTGACGTTCTAGCGATATCGTTACGATATCGCAGTGTCTGACACGCAGCAGCGATCAGGGATCCTGCTGAGAATCGTACGTCGTAGCAGATCGTGTGGAACTTTCTTTCGTCGCTTGATCACCCGCTGACATCGCTGGATCGTTGTGTGTGACAGCGATCCAGCGATGCGTTCGCTTGTAACCAGGGTAAACATCGGGTAACTAAGCGCAGGGCCGCGCTTAGTAACCCGATGTTTACCCTGGTTACCAGCGTAAACGTAAAAAAACAAACAGTACATACTCACATCACATTCCGGTGTCTGTCCCCGGCGTCTCAGCTTCTCTGCACTGTGAGCGCCGGCCGGAAAGCGAGCACAGCGGTGACGTCTGACGTCACCGCTGTGCTTTCCGGCTATGGTGCTACACAGTGGAGAGAAGCAGAACGCCGGGGACAGACACCGGAATGTGATGTGAGTATGTACTGTTTGTTTTTTTACGTTTACGCTGGTAACCAGGGTAAACATCGGGTTACTAAGCGCGGCCCTGCGCTTAGTTACCCGATGTTTACCCTGGTTACCCGGGGACTTCGGCATCGCTCCGGCGCCGTGATTGCACCGTGTGACCGCAGTCTACGACGCTGGAGCGATATTCATACGATCGCTGCGACGTCACGGATCGTGCCGTCGTAGCGATCTAAATTGCACAGTGTGACAGTACCCTAACTAGAAACATGTAAGACTTTGTAAATTCCACAAATGAATCCCCCCATTCCCCCCCCCCCCCCCCCCCCGGACATGGCAGCTTTGTAAATTCCACAAATGAATCCCCCCATTCCCCCCCCCCCGGACATGGCAGCTTTGTAAATTCCACAAATGAATCCCCCCATTCCCCCCCCCCCCACCCCCCACCCCCCGGACATGGCAGCTTTGTAAATTCCACAAATGAATCCCCCCATTCCCCCCCCCCCCGGACATGGCAGCTTTGTAAATTCCACAAATGAATCCCCCCATTCCCCCCCCCCCCGGACATGGCAGCTTTGTAAATTCCACAAATGAATCCCCCCATTCCCCCCCCCCCCCCCCCCCCCCCCCCGGACATGGCAGCTTTGTAAATTCCACAAACAAATCCCCCCCCCCCCCCGAAAACATGCCTTTAAAAATACTTAATACAGGTCTGCGGTCTCTAATCCCGCCCCACCCCCCGGAAAAACATACTTTTTCATAATCAGACAGCAAAAATACCCCAGCCGCCGCAAGGGAGCTACTCACGCAGGCGCAGCTCAGCTCTTCGGTCCTCCTCTGCTCTGTTCTCTTCTTCCTTTCCGGGAACAGAGCGGCGGCGCCCAGGGACGTGTGACGTCATGTCACACGCTGTGCACACAGCCAATCTCTCCCCGCTGGGGACAGCAGTAGGCGGAACTAAAGTTCCCTACGTGCTGTCCCTGCCCGGCGGGGAGAAAGGCTTGTGCGTGTGACATAACGTCACATGCACAAAGCCGAGCGCCCGCTGGGAGTGGGACAGCGGCGGCGGGCGACATGATAGGCTGTCAGCCTGGCGGGGGGGGGGGGCGCCACAATAGGTGCGAGCGCCCTCGGGCCAGCCGATGATTAACTGCTAATTAAATCAAAGGCTCAAATCGGCGCCCTATGCCTTCTAGTAATCCTTGGCGCCCTGTGCGGCCGCACAGGTCGCACAGGGCAAAGGCCGGCCCTGTTGCTGTATATCCCCCAATATCCCAGTGGCAAGATGTGGAATGCTCATAGAGACTTATCCAAAATGATTTCAAGCTGTAATTGCTTCAAAAGGAGGCTCTACAAAGTACTGACTCTAGGGGGGGTGAATAGTTATGCATACTATAGTTTATTTTGTCCTATTTTTCTTGCTTCACTATAAACAGAAACCCAAATGTTTTCACTTTGAGTACATGAAGTGATGCAGACCCTAAAAAAAAAAACCAGTGAAATTCCAGGTTGTGAATTAGCAAAAAAATGAAAATTGCCGAAGGGAGTGAATACTTTCACATACCACTTTATGTACTTTTCTTTACAATGGAAGTCAATAGCTGAGATATGCCTCTGTATGCCTAAACTGTGCCATGCGTTGGAGGCTTAGGAGAACCGAACCACTCCTCTGTTACCTACTAGCACAGTTTTGCACCTGAGTAGTAGTCACTGAAGGGGAGACCCTGCTGCTGCTTCGGGGGACCTGGAAGAGGATGAACATGGTGTTAGTAATCAGGATTAGATAAGTATGGCACCATGCTTTTATCATTCCCTTTCCACTCGCCAATTTTGAATCTCCTCGGAACCCTTTGGATTTCTCTTAGAATGGATCCTCTTCTCTTTTTATTGTCTCCTTGATCCCCTTCTGGTATACTTGGGGCTTCTTCCTCCTCTCATCATCATGTTGGGACCTGGTCTTGGCTGGTGTAACCTCGATTCATCCCTGACATGTTTTCCATGTTTTCACTGGCTGTCCTTGCTAAATAAAAATAGCATTGTGCCACACTTTCTGGCTGCAGCACTAATCTAGGTTCTATTTTCCTTAAAGTTTACTAAGCTGCTCCCTTCCAGATCAGTCTGTGCTTACAAAATCTGGCTAATCAGTGTTTCCTCTAGAGAAAATGCACCAAGGTTTTTCTAGTGTTGGCGCACTTCACTGTTCTCACTGTGTTTGCCCACTATACTCCTTGGCTGATAGTTTAGTTAGTCAAACAAGCATCCAAGCACTCTGGCTTGTGTCCCCTTTGCTAATTATTCTCTTTTTGGTCGAGGATTGGGGCTGATAATTTCTGAGGCTGCAGGCACTTATGATTTTTTTGTGCGTTTTGCACGTAGCTTTGTGCTGTTATTCACTTTGTAAATGGTTTTTTTTTGTGTGTCACATGAATTATGTGTATTTATCTAAATAAATATTATTATTTAGGGTGCTTGACCCATTCTATGTAGCTACCTGTTATTCTATGCCTGATGAAGAGATCTGAGTAGTCTTGAAAGCTTGTTTCCATCTTTTTCATTAGTCATTTAAAGGTATCAACCACTGAGGACTCTCAAATTTTAATATTTTTTATTTTTTACTGTTATACATGCTTTGTTTGCTATATGGATTTGTAGCACTTATTTTTATATATTTCCAGGGTGGTGCCTTTTTCTAATATACAACTGTTCTAAAGGCCAGAAAATCTTTCCCACCAATTGACCTCAGTCTTATCTTTTTTATCTTTTGTATTGATTTTTTCTGCAACTTCCATTTTAAGTACCGTATATACTCGAGTATAAGCCGACCCGAGTATAAGCCGACCCCCCCCCTAATTTTGCAACAAAAAACTGGGAAAACTTACTGACTCGAGTATAAGCCTAGGGTGGGAAATGCAGCAGCTACCGGTAAATGTCAAAAGTAAAAATAGATACCAATAAAAGTAAAATTAATTGAGACATCAGTAGGTTAAGTGTTTTTGAATATCCATATTGAATCAGGAGCCCCATATAATGCTCCATACAGTTCTTTATGGCCCCATGTAATGCTCCATATAATGCTCCATGCAGTTCTTTATGGCCCCATAGATGCTCCATATGATGCTCCATGCAGTTCTTTATGGCCCCATAGATGCCCCATATAATGCTCCATGCAGTTCTTTATGGCCCCATAGATGCCCCATATAATGCTCCCATGCAGTTCTTTATGGCCCCATAGATGCCCCATATAATGCTCCCATGCAGTTCTTTATGGCCCCATAAATGCCCCATATAATGCTCCATGTAGTTCATTATGGCCCCATAGATGCTCCATATAATGCTCCATGCAGTTATGGCCCCATAGATGCCCCATATAATGCTCCATGCAGTTCTTTATGGCCCCATAGACGCTCCATATAGCATTGTGCCACATGTAATGCTGCTGCTGCACCAAAAAAAATGACATACTCGCCTCTCGTCGCTGCCCGCTGCTCCTCAGCGTCCCGTCTCTCCGCACTGACTGTTCAGGCAGAGGGCGGCGCGCACACTAATACGTCATCGTGCCCTCTGACCTGAACAGTCACTGCAGAGGACGCGGAAGAAGAGGCGGCGGTGGAACGCGGAAAGGTGAATATGACATACTCACCTGCTCCCGGCGCTCCTGACGCGGTCCCTGCATGTCTCACGTCTTCGGGAGCGGCAGCTTCTTCCTGTAGTGAGCGGTCACATGGTACCGCTCATTACAGTAATGAATATGCGGCTCCACCCCTATGGGAGTGGAGTCCATATTCATAACTTTAATGAGCGGTACCAGTGACCGCTGAACAGGGGAAGAAGCTGCCACGCCAGAAGACCGTGGGACATGCAGGGACCGCGTCAGGAGCGCCGGGAGCAGGTGAGTATTTGACAGGCGTCGCTCACCCTCACCTGACGACACCCCCCCTCTCCCACCTTCCATGACTCGAGTATAAGCTGAGAGGGGCACTATCAGCCCATTTTTTTTGGCTGAAAATCTCGGCTTATACTCGAGTATATACGGTAAGTACATTTTTTGTTTTGTGGCTATAACTTCTATTCATTGAATGTCAGCACTTGGCACTTCTTCTTATCATTTTCCCTTCTAAGGCTGGAGTCACACTAGTCTGTAATACGGACGAGTGCTATGCGATAAAAAATCGCATAGCACTCGGACCAATGTTAATCTATGGGGCAGCTCACGTCGTCCCTTTTTTTTTTTCTCGTCCGTATTACATTTGCGAGTGAAATCGCAGGATGCTGAGATTGTCCGCGTATCTCAGCTGAAAAACGCCATTGCAAGTCTATGGGTGCGAGAAAAAAATCGCACAGCACACGAACCATGCGTGTGACTTGCGAGAAATTCTCAGGCATTGGGCAGGTGACAGGATATTGACTCTGCCATTATTTGCTCATTTTGCAAGTGTGTGAGAAAATCTCACCATACGGATGAGATACTGATGACACATGGATACCTTTTTGAGAAAAAACCGCATCTTGCTGATGGAAATCCTTCTTTTCTTTGGGAGTATCTAATCTTCTTTTTGATCAGCTCATTAGGGAGATCCATTGAGCTAAATGGAAAGCTGGCCTCTTCTGCCCCACAGCTCATCCCTGTGAAGCGCACATAACGTGGTTAAAAGGCGCAAATGAAAAGATGAATATAGTGTAAATTAAAAAAACGGGCAAAAGTAGACTCAAAAGGTGCAAAATCAAAGATGAATAAATGGGCCACTTAGTGTTTGTAGGATTGTGGCCTTTCTAGGGAAAGCTAACCATTTTGGCTTAGTGTCCTCTCATTAAATATGTCTCTCACTGAATTTGAGAATAAAGGATTTAAAGGGAATCGGTCACCAAGGTTTTATAATTTAAAGACCGAGATTTTGATTCCCAGTGATGTCACTTACTGAGGTGTTTGCTGTCGTTCTCACTAAAATCACTGTTTTATCAGCAGGAGATTATCACAACGACTAGAAGACCTGTTGCCATGTAGGCCATTATATTCTGGAGCTTAGTATAACGTTTACCTCTGACCACTGATTGCCAGCTTTCTGCCTATGCACCGTGTACACAGAAAGCTGCCAATCAGTGATGTGGGCGGGGTTATAAAGAGCTCAGCATTCAGAGAGAGAGAGATCTGCAACAAATTAAAACAGTGATTTTATAAAAAAAAAATACAACACACAGCCCATAAAGTGATACGTCGCTGGAATCTGGGGCCCTGCACTTACATCATGCTGCTCTTGGATGTGGTTGCAAATATCAGGTGATAAGGTCTCTGAATTATTGTTTTAGAGATTTGCTTTATGAGCAGTGTGCTAGTGTTAGTAGTATTACTTGCTTTAGAACTGGGAAAGGTGTAGAATCCTAGCACTGTTTACTGGAGCGACCCGCAGTATTCTGTGATGGGCATAACACAAAATCATCTTTGTGCCATCCATTGGCAAAATCTGGGCTGCAGTAACCAGCTTCTCCACCACACTCAGGCCATTAGAGGGATAGATATTGGTTAACGTGGGCTATTCTTATCTTTTTTTTTTTTTTTCTTCCAACCATAGATGTGATTCATATTTAATGATATAGCACTTTGTATCATTTACCAGGATTGATTACATTGCAATTTTTGATGTTCATGAATTATTGCTTGACATTAACTGACTTTGGGGCTTTGTTTTGTGTAAGTTTAAGCATTTATCTGCATCCATGTTCCTTAACTCCTTTGGACATTTGAGACGGTGCACAATGCCCAGAAGGCCAAAGCTGCACTGAATGGAGCCGACATTTATGCGGGATGCTGCACACTAAAAATAGAATACGCCAGGGTAAGTCTTCTTCACGGACTATGTTTTTTCCAGTTTCCACATCTGCAGTGACATTAACCATTTGTTTCATTGCTCACAGCCCACTCGTCTCAATGTTATTCGGAACGACAATGATAGTTGGGATTACAGCAAACCCTACTTGAACAGACGAGGTAGGAGCTTTATAATCTTGTTTCAGACATGGGTAAATGTTGTATATGGCTCCATTCTGGTTAAGATCAAAGCTAGCTTCCTTCTTAAAGGTCTTAGTTTAGAACCTGCCCACGTGGTGAACGTTCAGATACCAAGAGAAGCCCCACATGCTGACATGCCTGCAGTACCGTTTCTCTGAACAGATCTATTCCCTGTTTCCCCCTCGCTTTCTATCTGTATGCTGAGGGAAGGGTTGTACTAACAATCCATAAACTTGCACACTGCATCTCATCGGACAAGACTTTATTCTCCGGCTGAACAAGGCATTCAGAAGTCTAGCGGAGGATCATCCAGCAGGCTGACTCTTCATGCATCATATCGGCATCAGCTCTCGGGAAATATTCTTCTTAAAACCACAGACTTGCAACTCACTGACTGCATTCTGCATGCATCATCATCACCACAGGCTCCTAGAGATGGACATGTGAAAGCCCTCTGCATACTTGCAAGGATTGAATATGGTGTCATTGCTCCATGAAAGCTGTCACCTGGATGCACATTGACTTAAGTAATGTGAGTGCAAATCATCCTTTTCAGGACCTTAGAGGAATGGCAGATCTTCTCACTCAGGACTTTCCAGCTGTGCAATCCTTTTGATATATAGGATCTTACTTTGTGTACATTCAATAATACAGACAAAATGAGCCCAGATACATGTTCTATAAATGAGGGGATATTGTGTACTGTATAATTTCTA
Source organism: Ranitomeya variabilis (assembly GCF_051348905.1). NCBI lineage: Eukaryota > Metazoa > Chordata > Amphibia > Anura > Dendrobatidae > Ranitomeya > Ranitomeya variabilis. Next base: position 126,980,936 of record NC_135233.1, read on the forward strand.
TGGTGTCACTGTCTCTTCTATTGGGCTGCCTGGGTAATGTAATGTAAACCCACTATAATGTTATATCGAGCGTTTTTTATACAGTAACTGTTGATAACAATACTATATTTAAGGCAACTTTCACAAATACATGAAGATTTCAGGAGCTAGTTCAACTTAGCAGCTACTGTCCAGTAATTCCATGAAAGCGGGTCGTCAAAAAAAAAAAAAAAGCGTTAAATACCTTGTAAAACTCCGAGTTCCCCCGAAATCACTCTTTTCCATTTTGCCCTGCATCACTCCATTGCAGCCATATTCACATTTGTTGCTTTGTGATTGCAGTATGTGAAATCTCTGCTTGCAGTGCCAGTCACAGCTTGACAGGTTGTATAGCAGTACCTAATGCTGCCTAGCTGTGATTAGCAGCATCTGGAAGGGAGGAGTGAATTCGCTTGTCCTAAGAAAAACTCTGAAAAAGCATTGAGTTTGAATGCAAAGCAGAGATTTCACATAATGCGCTCCAAAAGCATCAGTTGTAAATATCTCTTCTATGGAGCAACACAGCTCAAAATCAGGAGAGCTCTGGAATGTTTTTTGCAAGATATTTAACTCAGTTTTTTTTTTTCAGCAAGTGACAGGTCCTCATTGGAAAATGTAACGTGTATATGGATGTAATTAACATCCTGTATGCAGGCCTGGGGGACCTTTTAAGTTTGTTGTGAAATGCATTTCACAAGATCCCTATTACTCTGTGGTTTTCATGACTTGCAAATCTCCCTTTACACTTAGTTTGAACGACGAAATGAGGAATAAAAAGCCCAACATTAGCACTGATTAAAAGTAATACTGTACATGCTTATTTATAGTTGTGTGGATTTTAGTAGCCTTGGTCAGAAATCTTGTGTTACATATTAAGTAACTAAGTGGAGAATGAGTGGATGAGTTTATTTCTTCATGTATACTATGGTTCCCCATTCTGACTGCATATATTTTCTATCCCCCTATGGTGTGAGCATGTTTCTAGAATAGGAAAGACTCTGAGTACTGCACTGTGAAAACATTCTGCTGTGTCAGATCTGATTGCTCAGATTCTTCCCTAACAAAGCGTCCCGTCCCTGCTCCCTACAGCTGCAGGGTGGGTTAGCAGGGCAGACATTGGTCCTTGTGCCGAGGTCTAATGTAAGAATAGATTCCTGGAGCAGATTCAGACTCTTTGTACATCGGGTGGAATCTCTATTCTAAAGTTATGGCTAAATCTGTTTTCATGACTACTGCTAAAATTGCAGGCTTTGTTCAGTTTATCACAATAATGGCAGTGACCCATGATTTTGGACACCCAGATTGATGGGGGTCCTATACCCAGTAGCACTATCGCTCCATACACATGAGCTCTATATATTGTGTATGTGGATTGAGCTGCAGTACCTTATACTGTGTAGAACAACCTCTACACAGTATATGGATGTTGTGTTCTTGCACCATATGCTGTGAAAAGGGCAAGGTACTGGATGCCCTACAATATAACATTAAATACATGCACAGTAAAAATTAGGGTGCTCCAAAAATGCATAGATAGAGAACATGACAAAATGGAGAGAAAGCAATGTATATGCACTGTGCACTCATGTAATAAGACCTAACAAGGACTACTTTATTGTCAACGTAGCACAAAACATTATAAAAACATCTAAAAACCACATGGCACCCCCATCCATTTAAGGATGATCTATACCTATAGAAGTACCCTATGAAAACACAATACATCCAACAAAATTAACAGACGAATGGCAATATAAAAAATAACCATACAAAAATGTATATGACAAAGATAAATAAAGAACCAATGTTGTCTAGTTAATTAACAGCAGGGCAGCAATTGCATAGTACATGGGAGCAATAAAGAAAAGGACACATAAAAGGCAATAGATGGGCGTCCCCATTAGTGCCTTGTGAATAACAGGCCCAAAAAAAGAGAAGGTCCCATGCAGTAACCAGGGTTGGCAATACCAATCCACCCACCACCCCCGCTATATGTAGTAGGGATTAATGACAGACAAATGACACTGTGAAAAAATGTGGACACAATAGAGTAAGGGTACCGTCACACAGTACCATTTTGATCGCTACGACGGCACGATCTGTGACGTCGCAGCGTCGTATGATTATCGCTCCAGCGTCGTAGACTGTGGTCACACGTTGCAATCATGGCGCTGGAGCGATGCCGAAGTCCCCGGGTAACCAGGGTAAACATCGGGTAACTAAGCGCAGGGCCGCGCTTAGTAACCCGATGTTTACCCTGGTTACCAGCGTAAACGTAAAAAAACCAAACAGTACATACTTACATTCCGGTGTCTGTCCCCCGGCGTTCTGCTTCTCTCCACTGTGTAAGCGCCATAGCCGGAAAGCAGAGCGGTGACGTCACCGCTGTGCTCGCTTTCCGGCTGGCCGGCGCTCACAGTGCAGAGAAGCTGAGACGCCGTGGGACAGACACCGGAATGTGAGTATGTACTGTTTGTTTTTTTTACGTTTACGCTGGTAACCAGGGTAAACATCGGGTTACTAAGCGCGGCCCTGCGCTTAGTTACCCGATGTTTACCCTGGTTACAAACGAACACATCGCTGGATCGCTGTCACACACAACGATCCAGCGATGTCAGTGGGTGATCAAGCGACAAAAGAAAGTTCCAAACGAAGTGCTACGACGTACGATTCTCAGCAGGGTCCCTGATCGCTGCTGCGTGTCAGACACTGCGATATCGTAACGATATCGCTAGAACGTCACGAATCGTACCGTCGTAGCGATGAAAATGGCACTGTGTGACAGTACCCTAAGAGGATCAAAAGATAAAGGCAAGCAAGATTCGCAGTACCAAATAGAGCCAACCTTGCCACATAGAAGCCTGGAGGTTATCCAAACAAATGCTTAGAAAGCATGTCCTAAAAATCCTCAGAAGATGCAGAGATGCCTGCAGAGGGGGGCCCTCAGATGAAAAGGAGCAAGCGATGGGGAAGGAGGAGGGGGTGGGAAGGCCCCACGCGTGTCGCTGTGGTGCAGCTTCGCCAGAGGAAGTGCTGGCTATGGCCAACTTAGTCCTTAAATAGTAATAGAGATTGTCATGATAATGTAAAAATGCCATGTTCGGAGTAATTTTCTAGAAGGTACCATGGTGGCAGACACGCTGTGGGCTCTCTGACCCCCCCCCCCCCCCCTTCAGCTGCATAGAAAGATCTTTTCTGCTCCCTTCTCCCTCCCCCCTGCATACAGCAGCAATGTGAAACCAATGTGCTGGCCTACTCAGCTTTGTGCAAGGAAGCATGATCGGGGGGGCATTCCTTTTGTTCTATTAAACTGGTACATAATCGAACAGCTTAGGTCTGGAAGCAGGAAAACACATTTTTGGCCTCTGCATCGGCCGGGCCATCACCCAGTTTGTTTTCCAATATCTTCTACCTTAGGTATCCGAGAAACGAATTACTGCTACCCACGTGGCATAGCCAGGTCATGTTTGGTCTTAATAGAATGCTAGTTGCAAAGCAAGATCAATGGTAATTCCATCATCGCTATACGAGGTTGCATCCTGGAGTTGCCGTGGATATGAATGTTCCATAACTCTGAGTCCCTCTGAGAAAGTAGGAGTGCATTCCTTAGCTCCACCCACTCAGTGATATCACGATCAGGGGGAATAAGACCGTGAGAGCTCCTTTTTCACTAGTCTTTTGCCCAGGAAAAGAGCTAACAGCAGCTCTGCAAGCTGCTCTGATGCATTCTGATGTTTGCACCTCCCCCAGCCACATGGTTTACCATGATCTGAAATGATATTAGAGAACTGTGTTTTTTTTCAACTTTAATCCCTTTTTATTTGTAATCGTCTGTATATACATAATCGTCTCATTTTAGAATTTTTTTTACCCTTTTGTAAACACTGCCTATCTTTTTGGAGTAAAATATATAAAATTGCTCGCTTAGTTTCTCCTTTCCCTATAACGTACGGTCACGTCCTCTGAAGTGAATTACGCTACTAATTTGGGTTGGCTCCGGACCTGTTATTAGGAAATCAGAGCTGGTGGCAGCGGATTTGTCCTGCGCGTTTGGGAAACCTGGCAGCGACGGACAGCGTTGATAATTATTGTTCCCGCCTGAGTGGGAGTAGTTATATCGCCCTCACTGCAGTGTGCCCATTAGCCAGTAGTAAGGCAGCCTTTCTGGCGACTAATTATCCTAGGTGTAGTACCCTGACTGACCTGAGGGTAAGGGGGGCACTAGAGACCTGCAAGTTCCAAACCAGAACTGGGAAGTGGGATATAGATAAATCCCGTTCAGAAAAGAACTGGGCAACCAATCAACCCCGGTTCATGACATATTGGAGTGAGCGGTGGGGATGATAAAAATATCCTCCCTGTGATTTGTGACAGAGATAAATAAGGATTAGGTACCGATGTGTCCCTCCTCTCGCGTAGGGGCCGCAGGCACGGGACCAGACCCGGAAGAGTGACTGCGCAGGCGCGGTGATGCATCAGGGAGCATACGACGTCAATGTGAAAACAGCGCGTGCTCGATATACTGTGAAATCTCAACAGATTTGGTATCACCTGAGCTGTAGGAATACTGTGTCAGACCCCCTATTCTAATGATTGGTCTTCAAAATTTTAGTCTCGCATAACCTCTTTAAAGAAGCATTCTTCCCACCAAAATTTGTATCCTCTTAATATATTGCAATTATCACATTATATAAGCACTCTGTACTAACAATTGATAATTTTTCCCATTTACCTAGCTAATTCTTCTGTTTTCCATTAGGTCTATGACATCACATGATTAAAAACTGACTAGCTGAATCCTTCTAAGCTCTATGTAGAAACAGGAGGTCAAGTTTTCCTGTGGGAGTCCTGAGTCACTGCAAAAGTGCGGAGGGTAGGGGGAACAGCTGGGTCAGGAAATGAAGAGGGCAATGGTTAATGCAGGGACAAGAGACTTCCTGTGTCTACATTAAGCAGAGAGAAGAATTATCTGGGTAGAAAGGCAAAATGAGCAATTGTAATTACACAGGGCCATATAATATGATAACTGTATATTTAGAGGATACAAACTTTGATGGAGTGATTGCTTGCTTTCTTTTGCCTCAAATTAAATGTGCCACAGCAGCAGATCCTGTCAGTGTGACATTTGCCTGATTCTTTAGTGAAAGTGTTTGTCACTTTCTAGTTGTCACAGCGGAATTTTACATTTTCTGTAGTCTGAGTGGCCGGTGGCACTGAGCAATATACACATGTGCAGCTGCCGGCGCTATTTTCCTGAAGACTTCCAAGAGCTCAATCTGCACATGCGCCACCCGCCGCTAGGATGGCACAAACGAAAGGCCCACCACGATGCCTTAAAGGGAACCTGTCACCCCCAAAATTGATGGTGAGGTAAGCTCAGTCATCAGGGGCTTATCTACAGCATTCTGTAATGCTGTAGATAAGCGCCCGATGTTACCTGAAAGAGGAGAAAAAGACGTTAGATTATACTCACCCAGGGGCGGTCCCGCTGCGGTCCGGTCAAATGGGTGTCTCCGGATCGCTCCGGCGCCTCCCATCTTCATTCCCTGACGTCCTCTTCTGGTCTCCGCGGCTTCGGCACAGGCGTACTTTGTCTTCCCTGTTGAGGGCAGAGCAAAGTACTGCAGTGTGCAGGCGCTGGGCCTCTCTGACCTTACCGGCGCCTGCGCACTGCAGTACTTTGCTCTGCCCTCAACAGGGCAGACAGTACACCGCAGCCTGAAGACAAGAAGAGTTGTAAAATAACTTGGCACACACGTGATCTGATGCTGGGTGAGGTTTACGGGACACTTGAAGACAAGAAGAGGACGTCATGGAATGAAGATGGGAGGCACTGTACCGGACCTGAGACGCCCATCAGAGCGGGACCGCCCCTGGGCGAGTATAAACGTCTTTTTCTCCTCTTTCAGGTAACATCGGGGGCTTATCTACAGCATTACAGAATGCTGTAGATAAGCCCCTGATGCCGGTGAGCTTACCTCACCAGCCATTTTGGGGGTGACAGGTTCGCTTTAATATATAAATACAAGGAAACTTCAAACAGAGATTAAAGATTAAACTTCAGCTGAGTTGTCATTTTAATCAGTATGACAGCCCCAATATGGCCCTGGCTGTACTTTCCATAGTAAAATACTGATGGGTTCTCTTTAGCGTTTGGCTTTTCTACTTGTCTGGCGACAGTAGGGAGAAATATAAGATGACATTTCCCTAAATGTTTGCTCTGTGTTACAATGGGCCTGTGGTTTGCGCCATCCTAACCGCGGGCATTGCTTGATCTAATGGTAGGCTTCAGTAAAATGGCGCCGGTGGCACTGAGCAATATACACATGTGCAGCTGCCAGCGCCTTTTTCCTGAAGACTTCTAAGATCTCAATCTGCACAAGCACTGCCCGCGGCTAGGACATCGCCAGTGGGAAATTTTAAATGAAGAAGAAAACCCCCCAGACACAGCAGAGGGGATAGACCAAACACATACAAACAGTTTTTGCCCTGCCTTCCCTACACACAGACCCCCAGTTGGACATTTAGTACAAATAATTAAGTACGCCACATTAGATGTGATGCAGCTGAATGTACCTGGGATCTTGTAGTCCTGATGTGAATTGGGGATCTTTATCTTGTCCGTGGTCATTATAAATGGACAGGTTTTACATTTTTTTTCTGGTTGCAAGGAAAGGTACCTGCAGCTGTTGGAGAAGACAGGGAGCTTCTAACAATGATGCTTCTTAGATTTGGGGCTGCCTAAAACACAGTAGTGGGGGGTCTGGAAAAATGGATTGTAATCGGGCATCTTTTTGCAGTAAAGGTTGTAATTTCCGTGCAGCTCCCCTTAGCACCTCCAGATTTGGATTGTAGGTAACTACTAGAGGTACCCGGTTATTTTCTTCTTTAGCTTTGTAATGTAGGAGATGATTCCGTGATATTCTAGTTGCTATTGTGATTTGGTTTTGAATTGTTCTTGGATGGTAGCCCTGATTCAAAAAGGTCTTTCTGAGGCGACCAAGGTGTTCATCCCTATCCATTGGGTTGGAACATATACGATTGTATCTGATGGCTTGGCTGTAGACAGTAGAGTTTTTAATGTGTTTTGGATGGAAACTGTCCCATTTAAGGTATGTTGGGCGGTCTTTTGGCTTCTGATACAGGGATGTTTCTATTTCATTGTTCTGCAGCTTAATGATGGTGTCCAAAAAGTTAATTTCAGTGCTGGAGTAGTTGAGTGTCAAGTTGACGGTAGGATGAAATTGATTAAACTGTTCATGGAACGTCTTTAGCTGTTGCTCAGACTCCGTCCAGATGATTAAAATATAATCATTGTAACAGTAGTAGGCCAGAGGCCTGATGGGACATGAGGACAATAAGACACTTTTCAAGTGTGGCCATGAAAAGATTTGCATACTGTGGGGCCATTTTACTTCCCATTGCTGTGCCAGTCTCCTGTAGATAGATCTTGTCAAATTCAAAGTAATTGTGGGTGAGGATGAATTTTATAAGTTTAACCACAGAATCCACATCAGTCCCTGTATTTTACGTGAAGAATTTGCAGGCATTTAATCCATCCTGGTGTGGGATATTAGAGTACAGAGATTCCACATCCATGGTGACCAGGATGGTTCCTTCTGGTAGAGGACCTATTGCTTATGATTAATTCAATAGGTCATTTGTGTCCTGAATGTAGCTGAGTGTATCCTTTACCAGGGGTTTAAGAATACCCTCTACCCATCCAGATACCCGCTCAGTAAGGGTGCTCACACATTAAATAATTGGTCTTTCTGGATTTCCAAATTTTGGGAAGCATGTAGAATGTCCCTCTCCTGGGCACTGATGTTGGATGCTTGTCTCCTTTTAGTATCTATGATGGTGGATTTTATCAAATGTCTGAAGGAGTCTATATATTTATCCAAATGGGGGTTGCGTCCAGGTGGAGGTGTCCAGTCTGACCTCTTCTTTGTTAGGATCCCGTTTCCTTCAGTCCGAGTGTTTCTGAATCTTCTGTATCATTGAAATATTCCCTCAGGCTCAGTCTCCTGAAAAAATGTTCCATATCACTGCAGAGTTCAGTTTTATCTCGGGCCTTAGTAGGACAAAATGAGAGTCCTCTAGAAAGCATGGCCAGCTCCACTTTGTTGGGTTTATAATCTGAGAGATTAATGACACAGATGCTTTTGTGTCTGGAATGGGGTATTTGTCCAAGTTGTCAGGTTTTGGCTTTGTTTTGTATCTGTATAGAGTCCTGAATTGAGGCACAATCTTTGTAGTTTCTTTTCTTTGTTATGAATCCGAAAGGTTACAGATAGGGCATCCATAGGGTAAAAGTGGTGAGAATCCAGGATGTAAGTGATATAATGGCCAGAAATCGTGTTATTCCTCATTCACACATACACAACACCTTATTTTGAATAGTTACTTGAAAGCACAGTTACTCTTTCAGTAGGTCCTTTTAGAGCCAGCTACTCCATGTCCACATGTCCTGTATATCTAATTATACTCAGTGTTGTGTAGATTAGCAGAAATAGGTAATGACAAAATGTAGCGATATAATGACACAATACAAGTATAGTGCCTTGAAAAAAATATTCAGACCCTGTGAACTGTTCCACATTTTTCACGTTACACTCAGAAACTGAAGTGTGTTTTATTGCGATTTTAAGCGATATGCCAACACAAAGTAGCAAGTATTTGTTAAGTGTAAAGGAAAATATACATGGATTTCTAACTATTTAAAAAATGTATAAATCTGAAAATTATGTGCATTTGTATAAAACCCTCTGTAGTCTGATACCCTTAAATAAACCGAATGACCAATTGTCTCCAGAAGTCATGTAATTAGTAAATTGGAGGCTGCCTGTGTATAATTTATCAGATTAATTACACCTGTTCTGTGAAGGCCTCAGAGGTTCGAGAACATTAGGGATCAAACAGCATCATGAAAGCCAAGGAACACACCAGACAGGTCAGGGATAAATTTGTTAAGAAGAGTAAAGCAAGGTTTAGGGTATAAAATAAATAAAAAAATAATATATATATCCCAAGTTCTGAACATCTCACGGAGCATTGTTCAATTCATCATCCAAAAATGGAAGGGGATGGCACAACTGCAAACCTACCAAGACATGGTTGTCCACCTAAATTGACATCCCAAGCAAGGAGAGCAGTGCCAAGAGGCCTATGATCACTCTGGAGGAGCTGGAGAGATCACCAGCTCAGGGGGGGAGGAATTTGTTCACTGGACAACTATTAGTCATATATTCCAGAAATCTGGCCTTTATGGAAAAGTGGCGGGAAGAAAGCCATTTTTTTAAAGCAAACCACAAGTCCTGGTTGCAGTTTGCAAAAAGCCACGTATAGGACACAACTAGCATGTGGAAGAAGGTGATCTGTCAGATGAGACCAAAGTAGAAAACACAGTCCTCGCCATGAAACATGGTGGTGACAGCACCATACTGCAGGGATGCTTTTCTTCAGCGGGGACAAGGAAGCTGGTCAGAGTTGATGGGAAGATGGAATTAGCTAAATACAGGGCAATCCTGGTGGAAATATCGGTTATAAGACTGGAGCATAGGTTCACCTTCCAGCAGGACAACAACCCTAAACATGCTGCCAGAGCTACAATGGATGGTTTAGATGAAAGATATGATATGATATTCATGTGTGTGAATGGCCCAGTCACAGTCCAGACCTAAATCCCTTTTGGAATCTGTGGCAAGACTTGAAAATTGCTGTTCTCAGACCCTTTCCATCCAATCTCACTGAGCTAGAGCTAGTTTAATAGAAGAATGGGCAAAAATTTCAGCCTCCAGATGTGCAAAGCAGGCCCCAAAAGACTTGCAGCAGTAATTGCAGGAAAAGGTGGTTCTACAAAGTATTGACATGGGGGCTGAATACAACTGACTGTCACAATTTTCAGATTTATATTTTTTACATTGTGTAGAAAACCTTGTAGAATTTCCTTTACACTTCATAAATACTTGTTACTTCGTGGTGGTATGTCACATAAAATACATTGAAGTTTGTGGGTGTCAAGTGAAACAATGTGGAAAAGTTCACAGGGTATGAATACTATTTCAAGGCACTGTAAGCTACTCTGGTTGCAACTCTGGACACCTGCCTATGTGGCACTTTCTACACTACGTCCTTATCAATGTGTGCTGACTGATAAGTGTATTTGATTCCTGCTTACTTTTCCTATCCTTATTTGTAATCCTGCTGTAGAGTAAATTGAATGTTCATGTTTAGTGAAAAAACACCTTTGTATATTTTCCTGTTTGCATAAATTCTGTTCAGCATTGATATTTCACATGTTTATTGTGTTAACTGTGAATTGTTAATTGTGAAACCGTGTAATACAGGTTATTATTGGATTATGCTGAGACCACTTGAAAGGAGTCCTCTGTGAAAATGGTGACGCTTGTAGTAGGAATAAGGTACTGTTTAATGCATGTGATTGTTATATTACTATTCCTGATGTTATGTGGCTAATATACTGTATTACTATATTATACTTTGATAATGTAAAGGGGTATTCCACTTTTAGAAACTGGTCCCCAAACAATCATATACTATTAAAAAAACCCACAAAGAAACCCAAATACAGCTGGTCCTTGGCGCCTGCTCCCTGCCATTGCACTGGTCTTTGTGTTTAGCTGTAGCGGTGACAACCAGTCGCTGGGCTCTTCAGCTCTGGACCCAGGGAGGGTGACTACTATCTGTAAATGGATCTGATCGTTTGGAACCACTTTTATAAACGTGGAAAACCTCTTTAGAAAGGCCATCTCTCCTGATAAATGTTTATTTTAGTAAATACTTATGTTCCACATGACGTAATTCTGTAGCATCTTTTCTGAGGCCTTTTCTGCAGTTCCCTTGGTAGGGCTCCTTCACACACACACACGTTTTTTTTCTGCAGTTCTCCAGGAATGGAAAAAATTAAAGAAAATATCAATATGAATAAACTTTAACACCTGTAAAGGGAATTTGTCTCCAGGTTCTTGCTTTGTAATCTGAGAGCAGCACTGATTGTACACAGAAAGCAGCCAATCAGTGGTGGGGGCGGGGTAGCAGAGCAGTTGACTAGGAGGTAAATTACACCTTGTCCTGTAGTGATAAATGCTGATAAAACACTGATATTATTGAAACACACAGCCCAGTAAGTGACACATTACTGGAATCCGGGTTTCAGCCCTTACATCATACTGCTCCCAGATTACATAGCAAAAACCTTGTGACAAATTCCCATTTGATTAGGAAATCACTTTTTATCAATAGAGGTAATCACTATGGAACATTAAAATGGTCACAGTTTCATTATACTGACCAAAACCTTCCCAGGATTTTAGAACCAGCAATAATGCGCAATAAGAAACTACACTACTATAACCTTGAGACAACCTATACTATATACTGCCAAGCTATCATCACGTCTTTTTTTTTTTTTTCTTTTTTTTTTTTTTGGGGGGGGGGGGGGGGGGGTTACAGTCTTCAGCTCGGTCTAATGCCATGACGACTCGACTTGATGGATGAACGATTTGTAGGAAGATCGATGTGTAAATAGCTATGTCCAGCAGGGTCTTCTCCGCCATTATCTTGATGGCATCAATCCATTGGGTTGCTGGTCTTCCTCTGGGTCATTTGCTATTGCACATGTTCACGGACACCTGCCCCAATATTGAAGGGCCGGTTTCTATCAGTGTAAAAGGACGGCACCATTTTGGTATACTAAAGTGATTACTTCCCAAGACAAAGTGAACATGATTTGCCTATTAAAGGTATTTAGACATTTATTAATAATGACATTTTCCTATTTTTTTTTTTTTCTATTCTCTGAGAAATTAGCTATTCTAATCTGCCAGTGTAATGAGAATGAGGAGCTGAGCAGATTGCTAAATGGTTTTGAGGGAGAAGATTCCGCATAATTTTAATTTAAATCCATATACCGTAATTCTAGACTTAGCAGTCAGGAGGGTGGTCCTAAGACGTGATTGACAGCTGAATCTGGGCGTGCAAGTTCATACAGGGAAGGGTGCGATCATGGACTGACACCTCCCACTGGACTGCTAAGCCAGACTGAGCAGAAATAAGGTTTTAATTACAGCCTTTAAGACACTTGTAAAAACTTCACAACAGCAAGCATTTTTAACAAGCGCTTTGGTTGGTTTCACAGAAAAAAAACAAAACCTAAAGAAAAATAACCAGTGACCACAAGCTCTCTGGCCTTACTGAGGGCTGATTTACTGAGAAGTGATGCAAATGTGATTTATTGTGCAAATGTTTCATTTTTGTGAACTGATCTGTTTTATGAAGGAAGCTTATACTGTGCTTATACACTTGTTGATGTATTCTTCTGTATTTTGATGTATTTTTCTGTAGCTCATTGAAATTTTAATATCTAAAATCTCTTCAGTATTTTCTGATTAGTATGGCGCTATGTTTTTTTGTGTGTCATTTATGATTCTAAAAACTAGTGTGTGGTAAACTGCACTGCTGAAATAAAATTAAGGGAACACTTAAATCGCACATCGGATCTCGATGACCGAAAGATTAAAGTTGAAAATCTTTACTGACAAATTGTGAAACTCAGTGAGAATGAAATGGCGCGTGAACTGTCTCTAAACCTCACATTGCCCAGTTGAGGTGCGTGTGCCACCCTATATAGAGTCTGTGTATGACAGTTTGGTCTGAACCATGGACACCAGCACGGTTGCAGTGATTTTGTCGGGCTCTGGCAGTTCTCCTGGCACAGCAGATATTGGTCCTGTTGCTGGATCGATGACCCGGCATCTGCTCCATGCTCTTCGGATTGTGTTGGGAGATGCAGGAAATCTGTCGATGACTTGTCTGCACGTGTCATTCCAGGGGAGCAGGGCTACCTGGGCAACCTAAATTTGGCTCTTCATGCTGCTAGTATTGACAAGGACACTAGCAAAACCGGAAACTAGAGAAAAAACAAGAAGGATAAGGAGAGAGGAACTGTATGTGGCCACCATTCCCATTTTGGAGGTTGTCTTGTTGCTGTTTCTCCATTATCGCCTATTTCTGCTTTTATTTGAAACAGTACAGATTAAATCAATAGACAATTCCATATTCTTTGTATGTGGGCAGAATAGTCCTGAAGTTTAATTGACTTTTGGTAATGTCACTTTTATACATCTGTGTGTTGCAGTGAGTACGAGCCAAGATGTATGGACCGATAGCAGGTCTTCTGACCAAAGATTGGGTCGCAAGACCACTGCTCTTTATACGGACCACAAAACACTGATGTGTCAAACTGGCCTTATACTGTGATTCTTAAGTATTCCCTTAATTTTTTGAGTGTTGTAAGTTAAAGGAGTTGTACATTTTGTTTGGCCCCTACCTGCAATCTGCTTTTTTTTTTTTTTTTTTTTTTTTTTTTGGGGGGGGGGGGGATCTTTGAAGAGAGGGAAGTGGTTGTACAAACTGAGTAACCCCTTTTAAGCCTTGAAGCGGTTTTATGCAGTTTATTAAATCAGAAGTTCTCTAACGCTGTAATATTTACTCTGCTGAATTGCTGCACCTCTGCACTAATCTTGTGAGCCATGGCTGCAGAGGCACGTATTGTTTACCTCCATATGTGACATCCATAGCGATCATTACACCTCGTTTTCTAGTCTTCTGTTCTGTTAGTAGAATGATTGAGATAATCAGTAAAAAGGGTGGTTCTCCCTTTTTTTTTTTTTTTTTTTTTTTTTTTTTTATTAACTGCAACGTTGCATGCTTAACATTGACATTTTGCTCTATTCCAGATCAGGGCAAAGGCCGCCCGAGACAAGCAATTCTGGGAGACCATCCATCATCCTATAGATACGATGGTTATGGTACGCTACTTTTATAATGCCATACAATCATTCCGGTGCTATTAGAAGACCTTCCACTAAGGCTAGATTCACACTGTATTTAGCGGTGCTTTCATGGCATCCATCTGCATTCTTGAAAAGAAGAATTTTTATGTAGCCCTGTATAGGAAAACGAACTGAGTTCAAATGGATTAGCTCTCCTTTGCAGCGGTATCCATCTGTTCAGACAGGCACAAGAACTTGGTCAACTTGGAACAGAAGTCACAAAAGCCCTGCAGAAAGGCATGGTGACTCTTGGATCTCTTTTCTTAAGTCAACTTTTGTCTCTGATAATTTAATTCTATTTTTTTTTTTTTTTATTATAATTTTTTATTTTAAAGCACCCTTAATTCCAGGGTGCTGCTGTACTTATGAAAGAGAAAGCAGAGAAGTGGAGTTGGTACGTACTCGTGCAGCTTCCAAAAAAATCACAAACCGTTTAAGCCTTTTAATTTTCTACATCACATTATGCCAATGTGTCTTGATGACATTAGATATTTTTGTAATAAAGCATGGCTCAACATCTTCCTTCCTTTAAATGTTCCTCATAAGTAAAATGACATCGGTTCTATTTTAAAGAAAATGTATCGCCCAAAGCAAAAATCATAGACAAAGCGCTTCATGCTGAACATTTTTTTTGTCCTAAAAGCTGACACAATAAGAAACCAGGCAGACCCCATAATATTCAGTGGGGTTCTCTCCTTCCGTTTGCATCAGTAACTCAACAGATCTGTTTTGCACATGAATACTGTTTGATGTTCTCTAAACAGACAAGACAAACAAAAATGCGAAATTGGGCTACCCTCTCTACCAAAACTGGGCTCATTCCCCTATCATCTGAGCAATACAGAATCTTTCCAGGGAAGTTGGAGGAACTACCTGTCCTCTAAATGATTGGTTGAACATTTACAATATTTTATGTTTCCACTGTACTGTTGTAAAATAGATCGTATCAATGTGGAGTTTTCCTAAATGTTGTCAATAACTTGCAATTCTGCATCTTTATAGGAAATCATGGTCCGTTGTTACCATTGCCAAACCGCTACAGAATGGGATCTAGAGACACCCCAGAGCTGGTTTCTTATCCTTTGCCTCAGACCTCTTCCTACATTCATGGTGGCCCTCCTCTAGGTTCTGTAGCCATGGTCAGTGGCCTTCACCAAGAGAAGATGAACTGCTCTCGGGTGTTTAACTTGTTCTGCTTGTACGGAAACATTGAAAAGGTGAGGCTGAGCCGAGGAGCTGTGTACAACTTTCCTTTCTTATAATGAATATTTGAAAATGATTCATGTGGCCTTCTTTGCTGTTCAGAGTACACAATTTTGTATAACATGCATTGAAATACTTGTGCACATTTTTTAGTTTCTAAAGTAAGTGCTACATGAAGCTTGCAATGTGGCAACTTAGTCATGTTGTCATCCATTCACAAGTCCATAATCTTTGAGTCATCCTTTAACCCCTTGGTAACACTCCCCCTATATAAACAGCCTGACCCACTCTGTTATCAGCAGGTGTCAACTGAATGTTACAGCTGCAATGCCTGGGATCAGTGGTTATTGCAGTCACAGAATTGTAACCTCTTTTGGTGCCTCAGTCAGGTGTGACCTATTAAGAGTAAATGTTTGCAAAAACATTTCTTTGCCTCTCTATATGCTGTAGATGAGTGAGGGCCATTGTCCTGAGACCCCCATATGTCACTCAAAATACTCCTGAGTAGTATGCTTAATCAAATCACTCTGTGCTACTTTTCTGATCACAGTATTGATACCTATAAAGAACAGTAACACCCAAATGAACAAGAAATTGCATTTTACCTTTTGTATATACAAAAATTACTACTTAAACTATGGAGCAATTTATGTTGAAAAGTGGGATAATATTTCTCTGACCTCACATGGGCAGATATACTAGAGGATATTAATGCAAAATGTGACCAATGAATACGTAAACTTTAGTTTTGAGAAAATGGTGACCAAAAATAAGTTGTTGTTTTTTTTATTTTGATAACGTAATAACAAAAAAAATCTAAAAAGTATATACTCATGTATAAGCCGAACCGAGTATAAGCCTAGGCACCTAATTTTGCCTCGAGAAACTGGGAAAACCTATTGACTCGAGTATAAGCTGGGTATGCATTGTCCCCTAAACCCTATTCTGGTATGCATGGCTCCTTATCCCCATCCTTGTCTGCATGGCTCCTTATCCCCATCCTTGTCTGCATGGCTCCATATTCCCATCCTTGTATGCATGGCTCCATATTCCCATCCTTGTATGCATGGCTCCATATTCCCATCCTTGTATGCATGGCTCCTTATTCCCATCCTTGTATGCATGGCTCCATATACCCATCCTTGTATGCATGGCTCCATATTCCCATCCTTGTATGCATGGCTCCTTATCCCCATCCTTGTATGCATGGCTCTTATTCCTATCCTTGTCTGCATGGCTCTTATCCCCATCATTGTATGCATGGCTCCTTATTCCCATCCTTGTCTGCATGGCTCCTTATTCCCATCCTTGTATGCATGGCTCCTTATTCCCATCCTTTGTATGCATGGCTCCTTATTCCCATCCTTGTATGCATGGCTCAGTATCCCCATTCGTGTATGCATGGCTCGTTATTCCCATCCCTGAAGGTGTGGTTCCTCATCCCCATCCCTGTATGTATGGCCTCCAGGAGAAAAGCATTTAAAAAAACAAAACAAACCATCCTACTTGCCTTCCCTGCGCGCCCTCGAAGCATCTCATTCCGGCTTCCAGCAGCTCCTGAGGCCGGGCAATCATGTGTCCCCACTCATTAAGGTAATGAGTATTCACCTCTCTCCAGCCTATTGGAGTGGAGAGAGGTGAATATTCATTACGTTAATCAGCGGGCACCTGTGATAGCCCGGCAGCTGCTGGAAGCCTGCGGCTGTAACTGTGCCCAGTGCAGTGAGTGTTCATTTCTCTTTAGCAGCGGGCACAGGCTTTTGCCGCAGCCACCTGCTCCTACCTCCTGTGACCCGCTGCTTCGCCGTTCCCCCTCCCCCACCATAAACTGGGGCAATGACTCATGTATTAGCCAAGGGGTGCATTTTCAGCACAAAAAATGCTGAAAAATGTTGCTTATGCACAAACATATATGGGATGTCAAAAAATATCTCAACTTGATATCGTTGTAACCCTGCTGACCCACAGAATTAAGTTAATCTCATTTTAAACTGCACCGTAAATACAAAAAAAATACCAGTATTGCTATTTTTGTTCACTACAAAAACATAAAAACAGAACAAAAAAACTTTAAAAAGCCTTGTGTAGCCAAAATGGTGCTAATGAAAATGTTGAACTCCTACAAAAAGCCTTTATAAATGTGTTTGTTTTTTTTTAATCATTGTGTAAAAGTACCAAATATACGCTAGTAAAAGTACCGTATATACTCGAGTATAAGCCAAAAATTTCAGCCCATTTTTTTTTTAGGCTGAAAGTGCCCCTCTTGGCTTACACTTGAGTCATTGTCCCAGGGGGTCGGCGGGGGAGGGGAAGCGGCAGCTGTCACATCATACTCACCTGCTCCCGATGCGTCTCTGTATGTCCCTGCTTCTCCAGCTCCCGCAGATCTTCCTGTGTTCAGCGGTTACGTGGTACCGCTCATTAAAGTAATGAATATGGACGCGACTCCACTCCCATAGGGGTGGAGCGCATAGTCATTACTTTAATGAGCGGTACTGCTGAACGCAGGAACAAGCTGCCGGCGTCAGAGACCATTGCATCGGAGAAGCAGGGACCGCGCCGGGAGGGTGAGTATAACTGGGAAGGGGGAGCATTGCGATATTCACCTGTCCCTGTTCCACTGCTGTGCACCGCTCCGTCTTCTGCATCCTCTGGCTGTGACATTCAGGTCAGAGGGTGCGATGACGTGTTTAGTGTGCGCGCTGCCCTCTGCCTGAACAGTCACTGCAGAGAGACGGAAGACAGAGCGGTGTGCGGCGGTGGAACGGGGACAGGTGAATATTGCAAGTGCCGGTGTCTCCGCCTGCTCAGGACAAGAGATGAGTACCGTATATACTCGAGTATAAGCCGACCCGAATATAAGCCGACCCCCCCACTAATTTTGCCACAAAAAACTGGGAAAACTTATTGACTCGAGTATAAGCCTAGGGTGGGAAATGCAGCAGCTACCGGTAAATGTCAAAAATAAAAAGATACCAATAAAAGTAAAATTAATTGAGACATCAGTAGGTTAAGTGTTTTTGAATATCCATATTGAATCAGGAGCCCCATATAATGTTCCATACAGTTCATGATGGGCCCCATAAGATGCTCCATATTAAAATATACCCCATATAATGCTGCACAAAGGTTAATAATGGCCCCATAAGATGCTCCATAGAAACATTTGCCCCATACAATGCTGCATAAAGGTTGATGGCCCCATAAGATGCTCCACACATTATGGCCCCATGAGATGCTCCATACACTATTGCCCCATGAGATGCTCCACACATTATGGCCCCATGAGATGCTCCACACATTAGGGGCCCCATGGCCATGAGATGCTCCACACATTATGCCCCATAAGATGCTCCTCATATATGCCCCATAAGATGCTTCTCATATATGCCCCATAAGATGCTCCTCATATATGTCCCATAAGATGCTCCTCCTATATGCCCCATAAGATGCTCCTCATACAGTGGGGCAAAAAAGTATTTAGTCAGTCAGCAATAGTGCAAGTTCCACCACTTAAAAAGATGAGAGGCGTCTGTAATTTACATCATAGGTAGACCTCAACTATGGGAGACAAACTGAGAAAAAAAAATCCAGAAAATCACATTGTCTGTTTTTTTATCATTTTATTTGCATATTCTGGTGGAAAATAAGTATTTGGTCAGAAACAAAATTTCATCTCAATACTTTGTAATACATCCTTTGTTGGCAATGACAGAGGTCAAACGTTTTCTGTAAGTCTTCACAAGGTTGCCACACACTGTTTTTGGTATGTTGGCCCATTCCTCCATGCAGATCTCCTCTAGAGCAGTGATGTTTTTGGCTTTTCGCTTGGAAACACGGACTTTCAACTCCCTCCAAAGGTTTTCTATAGGGTTGAGATCTGGAGACTGGCTAGGCCACTCCAGGACCTTGAAATGCTTCTTACGAAGCCACTCCTTCGTTGCCCTGGCGGTGTGCTTTGGATGATTGTCATGTTGAAAGACCCAGCCACGTTTCATCTTCAATGCCCTTGCTGATGGAAGGAGGTTTGCACTCAAAATCTCACGATACATGGCCCCATTCATTCTTTCATGTACCCGGATCAGTCGTCCTGGCCCCTTTGCAGAGAAACAGCCCCAAAGCATGATGTTTCCACCACCATGCTATACAGTAGGTATGGTGTTTGATGGATGCAACTCCGTATTCTTTTTCCTCCAAACACGACAAGTTGTGTTTCTTCCAAACAGTTCCAGTTTGGTTTCATCAGACCATAGGACATTCTCCCAAAACTCCTCTGGATCATCCAAATGCTCTCTAGCAAACTTCAGACGGGCCCGGACATGTACTGGCTTAAGCAGTGGGACACGTCTGGCACTGCAGGATCTGAGTCCATGGTGGCGTAGTGTGTTACTTATGGTAGGCCTTGTTACATTGGTCCCAGCTCTCTGCAGTTCATTCACTAGGTCCCCCCGCGTGGTTCTGGGATTTTTGCTCACCGTTCTTGTGATTATTCTGACCCCACGGGTGGGATTTTGCGTGGAGCCAGAGATCGAGGGAGATTATCAGTGGTCTTGAATGTCTTCCATTTTCTAATTATTGCTCCCACTGTTGATTTCTTCACTCCAAGCTGGTTGGCTATTGCAGATTCAGTCTTCCCAGCCTGGTGCAGGGCTACAATTTTGTTTCTGGTGTCCTTTGACAGCTCTTTGGTCTTCACCATAGTGGAGTTTGGAGTCAGACTGTTTGAGGGTGTGCACAGGTGTCTTTTTATACTGATAACAAGTTTAAACAGGTGCCATTACTACAGGTAATGAGTGGAGGAAAGAGGAGACTCTTAAAGAAGAAGTTACAGGTCTGTGAGAGCCAGAAATCTTGATTGTTTGTTTCTGACCAAATACTTATTTTCCACCAGAATATGCAAATAAAATGATAAAAAAACAGACAATGTGATTTTCTGGATTTTTTTTTCTCAGTTTGTCTCCCATAGTTGAGGTCTACCTATGATGTAAATTACAGACGCCTCTCATCTTTTTAAGTGGTGGAACTTGCACTATTGCTGACTGGCTAAATACTTTTTTGCCCCACTGTATATGTCCCATAAGATGCTCCTCATATATGCCCCATAAGATGCTACTCATATATGCCCCATAAGATGCTCCTCCTATATGCCCCATAAGATGCTTCTCCTATATGCCCCATAAGATGCTCCTCATATATGCCCCATAAGATGCTCCACACATTTGCCCCATTTGCTGGTGCTGCGATTAAAATAAAAAAAAAATCACATACTTACCTCTCTTCGCTCAGGCCCCCAGCACTTGCGATAGTCACCTTCCACGTTCCACCGCTGCGCGCTGCTCTGTCTTCCATCCTCTGCACTGACTGTTCAGGCAGAGGGCGGCGCGCACACTAATCGCATCATCGCGCCCTCTGACCTGAACAGTCATAGCCAGAGGACGGAAGGCAGAGCAGCGCGCAGCGATGGAACGAGGAAGGTGACTATCGTGCACTGCTCAACTCCCCTGATATACTCACCTGCTCCCGGCGCGGTCCCTGACAGCATCTCACTGTCAGATGGTCTCTGGGAGCCGGCAGTGTCTTCCTATGTTCAGCGGTCACGTACCGCTCATTACAGTAATTAATATGCATGCATATTCATTACTGTAATGAGCGGTACCACGTGACCGCTGAACACAGGAAGAGCTGCCCGGAAACCATCGGACATGCAGGGACCGCGCCAGGAGCAGGTGAGTATGTGACACCCGCTGCTCCCCCTCACCTGCTGGCCCCCCCCCGCCGACACTGACTCGAGTATAAGCCGAGAGGGTCACTTTCAGCCCAAAAAAGTGGGCTGAAAATCTCGGCTTATACTCGAGTATATACGGTATGTCATTTTTTTTTTTGTTTAATCGCAGCAGCATATGGGGCAAATGTTTCTATGGAGCATCTTATGGGGCCATAATCAAATTTTATGCAGCATTGTATGGGGCAAATGTTTCTATGTCACATCTTATGGGGCCATAATCAACCTTTATGCAGCATTATATGGTGCACATCTATGGAGCATCTTATGGGGCTATAATCAATCTATGCAGCATTTTATGGGGCACATTTTCTATGGAGCACCTTATGGGGCCATAATCAACCTTTATGCAGCATTATATGGGGCACATCTATGGAGCATTTTATGGGGCCATAATCAATCTATGCAGCATTTTATGGGGCACATTTTCTATGGAGCATCTTATGGGGGCCATAATCAACCTTTGTGCAGCATTATATGGGGCATATTTTTGTATGAAGCATCTTATGGGGCCCATCATAAACTTTATAGAGCATTATATGGGGCGTATTTTGTATGGAGCATCTTATGAGGCCCATCATGAACTGTATGGAGCATTATATGGGGCTCCTGATTAAGTATGGATATTCAAAAACACTTAACCTACTGATGTCTCAATCCATTTTACTTTTATTGGTATCTATTTTTATTTTTGAAATTTACCAGTACCTCGGGTCGGCTTATACTCGAGTATATATGGTAATAAAGCAAACAGAATAAAGTAGTAGTAATAAACAGTAGTGGAATTGCTGTTTTTGCATCCATCCCAAAAATTTCTCTCTAAGTGCAATGATGCAAAATGGTGGCCAGCTTGAAAATGTACAGCTTTTGTGTCTCCAGCTGCACAGGCTGGGCTCAGCATTATTGTGCACTGAAAATAGCCCACCTACGGAATAATTACAATTTTCACTTTGCTCCGTCTGCTGCGCATTAATTGTTTGCCAACATATTTGTGAGCTCAAAATATTTAATCAGTGCATGCATGGCTTGAGGGCTGGAATTTCTGATATAGGGGTTGATCAATGGTTGTTTATTTGAATATTTCATATTATAGCTTGTGTGATTGTCACTACTGATAAATCACAAGTTAGGTCTCGAAAGTGCATTTTGCCTTCTACACTTCCTTCCTTCCTTCCTTTTGTTATATTTCAAGGTTTTTTATTCTAGCTTAGAAAAATAATTTTTAATATTTTTCACACTTTTTAAAAAATGTATATTTTTTGGCCTTTAGAGAAGACTGACAATAATCTATTATGAATTTCAAGGAAACAAAATAGGACCCCAAGGACCCCTCCCCCAAAAAAACAAAAAAATGGCAAGGGTGTAAATAAAAAAAGGCTACAGAATATGCACGGTTTGTTTTGGCTTGAAGTTCATGAGAAAATATGATTCGCACGACATAGGGCAACATGTAGGTTGTTTCTAAAACCATGGAACCAAGTTTTATAATTAAAGAGCTGTAATTTTTCAGTGGCACAACTGAGCACAACATTGGCATATCTATGGAAATATGTATTTCTTTATATCCCTGACCCAATGTTCAAAATGTCTATGTAACATGTAAGTAAGTAAGTATGTCCAGTACACCCTACGACAAATACTTAGTGGTCTAGTTTCCAAATGGGTCACTTTTTTAGGAGTTTCAACTTTACTGGTATTACTCTGTCGCCTCATTGGGGGACACAGGACCATGGACTATGGGTGTTATGCTGCTGTCCACTAGGAGGCGACACTATGCATAATCTGAAAAAGATTAACTGTGGCTCCTCCTCTGCAGTATACACCCCTGGACGGCATCAGCATTCTCCAGTTTTTGCTTAGTGTCACATAGGAGGCACACCTAAGATTTTTTTTTCTTTTACTCCGTTTTTTCCGACGGATTCCAGATGAAGAAAAGTGGGTCTCCTGTGAGACTCCCGGCATGGCTCCTTCCTTGGCCCCCTATCATGGGGTGCCCGGTTGAAGTAGAGATGGCTAGTCTCCATGTTGCTCCTTCCCCAGTCCCTGGGGTGCTGGTTCAAAGTCGAGACCCCCCTCCTTTCCCAATTCCTTTTGGTTTCTGGGTTGAGGTCGAGGCGAGGATAAAGGCCCCTGAAGGTGTGACAACAGCACCCTCCCTAATCCCCTTCTGGGGGTATTAGGTTGAGACACCTCACGTAGGGCCTGTACAGGCAGCATTCTACAGCTCCCAGCAATGGGCCAGCACACTGCGCCTGCATCCAGGGACCCCAGCCCAGCTGCAGGCTCCTGTTGGGGCCGGGGGGAGAGCAGGCAGGCATGGCACATACAGACACAGGGCTCCCTGCACCCCTGTCTCTGCGGCAGCACCAGCTCGATACTGCCTCAGGGGGACCCCTCACCGGGCCCCCCTTCCGCTTACAGCCCCACCGCTATCCTGCCTTTAAATCCGGGGGGTCCGGTTTAGATCCAACCCCCCCCCCCCCCTCCCAGACTTTCGCGCTGGCCTGGAGCCCTTCTGGGCACCAGGCATCTAATTTAGGCCCCGACTTCAGCCTAGCTGAAACCACCGCCTCCTCTCCACCCCCCGGCCCGCTCCCCGGATGACAAATATGAGACTCTACAGTGTCATAGAGTGGGCGGATCGAGACAGAAAGGGTGCGTTTTTACACAGCTTTGCCGCCTTTTTCTCAGCTCTCCGCCCCCTTCTCCCCCTGCCTCTTCTCCTCGGCAGCCATTTCTACTGCAGCAAGGATTAACCCTGCATCTCCCGGTCAGCAGGACCAGGCCAGCCAGTCTCCGGGGGGCACAGGACTGTGGATCTTCGGCGCTGGACCTAGGGGCAAACTGGTGGGGTAAGATCACAGCTGGGTTGTTTTACTCAGCTGTGAATCCATATTCCCTATAAGGCTCCCCTATAGGGTTCTCTGCATAGCTACCCCTGTAACGTCCTCTGCATAGCAGCCTTTCTGCACTCTGTGCACTATGCTGGGCTCAAGGTCCAAGAGAACCAGGCAGGACTGCTCTTATGCATTCTGCACAGCCTGCAGGACCCTTCTCCCCAGTGGCAGTATCTACCCACACTGCCTGGACTGCACTCAGACTACTGTCAGAGCCCCAAGAGGCCCGTGCCAATGCTTCGGTGTCTAATGCCACGCCGGAATGGGTCACTCAGATGTCGCAATCTATGACGCAGTCTATAGATAACCTAACCTCCACATTGCTTCAGGCTCTGCAGAGTTATGCCTCGGCTATGACCGTTACCCAGCAAAGGGAGAGCTTGGCTCAGGGACAGGACGACCCTGGCACATCCAAGTCAGGACTCAAGCGGACCCACAGTCCATCTACGTCATCCCATAGCACTCGGTCATTACCTTCTAGGGAGGGACACCGTAGTTCCAGGTCAGCTAGACCGTCCCCTTCCAGGGACAGACAACACAGATCTCCGCAATCCCCGACCAGAGAAGGCCTCCTCCCCAGCTCACCCAGCAGGGGACGCCTCAGTGATACACAGGATTTGGAAGGCATCTGTGACTCAGACAAGGAAACGGAGGGATCCCAGATTCCAAGCCCCCCTAGCAATACTGCGCTAGTTGAGGACTTAATCTCTTCCATCCATCAGGTGCTGGACATTTCTGATCCGCCACCAGAGGCCCCAGAACACAAGATTTCCTTTGAAGGACCTCTGAAGCCGCCTAAGGTTTTCTCTAACCACCCAGAGTTTAAGGCGATCCTTAAAAAGCAGTTCTCACAGCCTGAGAAAAAATTCGCTAATCGCAAATATCTGGAGGCGAGGTACCCCTTCCCGCAGAAGGATACCAAGGAGTGGACAGACCCACCCGAAGTGGACCCCCCAGTCTCTAGACTAGCAGCACAGACCCTCATTTCACTGCCAGATAGCTCAACCCTTAGAGAAGCAGCAGACCGGCAGGTAGAATGCATGGCTCGTTCAATTTTCGAGGCCGCAGGGGCATCCCTGGCTCCCACGTTCTCTTCAGTTTGGGCTGCCAAGGCCATTCTGGTCTGGGCCAAAAATTTACAAGCTCTCCAAGCATCCGCTCCTGAGCTGTCGGACCAAGCGGTTCAAATAGCAGTCGTAGCAGATTACATGCTTCATGCAGCTCTGCATTCAGCAAGGGGTGTAGCGGGGGATAGCATCAAACACCATTGCAATTCGGCGTATCCTCTGGATGCCTTCCCACAGGACGCAGGAGCGCTATCCCCCATCCACTAAGGGTACTAAGCCTACATGTCCACCAGCAAGACGCAGTTGCGCCGCTGTTACCCCACTACAAGGCTTTATCCAGAACTGGCAAATCCATTAAACCACATACAACTTACCAGCAATTTAAGGCTGATACATTGGCACCTGCAAGAAAGGTTGTCTCCAGTGACATACCAACTTTCTATTTGAATCACGTATGCAAACAGCAGCAAGACGCTGATGCACCGCTGCTATTCCTCAGCAAGGTCATACTCAGAGAGAAATCGACTATCAGGCCATACTTGGTATCAAAAAGACTGTACCTGCCCCTTGACACTACAGGGATAACATCCTCACTACCATAAGAGCCACTCATAAATCCTGGATTAAGTGCGACTTTAGAGTAAGACCCGGGAGGGTCGAAACGTCAAATCACTCAGTCGCTTATACTGCCTACTATTTGATCTGTCACATTTGATTTTCTGTTTTTCACTTGAATAAATTAGCAAATTTAAAAAAAATCCTTTTGTTTCTAAGATATTCCACACAGGGAGTGCGGTGGATTTCAATAATACTAATATCAAAGAAGTCCCTCACGCACCTCCCCTACCTCAGTGGGCGTCTTTTCGGTGAACAGTTGGACACAATGATATCCAACGCCACCGGGGGTAAGAGTACCTCTCTTCCCCAACTGAAACCTAAACGCACTTACAAGAAGCGTAACCAAACTCGATTCCGATCCTTTCGGAATTCTTCGGGCTGGTCCATCTCACGTCCAGCACAAAATCGTAACCGTTCCCCACGCAGGGACAACTCACGATCGACGCAAAGGTCGGACAAGACCTGGCAGTCAAAAGCAGTCCAGTCTAAACCTAGAGGAGGAAAATCTCAGACTTTCTCCTCATCATGACTCACGGACCCCGGAAGACACCACACCCGTACGCGGACGACTTTTGCTCTTTCATCAAATCTGGCTGCCTATTACAGAAGACAGGTGGGTCAGGGTACTAGTATCTTCCGGATACAAAATAGACTTCACCTCCAACCCACCGGACCAATTCTTCCTCTCTGTCCCCCCAAAACCACCAGCCAAGGCTCGTGCCTTCCGGAAAGTGGTCTCCTCGCTTTTTCAAGCAGGAGTCATACTACCGGTCCCCATGGCCGAGCGCTTCCGAGGGTTCTACTCCAATCTATTCGCAGTTCCCAAGAAAGGAGGCAGCGTGCGGCCCATACTGGACCTAAAACAACTCTACAAATACGTACGGGTCCGTCACTTCCGCATGGAGTCCCTTCGGTCCATCATTGCGTCCATGGAGAAGGGAGAATATCTCGCCTCCATAGACATACAAGACGCATACCTGCATATACTGATTGCACCTGCTCATCAGAGATTTCTCAGGTTCGCAATCGACCAGGACCACTACCAGTTCGTGGCTTTCCCGTTTGGACTCGTCACGGCTCCCGGAGTGTTTACCAAAGTCTTGGCAGCTACCATGGACGTCCTGCACTCCAGAGGCATAGTAGTCGTTCCATACTTGGACGATCTACTCACCAAGGCTCCCACCTTCAAGGACTGCGAGCTCAGCGTCTCAATCACAACCGATACTCTCAGTCGCATGGGCTGGTTAATCAACCTACAAAAGTCATCACCAACCCCGAGTCAGTCTCTGACCTTCCTGGGTATTCTATTCAACACCTCCAGGGGTCTAGTGCTCCTTCCCAAGGACAAGGCACTGGCTCTCCGCCTAGGAGTTCGCACCCTCCTCCGAAAAGCCCCTCGATCTCTCCGTTTTGCCATGAGAGTCCTCGGCAGGATGGGGGCAGCAATAGAAGCCGTCCCATTTGCCCAGTTTCGTCTCAGGCCTCTCCAACTAGCCATCCTCAAGTCCTGGGACAAGAACCCTTTCTCTCTCGACAGGAAGTTCCGGCTAATGTTGTCAACCAAGAGGTCCCTGCACTGGTGGCTCAAGCCAACCTTGCTAGCAAAGGGGAAATCCTTTCTCACAGGTCAATGGAATGTTCTGACCACCGATGCGAGCCTGACGGGTTGGGGTGCAGTGCACCTACACCACAGGGCAAGTGGTCCCCAGTGGAAGCGACCATGCCCATCAACATCCTGGAAATTTGTGCCATCCTCCTGGCATTGAGGGCCTTTCATCACTTACTGGCAGCCTCTCACATCAGAGTACAGTCGGACAATGCCACGGCTGTGGCATATGTGAATCACCAAGGGAGGACCCGCAGTACCCAGGCGATGCGAGAAGTGTCACATATCCTCCACTGGGCGGAGGACACAGGGTCGGTTCTCTCGGCGGTCCACATTCCAGGTGTGGACAACTGGGAAGCAGACTTCCTCAGCCGACAAGAAATAGACTCGGGAGAGTGGTCTCTCCATCCCGAAATATTTCGCCAGATCTGCCATCGCTGGGGGACCCCGGATGTGGACCTAATGGCATCCCACTTCAATGTCAAGGTCTCCAACTTCATGGCTAGAACACACGATCCGCGGTCGCTCGGAGCAGACGCTCTGGTTCAGGACTGGACCCAGTTCCAGCTTCTGTGCATTTTTCCACCTCTCCCCCTGATATCCAGAGTGGTGAGGAAGATCAAACAAGAGGGAGTTCCAACCATCCTAATTGCACCGGACTGGCCCAGACGTACATGGTACGCCGACATCGTACAATTTACAGCAAACGCCCCCTGGCGTCTCCCCGGCCGCCACGATCTTCTATCACAAGGCCCTTTCTACCACCAGAACTCAGGGGCTCTCAATTTGACGGCGTGGCCCTTGAGACCTGGGTTCTAACCCAGGCAGTGTTTTTGCCGGACGTCATTGGAACCATGATCAGGGCACGAAAGCCAGCCTCTGCCAAGATTTATTACCGTACCTGGAAAGCTTTCTTTACCTGGTGGGAATCTCGTGGCCAGACCCCACTCCCTTATTCCCTACCCAAAGCACTTGGTTTTCTCCTATCGGGTCAGTGCTTTTTCAAAGGCGCATTGCTACCAAGCCGCAAGTAAGGACTTTTCTTCAGGGGGTTTCCCGATTGGTTCCCCCCTACAGACGACCACTAGAAACGTGGGACCTCAACCTGGTCCTGACAGCATTGCAGGAACCACCTTTCGAACCCCTTAAGGAGGTCCCGCCTTGCCTTCTCTCCCAGAAGGTCGTTTTCCTGGTGGCAATCACCTCGCTACGCAGGGTGTCTGAACTGACAGCACTCTCCTGCAGACGGCCCTTCATGGCTTTTCACCAGGACAAGGTAGTTCTCCGCACGGTCCCATCCTTCCTTCCGAAGGTTGTGTCCAAGTTCCACCTCAATAAGGAAATTTCACTACCATCCCTTTGTCCGGTCCCGGTTCATAGAGTGGAGAAGGCTCTGCATACGCTTGACCTCGTCAGGGCATTGCGTATATACGTGTCTAGGACTGCGTCCTTCCGGAGGTCTGATTCTCTTTTCCTCCTTCCGGAAGGCGGCCACAAGGGTCTGCCTTTTTCCAAAGCTACCCTTGCCAGGTGGATCAAATCCACCATACAAGAGGCCTACCGCCTTAAGACTTCTCCTCTTCCAGCCGATATTACGGCACTCTACACGGGCGGTAGGGGCCTCCTGGGCCATTCAGCACCAGGCTTCGGCACAACAAGTGTGTAAGGCGGCCACTTGGACTAGCTTACACACGTTTACTAAACACTACAGGGTTCATACCCAGTCCTCAGCGGACGCGAGCCTGGGTAGATGTGTCCTGCAGGCGGCGGTGCCCTAAGTATAGGGGCCTGTCTGCACAATATTCGTCCATTGCTTCCCACCCAGGGACTGCTTTAGGACGTCCCATGGTCCTGTGTCCCCCAATGAGGTGACAGAGTAAACGAGATTTTTGTGTACTCACCGTAAAATCTCTTTCTCTTAGCCTCTAATTGGGGGACACAGCTCCCACCCTGTTGCCCTTTCCGGGCCGTTGTAACTGTTGAGTTCTCATATTGTTTGCTTGAGCTCGTACATAGTTGCCTTCTTACAGGCATAATTATGTTATTCATGTTACGTTCCTCCTACTGCTTTTGCACAAAACTGGAGAAGGCTGATGCCGTCCAGGGGTGTATACTGCAGAGGAGGAGCCACAGTTAATCTTTTTCGGATTATGCATAGTGTCACCTCCTAGTGGACAGCAGCATAACACCCATGGTCCATGGTCCTGTGTCCCCCAATTAGAGGCTAAGAGAAAGAGATTTTATGGTGAGTACACAAAAATCTCCTTTTTAATGGCTCTGCAAATGTACTATAGAACCAGAAAATCATCCTAGCAAAATCTACCATCCAAAAGCCAAATGCCACCTTTTTAGCCCTGCAGCACGCCCACTAAGCAGTTTTTGGCCATATTTCGGCCCAATTTATCAACACTGATAACTGATGATGGGGAGTACTGTGCGCCGCACAACAACTCTTACTCTAGTCAGGGACTGGAGGAAGATTTCTGGTGTAACTAACACCACAGCTTGTCATAAATTTGATGAGGTGCAGCATCACATCCCCCGTCCCGCCCCAGCTCTGCTTATTTTGGCAAAACTGGCTTAAGAACGGCAGAAGACACAAACATTTTGTGTGTTGCATAATCATTTCAATGCTGTTTACCCCAGATTTCTGTCTTGTTGCTGTTTTCTGTCTTGTTATGGTATATTTAACCTGTGGCATGTCTTCCACAACCTCAGCTTTGTATATGAAAAAAGGACAAAACAAGGTCATAAGCCCATAAAATGTACAAATGCATGAAGGATAAACGGGTAGATGAGACCAACAGTAGATGTAGGGGTGATACCCACAGCAGGAGAGAACAAAATATTCACATATGTAAAAAGTACAGAAATATCAAAGAGAACACTGAGGTAAATATATAATAAAAGGTAATAATAACAAATAAGATCCTCTCCTGCTTGGATGGCGCTGGCCCCCAAAGCGCTTTTTAATAGATTCCTTCGTTTGAAGGTCACTTTGTAGTGGAGTTTGGCTGTTTCTTAGCCAGTTTTAAGGCTCCTATACAACTGTGTCAGTAAATGACTGTGTTTCAAGCTACATATGAAATGTGTGTGTATATATGTACTGCTCAAAAAAATAAAGGGAACACTTAAACAGCACAGTGTAACTCCCGCTTCTGTGAAATCAACCTGTCCAGTTATGAAGAAACAGATTGTGAGTGAATTTCTCCTGCTGTTGTGCAAATAGAATAGGCAACAGATTGAAAGGATATGCAATTAGGAAAGACAACCTCTATAAAGGAGGGGTTCTGCAGGGGATGACCACAGACCATTTCTCTGTTCTCATCCTTTTTGGCTGTTGTTTTGGTCACTTTTGCATTTTGTCATTGTTCTCACTCTAGTGGTACTGTACAGTAGCATGAGGTGGTGTCTACAACCCACAAAAGTTGCACAGGTAGTACAGTTCATCCAGGATAGCACATCTATGGTAGCTGTGGCAAGATGGGTAGCTGTGTCTGTCAGCACAGTGTCCAGAGCATGGAGCAGATGTCCACAAACAGCCCAGTACACCAGGAGATGTGAAGGGGGCCGTAGGATAGCAACAACCCAGCAGGAGGTTCGCTACCGCCTCCTTTTGCAAGGAGGAGCAGTGCCAGACCCTGCAAAATGACTTCCAGCAGCCACTAACATTCATGTGTCTGCTCAAAAAGACTCCATGAGGGTAGTATGAGGGCCCGACGTCCACAAGTGGGTGTGGCGCTTACAGCCCAACACCGTGCAGGGCCATTGGCATTTGCCAAAGAGCACCAAGATTGGCAGATTCCA
Source organism: Ranitomeya variabilis (assembly GCF_051348905.1). Lineage (NCBI taxonomy): Eukaryota > Metazoa > Chordata > Amphibia > Anura > Dendrobatidae > Ranitomeya > Ranitomeya variabilis. The sequence goes on from NC_135233.1 coordinate 127,011,790, forward strand.
TATTGGTGCCCTGTGCTCTTCCCGGACGAGAGCAGGTTCACATTGAGCACATGTGACAAATGTGACAGAGTCTGGAGTCACCGTGGAGAACATTTTTCTGTCTGCAACATCCTCTTCCATGACCGTTTGTTTCAGTGGGTCCGTATTGGTGTGGGGAGGCATTTCTTTTGAGGGCCGCACAGCCCTCCATGTGCAAGCCAGACGTACCCTGACTGCCATGAGGTACCAGGATGAGATCCTCAGACTTCTTGTGAGACCATATGCAGGTGCAGTGGGCCCATGGTTCGTTCTGATGCATGACAATGCTAGGCCTCATGTGGCAGATGTGTGTCAGCAGTTCCTGCATTATGAAGGCATTGATGCTATGGACTGGCCTGCCCATTCCTCAGACCTGAATCTAATCAAGCACATCTGGAACATCATGTCTCGTTCTATCCACTAATGCCACGTTGCACCACAGACTGTCCAGGAGTTGACTGATGTTTTAATCCAGGTCTGTGAGGAGATCCCTCAGGAGGACATCTGCCTCAACAGGAGCATGCCCAGGCGTTGTAGGGAGGTCATACAGGCACATAGAGGCCTCAAACATAACTGAGCATCGTTTCCTTGTCTTTAGTCATTACCACTGAAGTTGAATCAGCCTGTAATTAAATTTTTCACTTCGATTTTGAGTATCATTCCAAATCCAGACCTCCATGGGATGTACATTGATTATTTTAAGTTTTATTGTTCTCAACACATTCTACTGAGTAATGAATAAAGATTTGCAACTTGAACGCAGGTTTATCCGCATGCGTTCACTGAACCGTGCGGATTCACCGCATCTAATACATTCTATAGAAAGACGCATCGTATGTCCGTTTCCGCTGGTGATCCGTGGGCATCTGTGGATGCATTGTGGACATGGGATTTCTTGAAATCCCATCCACTATGCTGTAACATCTGGAAGCTGCGGGATGGACACTGCACAAGTACACAGCATCCAACCCGCAGCGTTTACTAATCATTTGCACCTACCCTATTAAGCTCATTTAGGGGTTTTACATTTCTGCAAAGTGGATGCAAAATAGTTGCAGGCGTGTAAAATAAAGCCAAATAGTATTCACCCTTCACCACCCCAGCGCTATCTCTATTCTACTGCTCGGTATCTGTGGTTCGGCTGCAGTGGTCCACTTTTTTTTTTTTTATTTGTTTTATTGAAAAAAAATCTTCATAATAAGAATTATAACATACAGTCCAGTTTAGGTCCAGTTCTTATTACCAATATTCGCAGATATTAATTTTAAAACAATGATACAGGTGTTGTATCACATTGCGAAAAAGTCATTCCAGTGCAATGAACTAAAATAATCTGTAGGACATTACACGCGGCAAAAATATTACTGTTGTGTGCATTTAGCAGAGGTCAAATTGCATTTTAACTGGAGAAAGAAGTGCAGTGGTCCACTGGAATAAAAGTGGAAAAACCCTCTAACTTCCCACAGATAAAATACATTTTTATGATCTGAAAGGCTTTTACATTGTAACCATATGTTAATCAGACAGCTTGATAATACATTGTGTCCCTCTACCACAGCAGTGTAAATGATGCTTTCTTTCTTCAGCTCTTACAAAAGATTGTATATAAAAAGTTCAGAAGTAAAGGGCGTTCCGAAAATAAATACTTCAATATATAAACCCACAATAGCATCAAAATGAGAAGGGACTAAATGTAAAACCTGACCTGCCTAATTCAGATTGCCATTACTTTGTCGTTTTGTTGTAGATTTTCATTCTTTTCTGCCTTTTCTCAAACCACAAATAACTGAGTAACTTTAGAGAATTTTAACCACATGTCTCCTACCACGCTTCTTCAACGTCCGGCTGGTTTACATATAAAATAGCCGGGTCTACAGCTGCCTGGAAATTGTATAGCTTCAAGAGAGGAGAGCTGGCTGTTAGGCCTCTTTCACACGTCCCTGTCTCCGGTACGTGTGGGGACACTTTTCACATGTACCAGAGACACGTACACGAGTAGACCCATTCAAATGAATGGGTCTGTGCACATGTCAGTGTGTTTACACGGACCGTGTGTCTGTGGACAACACACGCTGACATGTTCGTTTTCTACTGTCAGCACGGACGGCAAAAGGTCCCGCACACGTGTACACAGAGAACACACATTGATGTCCTCCCAGTGACGCGCATCGGGGAAGAAGCGCTACTGTAAGCGCTGTTCCCCGGCGGCTGGTGCTGAAGCCGATTCTCATCCTTCTCCCCTGCTCTGCCGGCGAACAGAGGAGAATGATGAGCGTTATATTAAAGTCCGAACGACAACAGGTGGCGACTTTTGGGACTTTTACCCCCATTATCCGACACTTGCTGCCGCTTATAACAGTGACAGTAGGTGCGGATGGTTGGGGTATTCCACAGCCGTCGGCTGCAGATGTTTGGAAATAAATGAATGAAAAACCCGCCGTGGGTTCCCCCCTATTTTATTGAACCAAACAAAACTCATAGCTGAGGGCTGCAACCCACAGATGTCAGCCATCTGCAAGGTTGGTTATCAAGAATAGAGGGGTCCCCATGCTGTTTTTTTTAAATTATTTAAATAAATAATTTAAACAAATGGTGTGGGGTCCCCCCATTTTTGACAACCAGCCTTGCTAAAGCTCACAGCTGGGGACTGCTATTTTCAGACTGGTAAGGGGCCATTGATATAGGCCTCCCCCAGCCTAAAAACAGCAGCCTGCAGCTGCACAGAAAAGGCGCATCTATTAGATTTTGTATACAAAAAGTAAACAAATAGAAAATAAATTATAAAAAAAAATCAGTAGAAGGGGAAAAAAAAGCAACTCCATTCCCCAAACTACAGCTCTAAAACGGCTAACCGAAAGGTTGGTACCATTATGTATTTTATTGGCATTGTATATTTTTTCGCTGATTTAGCCCTCCACTCCTCAAAAAAAACACCAAACTACTATTAAGTTGGATGTTTAGTTTTTTTGCAGGGCTGGCCTCTTGAAAGGAGGTTGTTCTGAGGAGTCATCCCTTTTAATAACTGGCCTATTATTTGGCATGTTAATCACAACAATGTTTATCCAATATATGTTGATGATGATGAAACCTACATTGTTCTAATTTTCTTTTGATTTGTAGGTAAAGTTCATGAAGACTATCCCAGGCACGGCCCTCGTAGAGATGGGTGATGAGTATGCGGTGGAGAGAGCAGTTACTCATCTCAATAATGTGAAGGTTTTTGGAAAGAGACTTAATGTTTGGTAAGACAGATCAGGTTATGTAACTTGCATGTGATTTGTTAATTAGTGTAGCTGAAAATCATCATCTTGAGATCCAGCATTTCTTTCCCAGGCAGCTCACACCCACTTACAATATGTTCATGTGTGGATTTCAGATACAAGATGAGAATGTAATTCTAATACGTGCAGTACAATTCTAATTGATGCTTCTGAATACATCGATCTTATTGACCATTTTATGTAGCTTTTAATTGTGAAATTTTTCTTTACAAACTATGAGTTTTCATGTACTTCTTTTATACTGATATTTGTATAGCGGTTTCGTTCCCACTTGTGTCTAAAGGGAAAGATAATGTGTCAAGTTGACAGTAGGAGTGGTTCCTACTACAAGAGAGAAAAAATGTATTCACAAGCCTCTGGTTGAGTTTCAGAAAAAAAAATCACCCACAACTTTCTGCATAGAAAGTAAGGCTACTTTCACACTAGCGTTAACTGCAAACCGTCTCAAAACGTCTTTTTTCAGAAAAAACGCATCCTGCAAAAGTGTTTGCAGGATGCGTTTTTTCCCCATAGACTTGTATTGGCGACGGATTGGCATACGTCGTGTACGTTGTACGACGGATGCGTCGAAATTTGGCGACACGTCGTCGGCAAAAAACGTTGCTTGTAACGTTTTTTGTCTCCGCCTAAAAAACGTGTCACGACGCATCCTGCGGCATGCGTCGTTGGCTACAATGGAAGCCTATGAGCAACGGATGCGTCGGGACACGTCGTACGACGCAATGCAGCGCTGCAATAAGTTTTTTTACACTGAGCATGCTCAGAAGCTGGATTTTGTTGCCAATTGGCCAGACACCCCCAAATCTATATAAACCTGGCCTGGGCCTTCAACCCCACATATATGGCCACGTGCATAAGTGCCACGTGCATAAGTGCCACGTACATAAGTGCCACGTACATAAGTGCCACGTACATAAGTGCCACGTACATAAGTGCCACGTACATAAGTGCCACGTACATAAGTGCCACGTACATAAGTGCCACGTACATAAGTGCCACGTACATAAGTGCCACGTACATAAGTGCCACGTACATAAGTGCCACGTACATAAGTGCCACGTACATAAGTGCCACGTACATAAGTGCCACGTACATAAGTGCCACGTACATAAGTGCCACGTATTTTAAGTGCCACGTATTTCACGTAAATGCCACGATATTTCAGTGCCATGTATTTCAGTGCCACGCATTTAAGTGCCACGTATTTACGTGCCACGATATTTCAGTGCCACGTATAACCACGTAGTTATAGTATTTATAGTACGTGGCACTGAAATACGTGGCACTGAAATACGTGGCACTATGACTGTCAGAAAATGTTCATTAAACGGTTAGGGGTGAGGTTAGGGGTAGGGTTAGGGTTTGGATCCCTTTATCATCATCCGTAGTTCATTAATCGGATGTATCCAGAGTCGCCTTCGTCTCCGTTGCTGCAGAAGCATCCTACGCCTTTCCGCTGCCGCCTCCTTCTCCCGCATTATGATATCCAGGCGATTCGTCTCAAAGATAACGTCGGTAACAAAACTAGCAATCCTCCCAAGAACACCTTCCATCGCTGCCACAAAACTAAAACCCTCAAAGATGGGCTGTAAAAACAGTAACTATATAGTTTTCCATATTTTCCAGTAGCCAATCAAATTTGGGAGCCTCCCATTTTAAAAACGGATCCGTCGGAAAAACGGATGCAACAGATGGTAAAAACGGATGCAACGTATGCAACGCATCCAGTATTTTCGACGGAAACGTTTAGTGGATTTGCGACGGATCCGTCGAAATGCTGTATGCGTGGCATACGTTTGTCACCGTTTTTCACTTTTTTGACGCATCCGTTTTTTCGGCAAAAAAGACGTTTTGAGACGGTTTGCCGTTAACGCTAGTGTGAAAGTAGCCTAATAGTGCTAGTACCTCTGGATTGCTATTAGCTTTAGATACTCTTCAATGGGTTGTTTGGTGACAAAAAGTTATCTTCGTGGGATAGATGATAATAACTTATAGATTTATAGATCAGTGGAGGTCCTGGTTGTGTGGGCCCCTGTCGTTCAATAGAATGGGACACTTTTAGAACCTTAAACATGGAGTGGCAATGCACATACTTGACCACCTATCCATTCGTTTTTCACTGCTGAGTCCCTATAGAAAATGAATGAAGTGGTTGTCAAGCATATGCACAGTCTTTGCTTGCTAAGGGAGTTAAAAGTACCTCATTCTAGCGATTTGATGGGGATTCCAGCAATTTGGCCGCTACTTATATGTAAATCATTACCTATACAGTGGATACGGAGAGAATTTATTTTCTCAACCCCTTTAAAGAAGCACTGCTTTCATCAAAGTTTGTATCCTCTTAATACATTGCAGTCATCTTATTATACAGCACTGTGTTCTTACAATTGATCATTTTGCCTTTCTATCCAGATAATTCTTCTCTTTTTTTTCTGCTCTATGTAGACACAGGAAGTCTCTTTTCCCTGCATTTATCATTCCCCTCTTCAACTCCCGACCCAGCTGCTCCCTTTCCTCCTGCCAGCTACTTTTGCAGTGACTCATGAGTCATACAGGGAAAACTGAATTCCGCTTTCAGCTAGTCTGTTTTTAATCACGTGATGCCATAGCCCTAATAACAGAAGAATTAACTGGGTAGAAAGGCAAAATGAGTAATTGTAAGTACACAGAGTTATATAATATGATGATTGCAATATATTTAGAGGATAAAAAATTGATGGGATGAGTGCTTCTTTAAAGTTCAGATCTCTGCTGGTTTCCATTTACCAGACAGCAGTGCTTTTCTGGATCCTATCTGAACTTGGCGTGTGGTACAGTTTGTAGAGAACCAATGTGTTTTTGTACTCTGTTTTATTATCATGCAGCTATCATATTTGTTATTAGTTTATATGGCAAAAATAGTAAACTAAAAACTTTTTATTTCAGAAGAAAAATAAATCTGATATATTAAAAAATCATTATAGGGAAAATATTACAATGTACAAAGATGGATTTCTTTATTTTAAGCAGAACTAAGGCCCCCTTCACATGTCCATTTATATCCATATGCAGTCTGTTTTTCAAGGACCGCAAATACAGACATACACACACCCATTATATTCAGTGGCGGTGTGCACATCAAGTTTTTCACACGGACTATGTGTCCGTGTGAAAAACCCACAGATATGTCAGGTTTTTTTGTGCAGCACTGACAAAATGTGTGCTACACATGGATGGCATCCATGTGTAATCAGAGCGACACATACCGACACCTGGAAAGAAGTGGTACAGTTTGGGCTGATCCCAGGCGCTGGCTTCTGAAGGCAGCTATGATCATTGTCGCTTGATCTTCCTGAGATGGGAGCTGTATTCCGCATCCACTGTGTACATTCTGAGTAAAGTTTAGAATTAAATTTAAAAAAAAAAAAAGGCATGGGCTCCCGCATAATTTACATAACCAGCAAAGGAAAAGCCCACGGCTGAGGGCTGATGTTAATAATCTTGGACAAGAGACAATACCACATAAGGTTCCCAGGCTATTAATAACAGCTCACAGCTGTTTGCTTAGACCATACAGGTGAATTCACGTGGGGACCCCTATAAATTCAAACCAGCAAAGGCTAAACAGACAGCTGTGGGTTGATAGTAACAGCCTGGGAAGGGGCCAGAGATATTGACCCCCCCTCCCAGGCTACCAACATCAGCTCTCAGCTGCCCCAGAAACCGTACATCCATAAAATGCACCAAATCTGGCTCTTATCTTTGCTCTTCCCACTTACACTGTGGCAGTGGCAAGTGGGGTATTAGGGTAGGGGTTGATGTCCGCCTTGTATTGTCAGCTGACATCAAACCCAGGGATTAGTAATGGAGAGGCGTCTATAAGACGTCCCCACTATTTACTCCATAGTAAGGTTTCAAATAAACACACAGCAAGAATAAAATCCTTTATTTGAAATAAAACTCAACACCCTGTTTTACACATTTATTAAAAAAATTTAAAAACCGTTCTTATCACTTTTAAGCCCAAAATCCATTGAAGCCCGTGTCCCCTTTAAAAAAAACAAAAATAATAAATAACCATATCCCTCACCTGTCCGACGTGAAGATAATCCATACGGTCCCGTGCCTTCTTACAATTTGAAAAGCAGATGTAGAAGAAATGGACTATGGCAGGATGCGACCTTTCAGGCTGAAAACGAGGAGAAACTGACCTGCTGAGAATGCAGCTTCAGTGACAGTGACGTCAGAGGTTACCGCCAGTCACTGAAGCTGCATACCCACTCTCAATTCACTGTGAGCCAGGACGATTAACTGCGGTGACCTTAATGAGATCAATGCTAGCATTGTGAGAATATTCTCATGGATATTTCTGTCACAGGGCTATATTCACTGTCTGTGTAGTGTTTATACCGACTGCACTAAATGAGCCACATAGAAGGGGGAGAGGCTGAACTCTCTCGTATATAGGTTTATATGATTTGAAGAAAGATTTCTGAGTCTATTCTGACAGGACTCCAAGAAGTGAGTCCTGCTTACTCTGCCCACACACAGATACAAATTAAACGGTCATTAGGTGTGTTGGTGGAGTAATCTGGACTCACTTCTTACTTTGCTATTTGCTCTGTAATCCTTCTCCGAAAAATGCTAGCAAAGTGCTCAAGATTGAACATGTTCATGTCTATACAGAAAAAAACTTAGTTCATATGTCCAGGCTTTTGTGTGGCTTTTAACTGTTCACATCTTTCTGTATACGCTGTACATTGACAGAATGCTGCTAATGTCATGGGGGCGGGGTTACATGGAGCAGTTGACTGGGAGGCATGAGACACCTAGTTCAATAGGGATAATCTCCTGCTGATAAAACACTGATTTTATTGCAACAGCAACACAAAGCCTAGTAAGTGACACATCGCTAGAATTAGGGTATCTTCCCTTACATGACGCTGTTCTCGGATTACATAACAAAAAGATAAAAATAAATTTCATTTAACGTTCCCAATTCATTTTTTTGTCATTAGTGATGAGGGAAATGTGATATTTTACCTGATTGTTATATCTTCTCTTTTTTCCCACTTATTTCCAGCGTTTCTAAACAGCACTCTGTTGTTCCAAGTCAGATATTTGAACTTGAAGATGGTACAAGTAGTTACAAAGATTTTGCAATGAGCAAGAATAATAGATTTACTAGCGCAGGCCAAGCTTCCAAAAACATAATCCAGCCGCCGTCTTGTGTCCTTCACTACTATAATGTACCGTTATGCATGGAAGAAAGTATCTTCCAGAAGGTAAGTTATGTTTAGAATATTTTGCACCAAAATAAAGTGCAAGTCAACAATTCTTCTGCTTTTCCCAGCACTTTCAGAGCAGGGAAGCTTTTGGCATGTGAGTAGACCTGTTGTGAGAAATAAATTGGTTTGTTGAAGATCCATCACAAGGAGCTTTAATATGTTTGCAGGCCAAATCGATAGTATTGATGTAGTGCAGCAAAATATAGGATAGCCACTAGTAATACATGACTCGGTATTAGTAACATTAGTGTTGTTCTTTGTTATAAAATAGAGAAAATTATCAATTTCCTGTGTTTCCTTTCTTCGTATAGCTCTGTGAAGACCACCAAGTTCCAAAGTTCATCAAGTACAAAGTATTTGATGCCAAACGTAAGTATGATCCAAGTTACAGCTTCCATCGTAACACAGAATATTACATTTTGTAAAAAAATGTTTGTCTTAAAATAGCTATTATTTTTTTTTTTTTCACTACAGCATCTTAAACCCTTACCACCAACCCCAGTTTTGACCTGCATGACAAAGATCAATTTTTCAAATCTGCAGTTATAACTTTGGAATTCTTTTTTCCATCCCAGTGATTCTGAGATGTTTTTCATTTTACATGACATGTTTTACTTTGTTATTATTACACTTAGGTCGATATTTTGAGCTGGTTTATTAAATCTTCAGAAAATTTTGAAATATTAGCAATTTGCATACTTTTGTGAGTTTTTATGCCATGGGTCTACGTCATGGTGATGTAATTTTTCACATTTTTAATGTCAGAAGGCTTAAACATTTAGCAGCAAATATTAATTTTTTTTCAACAAAGTTTGCAATTTCTCCCAAATTTGGCAATACCCTGTATGTGGTTGAAAACTACTGTTTGATCATAATGCAGAGGTCGGAAGGGAAGGCGCGCTATTTGTTTTCTTTTTTTGTGTGTTTGTGTGCAAATTTGGTGAAACAGATTGCGGACATGTGCCTAAAGTGTCCCCATTATTTAAATTACACTCCTCATGGAAGTCATCTAAGGGTGCAGTGAGCATTTTTACCCCATAGGTGGTTCACAGAACATTATATCATCGGATTGTGAAAATAAAAGATATTTTCCTATAAAATGTTGTTTTTGGCGCCAAATTTTTCATTTTTGTAAGGGGTAAAAAGATTAAATGGACCCCACAATTTGTCGCATAATTTCTATAGAGCAAATCGACTGTTTGGGCACTTTGGCCGGGCTTGAAAAAGAATAAGGCTGGAATAGTTTGTGTATCTATATGTGGGAAAATAACATTAGTGAGGTCTTTGATTTCAAGCCACCACCAATGTTCAGAATAAAAAGGCTGAACAGTGAGCCTAAACCCCTTTGGCACTGCTCGTAAATGTACTGTATATACTCGTGTATAAACAGAGTTTTTCAGCACGTTTTTTTGTGCTGAAAACGCCCCCTTGGCTTATACACGAGTCATTGTCCCAGACAGCCAGCGGGGGAGGGGAAGCGGCGGAGCAGGGGGTCACAGGAGGCGGCTGCTGTGGCTAAAGCCTGTGCTGCTGCTAAAGAGAAGTGAATATTAATTTATCGTATAGCGTGCACAGTGATAGCTGCAGCCGCCGACTTCCAGAAGACATCATACTCGCCCTCCAGCGTGCCCTCGCAGCATCTCGTTGGTGTCGGCTGCCAGTTTCTCTTCCTGTGCTGCGTGATCACGTGGCACTGCTCATTAAGGTAATGAATATGCACACATCTCCACTACCATAGGTGTGGAGGGAATATTCATTACTTTTATGAGTGGTGTCATGTGATCGCACAACACAGGAAGAGCAACTGGAAGCTGGCACCAACGAGATGCTGCGAGGGTGCGCTGGAGGGTGGGTAGGACATTTTTTGTTTTTTTTGTAATAGGGAGCATGCATACAAGGACGGGGGGGGGGGGGGGAAGCCACGCATACCAGAACAGGGAATGCATACCCGGCTTATACTCAAGTCAGTAAGCTTACCCAGCTTTCCATGGCAAAATTAGGTGCCTTGGCTTATACTCGAGTATATATGGTAATTTAAGTCACATTCTAGTCAGATTGATCGTATTGAAAATCTCTGAGTAGTGCCAAACAGGTTTTGGTTCATTAGAACTTCATTTTGGTGTTGGTGGTCATATTTAAAGGGGTTGAGTCATCAAGGCAATCCCTGTCCCATACACAAGGTAATAGATGTTGCATCCTCCCATGGCAAAATCGGGGATTCCCAGGAGTCAGACCTGCAACGAAGAGCTGAGGACTGAGACTAGTATCAACAGGGTTGTCTGCGATAACATCTGCTCACGTCTTTCTATGATGTATAAGATCATATATCCTGGATTTTATCTTTGCGGCTGTGACAGGACTTTAATCCCATGTAACATGAGTTTCCTATTTAGGAATAAAAAAAGTTACATGTAACCTTATGACTCTCAGATATTTCAACATTGTCGGTTACTTTCCAATTCTCTCAGTGGAGCATGTATTGCATGTTGTTTTTCTTTTACCCACAGGGAATAATGGATGTAGAAAGCAACGATGTATATGTATATTCCACACTGTTACTCAGTATTGCACTTTAAGTTATAGATTACTATTATTATTAATCCTGGCTATGGCTTTGGTTTTCCTTCCCTATTTAAGCTTATATACTGTATGTCATTTACAGCATCATCAAAAACTTTGTCCGGTCTCCTTGAATGGGAAACAAAGACTGAAGCGGTTGAAGCACTCACAGTATTAAATCACTACCAAATCAGAGTACCTAGTAAGTGCTGTTATGTCCTTAAATATTCTGTACCATAGTGGATTTCTGAAAAGGCGTTCAAGGGAAGCAATGTCTTTGTCTGATTAAGCAGTATTGGAAATACAAACAAATCAAACAAAAGCAAAGAACCGATACACATAGCAGTCTGTCCTGATGGACTCTGCTCACCTGTGCATTACATAGACGGCCAATACATCTCCCCTAGACTGGCGGACTCTGCTCACCTGTGCATTACATGGACGGCCAATACATCTCCCCTAGACTGGCGGACTCTGCTCACCTGTGCATTACATAGACGGCCAATACATCTCCCCTAGACTGGCGGACTCTGCTCACCTGTGCATTACATGGACGGCCAATACATCTCCCCTAGACTGGCGGACTCTGCTCACCTGTGCATTACATGCACAGCCAATACATCTCCCCTAGACTGGCGGACTCTGCTCACCTCTGCATTACATGGATGGCCAATACATCTCCCCTAGACTGGCGGACTCTGCTCACCTGTGTATTACATGGACAGCCAATACATCTCCCCTAGACTGGCGTACTCTGCTCACCTGTGTATTACATGGACGGCCAATACATCTCCCCTAGACTGGCGTACTCTGCTCACCTGTGTATTACATGGATGGCCAATACATCTCCCCTAGACTGGCGGACTCTGCTCACCTCTGCATTACATGGACGGCCAATACATCTCCCCTAGACTGGCGGACTCTGCTCACCTGTGCATTACATGCACAGCCAATACATCTCCCCTAGACTGGCGGACTCTGCTCACCTCTGCATTACATGGACGGCCAATACATCTCCCCTAGACTGGCGGACTCTGCTCACCTGTGCATTACATGGACAGCCAATACATCTCCCCTAGATTGGCGGACTCTGCTCACCTGTGCATTACATGCACAGCCAATACATCTCCCCTAGACTGGCGGACTCTGCTCACCTCTGCATTACATGGACGGCCAATACATCTCCCCTAGACTGGCGGACTCTGCTCACCTGTGCATTACATGGACAGCCAATACATCTCCCCTAGATTGGCGGACTCTGCTCACCTGTGCATTACATGGACAGCCAATACATCTCCCCTAGACTGGCGGACTCTGCTCACCTCTGCATTACATGGACGGCCAATACATCTCCCCTAGACTGGCGGACTCTGCTCACCTGTGCATTACATGGACGGCCAATACATCTCCCCTAGACTGGCGGACTCTGCTCACCTGTGCATTACATAGACGGCCAATACATCTCCCCTAGACTGGCGGACTCTGCTCACCTCTGCATTACATGGACGGCCAATACATCTCCCCTAGACTGGCGGACTCTGCTCACCTGTGTATTACATGGACAGCCAATACATCTCCCCTAGACTGGCGGACTCTGCTCACCTGTGCATTACATGGACAGCCAATACATCTCCCCTAGATTGGCGTACTCTGCTGACCCGTGTATTGCATGGACTTTCAATACATCTCCCCTAGACTGATGGACTCTTCTCACCTGTGTATTACATGGACAGCCAATACCTCTTCACTAGACTGGCGGACTCTGCTCACCTGTGTATTACATGGACGGCCAATATATCTACCCCAGACTGGTAAGACTCTGCTCATATGTACACTACATGGACGGCCAATACATCTACTCCATATTGGTGGACTTGGTTGTTCTTTGCATTACGTTGACATCCAATACAACTACCCTGGAATGCCATTCCAGGAAAAATGCCTGTCTGACTTTCTACAGCTATAAAAGCTGGTCATTATGGCATTAATAAGCCATAATCTAAGGGCTGGCTTCAGTACAGTGACCGATTGGTGTTATACTTCCGGCACTCAGTGACAATACGCCGCATAACAGTAACCTGAATTCTAAGAATGAAGAATAACTGCTACTTGCCAGCAAATGTCAGAAACTGTTCCAACTTGCAAAGATTAAAACAAATCGAACTTTGATTAGTTAAAATTGCATCATCCAGACAAAAAGACAAGTGTAATAAACCAACATATTGCAAACTCAACGGATGTTCTCACTCATGACTTAAATAACTACCTGTTATTTACAAATAATTAAAAACATGAGCTATATGAAATTCCAGTTGCAGACGCCCATCAGTTTTGGGAATGAATGGACCTTATTTTTGCTCTTCTGAGCAGAATACATGCACATAGAAAGTCAGCTGACTGTGCAAATCACTATTCCCCCCACACCAGGATCAGTCTAGCAAACTCAGTGTAATTTACATAAAAACTTACATAGGAATACATTTTTAAATGTGAATACACACTTTTTTACATATTTGTTTTGTAAGTTCTCTGAATTATAAAAATAAGAACTGATATATTTCCCACATACTACTCCAAATACCCCTATATTAATGTGTGGCATGATAAAAATGCTACCCAGTACTTAACGTTCATGGGCACCTTCATGCAATTGTTCATATAAGTCGAACATTTTGTATAAAAGTACATACAATTCATGTTTGTTCAGGTACATGCCACTTAAGCATAAAATTGCGTACACATCCAGTTATTAATATTAAAAACAAAATTTCAGTAGTCCAGATACATGCACAGATAATGATTCGATTAGACACAGAGAGTGATTACACCCCCGTTTGACCCTGGATCAAGAGCACACACCTTTCTTTTATTACTAAAGAGGCAATAACATGATGAAAAGGTCCAGTATCCCTGGAAGGCTGGACAGGGAGGGAAGGGCATGACTGTGACATATTTTGAGCTATCTACCTGTTGTCACTTACAACTTACAGACAGAATATATTTCACAGTTCTTGGTAGTGAAAGGGTTAATGTGGACATCACATAGCACATAGTAATAGATTGTTTTCTCCATTGATGTGTACTTTGACCGGGTATTCATATCTTCACAAATTGGCATTTATTAACTTATATCCATTGGATACTTGCCTCTAAGCCCCATATCTGTCTCTAGAATGGAGGTCCCCCAACCCTACCCCCACGTGTTAAAACATTTTCTTGCTCTTTTCTTCGCTTCTATGGGAGTATGACTGTAATTGACTATTCTCAACCCGCCAAACTTAATATCAGGAGTTATGTTTTATTTAGCGTTTGATTTACATTCCTTGCTTTCTGAAATGAAAAAGCCCCAGCCTGAGTGAGCTGGGTAGAAGAATGCATCATTCCTTTTGGCTGGGTTAATACATTCCTAATCACTCTTAATCCACTGTAAGAAGGAGAAAGGGCAGCTGCGTCACAACTTGTCTATTGCAGATCGGCCCCAATCCTCCTCGGCTGTACTCCTTTATCCTTCTCCTGGCAGGAACTGAAAGTATTTCAGATTTATATGATGCTTAGCTACATCTACCCAGTAATGCTGAGTCTGTCTTTTGGTATAGTGACAGTGCATATTCTTCTGTCTACAGATTTTAGATCTGATTAGCAAAGCTCATCAGGAAGGCTGGATTCTGACGTCTGTGTATGGACTGTGATTTGTGGACCGCAGCGGATCAACTGATCCAAACTCGGCAACTTTAATGCTATGTGCACATGTTCAGTTTTTTTTCGCTTTTTTTGCGATAAAAACGCTAAAAAACACATACATATGCATCCTATCATTTAGAATGCATTCTGCAATTTTTGTGCACATGATGCGTCATTTTCGGCGAAAGACCGCATCGCGGTAAAAAAAGCAGCATGTTCATTAATTTTGTGGGTTTTTTCGCGTTTTTCCCGCTATTTAATGCATTGGGAAAAAACATGCAAAAAACGCATGCGGATTTCTTGCAGAAATGTCCCATTTTTGACAGGGAAATTTCTGCAAGAAATACTGAACGTGTGCACATACCCTGAGGCTATTGAGTTTGGGTTAGGTAACCTTTGGTTAATCTGGGAAATGTTGGTGTGTATTCGGATTGTGATGCTGGGATGTCTGAATTCAGCCTAAAGCACTATAGATATAGACTGAAGAAAAAAACGCATCGCGGTAAAAAAAAGCAGCATGTTCATTAATTTTGCGGATTTTCCGTGTTTTTCCCGCAATTCTATGCATTTGGGAAAAAAAGCGTCAAAAACGAGATAAAATCGCGGTAAAAACGCAGTGTCCGGTTTTTGTCAGGAAAATTTCTGCCAGAAATCCTGACGTGTGCACATAGCCTTAAAGTGAACCCTATTTTCGAGAGCTAAAGGGAAGTTGAGAAACGCTGCTGCATTTGGGCAGTGCCCATGGCAAACATCAGGGGCTTGTTAGGATATCGTGCATTTGTCCTGTTGGGTGCATGTGTCCTAATAACTGTCAGGAGTGGGATGATTGCCGCTGCTGCATGCCAAATGGGACAGTATCTCGATGTGTTTTTTTTTTTTTCATGTGTATTTTTCTTTTTTTCTTTTACGTCTATGTCTGGGTTGTGTTTTTTGTGCATTTGAAAGTTGGAGAAAATGCATTTGTAAAACTGTATGTATTTATATCTAGTGAAGCCGTATTGGTCGTCCAATTTAAACACAAAATCAATGTTGCACCGTTAAAAACACAGCAAATCACAATTAAATATGACATTTTTCAAATGCTTTTCCCTCCTCATTTCAAAAGCACAAAAATGCAAAAATCTCAGTGTGTGAAGCCTGTGTAAGAGGGATAATAATAATAATAATTTTATTTATATAGCGCCAACATATTCCACAGAGCTTTACAAATTAAAGAGGGGACTTGTACAGACAATAGACATTACAGCATAACCGAAATCACAGTTCAAAATAGATACCAAGAGGAATGAGGGCCCTGCTCGCAAGCTTACAAACTATGAGGAAAAGGGGAGACACGAGAGGTGGATGGTAACAATTGCTTTAGTTATTCGGACCAGCCATAGTGTGAGGCTCGGGTGTTCATGTAAAGCTGCATGAATGGTTATCAGCCTAAGTATTTAACAGTACAGACACAGAGGGCTATTAACTGCATGAAGTGTATGAGAACATGATGCGAGGAACCTGATTATGTTTTTTTTTGTTTTGTTTTTTTTTTTAATGGGCCACACAGGGATAGTTAGGTTAATGCGTTGAGGCGGTAGGCTAATCTGAACAAATGAGTTTTTAGTGCGTGCTTTAAACTGGGGATTGGAGATTAATCGTATTAACCTAGGTAGTGCATTCCAAAAAGTCGGCGCAGCACGTCTTGGAGACGGGAGTGGGAGGTTCTGATTATTGAGGATGCTAACCTGAGGTCATTAGCGGAGCGGAGGGCACGGGTAGGTTGGTAGACTGAGACCAGAGAGGAAATGTAGGGTGGTGCTGAGCCATGGAGTGCTTTGTGGATGAGGGTAGTAGTTTTGTACTGGATTCTGGAGTGGATGGGTAGCCAGTGTAATGACTGGCACAAGGTAGAGGCATCGGTGTAACGGTTGGTGAGCAATATGATCCTGGCAGCAGCATTCAGGACAGATTGGAGAGGGGAGAGTTTGGTAAGATGGAGGCCGATTAGTAGAGAGTTACAATAGTCCAGACGAGAATGAATAAGTGAAACAGTAAGAGTTTTTGCAGAGTCGAAAGTAAGAAACGGGGGAATTCTAGAAATGTTCTTGAGATGCAGATAAGAAGAGCGAGCCAGTGATCGGATGTGGGGGGTGAATGAAAGCTCGGAATCAAGGATGACCCCAAGGCAGCGGGCATGTTGCTTAGGAGTAATGGTGGAACCACACACGGAGATGGCAATGTCAGGCAAAGGTAGGTTAGTAGAGGGAGAGAACACGAGGAGTTCAGTTTTTAACAGGTTCAGTTTCAGATAGAGGGAGGACATGATGTTAAAAACAGCGGTAAGACAATCACTGGTGTTTTCTAAAAAGGTCGGCGTGATAACAGGAGAAGAAGTGTATAATTGGGTGTCGTCAGCATAGAGATGGTACTGGAAACCAAATCTACTGATTGTTTGTCCAATAGGAGCAGTATACAAGGAGAAGAGGAGGGGGCCTAGGACTAATCCTTGAGGAACCCCAACAGTAAGGGGAAGGTGAGAGGAGGAGGAACCAGCAAAACATACAGTGAAGGATCGGTCAGAGAGATAGGAGGAGAACCAAGAGAGAACGGTGTCCTTGAGGCCGATGGAGCGGAGCATAGTGAGGAGGAGCTGATGATCCACAGTATCGAATGCTGCGGACAGATCCAAGAGAATTAGCATGGAGTAGTGACCATTAGATTTAGCTGTTAGTAGGTCATTAGAGACTTTAGTGAGGGCAGTTTCAGTAGAGTGTAAAGAGCGGAAACCAGATTGAAGAGGGTCAAGAAGAGAGTTATCTGAGAGATAGCGGGTAAGACGGGAGTGGACCAGGCGTTCGAGGAGTTTAGAGATGAAGGGAAGATTAGAGACAGGTCTATAACTAGCGGCACAGTTTTGGTCGATGGAGGGTTTTTTAAGTAATGGATGTATGATGGCATGCTTAAATGAGGATGGAAAAATACCGGAAGTGAGAGAAAGGTTGAATATTTTTGTTAGGTGAGAGGTGACAGCCGGGGAAAGGGACTGGAGGAGATGTGACGGAATGGGGTCACTGGTGCAAGTGGTTGGGCGAGAAGATGCAAGGAGCCTGATTACTACTTCTTCTGTAACTGGTTCAAAGTCAGAGAGTGAACTAGATGCAGTGGGGGAGGGAGGACAGTGCATGGTATGAAGAGATTGGGAGATGATTTCCTGTCGAATGTGGTCAATTTTTTCTTTGAAGTAATTGGCCAGATCTCTTGCACTCTTGGGTTGAGTAGGGACTGGCAGGGGCGGAACTACCGGGGTCGCAGAGGTCGCGGCTGCACCAGGGCCCGGGCCCAAAAGAGGGCCCGGTGCCGCCGCGACCTCTGCGACCTCGGTAGTCCGCCGTGGGCGCAGCTTACCGGGCCGCCGCCAGGATGAATTGCAGGCTGAGCGGCCGGTCACTCATGCCTGGTCTCAGCTAAGCTCAGCTTAGCTCAGCTGTAGCGCGTCCTGAGTGAGCGGTCATGTGGTACCGCTCATTAAGGCTCATGAATATGCGCATATTCATGAGCCTTAATGAGAGCGGTATCACGTGACCGCTCACGCAGGAAGCAGGAGCTGCGAGCCTGCGCCTGTGCGCCGGGAGTCGGGACAGAGAGCCGGAGGGATGTCGCCGTCGGCGCGCCCGCTTGGTGTGAGACTGTCAGCTGACAGGTGAGTATGAGGGACAGAGGACAGGGGGGATTGAAGGAGGACGGTAAGCCGCCCGTGCCATGGGAGAAGGAGCGGGGAGCGGAGGGGGGTGGTGGAGTGATGAGCCATGCATGGGGGGGGAGAGTGATGAGCCATGCATGGGGGGGGTAGTGGGGAGTGATGAGCCATGCATAGGGGGAATATGAGTCATGCATACAAGAGGTGGGGGGGATATGAGCCATGCATACAGGGGGCGTGGGGGGGGGGGGTGGATATGAGCCATGCATACAGGGGGGGAATTATGAGCCATGCATACAGGAGGTGGGGGGGAAATGAGCCATGCATATGGGGATATGAGCCATGCATACGGGGGGGGGGGGAATTATGAGCCATGCATACGTGGGGGGATATGAGCCATGCATACAAGATGGGAGGGGGTCATTATACACTATTGAGCATCATATGGGGTCATTATACAGTATGGAGCATCATGTGGGGTCATTATACAGTATGGAGCATCATTTGTGGCCAATATACAGTATGGAGCATCATGTGCGGTCATTATACAGTATGGAGCATCATGTGCGGTCATTATACAGTATGGAGCATCATGTGCGGTCATTATACAGTGTGGAGCATCATGTGCGGTCATTATACAGTATGGAGCATCATGTGCGGTCATTATACAGTGTGGAGCATCATGTGCGGTCATTATACAGTATGGAGCATCATGTGCGGTCATTATACAGTATGGAGCATCATGTGCGGTCATTATACAGTATGGAGCATCATGTGCGGTCATTATACAGTGTGGAGCATCATGTGCGGTCATTATACAGTGTATGGAGCATCATGTGCGGTCATTATACAGTATGGACTAGGGCAGCAGAAACTCTAAATACGGCCCTGACTGTGGGGGCAGGCCGTGCGGCGTCACGTTCCTCGGCTCCTCCTCCTCCTTTTCGCGGGGCTGCCAGGCGCGCGCGCGCTGCCTGGGGGACTTCGAGCGGTGAAGGTACGTGCAGCAACATGTGGGACATGTGGGGGGTGCGACATGTGGGTGCGCCATGCTCTTCCCAGGTCCCGGGCTGCCTGGCGATGCCGATCGCCGGGCCCAGGTATGTCCGGGCGGCAGGAGCCGGTGCCATTATCGTTTAGCTGGGGGGGGGTGCCCTGCATAGTGCTATTGGTCAGCTAGGGGGGGGGTGTTTTTTTTGCAATAGATATTTACTTCTTAGTTTAACATTGTATGCGTGTGTCTGTATATCTTTTTTTTTTTTTTTTTGGGGGGGGGGGGGGGGCCCATTCAAAAGTTCGCACCGGGGCCCGCAGGACTGTTGTTACGCCCCTGGGGACTGGAAAGTGTCAAAGAGACGTTTAGGGTTATTGGACAGTGAGGTGATGAGGGTGTTGAAATAGGTTTGTTTGGAGAGGTGAAGGGCAGAGTTGTATGTTTTTAGCATGAACTTATAATGGAGGAAATCTTCGGGTAGATTAGATTTTCTCCACAGACGTTCGGCGCACCTGGAGCACCGCTGCAGAAAACGTGTTTGCAACGTGTGCCACGGTTGTCGCTGTTTGTGCCAAGTTGTTCTATGTATAGGAGGTGCAGCTTCATCCAGGGCACTTTGCAGGGTTTCATTGTAATGCTTCAGAGCAGAATCAGGACATGAGATGGAGGAGATTGGGGTCAATGAGGACTGCAAGTTCTTCATAAGTTTCTGGGTGTTAATGGCCTGTATGTTTATATAAGTGTGTAAAGTGGGGGTGCCCTGAGCGGGATGGCAGTTCTTGATAGAGAATGAAAGAAGGTTGTGGTCAGAGAGCGGGAGTTTGTGAAATCATCCACTGAGCTGAGGATGTACATGTATTTCTAGTGGCATGATAAAACTATGGACAGAACTATCCCGTTCTCAGCTCTGCGACACTGCGAGTGCTACAAGGTTTATTTACATGATATGGTTTAGGTTTTGTTTTGTAGAATCTACTATTATATTTGCTGCAGTTTTTTACATTTCTGTAAAACTTCTGTAACTTTTCATATTGCGCTGATTGTAATATGTTTTATATTTCCCTACCGCCCTGCAATAGTAGACAATTGCCCGTGTGTTTTCACTCATATATAAAATTGGCAAACTTTTTAATATCTTTAAAATCCCAGTGCACTCCTTGTGTGGCCAACCTGTTCAGTGCAAATTCCCACCTACTTCTTGTTTTCCATCTATCTCAGCCTTTCTCTGGCTATATGAGAGAGCTATCAATGAAAGTAGAGTGGGGTTGGAGATAGAGGGAACACAAGTAGATGGGAAGGTGCTCTTAAAGGGAATCTTCCACCAGATTTCTTCTATATAATCTGAGAGCACCATAATGTAGGAGCAGAGGCACTGATTATAGCGATGTGTCACCTACTGGGCTGTGTTTTGTTGTTTCAATATAATCAGTGTTTTATCAGTAGGAGATTATCACTATAGGACAACTGGCCCCATGCATACTAGTCCAACCTCGCCCCTATACAATAAACACAGAAAACTGTGGTTTGGACGGTGCTTTTACAGCTCAACCACTGAGCTCGGCTGGATCTGCTGCAGAAAAGTCTGTGACTCTCGTGGCACTAATCCAAGGGAGGGAAAACAAATGACTTCTAATCACAAATAATACCTTTTAAACTTTTTAGCATAAAATTGTTTGTTTGTTTTTTTTGTTTTTTTTAATAGATCGGCAACTCTATGGAAGTTTAAAAAAAAAATAAAAAATGTTCAGATATAATAAAAAAAAATCTGCTGTTGATAAAATTCCTGATATTTTGTGTTTCCACAGACGGCTCAAATCCTTACACACTGAAATTGTGTTTCTCCACCTCCTCCCACCTGTGAGGCCTGTGTCCCTGAGGACGCCCAACACCCGTTCTGTTTTTTACTGTGCATGATTATCAATGCCTTGCAATGGTTATATGTTATTGGGTGTTTACAGCAGCACTACATGTTTCTAATATCATTTTGCAATGGTTTGTTTTTATACTTCTGAATGTAATGTTTAGTTAATGCTAACAATGGAGGCGCTTTCCAGTCTTGTTACTAGGCTTTCCTCATGCTTTATGTAACCTGTCTGACCTCAGTTCCAGATCTCGATTTTAAATACTAACCTGTTTTATTCCAATCTTATGTTTTAAAGGAAATATAAATGTTCGAATGCAGTCCATAGATTCAGTATGTAATGGTGATTTATCCCAGCTTGCATTTTGGCAGACAGGTTGAAAAAGGTTCCCATGTTACTGTTGCTAGAAGGTTGTTGTTGTTTTTTTACTGTGTATTTGAATAGATGTAATTTGCAACATTTTGTAATGGCAGACATGCAGCTAAAGCTTTTACAAATCTAATCTATGTGGTGCACACAGTTTAACATGTATGTACTTGTACATGACTACCTGTACTTGGACCATGAATCTCGCACTAAGGGCTCATTTCCACATGCGAGGCACACGTCCGTTCTCGCATGTGGAAACCAAGCTCTGGCGCCGGCACTTTGGAGCGGAGCGTGCAGCTCCATGTGTTCCTATGCGGCCGCACGCTCTGCTCTGGAGTGCCGGCGCCACAGCTTGGTTTCCACATGCGAGATACGGACGTGTACCTCGCATGTGGAAATGAGCCCTAAGGCTGCATTCACACCAGTTTGACGCAGTGCATTGCTTTTTGCAACTGCAGCACAAACTCAATGTTTGTTCACAATCTGCAAAAATCGTGACAAGTTGCAGTTTTATTGCATATTCAGCAGAAAAAATGCACCTTGGCCACAAAATGTAAAGGCGGCCTAAGACTACAAATATGGCGCCATGAAGGAACGCTGTTGGTTTATGAAGTCACACTAGTGAGGAGTGAACGTGCTCAGATTCTATCCGAGTGTCTTCGGCGTGCTCGAAAAATATGTTCAAGTTCCTGCTGCTCCATGTCTTGTGGCTGTTTGACAGCTGCAACATATGCAGGGATTGCCTAACAAAACAGGCAATCCCTCCATGTATTGCGACTGTTTAACAACCGCGAGACATTCAGCCCCGAGGACTCGCACGTATTTTCCGAGAACGCTGAATACACGGTTAGTACGTGAATATGGATAACACCTTATCCGAGCACGTTCGCTCATCACGAAGTCACACATAATGCAATTTCAGTTGTGATGCAGAGAAAAAAAATAATGAATATGGAGAACAGTTAATGAAATTTACTAAACAAAATCCAGAATACCGTTGTAAATATACAAAAGGTTTGTGCCTATTACTTATGTTAAACACTCTTTGTAGTTTGATTTGAAGAATGGGTAGAGAAAAGGACTACAGGGAGCCATAATATACTCCAACATTAGCATGACATATAACAATGGTGCAGAGAAGATAAATGTATCTATCCTAGTGGGCTGCACCAAATTATGCCATGTGCTCCCTTATATTTAGCACCAGTTCCATTTTTACTGACTTGGAAGTTTTTTGCATAGAGGCTGCTACTATATATATATATGGACATGTCCACATAACGCTTCCCTGTAACCATGCTTGACTGTAGCCACATTCCCTGGGAAGGTCATTTTTACTGTTACAGGACAAATCTCGTTTACAACTGAATTTCACAGCAGTGTTATTTAGTCTCAATACTGCATACATAAGCGTATCCAGATGTATGTGTGATAAATTAGAAAAGTCAATGGTATGGTCAGGCTAAGCCATTATCCTAAATTGGGATCGCTATTGGATTGCAGACTCCTTGCAGAGCCATAAGCATGAGCAGTCAGTGTGTATGGAAATGATCTCCTAGCAGTGCTGCTTATAGAGGAGAATACAATGGGGTCCAATGGAGCATGCACAATTGAAATCTGATGCATGAGGAAGTACAGTAGAGGCCTCGTGAACCTCTACTGCAGCCGCATCACATCTTGTCATAACAGAGTTGTATTAATCTAGGTTATTCTGAATGACCACTAGGAGGTACTGCTCTATTGCTAATATGTATCTTTCAGGTACCACATAGCGGCTAAATATCCCAATGGCATTCCCATCCTTTAAGGTCACTTAAAAATTACACAGGTCTACAAAAAAATATTTTTTGCAATCATCGCAGGTGACTTTGTACTTTTCTGAATCATCTTTTAGTCCTGATTTAAAAAATGTATATAGTTTTTTCTGTAGCACGTATAGGTTCCATGGAGCAGCATCATTATTATAAGGTATAGGAAATATACTGGCGACATTAAGAAAACAGTAATCTACATATCAGAAAAAAATACTTCAACTTGCAAACAGTTCTTATTGAACCAAAATAATTTCACATGCAAAATAGAAACCAAAATATCCGCAGAAATTAAAAGTGCTTGACATTAGACTGTCGTTGATACGATTTTTCAGGGTTGTCCTTATATAACATCCAATAGTAATCTGCCATCATTGAGTCATTCCAAAAACTCTGGTATCGGTGTTCCATTACTTTAATGTCTTGGTGAAACTGCTTGCCTTGTTCATCGATTACATCCCCAAGATTATGAGGGAAGAAGTCTAAACGTGAATGCAAAAAGTGCATTTTCAGAGACATGTGACACCCAAGACACTGGTATGCATTTAGCAGTTCCTCAACACCTTCAACATAGGCTGGAGATTTTTGTTTTCCTAAGAAGTTTTCACAGATCCACTTGAAGCTTTTCCAAGATCTCAATTCCTTATCATTTAGAGTTCCTGCATACACATCTTTCATAAGCTCTCTGATCTGAGGACCAACAACTACCGCTTCCTTCAGTTTTGCTGGTGAAATGCTGGAGAATTTCGTGAAATGTACTGGAACCCTTGTGAATTTGTCTTTGCCATGGCTTTTACAAAGTTTATAATCAATCCCAACTGTGTATGTAGTGGAGGAAGAAAGATTTTTGTTGTAGCAACTAAAGGATTATGCTGAACATTGTCTCTACCTGGAGCATAGATGTTTCTCTGTTCCCAATCACAACAAACATAATGCTCTACTGTAATTCTACGATCCCATATAAACAAGAAACAACAATATTTTGTGAAACCTCCTTACATTCCCATTAGCAGACCAATCACTTTCTAATCTCCACAGATATTCCATTGCTGATACTTATATTGTATAGCATCCAAAACAACCGACAGATTTTCATAACTTTCCTTTAGATGACATAAATGAGCAATAAGGATTGATGGTTACATATTTCCATTGTGAAGCAACACTGCTTTCAAACTTCTCTGGGATGAGTCAATAAACAATCGCCAATCTGCAGCAAAATTCTCTTGATTCAGTTCTTCAAAGAGGCCATTCACATTGTTACAGTACACCATTGGTCCATCAACTGTGAAAAATTGTGTTAAAATGTTAACTTCTGTTTCGGTAATAACACGCTTTGACATCATCACGAAGAAGATTCTTCTGTTTCAGCGTAGATGCAAGAAGTTCAGCTTTATCGTTTGACTATGAAAAGTCTCTGATGAGATCATTTAATTCATGTTGAGTAAAGCATTCTGGCTGCTTGGCTTCTCCATCAGGTACATACTCATTTTGACTTGAGGTCTCCATGTCTTCGCCAGTACCTTCAACTCCATAGTCTTCATATTCTACTTCATTTTCATCTAATCCAGACAACGGTGGTACGGGAACTGGCAATGTATCATCATGTGGAACTGGCCTAATCGCAGATTCAAGTTCAGGGTAATTAGTCTTATGTTTGTTCTTTGTTGAAAAGCCCTTCAGTTTGACAAAACAAAGGTAGCAGTCATCACTATGATTTTTGGGTTGTCTCCAAATCATGGGAACAGCAAATGGCATAGCCACTTTCCTCATATTCAACCCGTAACGAAGACCCTTTGAACAATTTGAGCATATCACATGAGGGGCCCAGCTTTTGTCTTGATCACCAAGTGGACACTTAAAGTACATCTGGTACATCTTTTTAATATCATGAGTGATTGAACGTACTTGGTCTTTGGTGTAAAAGAACCACACAAAGAGCAGAATCTGTACGGATGAATGATACACTGTCAGGGCATTTTTCTCCTTTAATCAGATCAAACAGTAGAGTAAGTTCAGTTCAATAGTGGTAACAAACTAAAAAAAAAAAAAATGAGCTGACCGACTATATGTAGATATTTTCCCAGAGATGACGGAGGCAGCTTGTATTTAGAACTGATTTTACTGGAGGTAATCCGGTAGATAACTATACAGCTCTAGAAAAAATTAAGAGACCACCTCATCAAAACCCATTTCATGGGCAGCCCAATCTCCAGATCTGGACCCCATTGAAAACCTCTGGAATGTAATCAAGAGGATGTTGGATAATCACAAGGCATCAAAGAAGTACTGCTTACATTTTTGCACCAGAAGCAGTGTGAACGACTGGTGGAAAGCATGCCAAGACGCATGAAAGCTGTGATTAAAAATCATGGTTATTACACAAAATATTGATTTCTAAACCCGTCCTGAGTTAAAACATTAGTATTGTTGTTTCTAAATGAATATGATCTTGTTTTCTTTGCATTATTTGAGGCCTGAAAGCACTGATTTTTTTTTTTTTTTTTTTTTAAATTTGACCAATTCTTCTTTTCCGAAAAAAATACAAAATGTATTACTTGGATGTCTGAACGCCCTGGTTTTTATTTTATTTTGACCATTTTTCTTTGTCAGAAAAAAATACTAAATTTATTGCTTGGAAATTCGGAGACGTTGTCAGACGTTTATAGAATAAAAGAACAATTTACATTTTACTCAAAAATATACCTATAAAGAGAAAAATCTGACAAAATTGAATTGAACATACATGCCAGAGCTGTATACAGTTGTGAAGTAAACGGGTCAGCCTATTCCTTACAGATGAACATTTGCAGACAGACAGTTTCTCAGTGTGATATTGGCTGCTTTCAGCTTCTCTCCATGGAGACCCTCACTCAGTTACACCTCAGTGGCTGAGCTGTTTTCTTCCCTCTGAGGCGACTTGCCCTCCTAGAAATGCAGTGAAAATCCTCTTACAATGGCAGCTGTCTGCTGCCTTCCCTTCTATCTCCCTGTGGCAGGGCTCAGATCCCTTTAGATGCCTGTCTCCTGTCAGAGTCTCACATACCAGTCCTTGTTGCCATCACCATCCGTTTCTGACAGACTCAAATCTTACCGCCCCATAAGTTAGCTCCTCCCCATCCATGTGACTTTTCGAGAAGCAGTCATTGGTTGACTGCACTGTCAATACTCTTTCCCATAAAACTCACTAAAACTTTCACTGTTGTTGTCCCTGTAAGAAAATTCACAATTAAGTAAGGCTGGGTTCACATTGCGTTAACAGCAGCCCGTTCAACACATGCGTAAACGGGTTGCTGTTAACGCAAGTGTCGACATTGCATCGCGCTATTGCAGATAGAGCTAGCAGATGCTCTATCTGCGCTAGCAGTGACGGACCTGGAAATGCAGCCCGCGTCCCAGGGTCCGTCACTCAATGACTGCACATCGCTAGCGCACGCCCATTGTGGGCGTCCGACATAGAAATTAATGGCGGCGTTAACGGACTCCGTTATGCCGCGGTGTAACGTAGTCCGTCTAACGGACGCCAAAAACGTATTGCGAACCTGGCCTAAGAGAAGCAAAGAAATGGGAATAACGTAGAAAAAAATACATGCATTGAAAATGCAAAAATAACGTAATAACAAAAATACTTCTATCTCAGAAACTTTGTGATAGGACAAAACTAAGCATATTTTTGGAATCCGCATATCAAACTTTATAAAACAGACAAATTACCTTTGCTGATGGTTTTTATATGTTGACCAGTGTTATTTTCGGAATATAGCAACAATTTCACTAGAGCACTATAGGTCATATCCTTATCTGGCACAATTTAAAAAATGTTCTATTCCTCTATTATGTCATGAATTAAAAACAACACATATAATCCTATTCATTGACTTGTTAATGTTTCCTGTGGATAGTATTGGTTTTCACAACATTTCAAAATAATTTTCTGACATCAAAAGTACAGTTAAAGCGAACATGTCATCGGGTTTGACTGATATTAGATAAGAGCCACACCGTTCAGGGCTGATATACAGAAATCTATAATGCTGTATATCTGCCTTTTAACCCGACCTACAAGCCAAGAAAAAGAGCTTTTACTATACTCGCCTGGGGGCGGTCTGGTCCGAGGGGCATCGCTGGTCTAGGTCCGGCGCCTCCCTTCTTTTTGCGATGCTGACCTCCTTCCTTCCTGTGGATGATGTTTCCCTACATCATCCACACAGTCTTCCCTGTATCGCGCAGGCGTACTTATCTGCCCTTACCAGGGAAGAGTAAAGTACTGCAGTGTGCGGGCATCGGGAAAGGTGAAGGAGCCTTAGCGCATGTGCACTTCAGTACTTTACGTTGCACTAATCAGGGCATAGAATTACGTCTGCGCAGGAGTGCGATGGCGGGGGACCATGTGTGGATGACGTAAGGATGCGTCATCCACATAAAGCAAGAAGAAAGGAGGCACTGGATCAGGACCAGCGACACCCCTCGGACCGGACCGCCCTGCAGGTGAGTATAATAAAAGCTCTTTTTCTTGTCTTGCGGATTGGGTTGGGTAAGATATACAGCATTATAGAATGCTGTATATCAGGCCTGAAAAAGTGGTGGTGTTACCTTATATCAGTCAAACCTGGTGACAGGTTCCCTTTAATTAATGGACATAAATCTGCAATACTTTGCCCAGGACACAGTAATTATAATGAGGAAAATTCTTAAATATAGAAATTATGTTCACACATGAGTTCTTTATTTAAAAGGCTATCCTGTTAAAACAATACCTGTCCACATGCCCTCACCTAGAACCTTGCAAATAAAAGATTCTTTCTTTAAAGGGGTTTTTTCATATTGTAGAAAAAAGTTTGTAAAATAATGAAGCCAATTAGTACTCATCCTTCCTATCTCCAGCATCCCACAACTGCTCTAGTCTCTGTGTTCTGGCTACAGCTGGGACGTAATGGCTTCTGCGAACATTACCACTGCAGCCAATCACTGAGCTCAGTGGCTCAACTCATGTAGCTGGCACAAGTCACAGACCTCAGTGATTGGCTGCAGCAGTGATGTGTGCTATAGTAGTGATATACAGTGGGTATGGAAGGTATTCATACCCCTTTAAATTTTTCACTCTGTTTCATTGCAGCCATTTGCTAAATTAAAAAAAAAAGTTATTTTTTTTTCTCATTAATGTACATTTTGCACCACCATCTTGACTGAAAAAAACAGAAATTATTATTTTTTTTTTAATTTTATTAAAAACGAAAAACTGAAATATCACATGGTTATAAATATTCAGACCAGTATTGAGTAGAAGCACCCTTTTGAGCTAGTACAGCCATGAGTCTTCTTGGGAATGATGCAACAAGTTTTTCACACCTGGATTTGGAGATCCTCTGCCATTATTCCTTGCAGATCCTCTCCAGTTCCGTCAATTTGGATGGTGAATGTTGGTGGACAGCCATTTTATCTCTCCAGATATGCTCAATTGGGTTTAGGTCAGGGCTCTGGCTGGACCAGTCAAGAATGGTCACAGAGTTGTTCTGAAGCCACTCCTTTGTTATTTTAGCTGTGTGCTTCTGGTCATTGTCTTGTTGGAAGGTGAACCTTCGGCCAAGTCTGAGGTCCAGAGCACTCTGGAAGAGGTTTTCATCCAGGATATCTCTGTGATTGGCCACATTCATGTTTTCTTCAATGACAACCAGTCCTGTCCCTGCAGCTGAAAAACACCCCCATAGCATGATGCTGCCACCACCACCATGTTTCACTGCTGGGATTATATTGGGCAGGTGATGAGCAGTGCCTGGTTTTCTCCACACATACCACTTATAATTATCACCAAAAAGGTCTATCTTCGTCTCATCAGACCAGAGAATCTTATTTCTCATAATCTTGGAGTCCTTCATGTGTTTTTTAGCAAATGCTATGCAGGCTTTCATATGTCTTGCACTGAGGAGAGGCTTCCGTCGGGCCACTCTACCATAAAGGCCCGACTGGTGGAGGGCTGCAGTGATAGTTGACTTTGTGGAACTATCTCCGTACTGCATCTCTACAGCTCAGCCACAGTGATCTTGGGGTTCCTCTTTACCTCTCTCACCAAGGCTCTTCTCCCATGATTGCTCAGTTTGGCTGGACGGCCAGGTCTAGGAGGACTTCTGGTGGTCCCAAACTTCTTCCATTTAAGGATTATGGAAGCCACTGTGCTCTTAGTAACCTTGAGTACTGCAGAAATTTTGTTGTAACCTTAGCCAGATTCGGGCCTATCACAATTCTGTCTCTGACCTCCTTGGCCAGTTCTTTTGACCTCGTGATTCTCATTTGGTCTTACATGCACTGTGAGCTGTGAAGTCTTATATAGACTGGTGTTTGCCTTTCCAAATCAAGTCCTATCAGTTTAATTAGACACAGCTGGATTCCAATGAAGGAGTAGAACCATCTCAAGGAGGATCAAAAGTAAATGGACTTAGTCTACGTTCACATTTGCGGTCTGCGTCGGTCGCCGCAGCGTCGCCGCATGCGTCATGCGCCCCTATATTTAACATGGGGGCGCATGGACATGCGTCGCACTTGCGTTTTGCGCCGCATGCGTCCCTGCGGCGCCCGCGTCTGGGCGCAGAGGACGTAGCAAGTTGCATTTTTGCTGCGTCCAAAATCAATGAAAAAAAGGACACATGCGGCGCAAAACGCAGCGTTGTGCATGCGTCATGCGCCCCTATATTTAACATGGGGGCGCATGGACATGCGTCGCACTTGCGTTTTGCGCCGCATGCGTCCCTGCGGCGCCCGCGTCTGGGCGCAGAGGACGTAGCAAGTTGCATTTTTGCTGCGTCCAAAATCAATGAAAAAAAGGACGCATGCGGCGCAAAACGCAGCGTTGTGCATGCGTTTTGCTGCGTTTTTGTTTGCGTTGTGCGTTGCGGCGCCGACGCTGCGGCGCACAACGCAAATGTGAACGTAGCCTTAAATATGAATGTCTGAACAAAGGGTCTGAATACTTATGACCATGAGATATCTCAGTTTTTATTAAATTTGCAAAAATTTCTACATTTCTGGGGTTTTTTTTCAGTCAAGATGGGGTGCAGAGTGTGCATTAATGTGGAAAAAATGAACTTTTTTGAATTTACCAAATGGCTGCAATGAAACAAAGAGTGAAAAATTTTAAGGGGTATGGAAACTTTTCGTACCCACTGTAATTGCTCCGACCTGTAAACAGTCACTGGAGCAGTAGTGGAGTTCCAGCGCTGGTGCAGAGAAAGCTCAATCATAAAGTGAGTACCTGCGCAGCTAAAACACAGATGGCGGAGAGTAGAGTGAGTACTATTTCGATTTGGCTGTTATTTTACGAGAAACATTTATTTGGGTCCACTTTTCTAAGGGTATGTGCACACGCTGCGGATTTTGCTGCGGATCCGCAGCGGATTTGACGCTGCGGATCCGCAGCAGTTTTCCCAAAGTTTACAGTACCATGTAAACCTATGGGAAAAAAAAAACGCTGTGCACATGCTGCGGAAAATTCGTGTGGAAACGCAGCTGATTATTTTCCGCAGCATGTCACTTCTTTGTGCGGATTCTGCAGCAGTTTTTAACCAGCACCAATAGGAAAGTACAGTTGAAAACCCGCAGAGGAATCCGCAGAAGAAACCGCAAGAAAATCCGCAGTGAAAACCGCAGTGGTTTTGCACTGCGGATTTTCAAAATCCGCTGCGGAAAAATCCGCAGCAGAATCCGCAACGTGTGCACATACCCTTAAAGTGGAAAAGCTTTTTAATTGTGTCAGCCAGAATTCTCTTAATGCAAATCGCTAATTTCCCAGTATGGTCACTTTAGACACTTAGGCCCAAACGCATGAAGGTCAAATGGCTAAAAACACTGCAATAACGCTCTACTTACTCTTAGAAGAACCCTGAATATATAGCATACATTATATATTCACATGCACTGACTTTGTGAGGATTTCCCTGGAACTGCCCATTTCCACGTTCTGTTATTGATGGATTGTGATAAGGAGCTTCTTCATAATTGTAACCACAAGTTTTATTTTATTTTTGTATGTGCTGTAAGTCTTCATAGAATTCCCACATTTGTTTGTATAAATTTCCCTGGTGATATGTAATTGTGTTGATGTATAGCATCAGTTGAACTGAGAATTCATTGAATAAATGTGGACTAGTGTTTTTCATTCTGAATATGTTACTATATCTGCAGTGTTTTAGACATTTTACTGTATTTTTTACTTAATGTTTTCACTATTTAACTAAGTTCTATCTACCTGTACTATTCTTCAGGCTGGACGTAGAACAAAGTTTTACTTCTAATCCTGATGTCTATCAGCTACTACTTCCTGGGAATAGATCCTGATGCTCTGTTAGCATGTGACTCTATGTGCCAACAATAGGGATGAGGGAACCCGAACTGTAAAGTTTGGGGTTTGTACAGGACACGCTGAACTCCAAAAACGGATTCCTGAAATTCTATGTTACTTTTCTGAGTTTGGATGCTTAATAAAGCTTTTTGAAAAGCTGCAGCACAGCCAATTAACAAGATTTTAAGCTGTGGGTACTTCCAGAGCTATCACAGCCATGCCAAGTATGGGCCAATATCCATGGACCATCTCAGTCTATTAATATCAGCCCCCAGCTTTGCCTTGGTTATTAAAAATATGGGGTTCCTCCCATTTTTAATAACCAGCAAAAGCAAAGCAGACAACTGGGGGTTGTATTTTAATAGGCTGGGAAGGTCCATGGATATTGGCCCCTTCCCAGGATAAGACCAGCTCACCGCTGTCTGCTTTTCCTTGGCTGGTTATTAAAAATAAGATGGATCCCACTTTGTTCATTTCATTTTTTTTAATCAGTACAGTAAACTACGCATGGAAGGGCATTGCTCCACTTTGACCTCTTCTCCTTGATTGATTATTGTTTTCTATTATTGTTATTTTAAGTAATTTCCCTTTCCACATTTCTTTGTAGGGTGATTGTCCTGCTCCTACCTCCATTTTGCTTTCCTTTTTCAGCTCCCTACCCCTTACTTCCCCCATTTTATAGCACAGACGTTAGGGCCCCTATTGGCTTCTATTGGCTGGGAGCTGGTCTTATTGTGCTGGGAAGGGCCCAATAACCATGGAGCTTCCCAGCCTATTAATATCATCTCACAGCTGTCTGCTTTGCTTTTGCTGGTGGGAGGGACCCACTATTTTTAATAACCAGCTAAGGCAAAGCAGACAGCTGATGGCTGATATTAATAGACTGGGAAGGTCCTTGGATATTGGCACATCCCAGCCTAATAAGACCAGCCCTTAGCTGCCCCCGAAATGATGCATCCATTAGATGCACCAATTCAGGGCCCTTAGCCTCGGCTCTTCCCAATTAACCTGGCATGATGGCAATCGGGGTAATAGTTTTTGGGGTTGATGTCAGCTATATAATATCTGCAGACATCAACCCGCTGACATGAATATAGGGTCGACGTCAATCAGTGTGGTATGGGATACTTTAAAGGCCTTTCTGAGGAGGGCATTAAGTTGAGAGATAAAGATTGTCAAAAATACTACACAACAGGGGGGCACAATTAGAGAACGAAGTCTGGGAAATGGAACCATCCTTCATTTTGAACAACTGCCCTGAACATTTATATACAAAAAAGGTTGCACTCTATCGTGCCAAAGCATGTCTAATATGAAATACATGAAATATGAATAGCAAAATGGCTTTTGAACATTAGGAAAATATTTGAGACGCTTTGCACAGAATTTGATATAATCAAATAGTGTGAGCCCATCAACCATCGTCAAGGTGGTCTCATTAAACTGATGGGTTTTTTTCTGTCATGCCCTGAACATTTAACACAGTGGAAGTAATCTGAGGCAACTAAAATCTTTTCAAATAGAACAAACAAATAATAAATTCATATTTTTAAAATAACAATTCTATGAGGAAGGTGAGGCCACTGGTTGGCTACTTGTAAGGATGGCGCAGGCCCAAAAAGAAAAACTTTCATATATCATCTGAGAGATGCAGAGGGTAATGTTACTTCTGAGACATCTGACATACTGGAAGTTATGCACAGTTTTTGTTCTTAATTATACTCAACTAGGGTTGAATATTCTCAGGACATTTGTTAGGGTATTTGTCTGGGATAGTTCTTTGCTGGTTAGGGGACAAGGAAAGAATGTTCCTAAATCAGCCAATTTCCCTGGAAGCCAATAATAAAGTTCTGGGTCGTAGATGGCCTTCCAATGGAAGTATTTAAATATTTTGAGGGAGACACATTACCACGTTATTTAGAATTTATTAATGATGCCTTCTCAATGGGGTGCACTTCCAAGCTCACTGTACGAGGTATTAATTGTGTTGCTGCCTAAGGAAGGGAAAATGCTGAAAATCCAAGACCTATGATGGATCATAACTTCTCTATGGAAGGATGTTTTGGCACCATCAGATCCGTCTGGGCCCCAATTATGCTTGGAAACTAAACACTGCTCCGCTACCTGGCTTCTACTAACGGTTCTGCATTTCCTCCACACCCTGGGGTGCTAGAACAGATTTTGACTGTGGAAGATATTTGGCCTGTTCCAGAGATCTCAAAAATGTAAACGGTATGTGGCTAGGATGTAAGGTAACTCCATATTCTCCTTAAATCTCTTCATGAAATACTATCTGATTGGACAAAGAAATTACACAGCGTGGGCTTCACAGGAGGTCATCTTGTATGAGCTTGGATACTAGCTAGCTGCTGAACCAGGTGTGCTGTTACAATCCTCCTTCATCATGTGTAGTTGTAAGTTGCCATTAAATCTTCCCATAACCTTCACAGCCCTAATTTCATTAATGGGGTTAGGATAGTATACAAAGCTCCAAGGCCAAAATTAGAGTGAATGGAGATACTTCTGACAATCTAGAGCTATTCAGGGGACAAGGCAAGGGTGATCACTGTCCCTTTTGCTTTTTGCTCTGGCAAATTGAGTTCCTAGCTTGTAAAATCAAACAACATCCTGGGCTGGAAGAGTTTCGATATGGGAATAAAGATGAAAGAGTAGCTCTCTATGTGGATGATGTGTTATTATTTGTCAATAAGTTGAAAGATTCGCTTCCAATCATAATGGAAATTAATAAGACCTTTGTGACTTTCTCAGATTTCACCATAAATTGGTCAAAATCTGCTTTGTTACCAATAATGAGACACAGTTTCCTAAATATTCCAGTAGTTTAAAAGTTGAAATATCTTGGAATATATGAAATGAAATATTTTCATCAATTGTACGTGGAAGGGCACTTTTGCGCATTTGAATATTTAAAGCAAACTTTTTTAATTTGGATAACTCATAAATTTTTTAGATATTTACAAGTGCGAAACGCCGTTACAGCTCAGGATTCTGTCTCAGATTTGACAATTTCTCTTAATGGGATACTGGACTCAATAATAACTGCAAAGAACATGAGAGGTCTTATCTCTCTGACGTATAATTCTCTGCTATTAAAGATTTTGGGAGAATCTATGAGTCTAAGATTTTTCATATTAACATGTTACACTTTATATGGTAATTCAACTATTAAGCCACACTCCATTTTCTTAATACAAAAGAAAATATATAATTTGTGCTGGGTAAAATAGAGGGACTTTCATACAAATATGGAGCTAAATGCATAAAAAAATCTATTTTATACTTGTGTTTAATTCTATATTTTAATATGCAAATGTGAACGAGGTCTAAATCTAAGAGAGATGGCTTGCATCCCACAAAACAGGCTACAATAAATTAGGCCAACAACAATTTGCCATTTTTAAACGAAGAAATAGCAAAAAGTTAAGCAATATGGAGAGCTTTTAATAGATTCCCCTCTCATGACAAACTAATGCAGTGACATGATTGGCTCTTTCTATCTATACGTCTACATCCTGATAATGGTGCAGGAATAAGAGCGGTGCCTGCACTGTCACCATTAGGCTAACGTCCGACGAGAGAATTGGGTTGATTATGCAAATCACACTCTGATCATAGTGTGATTGATCTGATTCTCTAACCATTAGACGGCCAGGTGTTTATCTACTCCTTCATTGGACTACAGCTGTGTTTAAATAAAATGATAGGACTTGATTTTCTAAAGGCACACACCTGTCTATATAAGACCTCACAGTGCATGTCAGACCAAATGAGAATCATGAGGTCAAAAGAACTGGCCAAGGAGCTCAGAGACAGAATTGTGGCAAGGCACAGATCTGGCCAAGGTTACAACAGAATTTCTGCAGTACTCAAGGTTCCAAAGAGCACAGTGGCTTCCATAATCCTTAAATGGAAGAATTTTGGGACCACCAGAAGTTTTTCTAGACTTTACCGTCCAGCCAAACTGGGCAATCGTGAGAGAAGAACCTTAGTGAGATAGGTAAAGAAGAACCCCAAGATCACTGTGGCTGAGCTCCAGAGAAGCAATAGGGAGATGGGTGAAAGCTCCAGAAGTCAACTATCACTGCAGCCCTCCACCAGTCGGGCCTTTATGGCAGAGTGGCCCGACGGAATGAGAAATAAGATTCTCTGGTCTGATGAGACGAAGACAGATCTTTTTGGTGATAATTCTAAGCGGTATGTGTGGAGAAAACCAGGCACTGCTCATCACCTGCCCAATACAGTCCCAACAATCAAACAAGGTGGTGGCAGCATCATGCTATGGGGGTGTTTTTCAGCTGCAGGGACGACTGGTTTGTCATTGAGGGAAACATGAATGCGGTTAAGTACAGAGATATCCTGGATGAAAACCTCTTCCAGAGTGCTCTCACACTTAGCCGAAGGTTCACCTTCCAACAAGACAATGACCCAAAGCACAAAGATAAAATGAGAATGCAGTGGCTTCAGAAACACTCTGACCATTCTTGATTGGCCCAGCCAGAGCCCTGACCTAAACCCAATTGAGCATATCTGGAGAGATAAAATGGCTGTCCACCACCATTCTCCATCCAATCTGACGAAACTGGAGATGATCTGACCATGTGATATTTCAGTTTTTCTTTTTTAATTAATTTGCAAAATGTTCTAAATTTGTTTTTTTTCAGTCAAGATGGGGTGCAGACTACATTAATGAGAAAAAAATAAA
The DNA here is from genome assembly GCF_051348905.1 of Ranitomeya variabilis. NCBI lineage: Eukaryota > Metazoa > Chordata > Amphibia > Anura > Dendrobatidae > Ranitomeya > Ranitomeya variabilis. The sequence goes on from NC_135233.1 coordinate 127,048,366, forward strand.
TTTTTTGAATTAACCAAATGGCTGCAATGAAACAAAAAGTGAAAAATGTGAAGGGGTCTGAATACTTTCCGTACTCCCTGTATATCTTGCTACCTAAAATATAAAGGAAATGTGTCATCTTTTAACTTTAGGCCTTTTTTAAATCATTTCATCTTCAACTTAACTGTTCACAATAACAGTCATTCTGACCAGGAGTGCCTACATTTTACATGCCACTGTATGGGCTGTTATAGCTGATTACCTGAAACAAACATAGTTGTAATGTCATGACTGTTTTCTAACTGAAAGCCATCTATGATGTCACAGCCACTTATCTGACCCTACCTTAGTTGTGATATCAGTTACTTAACCAAAACTAGCTATGACCCCATCATGTTATCCACCTGAAAACCACTTGTGATATCACAGCAGCTCATCTAACTGAAAAACACTTGTGATGTCACAGCTGCTCACCTACCTGAAAACCACTTGTGATGTCACAGCAGCTCATCAAACTGAAAACCAGTTGTGATGTCACAGCTGCTCACCTACCTGAAAACCAGATGTGATGTCACAGCAGCTCACCTACCTAAAAACAACTTGTGATGTCACAGCAGCTCATGTAACTGAAAACCACTTGTAATGTCACAGCAGGTCATGTAACTGAAAACCAAATGTGATGTAACAGCAGCTCATCTAACTGAAAACCGGTTGTGATGTCACAGCAGCTCACCTACCTGAAAACCACTTGTGATTTCACAGCTGCATACCTACCTGAAAACCATTTGTGATGTCACAGCTCCTCACCTACCTGAAAACCACTTGTGATGCCGCATCACAGCGGCTTAACTAACTGAAATCCAATTGTGATGTCACAGTGGCTCATCTACCTGAAAACCACTTGTGATGTCACATCACATCAGCTTAACTACCTGAAAACCACTTGTGATGTCACAGCGGCTGACCTACCTGAAAACCAGTTGTGATGTCATAGATGCTCATCTACCTGAAACCAGATGTTATGTCATAGCTGCTCATCTACCTGAAAACCAAATGTGATGTAACAGCAGCTCATCTAACTGAAAACCGGTTGTGATGTCACAGCAGCTCACCTACCTGAAAACCACTTGTGATTTCACAGCTGCATACCTACCTGAAAACCATTTGTGATGTCACAGCTGCTCACCTACCTGAAAACCACTTGTGATGCCGCATCACAGCGGCTTAACTAACTGAAATCCAATTGTGATGTCACAGTGGCTCATCTACCTGAAAACCACTTGTGATGTCACATCACATCAGCTTAACTACCTGAAAACCACTTGTGATGTCACAGCGGCTGACCTACCTGAAAACCAGTTGTGATGTCATAGATGCTCATCTACCTGAAACCAGATGTTATGTCATAGCTGCTCATCTACCTGAAAACCAAATGTGATGTAACAGCAGCTCATCTAACTGAAAACCGGTTGTGATGTCACAGCAGCTCACCTACCTGAAAACCACTTGTGATTTCACAGCTGCATACCTACCTGAAAACCATTTGTGATGTCACAGCTGCTCACCTACCTGAAAACCACTTGTGATGCCGCATCACAGCGGCTTAACTAACTGAAATCCAATTGTGATGTCACAGTGGCTCATCTACCTGAAAACCACTTGTGATGTCACATCACATCAGCTTAACTACCTGAAAACCACTTGTGATGTCACAGCGGCTGACCTACCTGAAAACCAGTTGTGATGTCATAGATGCTCATCTACCTGAAACCAGATGTTATGTCATAGCTGCTCATCTACCTGAAAACCACTTGTGATGTCACAGCATCTCTTCTAGCTGAAAACCACTTGTGATGCCACAGCAGCTCATCTAACTGAAAACCACGTGTGATGTCACAGCAGCTCACCTACCTGAAAACCACTTGTGATGTCACAGCTGCTGACCTACCTGAAAACCACTTGTGATGTCACAGCAGCTCACCTACCTGAAAACCACTTGTGATGTCACAGCAGCTCATCAAACTGAAAACCAGATGTTATGTCATAGCTGCTCATCTAACTGAAAACCACGTGTGATGTCACAGCTGCTCACCTACATGAAAACCACTTGTGATGTCACTGCAGCTCATCTACCTGAAAACCACTTGTAATGTCACAGCAGCTCATCAAACTCAAAACCAGTTGTGATGTCACAGCTGCTCACCTACCTGAAACCCAGTTGTGATGTCACAGCAGCTCTTCTACTTGAAAGCCGCTTGTGATGTAGCAGCAGCTCCTCTACCTGAAAACCGCTTGTGATGTCACAGCAGCTCTTCTAGCTGAAAAGCACTTGTGATGCCACAGCAGCTCATCTAACTAAAAACCACATGTGATGTCACAGCAGCTTAACTACCTGAAAACCAATTGCGATGTCACAGCAGCTCACCTACCTGAAAACCACTTGCGATGTCACAGCAGCCCATCAAACTGAAAACCAGTTGTGATGTCACAGCAGCTCACCTACCTGAAAACCACTTGTGATGTCACAGCTACTCACCTACTTGAAAACCACTTGTGATGTCACAGCTGCTCACCTACCTGAAAACCACTTGTGAGGTCACAGCTGCTCAACTACTTGAAAATCACTTGTGATGTCACAGCTGCTCATCTACCTGAAAACCAGATGTGATGTCACAGCAGCTCATATAACTGAAAACCAGTTGTGATCTCACAGCAGCTCACCCACCTGAAAACCACTTGTGAGGTCACAGCTGCTCAACTGCATGAAAACCACTTGTGATGTCACAGCTGCTCATCTACCTGAAAACCACTTGTGATGACGCATCACAGCGGCTTAACTAACTGAAATCCAATTGTGATGTCACAGTGGCTCATCTACCTGAAAACCAGTTGTGATGTCATAGATGCTCATCTACCTGAAAATCAGATGTTATGTCATAGCTGCTCATCTACCTGAAAACCACTTGTGATGTCACAGCATCTCTTCTAGCTGAAAACCACTTGTGATGCCACAGCAGCTCATCTAACTGAAAACCACGTGTGATGTCACAGCAGGTCATCTAACTGAAAAACAGTTATGATGTCACAGCAGCTCACCTACCTGAAAACCACTTGTGATGTTACAGCTGCTGACCTACCTGAAAACCACTTGTGATGTCCCAGCAGCTCACCTACCTGAAAACCACTTGTGATGTCACAGCAGCTCATCAAACTGAAAACCAGATGTTATGTCATAGCTGCTCATCTAACTGAAAACCACGTATGATGTCACAGCTGCTCACCTACATGAAAACCACTTGTGATGTCACTGCAGCTCATCTACCTGAAAACCACTTGTAATGTCACAGCAGCTCATCAAACTCAAAACCAGTTGTGATGTCACAGCTGCTCACCTACCTGAAACCCAGTTGTGATGTCACAGCAGCTCTTCTACTTGAAAGCCGCTTGTGATGTAGCAGCAGCTCCTCTACCTGAAAACCGCTTGTGATGTCACAGCAGCTCTTCTAGCTGAAAAGCACTTGTGATGCCACAGCAGCTCATCTAACTAAAAACCACATGTGATGTCATAGCAGCTTATCTACCTGAAAACCACTTGTGATGGCACAGCAGCTCACCTACCTGAAAACCACTTGTGATGGCACAGCAGCTCACCTACCTGAAAACCACTTGTGATGTCACAGCAGCCCATCAAACTGAAAACCAGTTGTGATGTCACAGCAGCTCACCTACCTGAAAACCACTTGTGATGTCACAGCTATTCACCTACTTGAAAACCACTTGTGATGTCACAGCTGCTCACCTACCTGAAAACCACTTGTGATGTCACAGCTGCTCAACTACTTGAAAATCACTTGTGATGTCACAGCTGCTCATCTACCTGAAAACCAGATGTGATGTCACAGCAGCTCATATAACTGAAAACCAGTTGTGATCTCACAGCAGCTCACCCACCTGAAAACCACTTGTGATGTCACAGCAGCTCATCTACCCGAAAACCACTTTTGATGTCACAGCTGCACAACTGCATGAAAACCACTTGTGATGTCACAGCTGCTCATCTACCTGAAAACCAGTTGTGATATCACAGCTACTCACCTACCTGAAAACCACTTGTGATGTCACAGCAGCTCTTCTAGCTGAAAACCACTTGTGACGCCACAGCAGCTCACCTAACTGAAAACCACTTGTGATGTCACAGCTGCTCACCTACCTGAAAACCATTTGTGATGTCACAGCTGCTCACCTACCTGAAAACCACTTGTGATGTCACATCACAGCGCTTAACTAACTGAAAACCAATTGTGATGTCATAGTGGCTCATCTTCCTGAAAACCACTTGAGATGTCACATCACAGCGCTTAACTAACTGAAAACCAATTGTGATGTCATAGTGGCTCATCTACCTGAAAACCTGACCTACCTGAAAACCACTTGTGATGTCACGGCAGCTCATCTAACTGAAAATCACTACTGATGTCACAGCAGCTCACCTACCTGAAAACCACTTGTGATGTCACAGCTGCTCACATACCTGAAAACCCCTTGTGAGGTCACAGCAGCTCATCTAACTGAAAACCACTTGTGATGTCACAGCAGCTCATGTAACTGAAAACCACTTGTGATGTCACAGCAGCTCTTCTACCTGAAAGCCACTTGTAATATCACAGCAGCTCGTCTACCTGAAAACCACTTGTGATGTCACAGCAGCTCATCTACCTGAAAACCACTTGTGATGTCACAGCAGCTCATCAGCCTGAAACCCAGTTGTGATGTCACAGCAGCTCTTCTACCTGAAAACCATTTGTGATGTCACAGCAGCTCATCTACCTAAAAACCATTTGGGATGTCACAGCATCTCTTCTAGCTGAAAACCACTTGTGATGCCACAGCAGCTCATCTAACTGAAAACCACGTGTGATGTCACAGCAGGTCATCTAACTGAAAACCAGTTGTGATGTCACAGCAGCTCACCTACCTGAAAACCACTTGTGATGTCACAGCAGCTCATCTACCTGAAAACCACTTGATGTCACAGCAGCTCATCTACCTGAAAACCACTTGCGATGTCACAGCAGCTCATCTGCCTGAAACCCATTGTGATGTCACAGCAGCTCTTCTACCTGAAAACCATTTGTGATGTCACAGCAGCTCATCTACCTGAAAACCATTTGTGATGTCACAGCATCTCTTCTAGCTGAAAACCACTTGTGATGCCACAGCAGCTCATTTAACTGAAAACCACGTGTGATGTCACAGCAGGTCACCTACCTGAAAACCACTTGAGATGTCACAGCTGCTCAACTACCTGAAAACCACTTGTGATGTCACAGCAGCTCATCTACCTGAAAGCCACTTGTGATGTCACAGCAGCTCACCTACCTGAAAACCACTTGTGATGTCACAGCTGCTCACCTACGTGAAAACCATTTGTGATGTCACAGCTGCTCACCTACCTGAAAACCACTTGTGATGTCACATCACAGCAGGTCATCTAACTGAAAACCAGTTGTGATGTCACAGCAGCTCAACTACCTGAAAACCACTTGTGATGTCACAGCAGTTCATCTACCTAAAAACCATTTGTGATGTCACAGCAGCTCATGTAACTGAAAACCACTTGTGATTTCACAGCAGCTCTTCTACTTGAAAGCCACATGTGATGTAACAGCATCTCTTCTAGCTGAAAAGCACTTGTGGTGTCACAGCAGCTCATCAAACTGAAAAGCAGTTGTGATGTCACAGCTACTCACCTACCTGAAAACCATTTGTGATGTCACAGCTGCTCAACTACCTGAAAACCAGATGTGATGTCACAGCAGCTCATCTAACTGAAAACCAATTGTGATCTCACAGCAGCTCACTTACCTGAAAACCACTTGTGATGTCACAGCAGCTCACCTACCTGAAAACCATTTGTGATGTCACAGCAGCTCATCTACCTGAAAACCACTTATGATGTCACAGCAGCTCATCTACCTGAAAAACACTTGTGATGTCACAGCAGCTCACCTAACTGAAAACCACTTGTGATGTCACAGCTGCTCACCTACCTGAAAACCACTTGTGATGTCACAGCTGCTCAACTACTTGAAAATCACTTGTGATGTCACAGCTGCTCATCTACCTGAAAACCAGATGTGATGTCACAGCAGCTCATATAACTGAAAACCAGTTGTGATCTCACAGCAGCTCACCCACCTGAAAACCACTTGTGATGTCACAGCAGCTCATCTACCCGAAAACCACTTTTGATGTCACAGCTGCACAACTGCATGAAAACCACTTGTGATGTCACAGCTGCTCATCTACCTGAAAACCAGTTGTGATATCACAGCTACTCACCTACCTGAAAACCACTTGTGATGTCACAGCAGCTCTTCTAGCTGAAAACCACTTGTGACGCCACAGCAGCTCACCTAACTGAAAACCACTTGTGATGTCACAGCTGCTCACCTACCTGAAAACCATTTGTGATGTCACAGCTGCTCACCTACCTGAAAACCACTTGTGATGTCACATCACAGCGCTTAACTAACTGAAAACCAATTGTGATGTCATAGTGGCTCATCTTCCTGAAAACCACTTGAGATGTCACATCACAGCGCTTAACTAACTGAAAACCAATTGTGATGTCATAGTGGCTCATCTACCTGAAAACCACTTGTGATGTCACAGCGGCTGACCTACCTGAAAACCACTTTTGATGTCACGGCAGCTCATCTAACTGAAAATCACTACTGATGTCACAGCAGCTCACCTACCTGAAAACCCCTTGTGAGGTCACAGCTGCACACCTACCTGAAAATGACTTGTGATTTCACAGCAGCTCATCTAACTGAAAACCACTTGTGATGTCACAGCAGCTCATGTAACTGAAAACCACTTGTGATGTCACAGCAGCTCTTCTACCTGAAAGCCACTTGTAATATCACAGCAGCTCGTCTACCTGAAAACCACTTGTGATGTCACAGCAGCTCATCTACCTGAAAACCACTTGTGATGTCACAGCAGCTCATCAGCCTGAAACCCAGTTGTGATGTCACAGCAGCTCTTCTACCTGAAAACCATTTGTGATGTCACAGCAGCTCATCTACCTAAAAACCATTTGGGATGTCACAGCATCTCTTCTAGCTGAAAACCACTTGTGATGCCACAGCAGCTCATCTAACTGAAAACCACGTGTGATGTCACAGCAGGTCATCTAACTGAAAACCAGTTGTGATGTCACAGCAGCTCACCTACCTGAAAACCACTTGTGATGTCACAGCAGCTCATCTACCTGAAAACCACTTGATGTCACAGCAGCTCATCTACCTGAAAACCACTTGCGATGTCACAGCAGCTCATCTGCCTGAAACCCATTGTGATGTCACAGCAGCTCTTCTACCTGAAAACCATTTGTGATGTCACAGCAGCTCATCTACCTGAAAACCATTTGTGATGTCACAGCATCTCTTCTAGCTGAAAACCACTTGTGATGCCACAGCAGCTCATTTAACTGAAAACCACGTGTGATGTCACAGCAGGTCACCTACCTGAAAACCACTTGAGATGTCACAGCTGCTCAACTACCTGAAAACCACTTGTGATGTCACAGCAGCTCATCTACCTGAAAGCCACTTGTGATGTCACAGCAGCTCACCTACCTGAAAACCACTTGTAATGTCACAGCTGCTCACCTACGTGAAAACCATTTGTGATGTCACAGCTGCTCACCTACCTGAAAACCACTTGTGATGTCACATCACAGCAGGTCATCTAACTGAAAACCAGTTGTGATGTCACAGCAGCTCAACTACCTGAAAACCACTTGTGATGTCACAGCAGTTCATCTACCTAAAAACCATTTGTGATGTCACAGCAGCTCATGTAACTGAAAACCACTTGTGATTTCACAGCAGCTCTTCTACTTGAAAGCCACATGTGATGTAACAGCATCTCTTCTAGCTGAAAAGCACTTGTGGTGTCACAGCTACTCACCTACCTGAAAACCATTTGTGATGTCACAGCTGCTCAACTACCTGAAAACCAGATGTGATGTCACAGCAGCTCATCTAACTGAAAACCAATTGTGATCTCACAGCAGCTCACTTACCTGAAAACCACTTGTGATGTCACAGCAGCTCATCTACCTGAAAACCACTTGTGATGTCACAGCTGCTCACCTGCATGAAAACCACTTATGATGTCACAGCAGCTCATCTACCTGAAAACCACTTGTGATGTCACAGCAGCTCACCTAACTGAAAACCACTTGTGGTGTCACAGCTGCTCACCTAACTGAAAACCATTTGTGATGTCACAGCTGCTCACCTACCTGAAAACCATTTGTGATATCACAGCTGCTCACCTACATGAAAACCATTTGTGATGTCACAGCTGCTCACCTACCTGAAAACCACTCGTGATGTCACAGCAGTTCATCTACCTGAAAACCATTTGTGATGTCACAGCAGCTCATGTAACTGAAAACCACTTGTGATGTCACAGCAGCTCATCTACCTGAAAACCACTTGTGATGTCACAGCAGCTCTTCTACTTGAAAACCATTTGTGATGTCACAGCATCTCTTCTAGCTGAAAATGACTTGTGATGTCACAGCTGCTCACCTACCTGAAAACCACTTGTGATGTCACAGCTGCTCAACTACTTGAAAATCACTTGTGATGTCACAGCTGCTCATCTACCTGAAAACCAGAATTGATGTCACAGCAGCTCATATAACTGAAAACCAGTTGTGATCTCACAGCAGCTCACCCACCTGAAAACCACTTGTGATGTCACAGCAGCTCATCTATCCGAAAACCACTTTTGATGTTACAGCTGCTCAACTGCATGAAAACCACTTGTGATGTCACAGCAGCTCATCTGCCTGAAAACCAGTTGTGATATCACAGCTACTCACCGACCTGAAAACCACTTGTGATGTCACAGCAGCTGTTCTAGCTGAAAACCACTTGTGACGTCATAGCAGCTCATCTACCCGAAAACCACTTTTGATGTCACAGCTGCTCAACTGCATGAAAACCACTTGTGATGTCACAGCTGCTTACCTACCTGAAAACCATTTGTGATGTCACAGCTGCTCACCTACCTGAAAACCACTTGTGATGTCACATCACAGCGGCTCAACTAACTGAAATCCAATTGTGATGTCACAGTGGCTCATCTACCTGAAAACCACTTGAGATGTCACATCACAGCGCTTAACTAACTGAAAACCAATTGTGATGTCACAGTGGCTCATCTACCTGAAAACCACTTGTGATGTCACAGCGGCTGACCTACCTGAAAACCACTCGTGATGTCACAGCAGCTCATCTAACTGAAAATCACTACTGATGTCACAGCAGCTCACCTACCTGAAAACCACTTGTGATGTCACAGCAGCTCATCTGCCTGAAACCCAGTTGTCATGTCACAGCTGCTCACCTACCTGAAAACCACTTGTGATGTCACAGCAGCTCATGTAACTGAAAACCACTTGTGATGTCACAGCAGCTCGTCTACCTGAAAACCACTTGTGATATCACAGCAGCTCTTCTACCTGAAAACCACTTGTGATGTCACAGCAGCTCATCTGCCTGAAACCCAGTTGTGATGTCACAGCAGTTCTTCTACCTGAAAACCATTTGTGATGTCACAGCAGCTCATCTACCTGAAAACCATTTGTGATGTCACAGCATCTCTTCTAGCTGAAAACCACTTGTGATGCCACAGCAGCTCATCTAACTGAAAACCATGTGTGATGTCACAGCAGGTCATCTAACTGAAAACCAGTTGTGATGTCACAGCATCTCTTCTAGCTGAAAACCACTTGTGATGCCACAGCAGCTCATCTAACTGAAAACCACGTGTGATGTCACAGCAGGTCATCTAACTGAAAAACAGTTATGATGTCACAGCAGCTCACCTACCTGAAAACCACTTGTGATGTTACAGCTGCTGACCTACCTGAAAACCACTTGTGATGTCACAGCAGCTCCTCTACCTGAAAACCGCTTGTGATGTCACAGCAGCTCTTCTAGCTGAAAAGCAATTGTGATGCCACAGCAGATCATCTAACTAAAAACCACATGTGATGTCACAGCAGCTTATCTACCTGAAAACCAATTGCGATGTCACAGCAGCTCACCTACCTGAAAACCACTTGTGATGTCACAGCAGCTCATCTACCTGAAGACCACTTGTGATGGCATAGCAGCTCACCTACCTGAAAACCACTTATGATGTCACAGCAGCCCATCAAACTGAAAACCAGTTGTGATGTCACAGCAGCTCATCTACCTGAAAACCAGATGTGATGTCACAGCAGCTCATATAACTGAAAACCAGTTGTGATCTCACAGCAGCTCACCCACCTGAAAACCACTTGTGATGTCACAGCAGCTCATCTACCCGAAAACCACTTTTGATGTCACAGCTGCTCAACTGCATGAAAACCACTTGTGATGTCACAGCTGCTCATCTACCTGAAAACCACTTGTGATGCCGCATCACAGCGGCTTAACTAACTGAAATCCAATTGTGATGTCACAGTGGCTCATCTACCTGAAAACCACTTGTGATGTCACATCACAGCAGCTTAACTACCTGAAAACCACTTGTGATGTCACAGCGGCTGACCTACCTGAAAACCAGTTGTGATGTCATAGATGCTCATCTACCTGAAAACCAGATGTTATGTCATAGCTGCTCATCTACCTGAAAACCACTTGTGATGTCACAGCATCTCTTCTAGCTGAAAACCACTTGTGATGCCACAGCAGCTCATCTAACTGAAAACCACGTGTGATGTCACAGCAGGTCATCTAACTGAAAAACAGTTATGATGTCACAGCAGCTCACCTACCTGAAAACCACTTGTGATGTCACAGCTGCTGACCTACCTGAAAACCATTTGTGATGTCACAGCAGCTCACCTACCTGAAAACCACTTGTAATGTCACAGCAGCTCATCAAACTGAAAACCAGATGTTATGTCATAGCTGCTCATCTAACTGAAAACCACGTGTGATGTCACAGCTGCTCACCTACATGAAAACCACTTGTGATGTCACAGCAGCTCATCTACCTGAAAACCACTTGTAATGTCACAGCAGCTCATCAAACTCAAAACCAGTTGTGATGTCACAGCTGCTCACCTACCTGAAACCCAGTTGTGATGTCACAGCAGCTCTTCTACTTGAAAGCCGCTTGTGATGTAGCAGCAGCTCCTCTACCTGAAAACCGCTTGTGATGTCACAGCAGCTCTTCTAGCTGAAAAGCACTTGTGATGCCACAGCAGCTCATCTAACTAAAAACCACATGTGATGTCACAGCAGCTTATCTACCTGAAAACCAATTGCGATGTCACAGCAGCTCACCTACCTGAAAACCACTTGTGATGTCACAGCAGCTCATCTACCTGAAAACCACTTGTGATGGCACAGCAGCTCACCTACCTGAAAACCACTTGTGATGTCACAGCAGCCCATCAAACTGAAAACCAGTTGTGATGTCACAGCTACTCACCTACCTGAAAACCACTTGTGATGTCACAGCTGCTCAACTACTTGAAAATCACTTGTGATGTCACAGCTGCTCATCTACCTGAAAACCAGATGTGATGTCACAGCAGCTCATATAACTGAAAACCAGTTGTGATCTCACAGCCGCTCACCTACCTGAAAACCACTTGTGATGTCACAGCAGCTCATCTACCCGAAAACCACTTTTGATGTCACAGCTGCTCAACTGCATGAAAACCACTTGTGATGTCACAGCTGCTCATCTACCTGAAAACCAGTTGTGATATCACAGCTACTCACCTACCTGAAAACCACTTGTGATGTCACAGCAGCTCTTCTAGCTGCAAACCACTTGTGACGCCACAGCAGCTCACCTAACTGAAAACCACTTGTGATGTCACAGCTGCTCACCTCCCTGAAAACCATTTGTGATGTCACAGCTGCTCACCTACCTGAAAACCACTTGTGATGTCACATCACAGCGCTTAACTAACTGAAAACCACTTGTGATGCCACAGCAGCTCATCTAACTGAAAACCACGTGTGATGTCACAGCAGGTCATCTAACTGAAAAACAGTTATGATGTCACAGCAGCTCACCTACCTGAAAACCACTTGTGATGTCACAGCAGCTCATCTACCTGAAAACCACTTGATGTCACAGCAGCTCATCTGCCTGAAACCCAGTTGTGATGTCACAGCAGCTCATCTACCTGAAAACCATTTGTGATGTCACAGCATCTCTTCTAGCTGAAAACCACTTGTGATGCCACAGCAGCTCATCTAACTGAAAACCACGTGTGATGTCACAGCAGCTCACCTACCTGAAAACCACTTGAGATGTCGCAGCTGCTCAACTACTTGAAAACCACTTGTGATGTCACAGCAGCTCATCTACCTGAAAACCACTTGTGATGTCACAGCAGCTCACCTACCTGAAAACCACTTGTGATGTCACAGAAGCTCATCAAACTGAAAACCAGTTGTGATGTCATAGCTGCTCATCTACCTGAAAACCAAATGTGATGTCACAGCAGCTAATCTAACTGAAAACCACTTGTGATGTCACAGCTGCTCACCTACATGAAAACCACTTGTGATATCACAGAAGGTCATCTACCTGAAAACCACTTGTAATGTCACAGCAGCTCATCAAACTCAAAACCAGTTGTGATGTCACAGCTGCTCACCTACCTGAAAACCATTTGTGATGTCACAGCAACTCATGTAACTGAAAACCACTTGTGATTTCACAGCAGCTCTTCTACTTCAAAGCCACATGTGATGTAACAGCATCTCTTCTAGCTGAAAAGCACTTGTGATGTCACAGCAGCTCATCTAACTAAAAACCACGTGTGATGTCACAGCAGCTTATCTTCCTGAAAACCAGTTGTGATGTCACAGTAGCTCACCTACCTAAAACCACTTGTGATGTCACAGCAGCTCATCTACATGAAAACCACTTGTGATGTCACAGCAGCTCACCTACCTGAAAACCACTTGTGATGTCACAGCAGCTCATCAAACTGAAAAGCAGTTGTGATGTCACAGCTACTCACCTACCTGAAAACCACTTGTGATGTCACAGCTGCTCACCTACCTGAAATCCACTTGCTATGTCACAGCTGCTCAACTACTTGAAAATCACTTGTGATGTCACAGCTGCTCATCTACCTGAAAACCAGATGTGATGTCACAGCAGCTCATCTAACTGAAAACCAATTGTGATCTCACAGCAGCTCACTTACCTGAAAACCACTTGTGATGTCACAGCAGCTCATCTACCTGAAAACCACTTGTGATGTCACAGCTGCTCACCTGCATGAAAGCCACTTATGATGTCACAGCACCTCATCTACCTGAAAACCACTTGTGATGTCTCAGCAGCTCTCCTAGCTGAAAACCACTTGTGATGTCACAGCAGCTCTTCTAGCTGAAAACCACTTGTGATGTCACAGCAGCTCACCTAACTGAAAACCACTTGTGATGTCACAGCAGCTCATCAAACTCAAAACCAGTTGTGATGTCACAGCTGCTCACCTACCTGAAAACCACTTGTGATGTCACAGCAGTTCATCTACCTGAAAACCATTTGTGATGTCACAGCAGCTCATGTAACTGAAAACCACTTGTGATTTCACAGCAGCTCTTCTACTTCAAAGCCACATGTGATGTAACAGCATCTCTTCTAGCTGAAAAGCACTTGTGATGTCACAGCAGCTTATCTTCCTGAAAACCAGTTGTGATGTCACAGCAGCTCACCTACCTAAAACCACTTGTGATGTCACAGCAGCTCACCTACCTGAAAACCACTTGTGATGTCACAGCAGCTCATCAAACTGAAAAGCAGTTGTGATGTCACAGCTACTCACCTACCTGAAAACCACTTGTGATGTCACAGCTGCTCACCTACTTGAAAACCACTTGCTATGTCACAGCTGCTCAACTACTTGAAAATCACTTGTGATGTCACAGCTGCTCATCTACCTGAAAACCAGATGTGATGTCACAGCAGCTCATCTACCTGAATACCACTTGTGATGTCTCAGCAGCTCTCCTAGCTGAAAACCACTTGTGATGTCACAGCAGCTCTTCTAGCTGAAAACCACTTGTGATGTCACAGCAGCTCACCTAACTGAAAACCACTTGTGATGTCACAGCTGCTCACCTACCTGAAAACCATTTGTGATGTCACAGCTGCTCACCTACCTGAAAACCACTTGTGATGTCACATCACAGCTGCTCAACTAACTGAAATCCAATTGTGATGTCACAGCAGCTAATCTAACTGAAAACCACTTGTGATGTCACAGCTGCTCACCTACCTGAAAACCACTTGTGATGTCAAAGCAGTTCATCTACCTGAAAACCATTTGTGATGTCACAGCAGCTCATGTAAATGAAAACCACTTGTGATGTCACAGCAGCTCATCTACCTGAAAACCACTTGTGATGTCACAGCAGCTCTTCTACCTGAAAATCATTTGTGATGTCACAGCATCTCTTCTAGCTGAAAACTACTTGTGATGCCACAGCAGCTCATCTAACTGAAAACCACGTGTGATGTCACAGCAGGTCATCTAACTGAAAACCAGTTGTGATGTCACAGCAGCTCACCTACCTGAAAACCACTTATGATGTCACAGCTGCTGACCTACCTGAAAATCACTTGTGATTTCACAGCAGCTCATCTACCTGAAAACCACTTGTGATGTCACATCAGCTCACCTACCTGAAAACCACTTGTGATGTCACAGCAGCTCATCAAACTGAAAACCAGATGTGATGTCACAGCAGCTAATCTAACTGAAAACCACTTGTGATGTCACATCTGCTCACCTATATGAAAACCACTTGTGATGTCACAACAGCTCATCTACCTGAAAACCACTTGTGATGTCACAGCAGCTCATCTGCCTGAAACCCAGTTGTGATGTCACAGCAGCTCTTCTACCTGAAAACCATTTGTGATGTCACAGCATCTCTTCTAGCTGAAAACCACTTGTGATGCCACAGCAGCTCATCTAACTGAAAACCACGTGTGATGTCACAGCAGGTCATCTAACTGAAAACCAGTTGTGATGTCACAGCAGCTCACCTACCTGAAAACCATTTGTGATGTCACAGCAGCTCACCTACCTGAAAACCATTTGTGATGTCACAGCTGCTGACCTACCTGAAAACCATTTATGATGTCACAGCAGCTCATCAACCTGAAAACCACTTGTGATGTAGCAGCTGCTCACCTACATGAAAACCACTTGTGATGTCACAGCAGCTCATCAAACTCAAAACCAGTTGTGATGTCACAGCTGCTCACCTACCTAAAAACCACTTGTGATGTCACAGCAGCTCACCTACCTGAAAACCAGTTGTGATGTCACAGCAGCTCACCTACCTGAAAACCACTTGTGATGTCACAGCAGCTCACCTACCTGAAAACCACTTGTGATGTCACAGCAGCTCACCTAACTGAAAACCACTTGTGATGTCACAGCAGTCCATCTACCTGAAAACCATTTGTAATGTCACAGCAGCTCATCTACCTGAAAACCAGATGTTATGTCATAGCTGCTCATCTACCTGAAAACCACTTGTAATGTCACAGCAGCTCATCAAACTCAAATCCAGTTGTGATGTCACAGCTGCTCACCTACCTGAAAACCACTTGTGATGTCACAGCAGTCCATCTACCTGAAAACCATTTGTAATGTCACAGCAGCTCATGTAACTGAAAACCACTTGTGATGTCACAGCAGCTCTTCTACTTGAAAGCCACTTGTGATGTAACAGCAGCTCATCTACCTGAAAACCACTTGTGATGTCACAGCATCTCTTCTAGCTGAAAAGCACTTGTGATGTCACAGCAGCTTATCTAATTGAAAACCAGTTGAGATGTCACAGCAGCTCACCTACCTGAAAACCACTTGTGATGTCACAGCAGCTCACCTACCTGAAAACCACTTGTGATGTCACAGCAGCTCACCTAACTGAAAACCACTTGTGATGTCACAGCAGTCCATCTACCTGAAAACCATTTGTAATGTCACAGCAGCTCATCTACCTGAAAACCAGATGTTATGTCATAGCTGCTCATCTACCTGAAAACCACTTGTAATGTCACAGCAGCTCATCAAACTCAAATCCAGTTGTGATGTCACAGCTGCTCACCTACCTGAAAACCACTTGTGATGTCACAGCAGTCCATCTACCTGAAAACCATTTGTAATGTCACAGCAGCTCATGTAACTGAAAACCACTTGTGATGTCACAGCAGCTCTTCTACTTGAAAGCCACTTGTGATGTAACAGCAGCTCATCTACCTGAAAACCACTTGTGATGTCACAGCATCTCTTCTAGCTGAAAAGCACTTGTGATGTCACAGCAGCTTATCTAATTGAAAACCAGTTGAGATGTCACAGCAGCTCACCTACCTGAATACCTCTTGTGATGTCACAGCAGCTTTCCTGACTTGTGAAATCTGTTTTCCTGATGGAAATACACATCTGATGTCACAACTGCTGACCTTACAACAGTCGCTGTAAAGCCCCCGTCACACTAAGCGAGGTCGCTAGCGAGATCGCTGCTGAGTCACAAGTTTTGTGACGCAACAGCGACCTCAGTAGCGATCTCGCTATGTGTGACACGTACCAGCGACCAGGCCCCTGCTGTGAGATCGCTGGTCGTGTCGGAATGGCCTGGACCTTTTTTTGATCGTTGAGGTCCCGCTGACATCGCTGAATCGGTGTGTGTGACACGGATTCAGCGATGTCTTCACTGGTAAGCAGGGTAAACATCGGGTTACTAAGCGCAGGGCCGCGCTTAGTAACCCGATGTTTACCCTGGTTACCATCGTAAATGTAAAAAAAAAAACACTACATACTCACATTCCGGTGTCCGTCAGGTCCCTTGCCGTCTGCTTCCCGCACTGACTGACTGCCGACCGTAAAGTGAAAGCAGATCACAGCGGTGACGTCACCGCTCTGCTGTTAGGGCCGGCGCTCAGGCAGTTCCGGTTAGCGGACGCCGGGGGACGCGAAGGTGAGTATGTACTGTTTGTTTTTTTACATTTTACACTGGTAACCAGGGTAAACATCGGGTTACTAAGCGCGGCCCTGCGCTTAGCAACCCGATGTTTACCCTGGTTACCCGGGTACCTCGGCATCGTTGGTCGCTGGAGAGCTGTCTGTGTGACAGCTCCCCAGCGACCACACAGCGACTAAACAGCGACGCTGTAGCGATCGGCATCGTTGTCTGTATCGCTGCAGCGTCGCTAAGTGTGACGGGGCCTTAAATCACAGGTCACCATCCAACACCATAGAAAATTAGTAGATGCAGTGTGACACTGTTATCTAATTGTCACACGAGATATGTCGCTCTGTAGCCCTAGCATAAAGTGGTAGCCAATAGACTTTAGGTCAGGAGAGGTTCTGCTATTCATGCTTGAAAAAGACCACTTGCTGGTCGAAACGTTGCTTTTTATGGCTTGAATAAACACCAACTTTTGATATCTATTCACCTGGTTGGAGCGCTGTTCATCGTTTCTTGATTGCTGGAGTTTATCCAGGAAGGTTCCCTGGACTTGGAACGGGCGCCCCTTGAGTGAGTGCTGTCAGCCCCTCTTTTATATTAGGTTCTGCTATTCGTCTGCAGATATTTGTGCAGTGAGCAATTATAATCTGACAGTAGATGATCATAATAATCTTCACAGTGACTGTGCAAAAAATATGAAACACAAACTGTATTTAAAGTGCACAAATATTGTCCTGGGCTCCAAGAGATAAGGCACAGATAGTCAGTGTTACTGCAGAAAGTGCCGATCCTCAGTTACACTTCCATTCAAGTTTCATGTAATCTCAAAGTAAATGCCACGTGTACTTATTGTGCTGCAGCCAGATGAAAAGTGCTGATCTCACCTCCTCTGGGAATGTGTGTATCATACACGTGTAGATCTGCTCTCTGCCTCAGAAGGAGACAATAAGGCCATGTTCACACTTTGCGGGTTTTACCGCGGCGATTTTGATGCTGCGGGTCCGCAGCAGTTTCCATAGCGTTTACATTTACATGTAAACCCTATGGAAACCGCAATCCGCTGTGCACATGCTGCAGGAAAAAAAACGCGCAGAAACGCAGCGGTTTACATTCTACAGCATGTCACTTCTTTGTGCAGAATCGCTGCGATTCTGCACACATAGGAATGCATTGATCCGCTAACTTCCCGCATGGGGCTGTGCCCACGATGCGGGAAGTAAGCGGATCATGTGCAGATGGTACCCGGGGTGGAGGAGAGGAGACTCTCCTCCAGGCCCTGGGAACCATATTTGTGTAAAAAAAAAAAAGAATTAAAATAAAAAATAATGATATACTCACCTCTCAGCGCTGCACGCGGCCGTCCGGTCGCAGGGTTGCTGTGCGAGCAGGACCTGCGGTGACGTCGCGGTCACATGACCGTAACGTCGCGGTCACATGACCGTAACGTCGCGGTCACATGACCGTAACGTCGCGGTCACATGACCGTGACGTCACGAAGGTCCTTCTCGGCACAGCATCTTTGGAACCGGACCGGCGCGTGCAGCACCGAGGAGATCCGGACATCAGAGGGTGAGTATAACCATTTTTTATTATTTTTTAAATTACTATTGATGCTGCATATTGCTGCATATGCAGCATCAATAGTATAGGAGTAATCCCGCAGCGGAAACCGCGGAACAAACCGCGATAAATCTGCAGGGATAACCGCAGCGGTTTTGCCCTGCAGATTTATCAAATCCGCTGCGGGAGAACCCGCAGAGGACCCTGCAAAGTGTGCACATAGCCTAACAGGATTTATTTTGTTGTGGACAATAAACCCAATTACATCTGACTGTCATGGACTAATCAAAGACCAAGCGATCCCGTCACATGCAGCTTGCTTAGCTAGTCACTGCCGCGTGTGTGCAGAACTACTTTCCTGAGATTTGTGGTCAGTTCACATGAGGTCAAAGTATCACACTATACTCTTTAGGTAAAAGTGACTAAGGGCTCATGCCGTGCATGGCCATATTACAGATCTATACTATGCTGTCCATAGAATTAGTTCTGTACCTCAGTCTACGGGCGCGCTCACACCATATTAATCAGACGAGTGCTGTTTTTTTCATCTGATAGCTCTCGGACCAATGATATGTAATGGGGCAGTGCTGATCATTGATTTTTTTCTCATACTAATTTGGCATGAGAAATAAATCGCAACATGATGTGATTTGAGGTGTAACTTGGACAAGGCTCGCCCATTCAAGACTATAGGTGTGTGGAAACCATCAGACTGCACTTGGATGTCAAATTGAAATGTTGTTCTCCATCTTCTCCTTGCAGTCTTCTACGATTCATCCAAAAGAATTGGATCACACTATGCTGACACTAAGATCAAACTCTGAACACATTTGAGCATTATTAGCATAATTGGATTTGGCCCGATTCTATTGGATGTAAGAATATATGCCAGTGTGACCCCAGCATACCAATTTTGTTATTTTCACAAGGGTAATAGGAGAAATTGCACCATATAATTTGTAGTGCAATTTCTCCTGCATACGCCGATATCCCATATGTGGGGGAATACTACTTTTGAGGCAAAGTGCAAAGCTCAGAAAGGAAGATTTTGGTTGAATGGTTTGAGGCTGCCATGTCACATTAGCAGAGCCCATGAGGTGCCAGAACAGCAGAAACCCCAATGAATTAATCTAGGGGTGCAGTGATCATATTGACCCCACATGTTCATCACAGAATTTTATACCATTGAGGGGTGAAGAAAGAATAAATTACATTTTTGCAACTAAAATGTGTTTGCCTCAAGTTTTTAATTTTGCTAAGGGCTAATAGGATTTTTTTTTTTTTTTTTTACAACAAACTGAGGTCCATTTTTCCTGAGTGCGCCAATACTTACATGTAATCGGGAAATATTTTTCAGGCACAGTGCAAAGCTCAGAAGGGAAGGAGCGCCATACTATAGGGCAGATTTTACTGTTATGGTTTGCGGGTGCCATGACCCAGTGGGAGAGCCCCTGAGGTGCCAGAACAGCAGAACTTCCACATAAGTGACCCTATTTTACAAACTACACCTCTAAATGAATTCATCTAGGGGTGCAGTGATCATATTGACACCATGGGTGTGTCACAGAATTTTATACCATTGGACAGTGAAGAATAACTACATTTTTACCACCTAAATTTAGTTTTAGCCCCAGATATTACATTTTCACACAAGAAGTGGGTTAAAATGGCACCAAAATTTGTCCCACAATTTCTACTGAACGTGGCAATACCCCATATGTGGCTGTGCAGTACTTCTTAGCCACACGGAGAGACTCGGGAGGAAAGGAGCGCTTTTTGCCTCCTGGAGCGCAGATTTTCTTAGAATAGTTTGTGGACTCCATATACAGCTCTAGCAAAAATTAAGAGACCACTACAAAATTTCCAGTTTGTCTGATT
Organism: Ranitomeya variabilis; assembly: GCF_051348905.1. Classification (NCBI taxonomy): domain Eukaryota; kingdom Metazoa; phylum Chordata; class Amphibia; order Anura; family Dendrobatidae; genus Ranitomeya; species Ranitomeya variabilis. The sequence goes on from NC_135233.1 coordinate 127,068,825, forward strand.
TTTCTTTTTATATGTATATTTTTGAGTAAAATGTAAATTGTTCTTTTATTCTATAAACTACTGACAACATGTCTCCGAAGTTCCAAACAATACATTTTGTATTTATTTTCTGAAAATGAGAAATGGTAAAAATAACAAAAAATGCATTGCTTGCAGACCTCAAATAATGCAAAAAAAGTTAATAATCATTTAGAAACAACAAAGCTAATGTTTTAACTCTCGAAGAGTTCAGAAATCAAAATTTTGTGGAATAACCATGATTTTTATTCACAGCTTTCATGTGTCTTGGCATGCTTTCCACCAGTCTTTCACAATGCTTTTGGGTGACTTTATGCCACTTCTGGTACAAAAATGTAAGCAGTTCTTCTTTGATTGATGGCTTGTGACCATTCCAGAGGTTTTCAATGGGGTTCAGGTCTGGAGATTGGGCTGGCCATGACAGGGATTTGATGTGGTGATCCTTCATCCACACCTTGATTGACCTAGCCGTGTGGCATGGCGCATTGTCCTGCTGGAAAAACCAGTCCTCAGAGTTGGGGAACATTGCCTGAACAGAAGGAATCAACTGTTTTTCCAGGATAACCTTGTATGTGGCTTGATTCATACGTCCTTCGCGAAAAACAACCTGCCCAATTCCAGCCTTCCAGATCATCACCGATCCTCCACCAAATTTCACAGTGGGTTCAAGTCACCGTGGCTTGTATGACTCTCCAGGTCTCTGTCTAACCAATAGATGACCAGGTGTTGGGCAAAGCTGAAAATTAGACTCATCAAAGATTACCTTACTCCAGTCCTCTTTGGTCCAATCCTTATGGTCTTTGGCAAACGTCAGCCTGGCTCTCCTTTGCTTCTCATTGATGAAAGGCTTTTTCTAGCTTTATATGACTTGAGTCCTGCCTCTAGGAGCCTGTTACGAACTGTTCTTGCCGTGCACTTTACCCCAGCTGCCATTTGCCATTCTTTTTGTAGGTCATTTGAAGTCATCCTGCGGGTGCTGAGTGACTTTCGAATAAGATGATGGTCATCCCAGTCAGTGGAGATTCGTTTTCGCCCTCTATCGGCCTGTAGCTTTGTTGTCCCCAATGTCTGCTGCTTGACCTTGTTGTAATGGACTGCCATCTTAGAAATTTTAAGGATGGAGGCAACATGATGTTCACTATGTCCCTTTGTTAGTAAAGCCAGAATTGAGCCCTTCTTTGTGACATCATTCCTTCCTGTCACGCCACAGACTACTGCGGTGGTTGAGTTGGAGCCACGAAGGTTAGAGATGGTGAGTATACATTTTATTATTTTTTAACTAAGCAGGTAGACACTAAGATTTTAATGCAAAGGAATGCAACAGCCAAGTTCTCTTCTACAGTATGTTGTTGTTGTCCAAGTGCAGACAGAGCAATGTTAAATAATTAAGGCTACTTTCACACATTAGGTTTTTGCCGTCAGGCACAATCCGGCGAGTTTTGAAAAAAAAACGGATCCGTTTTTTTTCCGCCGGATCTGTTTTTTTCTCATAGTATTAGCGCTTGATTGTGCCTGATGGCCTCACGTTTCATCCGTCCAAAATTTATTTTCCGGCGGACGGAGAAAACGTCCATATGAACGTTAGTTTTTCACAATTTTGCATGCCAGAGCCAGGAGTGGAACTTACAGAGAAAAACTATAACTGACAGATTGACACCTGTTCGATGTTTTGGAGACACTCCTGGTTTTGATATACAAATACTGATAAAATACTGATAAAAAATACTAACGTATGAATGATTCATTAGCCTACAAATGGACAGTCACAGAGTAGTGAGTCAGAGCTCCCTGTTCTACCAAAGGTCAGCTAATACTGATCAGAATACCCAGAGAGGCCTCATGGTGTCAGTACCTCCCCTGCTACATTTCTGTGAAAAGGGTTTTGGGCCTGTACATTTTCCAGGCTGTCAATCCTTAGCTATTCAGGAGCACTATGTTTTCTTATTTGTTTTTAAACGTCATGTCTATGTGCGCTACAAAGAATACTTTTGTATAGTATTGAAGTGCTTATAAAATGTGCTTATTATCTATCTAATATTTGGGGCATTTATTGCACATTCACTTTCTTCATGTGAGGCCTCATTCACACGTCAGTATTTGGACAGTATTTTGCATCAGTGTTTGTATGAAGATTGACCCCTGTTCTTAGTTTTGGAGACACTCTTGGTTTTTCACATACATATATTGATGACATACTGATCAAAAATACTGAGGTGTGAATGAGGCCTTACAGTGTGTTTAAACCTACAAACACTGAAGTACATACCGCAATAATACATACAATCTAAAAATCTTTATTTATCAAAGCAATCAAAAATTTAAAACCAGCACAAGTTAAAATAAAGGACAATGAGTGGGAAGTGAGAAATCTGCCTGAATATACAAAAACCTGGCAATCAAACAGAAGCAATGCAAAGCATATTGTAACCTATCAAAACATTTAATAACCAATCATAGATATAATGACATCTTATTTCTGTTCAAAATAAGCCTAATACTGCTTACATGAGACTTGGTTCCTATGGAAAGTACAATATCTAAATCTCAGATTGGGAGACAGGATCACTCAATACAGCAAGAAATATCAACAGGCAAGGCAAGGTGAAACCATTTATCAGGTAGTCAAATACCAGCCGAGACCATCATAGAACGTGTTTCTTCCTCAGGGGTCACAGTACCACTTTGCATCTATAGAAACAAGGAAGACAGAGAGAGGAGCCATTTACCAGGAAGACAAATACTGAGACCACTCTGGGCTGGTCTTGGCTTGGCATTTGGCTTTCTGGTATATGGTTTCTCTCTGCCTTGCCTGTCTATATATGTTCTTGTATTGAGTGGTCCTGTCACCCCCAGAAGAACATGGAAACATTGGGGGATCTCAACTAGTATTAGTCTTTCTGGAAAATGTTTTTTTTTTTCATGCCTGTTTTTTTATGTGCACTACACCACAGTACAGCCTATGTTTTATTTCCACTTTAGTCAGATCTTCCCTGTCTTGGTAAGTTTTGCCTCAGTTTTGATTAATTTCCAAAAGTCATGAACAGACAAAAGTGTTCATCTGCAAAAGTGTCCTCAGATACCATGGATACTTGCCAAAAGTTTACTGTTTTTAGAAACTGTCCATGAATTTACAGACTGTTGACAAGCTTGCTTGGTCTGCACTTTAGTCAGTTAGGCACAGTGGCATAATTTCTGGGAAAATCATTGAGTCAAATTTTACAGGTCCTATGTTATACCTGTGCAGAAGGACTGCAGTCTTCTTTATTGCTCCCATAGTGACATATTTTATACTCCCACAGTCAAATATTCTGCTTCAAATGAACCGTTGATAATAGTGTTAAATCTATAGCAAATCTCCATCAAAATTCCACCATCACCTTATCCACAAAAATGTTGGTCTGTTCAGTAAGCAGAGAATCCATGGGCTGGGATTGGTAATAATATTGACATCCAGCATCATCTAAGAAGTTTTTCAGTTTTATTAAGATAAAGTTTTTTTTATAATTGTATGCAAACATGTTCACAATTCTTCACTATTTCTAAGACCTCTGCATGCTATCAATTAATAGAAACACCATTGTTTCCTTTCAGAGGCTGAAAACTTTTCCTGATCATGTCCAGTTTAGGCCAAATTTGGTGTGTATATCTGCCATCTATGATGGGTAATTCTTCCTGACCCTTTACCTTACTCAGATGTCCAATATTGTTTTTAAATTATAGTCATGGATCAATTTCACACTTGTCAACGGGTCCATGAAAAACCTGGACCGCACACAGATGCCATCCCAACTGCATCCTAGTTCTGTCGATTTTACAGCATTGTTTGATAGAAGCTTGGCAAAACTCCATCAGTTTTTTGTTGCACACGAGAAACACTGATGAAGCAAAGACATATGGACCAAACGCTAAAGAAAATATAAAAAAAACAACCCAAACCCTGATGAAAATAGGTACAAAGGTGACGCCTTAGGAGCCATGCATCTATATGCAAAACAGTTACTTATAGGCAGGGCTAGAATACAGCCGGTTCTCCCAGCCTAAAATTATGTTGAAATCACCGGGAAGAAAACATGCCCCTATGAGGTTCTTTTGAAGAATGTGAAGAACCCGCACCTCGCCTCCCTGCCTTACATCACTATTACGTCTCCCCACTTGCACCAACGTGATGTTCCGCACTCCCTGGGGACATATAAGGTCAGCTTGGCACAGTTTGGTACAGACATCTCTTGTCCATATGGGCTGTTGTGAATTCTGCTCTTGGGTTCCCTCCGGTGGTTGTTGGTAGTAATGCAGTTGTCCCTGGGTTGCAATCCTGGGCAGGTGTCCCTGCTGATTGCAGCTCTGACTGGGATATTTAGGTGTGCAGGATTCATTAGCCCTTGCCAGTTGTCCATTGTTCTTGGAGGTTTTGCATCTCTGTCTGGTTCCTCCTGCCCTGCTGCCAAATCAGCAAAGATAAGTGTCTAGTTTTGTTTGTATAGCACACATGCTGTGTGCTTTACAATTCAGTACTATTCAATGTTTTTTCTTGTCCAGCTTAGACTGTGTTTGGATATTTCAGTCAAGTTGGATTCTCAGGAGATGCAGATATACATTCCATGTCTTTAGTTAGATGGTGGAATTTTTGTATTATCTGCTGTGGATATTTTTAGGGTTTTAATACTGACCGCTTAGTATTCCGTCCTATCCTTTCCTATTTAGCTAGTGTCGCCTCTTTTACTAAATCCTGATTTCTGCCTGCGTGTGTCTTTCCTCTAATACTCACAGTCAATATTTGTGGGGGGCTGCCTATCCTTTGGGGTTCTGCTCTGAGGCAAGATAGAATTCCCATTTCCATCTATAGGGGTATTTAGTCCTCCGGCTGTGTCTAGGATGTGTTAGGTACACCCCATGGCTACTTCTAGTTGTGGTGACAGTTTAGGGTTTGCGGTCAGTACAGGTTCCACCTACTCCTGAGAAAGTCTCATGCGGCTCCAAGGTCACCGGATCATAACAGTACAACTGGCCAACAATGAGTTAAATGCATCTCAGAAGAAGGGAAGAAAGAGCCATTTTTTTTTCTGTAGCCTGCTTTGTCTTTTCTTCCCTCTTTTTCTCTGGGTGGCTGAGGAGTCTTGTGCTAGCATGGATGTTCAGGGATTAGCTTCTCGTGTAGACCAGTGTTACACCCTGCCATACTTACCGATCCGGCCGGCGCGCTCCCGACGCTCCTCCTCGCTCCTCCGCTCCTGCTTTCCTCGGTGCTCGTCCCTTTGCCGGTCCGCGCATGCGCAGACAGGCTCCTCGCACCGCACGGGTCTCTGGGAGTTCGTGACCCAATGGCTCCGCCCCCAATATGGCGGCGCCCATCGGGTATTTCACTCCAGCACCTGCCCGGGTTAGACGCCTTTGCGTCTATCGTGTTTGCCGGTTCCTTGCCGGTACCCCCTTGGTCTCTTAGGCTCCCTGCGTTTATTCTGTGCCCTGCTCTGCCTCATTGTCTCCTTCCTCCGTACCTGTCCCGTGTTCCAGCCTCCGTACCAGTCCTGTGTTCCAGCCTCCGTACCAGTCCTGTGTTCCAGTCCTGTGTTCCAGCCTCCGTACCAGTCCTGTGTTCCAGCCTCCGTACCAGTCCTGTGTTCCAGTCTCCGTACCAGTCCTGTGTTCCAGCCTCCGTACCAGTCCTGTGTTCCAGCCTCCGTACCAGTCCTGTGTTCCAGCCTCCGTACCAGTCCTGTGTTCCAGTCTCCGTACCAGTCCTGTGTTCCAGTCTCCGTACCAGTCCTGTGTTCCAGTCTCCGTACCAGTCCTGTGTTCCAGCCTCCGTACCAGTCCTGTGTTCCAGCCTCCGTACCAGTCCTGTGTTCCAGCCTCCGTACCAGTCCTGTGTTCCAGCCTCCGTACCAGTCCTGTGTTCCAGCCTCCGTACCAGTCCTGTGTTCCAGTCTCCGTACCAGTCCTGTGTTCCAGTCTCCGTACCAGTCCTGTGTTCCAGTCTCCGTACCAGTCCTGTGTTCCAGTCTCCGTACCAGTCCAGTGTTCCAGTCTCCGTACCAGTCCAGTGTTCCAGCCTCCGTACCTGCCCGGTGCTCCAGTCATCTTCCCAGCCTAGTGTTCCTGCCTTCCTAGCCGGTCCTGTGTTTCCATCGCTCCCAATTTTCCGTGAATCCTCTTCATACTGGTTAGTACCTAACGTCCTAGGCTAGTCTCTTATCTTTGCGCCTGGGTGGCACCACTTCTCCTGTATTCTCTGTCCCACCTCTGGCTCCCATACTAGTCGCCCCTTTGGTTCCGGCAGTCGCGGCCTCACCCCCCTTGGGCTTGTCCCAAACACTCCCTGTATAGGGGGTGGTTCCATCTGGTCCGCTCGCCCTCGGGGGCTCTGTAGCCGTGACCCAGAGGGTCCACTTCTTGAGTCGTGACAGTACGCAAAGGCCATGGATCCCGCCGGAGCCGCAGCCGCTCAGAAGGAGTTAGTTTTCTTGCGGGAAAACCAGTCTCGTATGATGTCCTTCATGAAGTCTATGGACTCCCGTCTCTCGGCCCTCCAGTCCTCCGATCCGGGAAATGCCTCTCAGCTGGCCAGCTTGCAACAAGAACTGGCGCAGCAGCGCGACGCTCAGTCCCATATTTTGGGGTATATGGCTTCTGTAGATAGTCGTCTACTTTCTCTCCAGGCTGCCGCGTCTGTTCCCGCACCAGCTCTTGCACCTCATCCCACTCCTCGTTTGGCTAAGCCCCCTCGTTTTAATGGTGATCCCAAACAATGTCGGGGATTTCTCAATCAGTGCCGTCTTCACTTTGAGCTCCTTCCCTTGCAGTATCCCACGGATCGGGCCAAGGTGGCGTTTATTGTTTCGCATTTGGAGGGGGAAGCCTTAGCATGGGTTAATCCACTTTGGGAGCGGGATGACCCTGTGGTCCTCCAGCTTACACCATTCTTAGAGACCTTTCGTCGAGTGTTCGATGAGCCAGGTCGTTTGGCTTCCACCACCGAAGCCTTGTTCAATCTACAGCAGGGGTCCCTAACCGTTGGGCAATATGCAATTCAGTTCCGAACTTTAGCTACCGATTTGGGTTGGAATAATGAGGCGTTAGTCGGGGCTTTCTGGCGGGGGCTTTCCAGTCGTATTAAGGATGAATTAGCTGGCCGAGATACTCCTACAATTTTGGAGGATTTAATTTCTTTAGCTACGCGAATTGATCTTCGCTTTCAGGAGAGAGCCCGGGAGAAAAAATTTCCGCGTTCTTCTATGACCTCTCGCAGGCCTCTCAGCCCTCGTCCTAGGGTCACCGCTTCAGTTTCTGCCCCTGAACCGATGCAGGTGGATCGTGTCAAACTCTCAGAACAACGTCGCAAGGAGAGGCGAGCCCAGGGTCTCTGTTTTTACTGTGGCAGTTCCTCACATCTCCTTCGTGCCTGTCCTGACCGTCCGGAAAACTCCTCCGCCTAGGTCAGGTAAGAGAGGCCTCCCTAGGTACAAATGAAACCTCTCAACCCCTCACTTTGCCTGTTTTATTGCACGTACATGACAAACGTTTCTCTCTTGAGGCTTATTTAGACTCTGGGGCTGCGGGAAATTTTATTAGGCTAGAGGAGGTAACTAAATTCTCAGTTCCCGTTAGACCGTTAGAGAACCCTCTTCTTCTTGCTTCAGTAGACGGGAGACCTCTGCAGGAGACTATTACTCAAGTCACGCATTTTGTGGAACTTCAGGTTGGGGCTCTTCATAGAGAGAAAATTTCGTTTTTAGTTTTGGCCAACATCTCTCACCCTGTTCTTCTCGGTCTCCCGTGGTTGCGTCTCCACGAACCTTTCCTGGATTGGCGTAGGGGCAATATTCTTCGTTGGGGAGATTCCTGTCGGTCTCGTTGTCTGCTGCCGGTGCGCCCTGTTGGTGTCCCTTGTTCCTCTCCCGTCCTCTCCGGGCTGCCCTCTGCCTATTCTTCTTTTTCTGATGTTTTTGACAAAAAGGAGGCGGAGTCTCTTCCGCCGCACCGACCTTACGACTGTCCCATTGACCTTGTTCCTGGTGCCCTGCCTCCTAGGGGAAGAATCTATCCGCTCTCGCCTGCAGAAACTCAAGCTATGTCGGACTATGTTCAAGAAAATCTTGCCAGAGGCTTTATTCGGAAATCGTCCTCTCCAGCAGGTGCGGGATTCTTTTTTGTGAAGAAGAAGGATGGTTCCCTTCGTCCGTGTATAGATTACAGAGGGTTAAACAACATCACTGTGAAGAACAAATACCCTTTACCGCTTATCTCTGAACTCTTCGACCGACTGAGAGGTGCACGGATTTTTACTAAGCTTGATCTTCGAGGAGCTTATAACTTGGTTCGTATCCGTGCGGGAGACGAGTGGAAGACCGCATTCAATACTCGGGACGGTCACTATGAGTATCTGGTAATGCTGTTTGGGCTTTGTAATGCTCCAGCGGTGTTCCAGGAGTTCGTCAATGACATCTTTCGTGACTGCCTCTACACCAGTGTAGTTGTCTACTTGGATGACATCCTCGTCTTCTCTCCTGATCTTTCCACTCATCGCCGAGACGTTCGCCGAGTCTTACTTCGCCTAAGGGAGAATCATCTCTTTGCAAAGTTCGAAAAATGTGTTTTTGAGCAGTCTTCTGTGCCTTTCCTGGGATATATTGCTTCTGAGGAGGGTCTAAGAATGGATCCTGAAAAGGTGTCTGCCGTTTTGAATTGGCCCCGTCCTTCGGGAACAAAAGCTATCCAGCAGTTCCTTGGCTTTGCCAATTACTACAGACAATTTATCCCTCAATTCTCCTCATTGTCTAAGCCAATCTCTGCTCTGGTCCGTAAAGGGGTTGATCCTAATCTCTGGCCTCCGGAGGCAGAGACAGCTTTCCAAACTCTGAAACAAGAATTTGCTTCTGCCTCGGTGCTTCATCGTCCCGATTCCAACAGGCCTTTTATCCTTGAAGTGGACGCATCATCTTTTGGAGCAGGAGCTGTGCTTTTACAGAGATCCAATTCTGGACGGTTGGTTTCCTGTGGCTTTTTCTCCAAAGCTTTTTCTCCCCCGGAACGCAATTATTCCATCGGTGACAAGGAATTGTTAGCCATCAAGTTGGCCCTGGAGGAGTGGCGGTATCTTCTTGAAGGGGCTGTTCATCCTTTTGTTATTTTCACTGACCACAAGAATCTAGCCTATGTTCAGTCAGCCCAAAGACTGAATCCTCGACAAGCTAGATGGTCCTTGTTCTTCGGACGCTTCGATTTCGAGCTACACTTCCGGCCTGGAGACAAGAACATCAGGGCTGACGCTCTGTCTCGGTCTTTTCTACCTTCGGATGTAGAGGAGAGACCCGCACACATTCTTGATCCAACTAAGATTGTCTCTTTGGCTCCCCTCGATGTAATCTCACCGCCTCCAGGAAACACCCTCGTTTCTAATTGTGACAAGTTGAAGGTCTTACGCTGGGGACACTCCTCCCAGTTCGCCGGACATGTCGGAGCTAAGAAGACCCTCTTCCTGATTTCTCGCCATTATTGGTGGCCTTCTCTTCGCCAGGATGTTTTAGATTTTGTTGCTTCTTGCTCCACGTGTGCTCGGAATAAGGTTCCTCGACAGCTGCCTTCTGGACCTCTACTTCCACTTCCTGTGCCATCGGTTCCATGGACTCATATCGCTATGGACTTTGTCACCGATTTACCGAGATCCTCTAATTGCACGGCAATTCTAGTGGTAGTAGACAGATTTTCCAAGATGGCCCACTTCATCTCTCTACCTGGACTCCCATCTGCTCCTGACCTTGCGAAGATTTTTTTACTTCAAGTTTTTCGGCTTCACGGATTCCCTCAGCTCATCGTCTCTGACCGAGGAGTCCAGTTTACCTCCCGTTTTTGGAGAGCGCTCTGTGGTCTTATGAAGGTATCGCTAGATTTTTCTTCTGCTTATCATCCCCAGTCCAACGGTCAAGTGGAACGTGTTAATCAAATCCTCATCTCTTATCTTCGGCATTTTACTAATGCTCACCATGATGACTGGGTATCTCTTCTTCCTTGGGCAGAATTCGCCTACAACAACCATACTAGCGAATCTTCATCTAAGTCACCTTTTTTTGTTGTTTTTGGGCAACATCCCGGCATTCCCCTCCCTGTTCTCCCCACCTCAGGCGTACCGGCGGCGGATTCCTTGTCCCAGGAGTTTTCCCAAATTTGGCTGGAGACTAAGGAGGCGCTAGTAAAAGCCAGTAGCAAAATGAAGAGGTTTGCCGACAAAAGGCGTTTGGATGCTCCTCCTTATCGACCTGGCGATAAGGTGTGGCTTTCCTCTCGCTATATCAGACTTAAAATTCCTTCTCAGAAGCTGGGCCCACGATACATCGGTCCCTTTGAGATTTCTAGCCGAGTTAATGATGTAGCATACAAATTGAAATTACCCACCTCCTTACGCATTCCTAATGTCTTTCATGTATCCCTCCTCAAACCCGCAATTTTCAACCATTTCCATTCTGTCCCATCTCGTTCTCTTCAACCAGTCTCCTCTGATGCGTTTTTTGAGGTTAAGAATATTCTCGCCAAAAAGACTGTCAAGGGCAAAACATTTTTTCTAATTGATTGGAAAGGGTTCGGACCCGAGGAAAGGTCTTGGGAGCCTCTTGAGAATATCAATGCTCCTTTAATTTTTAAAAAATTCCTTTCCAGCCCTAAAGAGAGGGGGGGTAAGAGAGGGGATACTGTTACACCCTGCCATACTTACCGATCCGGCCGGCGCGCTCCCGACGCTCCTCCTCGCTCCTCCGCTCCTGCTTTCCTCGGTGCTCGTCCCTTTGCCGGTCCGCGCATGCGCAGACAGGCTCCTCGCACCGCACGGGTCTCTGGGAGTTCGTGACCCAATGGCTCCGCCCCCAATATGGCGGCGCCCATCGGGTATTTCACTCCAGCACCTGCCCGGGTTAGACGCCTTTGCGTCTATCGTGTTTGCCGGTTCCTTGCCGGTACCCCCTTGGTCTCTTAGGCTCCCTGCGTTTATTCTGTGCCCTGCTCTGCCTCATTGTCTCCTTCCTCCGTACCTGTCCCGTGTTCCAGCCTCCGTACCAGTCCTGTGTTCCAGCCTCCGTACCAGTCCTGTGTTCCAGTCTCCGTACCAGTCCTGTGTTCCAGCCTCCGTACCAGTCCTGTGTTCCAGTCTCCGTACCAGTCCTGTGTTCCAGCCTCCGTACCAGTCCTGTGTTCCAGCCTCCGTACCAGTCCTGTGTTCCAGCCTCCGTACCAGTCCTGTGTTCCAGTCTCCGTACCAGTCCTGTGTTCCAGTCTCCGTACCAGTCCTGTGTTCCAGTCTCCGTACCAGTCCTGTGTTCCAGTCTCCGTACCAGTCATGTGTTCCAGTCTCCGTACCAGTCCTGTGTTCCAGCCTCCGTACCAGTCCTGTGTTCCAGCCTCCGTACCAGTCCTGTGTTCCAGCCTCCGTACCAGTCCTGTGTTCCAGCCTCCGTACCAGTCCTGTGTTCCAGTCTCCGTACCAGTCCTGTGTTCCAGTCTCCGTACCAGTCCTGTGTTCCAGTCTCCGTACCAGTCCAGTGTTCCAGTCTCCGTACCAGTCCAGTGTTCCAGCCTCCGTACCTGCCCGGTGCTCCAGTCATCTTCCCAGCCTAGTGTTCCTGCCTTCCTAGCCGGTCCTGTGTTTCCATCGCTCCCAATTTTCCGTGAATCCTCTTCATACTGGTTAGTACCTAACGTCCTAGGCTAGTCTCTTATCTTTGCGCCTGGGTGGCACCACTTCTCCTGTATTCTCTGTCCCACCTCTGGCTCCCATACTAGTCGCCCCTTTGGTTCCGGCAGTCGCGGCCTCACCCCCCTTGGGCTTGTCCCAAACACTCCCTGTATAGGGGGTGGTTCCATCTGGTCCGCTCGCCCTCGGGGGCTCTGTAGCCGTGACCCAGAGGTTCCACTTCTTGAGTCGTGACAACCAGCTTGCTGCTAGGGTACAGGGTATTTCTGATTATATTGTTCAGACTCCAGTTTTAGAGCCTAAGATTCCTACTCCTGATTTGTTTTTTGGGGACAGGTCCAAATTTTTGAGTTTTAAAAACAACTGTAAACTGTTTTTTTGCTCTCAGACCTCGATCCTCTGGTGATTCCATTCAGCAGGTTAAAATTGTCATCTCCCTGCTGCGTGGTGATCCTCAGGATTGGGCATTTTCCCAGGAATCTGGGAATCCGGCCTTGCTTAATGTAGAAGCCTTTTTTCAGGCTTTAGGATTATTATATGATGAACCAAATTCTGTGGATCAAGCGGAGAAGACCTTGTTGGTCCTGTCTCAGGGTCAAGAAGCGGCAGAATTGTATTGTCAGTAATTTAGAAAATGGTCTGTGTTGACTAAATGGAATGATGATGCTTTGGCGGCAATTTTCAGAAAGGGTCTTTCTGAATCCGTTAAAGATGTTATGGTGGGGTTTCCCACGCCTTTCGGTCTGAGTGATTCTATGTCTCTGGCCATTCAGATTGATCAGCGTTTGCGGGAGCGCAGAACTGTGCGCGCTGTGGCGTTGTCCTCAGAGCAGATGCCTGAGTCAATGCAGTGTGATAGGATTCTGTCTAGAATGGAACAACAGGGATTCAGACGTCAGAATAGGTTGTGTTTTTATTGTGGCGATGCTTCTCATGTTATTTCAGTCTGTCCTAGGCGTACTAAGAGGATCGCTAGTTCAATTACCATCAGTACTGTACAACCTAAATTTTTATTATCTGTGTCCTTGATCTGCTCATTATCATCATTTTCTGTCATGGCGTTTGTGGATTCAGGCGCCGCCTTGAACTTAATGGACTTTGAGTTTGCCAGGCGTTGTGGTTTTCCCTTGCAGTCTTTGCAGAACCCTATTCCTTTAAGGGGCATTGATGCTACACCTTTGGCTAAAAATAAGCCCCAGTTCTGGACACAGGTGACCATGTGCATGGCGCCAGCCCATCAGGAAGATTGTCGTTTTCTGGTGTTGCATAATTTACATGATGCTATTGTGCTGGGTTTTCCGTGGTTGCAGGCACATAATCCTGTGTTGGATTGGAAGTCTATGTCTGTGACTAGTTGGGGATGTCAGGGGGTTCATAATGATGTTCCTTTGATGTCAATCTCCTCTTCTTCCACTTCTGAAATTCCAGAGTTTTTGTCTGATTTTCAGGATGTATTCGATGAGCCCAAGTCCAGTTCCCTTCCACCGCATAGGGACTGTGATTGTGCGATTGACTTGATTCCAGGCTGTAAGTTTCCTAAGGGCCGACTTTTTAACCTGTCTGTGCCTGAACATACCGCCATGCGGAGTTATGTTAAGGAGTCTTTGGAGAAAGGACATATTCAGCCATCTTCTTCACCGTTGGGAGCAGGTTTTTTTTTTTGTTGCTAAGAAGGATGGCTCCTTGAGACCCTGTATTGATTATCGCCTCTTGAATAAGATCACGGTCAAGTTTCAATACCCTTTACCTCTGCTTTCCGATTTGTTTGCTAGGATTAAGGGGCTAGTTGGTTTACTAAGATTGACCTTCGGGGGGCATATAATCTTGTTCGTATTAAGCAGGGTGATGAATGGAAAACTGCGTTTAATACGCCCGAAGGCCATTTTGAATACCTTGTGATGCCATTCGGGCTCTCTAATGCTCCATCTGTTTTTCAGTCCTTCATGCACGATATCTTCCGGACTTATCTTGATAAATTCATGATTGTATATTTGGATGACATTTTAATTTTTTCCGATGATTGGGAGTCTCATGTGAAACAGGTCAGGATGGTATTTCAGATCCTTCGTGATAATGCTTTGTTTGTGAAGGGGTCTAAGTGTCTCTTTGGAGTGCAGAAGGTTTCTTTTTTGGGCTTTATTTTTTCTCCCTCATCTATAGAGATGGATCCGGTTAAGGTTCAGGCCATTCATGATTGGATTCAACCTACATCTGTGAAGAGCCTTCAGAAATTTTTGGGCTTTGCTAATTTTTATCGCCGTTTCATTGCTAACTTCTCCAGTGTGGTTAAACCCTTGACCGATTTGACAAAGAAAGGCGCTGATGTGACGAATTGGTCCTCTGCGGCTGTCTCTGCCTTTCAGGAGCTTAAACGCCGATTTACTTCTGCCCCGGTGTTGCGTCAACCAGATGTTTCTCTTCCGTTTCAGGTTGAGGTTGACGCTTCTGAGATTGAGGCAGGGGCCGTTTTGTCTCAGAGGGATCCTGTTGGTTCCTTGATGAAACCGTGTGCCTTCTTTTCCCGTACGTTTTCGCCTGCTGAACGCAATTATGATGTCGGCAATCGGGAGTTGTTGGCTATGAAGTGGGCGTTTGAGGAGTGGCGACATTGGCTCGAGGGAGCTAAGCACCGTATTGTGGTCTTGACGATCATAAAAATCTGATTTACCTCGAGTCTGCCAGGCGGCTGAATCCTAGACAGGCTCGATGGTCCTTGTTTTTTTCCCGTTTTGATTTCGTGGTCTCGTAGCTTCCGGGTTCTAAGAATATTAAGGCTGATGCCCTCTCTAGGAGTTTTTTGCCTGATTCTCCTGAGGTCCTTGAACCGGTCGGCATTCTGAAAGAAGGGGTGGTCCTTTCTGCCATTTCCCTTGATTTACGACGGGTTCTTCAGGAATTTCAGGCTGACAAATCTGACCGCTGTCCAGTGGGGAAACTGTTTGTTCCTGATAGATGGACTAGTAGAGTGATTTCTGAGGTTCATTGTTCTGTGTTGGCTGGCCATCCTGGTATTTTTGGTACCAGAGATTTGGTTGGTAGGTCCTTTTGGTGGCCTTCTTTGTCGCGTGATGTGCGTTCTTTTGTGCAGTCCTGTGGGACTTGTGCGCGGGCCAAGCCTTGTTGTTCCCGTGCTAGTGGGTTGCTTTTGCCTTTGCCGGTCCCTGAGAGGCCTTGGACGCATATTTCTATGGATTTTATTTCTGATCTTCCGGTTTCCCAGAAGATGTCTGTCATCTGGGTTGTTTGTGACCGGTTCTCTAAGATGGTCCATTTGGTGCCTTTGCCTAAATTGCCTTCCTCTTCTGATTTGGTTCCGTTGTTTTTTCAGCATGTGGTTCGTTTGCATGGTATTCCGGAGAATATTGTGTCCGACAGGGGGTCCCAGTTTGTTTCTCGGTTTTGGCGGGCCTTTTGTGCTAAGCTGGGCATTGATTTGTCTTTTTCTTCCGCATTTCATCCTCAGACAAATGGCCAGACCAAGCGAACTAATCAGACTTTAGAAACTTATCTGAGATGCTTTGTGTCTGCTGATCAGGATGATTGGGTGGCTTTCTTGCCATTGGCCGAGTTTGCCCTTAATAATCGGGCTAGTTCGGCTACCTTGGTTTCGCCCTTCTTTTGTAATTTTGGTTTTCATCCTCGTTTTTCTTCGGGGCAGGTTGAGCCTTCTGACTGTCCTGGTGTGGATTCTGTGGTTGACAGGTTGCAGCAGATTTGGGCTCATGTGGTGGACAATTTGGTATTGTCTCAGGAGGAGGCTCAACGTTTTGCTAACCGTCGTCGGTGTGTTGGTTCCCGGCTTCGGGTTGGGGATCTGCTCTGGTTGTCTTCCCGTCATGTTCCTATGAAGGTTTCTTCCCCTAAGTTTAAGCCTCGCTTTATTGGTCCTTATAGGATTTCTGAGATTATTAATCCGGTGTCTTTTCGATTGGCCCTTCCGGCTTCTTTTGCTATCCATAATGTCTTCCATAGATCTTTATTGCGGAAATATGTGGTGCCCGTTGTTCCCTCTGTTGATCCTCCGGCCCCTGTGTTGGTTGATGGGGAGTTGGAGTATGTGGTTGAGAAGATTTTGGATTCTCGCTTTTCGAGGCGGAGGCTTCAGTACCTTGTTAAATAGAAGGGTTATGGCCAGGAGGATAATTCTTGGGTTTTTGCCTCTGATGTCCATGCTGCTGATTTGGTCTGTGCCTTTCATCTGGCTCGTCCTGATCGGCCTGGGGGCTCTGGTGAGGGTTCGGTGACCCCTCTTCAAGGGGGGGGTACTGTTGTGAATTCTGCTCTTGGGTTCCCTCCGGTGGTTGTTGGTAGTAATGCAGTTGTCCCTGGGTTGCAATCCTGGGCAGGTGTCCCTGCTGATTGCAGCTCTGACTGGGATATTTAGGTGTGCAGGATTCATTCGCCCTTGCCAGTTGTCCATTGTTCTTGGAGGTTTTGCATCTCTGTCTGGTTCCTCCTGCCCTGCTGCCAAATCAGCAAAGATAAGTGTCTGGTTTTGTTTGTATAGCACACATGCTGTGTGCTTTACAATTCAGTACTATTCAATGTTTTTTCTTGTCCAGCTTAGACTGTGTTTGGATATTTCAGTCAAGTTGGTTTCTCAGGAGATGCAGATATACATTCCATGTCTTTAGTTAGATGGTGGAATTTTTGTATTATCTGCTGTGGATATTTTTAGGGTTTTAATACTGACCGCTTAGTATTCTGTCCTATCCTTTCCTATTTAGCTAGTGTGGCCTCTTTTGCTAAATCCTGATTTCTGCCTGCGTGTGTCTTTCCTCTAATACTCACAGTCAATATTTGTGGGGGGCTGCCTATCCTTTGGGGTTCTGCTCTGAGGCAAGATAGAATTCCCATTTCCATCTATAGGGGTATTTAGTCCTCCGACTGTGTCGAGGTGTCTAGGATGTGTTAGGTACACCCCACGGCTACTTCTAGTTGCGGTGACAGTTTAGGGTTTGTGGTCAGTACAGGTTCCACCTACTCCTGAGAAAGTCTCATGCGGCTCCAAGGTCACCGGATCATAACAATGGGCCCAGGAAAGCATGGGGAGTGAGAGAATGTGGCCCACACAGCCACTGAAGTGGCACCACACTCGCTCACCAGCCTGACAGGCTGAGAGGCCCTTTTCACTAGCACCAGTGAAACAGAGCATTGCCAGCCCGGTAGCATTGCCGCCAGTTTCTCAATAGATAATAATAAGCCCAGTCCGTTAATTGGATTATATGAGGCCAGAAACCAGCCCCGGTAGCATGAGAAGTAAAACAGAGACCACGGACATGTGGATTTGTGGATCGAGATAAAAGAGCAGTCCGAGGTTAAATAATATATTTAATCGCCTTAAAGGGAACATTAAACAAAACACTGTATACACAATGGTTATACATATAGAATGGTGAGATATGAAAATACAGAAGGTAGTATAAAAAATATAAGCAGATGAAACATGTCAGATACCAGTTTGATGTTCTACTATGTGAGCTGGACTGCATGGGGATGTGGGGTGCCAGTTATTTCCAGTTCCTTCAACACTTTACTCAACGTGAACCCCCCTTTAGAAGTGAACCCTTGGTCGGTCACTCCTAATCCTCCCTCCTATGGGTGTTTGCAGCTAAAACTCCCAAAAACCTATGAAGGATCATAACTTCCCAATGAAAGATCATAGGATGGCGGTCTTTTATCCATCAAATACGACCGGGCTCCGATTACTCTTGGAGACCAAACATGGCTTTGCTACCTGGCTTCTACTCACCGTTCTGTGCATCTCCCCTCCCTGGGGTGATAGAATGCATCGAGACCCTGGAAGGCGTTTGACCCTTTCCCGAGATCTAAAAAATGTAACCGGTGTACAGATAGGACATACAATAACTCTATATTTTCCTTAAATCTCCTTATAAAATTCTATCCAACTGGGGGAGTTTGGATGAAGCAGTTAAACAGCTACACATTTTGAAGGAGGATTGTAATCTCGAACCAGACATGATACAGTTGGCATGACATTAAATCCCCCCCATATTCTTCACACCTCCCCCCCTTTACAGGGCGCAAGGGGGCAGCACTTTTTAGTGTTTCCCTGCATCCATCCGCAACCTCCCCTCACCGGGATAACCTGATCGTCACAGCCCTTCTTATGGTGAATGGCGAGATAGTACAGGCTCCAGCGTAGCAACCTCCTGGATACGGTGTGTAACCAGCTAAGGAAGTTGTGGTCCATTTCCATGGTGAATTGATGCTCATGCAAGTAGGGCTGCAGACTTTGTAGGGCCCACAAAATTGCCTGCCATTTTTTCTATCATGGAGTGGGCCACCTCCATCAGCAGGAGCTTCTGGCTTGGCTACAAAATGTTGCGGTTTATAGTAGTGAAGTCGGCTGCTTGTAGTACTAACAAGCTGGAAAGGGCAGTCTTCAGCGCTTTCATTTGTCCAATCAACTGCAGAGGGCAGTTTCTTCTTGGCGAAGTCTGTCAGGGGCTTAACCAGGCTACTATAGTGGGGGACAAACCTCTTCCATGTGACATTTCCCTCTCCGTGGGTGGCACCATAATAACACCCCGGCAGCAGGCGCGCTGTCTGGGTGTTATGTTTGACTCCAATCTCTCTTTCACATCCCATATACAATCTCTTGCCCGCTCGTGCCACTTACACCTAAAGAACATCTCTAGAATCCGCCCTTTTCTCACCATGGAGACAACAAAAACCCTCACTGTCTCTCTGATCCACTTCCGCCTGGACTACTGCAATGCTCTATTAATTGGCCTCCCCCTTTCTCGACTTTCCCCTCTCCAGTCCATCCTTAATGCAGCAGCCAGGGTCGTCCATCTGGCTAATCGTTACTCAGACGCGTCCGCTCTTCGCCAGTCGTTACACTGGCTGCCCATTCATTACAGGATACAATTCAAAGCACTTGTTCTCACCCACAAAGCTCTCCACAGTGCGGCACCCCCATACATCTCCTCCCTCATTTCTGTCTATCGGCCTAGCCGACCGCTGCGCTCTGCAAATGACTTTCGACTAACCTGTACACTAATCCGTACCTCCCACTCCCGACTCCAAGACTTCTCCCGTGCTGCGCCAATCCTCTGGAATGCTCTACCCCAAGATATTAGGATCATCCACAACTTGCATAGTTTTAGGCGCTCGCTCAAAACACATTTGGTCAGAGCGGCCTACCACGTTAATTAATCAAAGTCATTTTATGTTTGTGTGTTTGTAGCCCATTCACTATCTCCATCTACCCCCCACCCCCTGAAGATGGCGGGACCATCATTGTAAATACATCATTGTAAATACACACCTGTACTTTGTATCTCCCCCACCTCATTGTAGATTGTAAGCTCTCACGAGCAGGGTCGTCTTATTTTGCTTTATTATTGTATTGTTAACGTTGTTACCTATGACTGTTGTGTTTGAAACTGTAAAGCGCTGGGGAACATGTTGGCGCTATATAAATAAAGATTATTATTATTATTCCAGTTTCAGATCTCCTGCACCTACCTGGTGTGCCAGGTAGTGGACCTTACTTATGCCTAGCACTTTTCCAGCTTAATGGTCAAGCCTGCCTAGTGGATCCGCCCGAGCACTTCTGCCGATGCTCTAGGTGATCCAGCCCAGGTGAGACTGAAGATGGAAATGTCATCCAGGTATGCGACCACGTATCCTTCAAGTCCCTTGCGCAGCATGTTGACCATCCGCTGAAAAGTGGCAGGGGCATTCTTGATGCCGAATGGCATCACGGTGGACTTGTACAATTCAAATAGGGTGATAAAGGCAGAACGTTCCCGCACCTCACACGTCAGGGGAAACTGCCAATATCGCCGGCTCAGATCAATGATTGTCAGGTACTTGGCACTGGCCAAATGATTGAGAAGGTTATCGCTGCACAGCATGGGGTACACATCGGTGACCATGATAGCGTTGAGCCCACTGTAGTCCATGCAAAACTGTGTTGTCCAGTCCTTCTTTGGGATGAGTACTACTGGAAGCTGCTGCATGGTTCTGCATCTCATCAATCTCCTGGCGCATGTGTTGCTGCACCTCCAGGGGGACCTGATATGCTGAATGCTGGATTTGGGGGCTGATCCCTGGTGTACACATGATGGAAAGCCGACTTTGTTCTTCTGGGCTTGTGGCTGATCAAATACACAAAGGGGTTGGTTACCCACAGCTGGAAACATTGGCCTGACAAGAGCTGGTTGCAAAGCCCAAATGCTCAATGGTCCCACCCGCCTTAGCCTCGGAGCGTATATCCAGGAGGGTATCTGCCTCTCCTTCTTCTGGCAGGTTGTCTCCCGCTCATGATGTGCCTTTATCATGTTCACATCCAAGCATTCCGCCTTCTGTGGGTGTGGTCCAGGGTGACTAGATATGTTACAGTGTTGAGCCACTAGTGTAAGAGGTACAGGCCTTCACAGGCAGCCTGAACCATGTCCTGGGGTACAGCAACCAGTACCCACACCTTTTGACCCACCTGGTAGGTCCTCTCACAAGCATTCTGGCTGTACCATTGCTTCTGGTTAGCCTTGGCTCGCGTCATAATATCATGCACCAAGGCCTGAATCTTGTCCCAGAAGCACACGACGTACTCGATGAACCAACACTCCAGGGGTGGCTAAGTCTCCTTCCCAGACCTCTTTCACCAAAACTAGGGGCGCCAGTGGGAGAAGACCAACATCTTAAGCATCTGCTTCATGGTGCCAATGAACTGTTGGCGCAGGCAGTTAGTCTGTGGGTGGTACAGGCTGGTCACCAGATGTTGCACCGGCTGGTCACCAGATGTTGCACCTGTATCTGATTACAGAGGGTCTCCATCAGTTGCAACATGAACTGGGTCCCCTGGTCAGTGAACATTTCCTGGGGAAAAAAAAACACTAGGGAGAAAATCTCTAGGAAGGCTGTGGCTTGAATGGATGACAAGGTTACAGCTTCCAGGTATCGAGTGGCATATTCTACTACTGTCCACAAGAAGAGTTTCCCAGACGTGTTGATTTGTGGATCGAGACAAAAGAGCAGCCCAAGGTTCAATTATATTTTTAACAGCCTTAAAGGCACACTGGACAAAACACTTTATACACAATTGGGAGTGGGGTGCCAGCTGTTTCCAGTTCCAACACATTACACGAAGTGACCCCCCACTTAGAAGTGAACAGCAAGCATTCGAATAAGGCTACTTTCACACTAGCGTTTTCTGCAATACGTCGCAATGCGTCGTTTTGGCGAAAAAACGCATCCTGCAAAGTTGTCTGCAGGATGCGTTTTTTTCCCCATTGACTAACATTAGCGACGCATTGCGACTCATTGACACACGTCGCAACCGTCGTGCGACGGATGCGTCGTGCTTTGGCGGACCGTCGGCACAAAAAATGCTACATGTAACTTTTTTTGTGCGACGTGTCCGCTTTTTCTGACCGCGCCTGCGCGGCTGGAACTCCGCCCCCACCTCCCCGCACCTCACAATGGGGCGGCGGATGCGCTGGAAAAATGCATCCGCTGCCCCCGTTGTGCAGCGTATACAACTCTAGCGTCGGTAACCTCGGCCCGACCCACTGCGACGGGCAGAGCCCGACGCTAGTGTGAAAGAAGCCTTAGTGAAACATTAGTGTTACACAGCCAGTATGAATTTCTAGCGGCAGCAATTGGAGACCATGCTCTTGTCCTAATAGTTTGTCTTCGGCATACTTGAATACAGGTCCTTCTCAAAAAATTAGCATATAGTGTTAAATTTCATTATTTACCATAATGTAATGATTACAATTAAACTTTCATATATTATAGATTCATTATCCACCAACTGAAATTTGTCAGGTCTTTTATTGTTTTAATACTGATGATTTTGGCATACAACTCCTGATAACCCAAAAAACCTGTCTCAATAAATTAGCATATTTCACCCGTCCAATCAAATAAAAGTGTTTTTTAATAACAAACAAAAAAACCATCAAATAATAATGTTCAGTTATGCACTCAATACTTGGTCGGGAATCCTTTGGCAGAAATGACTGCTTCAATGCGGCGTGGCATGGAGGCAATCAGCCTGTGACACTGCTGAGATGTTATGGAGGCCCAGGATGCTTCAATAGCGGCCTTAAGCTCATCCAGAGTGTTGGGTCTTGCGTCTCTCAACTTTCTCTTCACAATATCCCACAGATTCTCTATGGGGTTCAGGTCAGGAGAGTTGGCAGGCCAATTGAGCACAGTAATACCATGGTCAGTAAACCATTTACCAGTGGTTTTGGCACTGTGAGCAGGTGCCAGGTCGTGGTGAAAAATGAAATCTTCATCTCCATAAAGCATTTCAGCCGATGGAAGCATGAAGTGCTCCAAAATCTCCTGATAGCTAGCTGCATTGACCCTGCCCTTGATGAAACACAGTGGACCAACACCAGCAGCTGACATGGCACCCCACACCATCACTGACTGTGGGTACTTGACACTGGACTTCAGGCATTTTGGCATTTCCTTCTCCCCAGTCTTCCTCCAGACTCTGGCACCTTGATTTCCGAATGACTTGCAAAATTTGCTTTCATCAGAAAAAAGTACTTGGGACCACTTAGCAACAGTCCAGTGCTGCTTCTCTGTAGCCCAGGTCAGGCGCTTCTGCCGCTGTTTATGGTTCAAAAGTGGCTTTACCTGGGGAATGCGGCACCTGTAGCCCATTTCCTGCACACGCCTGTGCACGGTGGCTCTGGATGTTTCCACACCAGACTCAGTCCACTGCTTCCTCAGGTTCCCCAAGGTCTGGAATCGGTCCTTCTCCACAATCTTCCTCAGGGTCCGGTCACCTCTTCTCGTTGTACAGCGTTTTCTGCCACATTGTTTCCTTCCAACAGACTTACCATTGAGGTGCCTTGATACAGCACTCTGGGAACAGCCTATTTGTTGAGAAATTTCTTTCTGGGTCTTACCCTCTTGCTTGAGGGTGTCAATGATGGCCTTCTTGACATCTGTCAGGTCGCTAGTCTTACCCATGATGGGGGTTTTGAGTAATGAACCAGGCAGGGAGTTTTTAAAAGCCTCAGGTATCTTTTGCATGTGTTTAGAGTTAATTAGTTGATTCAGAAGAATAGGGTAATAGGTCGTTTAGAGAACCTTTTCTTGATATGCTAATTTATTGAGACAGGTTTTTTGGGTTATCAGGAGTTGTATGCCAAAATCATCAGTATTAAAACAATAAAAGACCTGACAAATTTCAGTTGGTGGATAATGAATCTATAATATATGAAAGTTTAATTGTAATCATTACATTATGGTAAATAATGAAATTTAACACTATATGCTAATTTTTTGAGAAGGACCTGTATGTTCGAGTCCCCGTGGCTGCATGTCTCGTGGCTGTTCGACAGACGCAACACATGCAGGGATTCCTCTATAAACGTAAAAATGATTCAGGTCTCAGAAAAATGCAATACAAGCAAATTTGTTTTGTATTTCCAATTTTTTTCCATTCCTATAAATGAAAAAAAAAAACCTTTGCAGAATCTCACCACACTTGGGAGTATTTTTTTTCTGTTTTCCAGTACATTATATGGTTAAATGGAGTCATTAAAAAAAAACAAGCTCTAATACGGCTATGTTGACGGAAAAAGAAATAAGTTATTGCTTTTGGAAAAAAGCGAAAGCGCAAAAACAAAAAATCAGTTGGGAAGGGGTTAAGATGCTGCTTATGTTAAATCTGCGTGTAAAACCCACATGAAATAAGTGTGAGCTCAGCCCAAGTCCGCCACTGACTCCCACTGTAAGAAAACGCATCCCCCTGCCAGCGTAACAGGCTAGTGTTCTCTGATAGCAGCCACTTGGCAGTGACTGCAGTGCTCTTCAATTGGAAAGTGCACAGCAATGTACTCTGTTCTCATGCCTGTCTAGCATATCTCCATTCCTAAAAGGCCAACTGTAGATACAGGGCTCCTTTAAGAGGTGCCGCAGCAGCTGAGTGTGAATGCGGGTGGCGTTGTTCTAGCTCCCACTGTAGGCTGCTCCTCCTCCACACATGCTGAAGGATGAGGTTATGCCAGGAGGCAGGGTGGACAGCACACAAGCCTCCTCAGCCCTGCAGAGCCTGCCCCTCCCTGCCGGGTGTATCCGGGTGTCGCTTCCGGGTGTGTGTCCTGGTGGCGACCCCTCCTACCTCAGAGGAAGAGGCCCGGGTCAGGAGCAGCGGTGACTGGATGATGGAAGGTGCACGGCCGCCGCTCTGCAGGGATGCACCGTGCTAATAGGGGGCTTCTGTGCTAGTAATGCGCGCTGCATCCAGCAGGAGGCGCTGCCTGTAGTCAGGGGCTGTCATGTCTCCTGTACGTACATAATTACAGAGCAGCATCTGGAAGTTAGTGCTGTGCAGCTGCAGAGCCAGAGTGCAGAGCAGAGGAGTAGTGTATGTGCTGACTCAGCTCTGCAGGATTCCCTCATGGCTGCCCCCAAGCACCTGTGTATCCCCCTCCTGTCACTTCTTGTCTTGTTGCTTGCTTACTGGTTCCGCCATGTGGAGAAGGATACCCTGCAGGACCGGCTGGACACCGTGCTGTCATCTCTGCTTCAGGCTGAGCAGAAAGTTGGTTTGGATGCGGAGCGCCCTCCTCGTATAGCGATCGGTGAGTTCAGTGGTGCTGGATATATATATATAGATGGGGCATGCATGGCGGTGACTGATGGGAGCGTATGGGGGTGACTGATGGGAACGTATGGCGGTGACTGATGGGAGCGTATGGCGGTGACTGATGGGAGCGTATGGCGGTGACTGATGGGAGCGTATGGCGGTGACTGATGGGAGCGTATGGCGGTGACTGATGGGAGCGCATGGCGGTGACTGATGGGAGCGCATGGCGGTGACTGATGGGAGCGCATGGCGGTGACTGATGGGAGCGCATGGCGGTGACTGATGGGAGCGCATGGCGGTGACTGATGGGAGCGCATGGCGGTGACTGATGGGAGCGCATGGCGGTGACTGATGGGGAGCGCATGGCGGTGACTGATGGGAGCGCATGGCGGTGACTGATGGGAGCGTATGGTGCTGGGGTTCTTAAAAATTGAATTTCACAAAGAGATTATGGTGGACAAAGGCGAGCGGTGATTTCTTCCATTTATTGAGGTACCTGTGGCCATGGTCTGTGACTAGGACTCATGATGGGAATTGCTATTCATGCAGTTCTCCCAGACGCCAGGTAGGTTTGTCTGTGGAAGCTGATTGGTGATGAACGCGATGGGCATCTCAGAGACATGTGGAAATAGCCATTGTCTGAAATGTGTGCTATTTTCTCTGACACAAGTTGATGACAGCCTGTTTTAGGCCGGGGCTGCACGGCGACTTTGGCCACCAAACATCCAGCCTATGGCCGGTTTCAGATGGACATATTTCATGGTCTGTGTTAGGACTGACCGTGGGTCTCCCGACCCAAATTTACAGCTTCTTATATGTCTATGAGTTGTAAGTTAAGATCGAGACCCCATGGTCAGTCTTGGCATTGGGATCTGTATACAGTCCTTGAAATACGCTCGGCCTAAAATAAGTCATGACTGGCTGTAAACTAACTAGTGAGCGTGCGCGGATAAGGTGTTATCTGAGCATGCTCGTGTCTCAATCGAGTCGTTTCGGTGTGCTCGAGTCGCCGCGGCTGTTAGGCAATCCTTGCATGTGTTGCAGCTGTCGAACAGTCAAGGCGACTCGAGCATAGTATTCAAGCATACTGAAATGCTGGATTAACACTCGAGCATGCTCAGATAACACCTTATCCAAGCATGTTTGCTCATCACTACTAACAACTAAATCACAAAGAAGTCACAGTAGTCAAATGCAACTTACATTGTGGTTTATTATGGCAAAGTCACATGGGGCCTTCAATCAAAGATCCAGCAAGTTTGGATTTCTGGTAAGAAGTGTGTTGTGGCGTGTGCTGCAACATGACCACATGAACAATTATAAGGTGCCATGTTACAAGGGGATCCTTTTGTTCTGCGATCAGTCACCATGTAGCCTAAGGCTGTATTCACATGTCCATGTTTCTCAGACCATGTCACTACAATTTTTGGACCGGTGGCTTGTCTCTTAACCCGAACTTTACAGCCTCGGAAGACCTGATCAGTCTGCGCATCATAGTCTTTACTCAGACCCAGAGAAACTGGCCCTAGCCTTATTCAGACATCTATTTTTCATTGATGAGATATATGATTTTCACAGATAGAACTTATACCTATGATAGTCTTTGAGGCTGTTCACATATCTGTTTTTTTTTTTTTTTTCTCAGCCCTAGTGGTCTTCACAAAATCACGGAGGCACGTCTGGTTTTGATTTAACAAATCAAATATCTGATTAATCAGCAAGTCTACAGGTCTGGGAAAAAAAATCAAAATGCGCTTTTAGCTTTTAAAGGGTTATATGCACACGCTTGTTTATCCTTTGAATATATTACCTATATATTTTAATGTGTGAACATAACTTTTGCAGAAATTCGCATCAGGATCTTGTTCCAGAAGTGACTTGCACTTTTTCTTTCCACCAAACATTTTTCAAAACTTGAAGTGGGGATAAAAAAAAGGCTGAAAATACTAAATATATGAACAGCATGTCGTTTTATAGTAGATATGAAGAATTTAAAATTCTTTCCTGTGCAGCAACCTGCAAACAAATGTAGTCAAGCCAAGTGACCAAGATGACAAGGGAGAGGTCAAAGGTCCCGATATTTGGACCCTGGAGGTGGGAGAAGTTCCTGGGTTGAAGAGGATCAGTTCATTGTCAAATGTTTTTTCTTCCTGTGTCCTTTAAACATGTTATCCTTTACATTTTAATTTTTTTTTTGGTACTTCCCATTTTTGTCTTTTTTTTAATTTATTAATGGCATGCTGTGTAAGGGCTTTACACTAAGGGTTTGTGTCCACGGGGTGTAATGGCTGTGCTTTGGATGCAGCGGAAACCCCGCTTCGCCCAAAGCGTTGCCCCCTTTTGTACACGCGGTGATTCCGGATGTGTTCATTGAACCATGCGGAATCACCGCATCCTATACATTGGACTGTGATTGATATATATCTTGCGGAGACTGAGTGTCTCCGCAAGATAAATAGACATGCTGCGGTCTATAAAGACGCGCCGCATGTCCAGATATGCAGGACGTCTGGACGCTGCGGATTGGATGCTGCAGATGTATGGAGCGTTTGGCACCTCCAGCTGGAGGAGCCACCGAGCACACGGCACGTTTCTTGTCACAGTCTGTATCTGGTCGCACGGACCTGCATTGTCACGGTGCGCAGAGGACGGAGCACCTACTGTTCCCTGCTGCTTTCTGCTTGTTCCAGCCAGGACTGACTGCTTCCGCACGCGCTCTGGCCTTTTTAGCTTAGTTACGCCCCCTACTGTCAAATGCAAAGGTTGTTCCGGGTTTTTAAACTTTCCCCCGGACAACAGAGGAGACAGCCCAGACAGTTCCGGACTCAGCACAAGAGAGGTACCCCCGGTCCGGCCCCTCTTCTTACATGTGGTTTCTCACAGTCGCCATTATTGATACTGTATGTGACTTGCAGTATAATCGGAAAGCTCTAAAATACAGATGTCTTTTGAAACCAGAAAACCTTCGTTACAAAAATGGAGAATGAGAATTGTATAGGGGCCGATAGTCCATTGTCACTGAGCCTGTATCCGAACGCCATGTTGTCATTTCTTAGAGCTTGGTGCGTTTCTCAGCATCACTTAATTTCCATATGAAGGCCCAGTACTTACATAATCACTGGTCAAAGGGGCTATCATGTGCTTTCTAACAAGACTGTGCCATCACCCTCGCCACGGCCACTGAGCTCAGTGATTAGCTACAGCTGTGATTTGTACTGTCGACATGACGTCACCACAGCATCCGAAACACAGACTGGAGAAGCAGCAGACAGCTCTCGTTGGACCCAGGGAGGGTGAGTACCTGAGGAGTGTTTTTATTTTAGGTATTTTACAGAGTTTAAGGGCTCCATAAATATTAGACTAAAGTCGGTAGGATCGGCCTACAGTCTAATGTATATCAGAGCCTCCTGCTTCTACACCAACACATGTCGTTGGGGAAGAGAAGAATCTGCCACATTGGCGTTCCAGTGGTCAATGCGTTTGTTTTCTCTAGGAGATGAGCTGGTGCCAGAAATGTCTGTCAGTGGATTTCTCATATAGAAAATGTGAGCAACTCAGCCAATATATAGAGGAGTCAGGGGAGATGGTGTTATTCCTATCTCGAACATTTGTGCCATTGTACATGTGGCCATCAGTGGAGAGATTGGTACACATTCTCTGCCATTTTTCTGAACTCCCATACAAATGAATGGAGAGAACACATGACTGAGACCCATATTTAAGATACAGTGGGGCAAAAAAGTATTTAGTCAGTCAGCAATAGTGCAAGTTCCACCACTTAAAAAGATGAGAGGTGTCTATAATTTACATCATAGGTAGACCTCAACTATGGGAGACAAACTGAGAAAAAAAAATCCAGAAAATCACATTGTCTGTTTTTTTATCATTTTATTTGCATATTATGGTGGAAAATAAGTATTTGGTCAGAAACAAACAATCAAGATTTCTGGCTCTCACAGACCTGTAACTTCTTCTTTAAGAGTCTCCTCTTTCCTCCACCCATTACCTGTAGTAATGGCACCTGTTTAAACTTG
Organism: Ranitomeya variabilis; assembly: GCF_051348905.1. Classification (NCBI taxonomy): domain Eukaryota; kingdom Metazoa; phylum Chordata; class Amphibia; order Anura; family Dendrobatidae; genus Ranitomeya; species Ranitomeya variabilis. The sequence goes on from NC_135233.1 coordinate 127,097,143, forward strand.
TTATCAGTATAAAAAGACACCTGTGCACACTCTCAAACAGTCTGACTCCAAACTCCACTATGGTGAAGACCAAAGAGCTGTCAAAGGACACCAGAAACAAAATTGTAGCCCTGCACCAGGCTGGGAAGACTGAATCTGCAATAGCCAACCAGCTTGGAGTGAAGAAATCAACAGTGGGAGCAATAATTAGAAAATGGAAGACATTCAAGTCCACTGATAATCTCCCTCGATCTGGGGCTCCACGCAAAATCCCACCCCGTGGGGTCAGAATGATCACAAGAACGGTGAGCAAAAATCCCAGAACCACGCGGGGGGACCTAGTGAATGAACTGCAGAGAGCTGGGACCAATGTAACAAGGCCTACCATAAGTAACACACTACGCCACCATGGACTCAGATCCTGCAGTGCCAGACGTGTCCCACTGCTTAAGCCAGTACATGTCCGGGCCCGTCTGAAGTTTGCTAGAGAGCATTTGGATGATCCAGAGGAGTTTTGGGAGAATGTCCTATGGTGTGATGAAACCAAACTGGAACTGTTTGGTAGAAACACAACTTGTCGTGTTTGGAGGAAAAAGAATACTGAGTTGCATCCATCAAACACCATACCTACTGTAAAGCATGGTGGTGGAAACATCATGCTTTGGGGCTGTTTCTCTGCAAAGGGGCCAGGACGACTGATCCGGGTACATGAAAGAATGAATGGGGCCATGTATCGTGAGATTTTGAGTGCAAACCTCCTTCCATCAGCAAGGGCATTGAAGATGAAACGTGGCTGGGTCTTTCAACATGACAATGATCCAAAGCACACCGCCAGGGCAACGAAGGAGTGGCTTCGTAAGAAGCATTTCAAGGTCCTGGAGTGGCCTAGCCAGTCTCCAGATCTCAACCCTATAGAAAACCTTTAGAGGGAGTTGAAAGTCCGTGTTGCCAAGCGAAAAGCCAAAAACATCACTGCTCTAGAGGAGATCTGCATGGAGGAATGGGCCAACATACCAACAACAGTGTGTGGCAACCTTGTGAAGACTTACAGAAAACGTTTGACCTCTGTCACTGCCAACAAAGGATATATTACAAAGTATTGAGATGAAATTTTGTTTCTGACCAAATACTTATTTTCCACCATAATATGCAAATAAAATGTTAAAAAAACAGACAATGTGATTTTCTGAATTTTTTTTTCTCAGTTTGTCTCCCATAGTTGAGGTCTACCTATGATGTAAATTACAGACGCCTCTCATCTTTTTAAGTGGTGGAACTTGCACTATTGCTGACTGACTAAATACTTTTTTGCCCCACTGTAGATGCAATTTTCCAATCACTGGGACATTTATCCTCTAGACATTTCTGGCATATCTGGTGAGTATGCTGTAAAATGTCTGAGACTGGACAACCCTTTTACAGAAAAGCAGATAAAAATGTGACTGCCTCCTTTGAACAAAATAAAAAAAATTGCCACCCCTGCCCTTGGGTTGTGTCAGGAATTGCAGCTCAAGTAAGTGGGGGCTGAGGCATTTGTTGCAACGTTTTGGTAAGAAAGCAGGCAAGGTTCCCGGCTGTGTGCACACGTTGCGTATTTTTCGGGGTTTTTTAGCGTTTTTTCACTCTAAAAACGCATACATATGCATCCCATCATTTAGAATGAATTCTGCAATTTTTGTGCATATGCTGCATTTTTTTCTGCGGAAAAAAACGCAGCGTGTTCATTAATTTTGCGGGTTTTTTTGTGGATTTACCACTATATTATTGCATCCCAGAACCTCCGGAAAAATCCGCAAAAAAAACAGTCAAACGCGAAAAATCCGCATGCGGATTTCTTGCAGAAAATGTCCAGTTTTGTTCAGGAATTTTCTGCAAGAAATCCTGACGTGTGCACATAGCCTAAAGGTACCGTCACACTAAACGATATCGCTAGCGATCCGTGACGTTGCAGCGTCCTCGCTAGTGATATCGTTTAGTTTGACACGCAGCAGCGATCAGGATCCTGCTGTGATGTCGCTGGTCGCTGAATAAAGTCCAGAACTTTATTTGGTCGTCCGATCGCCGTGTACCGTTGTGTTTGACACCAAAAGCAACGATACCAGCGATGTTTTACACTGGTAACCAGGGTAAACATCGGGTTACCAAGCGCAGGGCCGCGCTTAGTAACCCGATGTTTACCCTGGATACCAGCGTAAAAGTAAAAAAAACAAACAGTACATACTCACCCAGCGTCATACCTCCCCCAGCGTCTGCTTCCTGACACTGACTGAGCGCCGGCCCTAAAGTGAAAGTGAAAGCCGCTGTGCTGTTAGGGCCGGAGCTCAGTCAGTGTCAGGAAGCAGAAGCTGGGGGACGCGCAGGTGAGTATGTACTGTTTGTTTTTTTTACTTTTACGCTGGTAACCAGGGTAAACATCGGGTTACTAAGCGCGGCCCTGCGCTTAGCAACCCGATGTTTACCCTGGTTACCCGGGGACCTCGGCATCGTTGGTCGCTGGAGAGCGGTCTGTATGACAGCTCTCCAGCGATCAAACAGCGACGCTGCAGCGATCGGCATCGTTGTCACTATCGCTGCAGCGTCGCTTAATGTGACGGTACCTTAATTCTTTGCTGCCCACTTGATGGTGTCATTTCGCTGCCACATAAGTGACGTTATTATTACTTGAAGAACGAGGATTAATCAATCCTACATATAACTGTGAGGCCAAAGACTTGCCTTTCAGGTCCCACAATAATGGCTAGCATTAATCATGGACGCCAAGAAGAACATATAACGCCACCGCATCACTCTAGTCTGATTCAGCCTGTCATGGGGTTGGTTAGGGGTCGGTCAGTGGTCTTTGTGCTGACTCTAAAGGTACCGTCACATTAAGCGACGCTGCAGCGATAGCGACAACGATGCCGATCGCTGCAGCGTCGCTGTTTGATCGCTGGAGAGCTGTCATACAGACCGCTCTCCAGCGACCAACGATGCCGAGGTCCCCGGGTAACCAGGGTAAACATCGGGTTGCTAAGCGCAGGGCCGCGCTTAGTAACCCGATGTTTACCCTGGTTACCAGCGTAAAAGTAAAAAAAACAAACAGTACATACTCACCTGCGCGTCCCCCAGCTTCTGCTTCCTGACACTGACTGAGCTCCGGCCCTAACAGCACAGCGGCTTTCACTTTCACTTTAGGGCCGGCGCTCAGTCAGTGTCAGGAAGCAGACGCTGGGGGAGGTATGACGCTGGGTGAGTATGTACTGTTTGTTTTTTTTACTTTTACGCTGGTATCCAGGGTAAACATCGGGTTACTAAGCGCGGCCCTGCGCTTGGTAACCCGATGTTTACCCTGGTTACCAGTGTAAAACATCGCTGGTATCGTTGCTTTTGGTGTCAAACACAACGATACACGGCGATCGGACGACCAAATAAAGTTCTGGACTTTATTCAGCGACCAGCGACATCACAGCAGGATCCTGATCGCTGCTGCGTGTCAAACTAAACGATATCACTAGCGAGGACGCTGCAACGTCACGGATCGCTAGCGATATCGTTTAGTGTGACGGTACCTTTAGGGTCACTACTGGTAGAGTTATAGAAAAAAAAATCTCATTTTAGGTATGAAGACCTATATAAATACAAATGCCGAGGTTGCACAAGGTCAGTGGGATCTATGTAAACTACTGACTGCAGAACTGGTTCTCTGTTGCTTGACGATCCGGTCATTCAGGGCTTTGTTGCCTTAGGCCTTTGTTTCCACCCATTTGACTAGAATTTGTGTACTCCGCCTCATCCACTATAGCTTAGCAGTCTTACATGTTTACTAGCCAGTTAGTAGTATAAAGAATGGCTTTATCAGAGTCTCTTTATAGCAGGCACAGTCTATTTTATCTGTCGGCACCCAGTACATGTAGCACCACAATACCTAGAGATACGCAGATTACACTGCTGTTATTCTGTTTAGTAAAATTAGTTAATAGTTCATGTAAATATAAATTTACATCAGGCGACTTTATACAAATGATTTCCAGATCAACTTGTTTTCTCAATGTTTACTTGTTCCCAATAAATCATACTCGTAAGTCTCTTCTATTCTTTAGAAATATCTCTAAATTAATTTTCTAATTTTCTGCTCAGGTTTTGGAGGTTGCCTCGACATCATAGTAGATGGAGTGGCATTAATGCAGGAGGCGTCCATAGAGCCGAGCTACAACCCAGTCCACCACGACTTTATTGAGACCGAGACACAACTGGCGGAGAGCTTTGCCTATTTCTTTCCTCCCGGCGCTGCTTCAGAGTAAGCATAAATTATATTAGTATATATGAATGCCAATGTTAATTCAGTCAAATAAAAACTATGCAGCCTGTTGTCCTGCTGGCTTGATTGACATCCCACAGATTGGGTCCATCATCACAACCCACCTCCAGGAGCATGCGGTGTTACAAGGTGAACTGGCCTTCGGATATTTTGCACAATACGCATGCTGCGGGGATGATGCAATCAATCTTTGGACATTGATCAAGCCACTGACCTTTGAGAGGAGCAGCTCTACCCCAATGACTTCTTACAGGTCATTTTCAAAATACTTTGAATTTTATGCTGCACTGGCCAGAATATAGAATGACATAAGGACAAGCCGTTCCTGTCGTGGATAACAGGTTTAGGGGTTCCGTTCTTTAATTTCTGACACGTGAATGATCGGGCACCGATATGACACTGTAACTTCAGAAATCCCTAGCGGTCAGCTGTCCTTGCCCTGCACAGCTACAACTGACTGCTGCCAGGAGAGTTTAGTATTTAATTCTGTCCCTTCCAGTGAATGGTCAACTATGTAATAAATGTATGCGGTTCTCCAAACTAGCTAATAGTGGAAAGTCCCACTAAGGGGCTATGTTCATGAGAAAACATTTTGAAAGACATAATTGTGTCTTTGACCTTTTTTATTTTTTTTATCTCTTGTTCTGAACAGACGATACGTGTCCAACAACACTTTATTCGGGAAACTTGTGGATGCATCAAAAAGACTTTCAGAAATGAGGTCGGCTCTTGGTGGGAATGCTCCAGTTATGGCCAATCGCTTAGCTGCTGAAGGATGTGACGTCCTTCTTGGCGGCCGTCTGAGTACCGAAGAAATGAGTGTGTTGTCTGAGCGTATCACAGGTAACATCCCATGATGACTTATTTTTTCTGCTGCTGAAGCAATAAATAATTGTGTTGATTGTCAAGAACAGAATATTGAGTCTGTATATCTTGTATCTAACTTGATAGTTGGATGCTTAGGGCCCAGTATACATTAGATAGGTGTTGGTCCAGCTATCCCTCTCTGATCTACCCCATCCATACAGAGGAAAGCCCAGCCTCTTGTAGTGTTCTCTGTGCCATTTCTAGACTGCTGTGGAAGCGACTTGCTTCTGGGGAGAACAAAGGGGTCAGCTGTTGAAATTCAGCAGGTTGGACACGTCCCCTCTTCTGCCTTTTTTTTTTTTTTCCTGAGCTAGAGTCAGAACGACCCATATACATTTGAATATCTGTGGGTACCACTGACATTAGCCTAAAATGTAGGGGTGCCTTTCCATGTACCTCTCCCTAGATCCAATAATCATTGTGTATGCAGTAATCTCCTTCTAGTGATCCATAAACAGCGCCACTCCTCTACATGGGTTGTGTGTGGTATTGCATCTCAGCTTTTTTTTTTTTTTTTTCTTTAATCAAATCAGTAAAACAAAGATGAGAACTGTAGTTTTGACATTCCTGTTTATTGCTCCTGGAAATAAGCAACCACGAGAGGTGTTTCTGTACAGTGAACAATCATTTTTAGCTGACCTTGGCATGCACATTTATGGAGTAGATAAGATAGGTGTGCCTATATTTATCCAGCATTTGATATGTTAACACCTGTCAATGCTTTTTTGTTTTTAAATAAATGAAAAAGTTTGCTATTTTTTTCCCTTTTGTATTTAAACTCCAGCGGCTGACATTTATTTTTTTTAAATATCTAACTAGTAAACCTAGAATAACATGATGCAGGTATCAGTTTCACTTGAACCTGCAGTTTTTCTTAGAGTGTACCTATTGACTCGAGCTAGAAGGAAAAGAATCCCTTTTTTATTTCCCATTCTGTATGAGTCTTCTCCTTGTTTTGGATCACAGATTGCACCTAAACTGTAATTTGATTGTGCCCCTAGTGTTTTTTGGGGCATTTTCCTAATCAGACAGTTGAGAGAAGCGTATTTTTAGATGTTCTGTGCATGTAAAATAGACATAATATGGCGGAAGGTTAAACAAAAATGTTACATGAGCAGTTTTATTTTATCACTGCAACCTGTGTTAAGCATTGTTTTCTTCCCCATGGTTTATGATAAACTTTATGAATACTGAAGATTATTCATTTGGCTGTAGTTTTCCCACTATATTACCATTCTTCTGCCAGTGTTTCGTATACCAATTTTGTGCTTTTTCTTTGTATAGGAATGTGTTTCTTTTTTTTTTGTTTGTTTTTTTTGTTCAGAGAACCATGGAGCTGTGGATTGGGTGTCTTTTTTAGAAAAGAGTAAGGGGCACCATACACAAAAGTTAGCTCCTCATACACATGAGCGTATGCTCTGCCTAGTGCTCCTGTGTTCTCTATGGGAGAACTGTTGCCGGACTCCTCTGGCGGCAGTCCAAAATCGCTCAGCGACGGATCCTACGCTGCCCGTCATTGGCTATAATGGAAGCCTATGGACGCAGGATCCGTCGCTGACTGTCAAAAGCAGGAATCCAGCGGCGGGTCCCGTCTTTTGAAACTGAGCACGCGTGGAAGAATTTCCAGTCAGGGAAATTCTCTCTCTCTCGCTCTCTCTTTTTACTATTGATGCTGCCTATGCAGCATCAATAGTAACAAGATATAATGTTAAAAATAAAAAACATACATCCACTGCGGAAACGCATACCCAACACAACCAAGGCTAAAAATAATAATAATAAAAAAAATCGCAATATTCTTACCTTCCGGCGTCCCGCGCAGCGTTATCGATGCTCCCGGCAGCTAGCGTTCCCAGTAATGCATTGCGAAATGACCCGATGACGTCGCGGTCTCGCAAGACCACTAAGGCATTAGGTGTCATTGCATGCTAGGCATTACTGGGAATGGCAGCTGCCAGGAGCATCGCGAGCATCGGTAACGCTGCGTGGGACGCCGGAAGGTAAGAATATTGCGGGGTTTTTTTTAGTTTTTTTTTATTAATAATAATAATAATAATAATAATAATAATATTATTATTATTTTTAACCTGGGTTGTGTTGTGTAAGCGTTTTCGCAGCGGAAAACCTCTTCGAAGACGCATGCACAACAGGTGCACATAGCCTTGACAGGTCCATCAGAAAAACGGGCCCAGTGCACCCATTTTTTACAATCTGCACAGGATCCGTCTTTTCAACATTTTGACAGATCCTGTGCAGATTGTAAAAATGGAAGTGTGAAAGAAGCCTTAAAGAGGATCTTTCACTGGATTTTTAGTTTAGGCCACATTCACACAGTCAGTATTTGGTCAGTATTTTACCTCAGTATTTGTAAACCAAAACCAGGAGTGCAACAAAGGTTTTGGCTTATAAATACTTATGTAAAATACTGAACGTGTGAACGTAGCCTTAAATGGATAACCTTCTCCATTTGGTACTGATTCTGAAACAGTTTTCTTTTTATTTTTCTGTATCTTTTCCCCTCTATGATGCAGATGTGTTTTGATTGGCCACTATCATAGAGGAGAAAATGCAAATGCCCATAGAGAAGTTATGTAGTGTATGCCTAGTTGGTTGAAGGGAAAATTTACATATTGCAAGCTCTTTATTATTAGGGGATATAATTTTCAAATGGAGGGACACAGAAGAAAAACTGTTCTACAATCTGTGAAGTACTCAGTCTAAATAAAATCCAGTGAAGGGTCCCCTTTAAGGTGTTTTTTTGGGAGGAGGGGTTAATCTGTGAGAAGCGGTCCGTTGTTACAGTGTCAGAGAGGTATAGTTATTATGTAATGTACAATTATATAAATCCATGTTACCCATTTATTCATGTTCTGACTGTCTGAAAATCTGTTCTTCCAGACTCCTGTCTTCTTTCAGACTTGAAATTTCCTGTTAATGCTAGTATTTCTGCCTGGGAGATGTCATAGCCAGGGCTACAAAATGTTTTGTCACGAGTAGATCTGTCCTTATTTCTTTTAGTGATCAATGTTCATTATTTTAAGCTTCCAGTGTGTTTCCCCATACATAGAGAGCCGTTGTGGGACTTTTAGTTCATACAATTTGATAGACCACGCTTATCAATACTCCTTATCACAATTATCAACTAGATCTCATTCATAGGACGATAGAACTTGCCACACATTTTTCTATCTACTGATTAAAGGTTTCCATTCTCTTAGTCAACCGCTATTCCTTCTGACCCACCCATACATATGCATGTTGAAATGGGGAGAGGAGAGTATGCCACTGTCAGACCCTTCTAGCAGTGTCTAAGGCTACTTTCACACATCAGGTTTTCAGTGTCAGGCTAAATCCAGCTAATTTTCAAAACAACGGATCAGGCGAATGTTGCCTCCGGATCAGGTTTTTTTCCCATAGACTTGTATTAGTGCCGCATTGCGCCGGATGACATTGCGTTTCGTCCAGTTTTTGCCGGATCCGGCAAATCTGCCGCTTCCAGTTTCTTGAAAAAACTTCCATTGCAACGTTTTTTGTCTCCGGCGAAAAAGCCTGAAGCGCCAGGTCCGGTGCTTCCGGCTGTTTGCTACAATGAAAGCCTATGGGAGCCGGAAGGTGCCGGATCCGGAAAAAGGCGGATCCGGCGGCCTGATCCGGTTTTTTAAACTGAGCATGCTCCAATTTTTTTTTTTTTTATCCAATACTCTAGATAGACTAGCCTTATCCATCAAAAAAACGGATCCGTCGCATCAGTTTTTCAAAATCTGCGCCGGATCCAGTTTTTCCAACATTCGCCGGATTTAGCCTGACACTGAAAACCTGATGTGTGAAAGTAGCCTTAACTCTCATGAAAATGAAAGAACTGGACATATTAAAGAATAACCATCGTTTATTTATTTCATAAATCAGTAGTACATCTGACAATAAGCAACTTTGTAATATTTTATCAAATAAATTTGTTTTTCTCCTTCTGGACTGATCTTTTCATCTCAGTTCCTGTGTAAAATTTGTATTCAATGAAAACAGATTATCCCATTACTGAGATAGGAGATGACAGTTGGTGCCTTTAAAATTCTATGTGGAGGAGGGTGGAGCTAGAGAGACAAAGACATTTTGCTGCAAGCTCCCCTGAAATGATAGTTCTCCATAGAACTTTGAGCACCAACTGTCATCTTCTTTCTCAGTAATTGAGAATTTTGAGAGTGAAAGATCATTCCAGGAGGAGAGAAAATCAAATTTCAATGATTAAGATATATGGTAAAGTTTCTTATTTTTGAGTGTACTATTGATTTATGATATAAAAAAAAACATGCCTGTCCATTCATTACCCCCGACATGCAGTTGAGGAGCATTTGAGACATACCTGCACACATTAGATGTTTGCTGTTATGGTTTGGCTCACAGTTATTTGTATGGCCACCTTAAAGAAAATATATGTTTTGCTTTGGACCCAGTGGTAACAACACCAGTGCTGCTGCCTCCAATGATTCCAACCATCAAGTGATTGCCGGAGACTTGACAAAGCTGATGATGGGTACATCAAGCTGCTGGGTACCACAAGTTGCTTTGGTTGTGCTTTCAGTGGATCCGACATGATTTGGTTATTTATTCTGTTATTTGCAGTTGCTGGTGAGCCTATAACAGACGCTGACATTCACCTCATAATGGAGTATCCAACTGGAGCTAAATGGGGAAATCACGTTTCGCGTCGTGCCAACAGGTGACCACTTTTTTGTGTAAATCAAGTTTATTGAGTTGCATGTAAATAACACAGTTATAATCAGATGTTTAAATGCAGATATAGGCATAATCATGGTAAAATTGATACAAAAATGAACAATTGTATACTAAAGGTTTCAACTATCAAACATTGATCAACAAATCATTAGGGTTATAACTTCGTGGACAAGTTACCTCTGTCGGAGGTCTGATAGTATGAAAAAGTTGCTGAAGATGTACATATCACAGGCTCTCGCTATTCGGTCAACGACCAGCCCCAGGTGGGGCCAAGCCGCCGAACGGAAGCAAGAGTGCTTAGGCTCGTCCGGGCGCTCAGCGCCAGTAATGGACTCCACACGAGGCCCGGGCAAGCAAGAGGAAAGCAGAAAGAGAAGGTAGAAAGGAAAGGAAGAGGATAAGAGGAGGAAGAGAGGAGGAAGAAGAGAAAAAGAGAAGGAAAGGGAGGGTGGAGAGATGAGAGGTGAGGAGGAAGGGTGGGTGGGGTAGGATAGGAAGGATCTGGCCTTCAGTCCCAACCAAATTGAGATTATTGTACTTTTAAGTTAAGGTATGATTGTTAATGAATTGTTTACTGCCTAGGAGAGCTATGATTATGGGTCACAGGGGGACCAATGGGGTAAATCAGTAGCCAATTGTTAAATTCCTCGGATTCTCTAAAAGCGATCCAGGGAGACCAAGTGTTGAACACTTTGTCTGTGGTTCTAGTTTCCTGGCTGATCAATTGCTCCATCCTGTAAATGCGGTTTAATTCAACCACAAAGTCAGCACGTGAGGGGGACGTCGACTGTTTCCAGAGACGAGGGATCACGTTACGTGCGGCTGTTAGGAAATGTCGCAGTAAACTTTTCTTGAATTTGGCGATGGAAAGGTCACATACAGACAGCAGGGCCAGTTCTATGGTGGGTTGGACTCTATGGAGAGATAATTTGTTATAAAGTGCAAAGATGCCCACCCAGAAGTCGTAAATAGGCGGGCAGGACCACCAGACGTGGGAATAGGTACCTCTATCTCTCCAGCATCTCCAGCAAGTGTCGGGGGTGGTGGGAAACATAAGGTGAACACTAGACGGACATCTGTACCATCTGGCAAGAAGTTTGTAGCTTCTTTCTTGGTAATCTGAGCAAAGTGAGGATCTAAAGGTAAATAGCAGACTCTTGAGGCGTTCCTCCGGAGTCAGTTGCGTGTTTAAGGCTACGTTCACATTTGCGGTCAGCGCCGCAGCGTCGGGCGCCGCAGCGTCGCCGCATGCGTCATGCGCCCCTATATTTAGCATGGGGGCGCATGGACATGCGTTGTGCTGCGTTTTGCGCCGCATGGCCGCAAGCGTTGGACGCAAGAAACGCTTCAAGTTGCATTTTTTTTGCGTCCAACTTTCGGCCAAAAAGGACGCATGCGGCGCAAAACGCAGCGTTTTAGCGTGCGTTTTGCCGCGTTTTTGTTTGCGTTGTGCGCTGCGGCGCCGACGCTGCGGCGCACAACGCAAATGTGAACGTAGCCTAATTCATTGTCCCATTTCACAAAGAATGTAGGGGGGGTTAAGTGAAGTTGGTTGACAGCCCTGGAACATTCCATATAACAATGAAACTGTGTGGGAGAAGGGACCCCCACCCAGGCACATGGACTCAAAAGGAGTTAGCTGTCTAAAGATGTCAGCCCGCCTAGATAATACAGTGAGATAGCTTTTGATTTGCTCATAGAAAAACCATGAGCCCTGTGGCGGTCCTCCGTCAGCAAAGATAGCCCCCAAGGTCTTGATTGAGGTTCGGTCTACGTCAGGTGACCACTTTTATAGTGTACACTACAAACATGTTACAAGTAAAGCAAAATGTCTGTAACACAGCAATAACTGGACCAGATGGGTTCTAGATGGTGGAAGAAAATTCTGTATTTCAAACTTTTGTGGTTTTTTTTACAACTTTGATTGCTGAAATGCTAAGTCAGCTGTTATTGCCACCCGCCATTTTGTCCGTCCTCACGCTTTTTATGCAGCAAAAAAAAAGCCAATGGTATAACACTTGACATTGAACAAAGGACCCCTAAATGATGTCTATATTATTTCATAGGAAATGCACACACAGGGTTTCTTCATGAGATACAATAATCTTATATTAGTTGTCACAAATAACTTGTCACTGTGACAGATCTAGTAAAATTAGGGATACCCTCCTAACATTATTCTAGTGGGTACAAGTGTTGTCACTTAAAGTTTGTTTGCAATTGAAAATATTAATTAAAAGCCATATTAATACATGTGCTTCACTTGTTATAATCTGTTATTCCAAAGGTACATCGTGCACAGTGATTCACACAATCCAATGATCGATTCCCTGGAGGACTTTAAATCCCAATTGGAAGGTTTTGATCCAGATCTCGTTGTGATTGGAGGGTTACAGATGATGGACAGCTTTCCCTTTAAATCTGGTAATGACCCTCAGAGAAAACTCAGTAAAATATTCTGTGATTATGGTATCGAATTGATTTAATTGAATTATGTATATTTGAAATGCTATGGAGTGTACAGTAGAACTAAGGTTTTCTTTTCTCCATATGCAATTACGGTATGTATGATGTATCTAGCCATATTCTTTAAATGCTGTTTTTCTCATACAGGTCAGCGTGAAGCCAGGCTTCAAGCACTTCAAGAAATGTTATTGTCGGTGGATCAAGAGATAGGTTGCCACTTTGAGATGGCCTCTTTTGTAGAACAAGATCTGATGAGGGATTTGCTACAGTATGTCATTCCTTACTCTGATTCCTTGGGTATGAATGAGCAGGAGCTTCCGAATTTGTTGAGTCTTATTAAAGGAGGAAACATTACAGTGTTATCAGACCCTTACCCTCGTGTGGCCTCCATCTTGGACCAAATGCGGGAGCTTTATGAGCTTCTCAGATTCAAAGAACCTCAAAGGGGCCAAAGGCAACTGACGCGACTACATGTTCACACTTTAGCTTTCCAGGCCATGATGGTGACCAAAGGATCGATGTGGAAGAACACCATGTCTGCCACAGCAAAGGCATCTCTGACAGCCAATAGGCATGTGTGTGGATCTGCCCGGATTGACACGCACAAGGCCAAACTTATCATGGATGACTCTTTCTCTGTCAGCCGTGAAGTGGGCAGTCAGAGAATACCCTTCCGAGAAAGTCGTCCCGTGTCTTGTTGGGAAGAGGAGACTTATGAGATATGTCTAGCACCTGTATTGGTCTGTACTGAAGTATTCCAGACTGCAGGTGGAGGAGACAATATCTCCGCTGCTGGACTTGTATTACAAATTTAAAGCTACATAATGGCTGACCGACATTCCCTAACTGGATAGCTATATTTCTGATGCTGCGAATAAGGATTCATTGACTGAAAGTGACACTATCTGAGCCATTGTTTTTTGTTCCTTTAGAGTTTGATGGAAGTCAGTCTCCCAAATAAGAGGAGTAAAGGTTTAGCCCTTTTCCACACTCACATCTGGATAAACCCATGCCTGCGGGAACATAGAACTTCAATTGTCCATACTTGCCATTAAAGAACATTGGCATTCAGACCTGAGTAAGGGTATGTGCACGCGGCGTGTTTTATATGAAGGTGCACATTCCATTTTTTTTTTTCATAAAGGTGAAGCTGCTTCAGGAAAACACTGGCGAGCATTTCACTTATTTTAACCGCTTCAGGGTTCCCAAACCCTGAAGTTGTTAAAAGACAAGACATAAGACGGAATGTCCTTTTGCCATTGCTGTGTATTATGTTAATTTTATAGGGGGCTTTTGTGATGAAGGCAAAATCCACCTGAAAAAGACGCAGTGTGCACATACCTAATGGAGTTTTTTCTGATATGTAGGGGATCTGGGCTTAAACATCTTATATGGAGTTCCTTAGGAAGAATTGACCAATGTGAATAAACCCAATATTTTGTTTTGGTTTTTTTTTTGTTTTGTTTTTTAGTGTATGCTTTTATGTTGTGTTTCTTAATTTGCGGGGTTCTTTTTTTATTCATACCTTTTTTAAGTGAAATAGGGAAGGTATTTTCTGCCGGTGGATACATGTTTTTTTTTTACTTTGTGTATTTACAAACTTTTAATGTATTCTGCAGCATTTGTTTTCTTTTTTACTTCTTGTTTCGTTGTAAGGATCAAGATCTTAATTGATCAGCTGCAAATTCAGACTAAAACTGAAAGTTGAGTTTCGGACCAAGTTCGGTAATGTACAAGTTTATGTCCACGTTTATAGACCACTTTCCAGGGAAGGTAATTGAGGAGCAGTCAGCATTGGCTGACAAATTTAGGATTGTTGGCAGCTACTGTCTTGTCAGGTTGGCAATACAGCTGCTTACATCCCACGTGGAACACATGCACGTTTTATGGAGCCCGCTGTACATGTGTCTGGGACGTCTGTGGGGGGCTTCAAAACCTCTACCCCAGTGAGGGTCCTTTTCAACCCTAAACAAGTAATTTTGGCTACAGGCTGTTTGCTGATCAATAGACACTTAAGTAATCTGGACTTTTCAGTGACTTTATTGTTTTAACCATAGCGTGCCATGTTTGACTCATTGATTTTCAATTGGGAAAGCCGTGGCATTATAAAATGTAAAAAAAGTGTTTAATACAGCTCCACAGTTTACACATATTTTACTATTTACTCAGAAAAGCAACAAAAAGACACGACCAGGGTACATAGTTCTTGTTTGCTGTTTTGTCACTTCAATAACCGTACATGAATAGGACCGAGAATTGTATTTTGTTTCTTCCTCTAAGGGTAAATAATCTGTTTGTAATAGGTTTACATTTTAAAGCAATGTTGTTTTAATTCTCACTTACCATGTCATTAAAAAGGTTCTCTGAAATGGTGCAAATGAATTGAGCATTCTTACCTATGTTCTACAATAATTCAGTTTCAGGGCAAAGGCACAGATTCACTAGCCGATATCTCACTGCTGCCGCACATGTCTTTGGACCTGATCAACATACAACGTCAACGTCTTCTATTTGGGCCATTCAAGGCTCTGCCTTCAGCAACTTTCTGCTTTATTTGTACTTTACCAATAATGTGCAAACATGGAGCAATCCAGTTCAGTGTTGGGGCTACTGGGGGAGCCATCATACACCGTTGGAGCTACTGTGGGGGCAATCATACAGCAAGGAGGCTACAATAGGGCTGTCATACACTGTGTGGGCTATCATACAGTATGGAGGCTATTGTGAGGGTCATCATACAGCAAAAGAGGGGAGAAGCCAGCACTGCTTATGGTCAGAACGCAATACATAAGGTGCACATGCACATACTAATTTCTAACTGTATTTCAAAATGAGACATTTAGCTAACAATTGATCAGTTCTTTGAGCTACCCCGCCACGTCACGGCATTCCCATAATGGGGCAGTCCTACTCTAAGTTTTTTATATTCGCTGTGCCATAAAGGCCTCCTAAAAAGCAAGACCACATTAAATGCAAGCTGTACCTGAAGCATTTCTGAATCACTCCCATGGTGCCAGAGAGGGCAAGCGCAGATAAAGGCCAACCAGGTCCAGACAGACATTTCAGGTTTAACCCCCACACTGCCCAACCAGCACCACGGAATGAACAACTCCATCAAAAAGAACATCAGCTGTAAGTCACTATCTAGAACTGTAAGGTAACCTTGTATTTACCACTATAGGGTCAACATATGGTGTTTGTATAGAAATTTCTTTTCAGGAACAACATAGTCATCTGCTGAGGCTCTCTTAGGGCTCCTTTTCACTTGTGAGAAATTCGTCCAAGTCTCGGATGTTAAAACCAAGCTCTGGCGCCGGCACTTGGGAGCGGAGCGTGCGGCTGCATAGTAACACATGGAGCTGCACGCTCCGCTCCCAAGTGCCGGCGCCAGAGCTTGGTTTTAACATGCGAGACTCGCACGTATTTCTCGCAAGTGAGAAGGAGCCCTTATAGGCTGGGATCACACATGCGAGAAACACGGCTGAGTCTCGCATGTTAATACCCGACACTGTCGCCGGACTCGGGAGCGGAGCGTGCGGCTCCGTGTATTGCTATGCGGCCGCACGCTCCGATCCAAGAGCCGGGTATTAACATGCGAGACTGCCGTGATTCACGCATGTGTGATCCCTGCCTTACAGCTAGGGGGCAGTTGTAAACATGGTTATACCTGGTTGGGGGCCCACTCAGAAGTTTTGCGGCCCCTGAGCTGCTTAGAGCCCAATACATTGTGCCCAGCTTGTATTTCTGGAGACACGCATTAGATTACGTGGGCTCTCTCTGCTAGAGCACTGCCATACGTATGGATGGTAATTGCAGTGTAGGCACACTGGGGCTCAGCAGGAATGAGGGCATTTGGATTGGACAGTGCACATTTCATTGGATTGTTTTTGGAGGGGAGCCAAAGCCTTTGTCTGACCTTTAGCGTCAAACCCCCATATATTTCTATCGAACCTAAGTGGATGCTGCTGTTGGAATTGACAGCAGAATATAGTGGGGTCGTAATCGATGCAAAAACTGATTGCGACTGATGCAGTAGGATGTCAGCTGTCATATATGGCTAACACCCATTGCTTTTTCGCCCATTGAGGTGTATAATAGAAACACATCGCCGTTTCTGCATTTTTCACCCACTCCTGGTTTTGCATTTTCTCAATACTGGTAGCATGAGCACCTGCAGCCCATTAGGTTGCACAGGCAGTCAGGCTATTCTAGGATTGTTCATCCATATGTGCAGTCTCAAGAGGTTTTGCTGTGTCTCCTAGCACAGTCTCAGAGTAAACACGGAAAAGTGGGTGTACTACTAATAGGACAAAAATTGAGAAGAGGGTGCTGCGTATTTTAGCATTCTATTTGTATTGTGCTTGCTTAATGGTTATCTCACGGATACTAGGTTTTGTTTTAACTAGATGTTAACAAAGTTCTATGCTAATCCCTTGCTGTTATCTTTATTTAATTTACTTACAGCAGCTATTGCCTTATGGTTGCTACTTTATAGATGAATGTGGGGGACGCCCAATTGTGTATATATGTATATTCATGATTTGGCTCTTTTGTACACTCGTCTGCATATCTGTACTCTCGTGTGCATACTAGATGGTGGCCTGATTCTAACGCATCGGGTATTCTAGAATATGCATGGCCACGTAGTATATTGCCCAACCACGTAGTATATTGGCCAGCCACGTAGTATATTGGCCAGCCACGTAGTATATTGCCCAGACACGTATCTTCCCCAGCCACGTAGTATATTGCCCAGCCACGTAGTATATTGCCCAGTCATGTAGTATCTTGCCCAGCCACGTAATATATTGCCCAGCCACATAATATATTGCCCAGCCACATAGTATATTGCCCAGCCACGTAGTATATTGCACAGCGGCGGAGTATAGAGCACAGAGCCACGTAGTATACAGACTTAAAATAAAAAATAAACATACCTTCCGAAGGCCCGTTGAAGTCCTGGCCCTGTGTGCGGTGCACGCGGCAGCTTCCGGTCCCAGGGTTGGTGTGAGCGCAAGACCTGTGATGACATCACGGTCACCGGAGCGTCGCGAGGAGCGGGAAAGGCGGTGGATGGTGAGTATAGCAGGTTTTTTTTTATTTTTTTTATTTTTAACATGACATATTTTTACTATTGATGCTGCATAGGCAGCATAAATAGTAAATAGTTGGGGACACACAGGGTTAATAGCAGCGGTAACGGAGTGCGTTACACCGCGGCCCGTTACCGCTGCCATTAACCCTGTGTGAGCGGTGACTGGAGGGGATTATGGAGCGGGCGCCGGGCACTGACTGCAGGGGAGTAGTGGAGGGACTAATCGGACTGTGCCCGTCGCTGATTGGTCTCGGCAGCTGCCTGTCATGGCTGCCGCGACCAATCAGCGACGCGGGATTTCCGTGACGGAATTATATATATATATATATATAGATATACATTGGGGGCCATTACTTTTTGTCTCCAGTAGCTAATCACCTACCTGTATCCATTACCTTACATTTTACCAGGGGATGTTATGTATGCCACTTTTTTGTGATTTTTATTTGGATTTAATGGCCTGTCGTTAGGTGTAATAAAGTTATATATCTTTTATACTTGAATAGTCCAGATGGGCGCACCATATTGCACAGTCTCTTTTCTTCTTAAACTTTCCTAGCACAGTCTCATGATCATGAGGCAGAAACCAGACATTGGCCATTATACAATCAGAAGCGGCAGTAAAAAGGCATCAACCCAACAGCAGGACCCTTATCCCCATTTTAAAATGGAGCGGCAGATGGGATGTCTGACTGCAGCTCCATTCATTCTTTTTGGGGCTTCAAGAAAAAAACAAGTGCAGCCACTGAGGGAATGAATGGATCAATGATTGAGTTGTACATGCCACTCCAGTCTAATGGGGATAAAAAGTTCCACATTCTGCCGATTGGATCCAAGCAGTCAGACCCCCACTAATCAATACGTTAGCGCTTATCTTGTGGAGAGGTGATTACTTTTTTTCACAGGAAACCCACTGTAAGTGCATCTCCGCCGCTATGTACAAAGTATTTAATCTAATGGAAATAAAGAATCTTCTCCTAATTAATATCAGAGAGAACAAATGACCGGCATACACAACACAATCCCCTATACCAAGACCAGTACTACCACATACAGGGAATAAATACCACCACACCATGAGTAAACTACATAGTGACCGAATAATACCACATACAAGGGACAAATACAGCCACACCATGACCAGATCACTCATTAGCACCACATAGTGCCCAAGTAGTACCACATACGTGGAACAAATATGCCACACCATGACCAGACCACTTATTACACCACAGTGACCGAATAATACCACATACAAGGAACAAACACAGCCACACCATGACCAGATCACACATTAGCACCACAGTGCCCGCAAAATATCACAAACCAGGAACAAATACGCCACTCCATGATCAGACCATATAGTGACCGAATAATATGACATATTACCAGCATATAGGGACGATATAATATCACAAGGAGAAATACTGCCACGCCGCGACCAGACCACAAATTACCACCACATAGTGACCGAATACCACAATACTGATCATGAATACAAACCACAATACTAACACTGTTATTACCACCAGTGACATACACAGGAGCTTTGTATATAGTGTATAGTGAATGGGTAATACAGTGATCACCAGTGACATACACAGGAGCTCTGTATATATCTGTATATATAGTGTCTGTACAGGTAATCCAGTGATCACCAGTGACATTATGCACAGGAGCTCTGAACATAGTGTCAGTGTACAGGTAATACAGTGATCACAGTGACATTATACACAGGAGCTCTGAATATAGTGTCAGTGTACAGGTAATACAGTGATTACCAGTGACATTATACACAGGAGCTTTGTGTATAATGTACAGGTAATATAGTGATCACCGGTGACATTATACACAGGAGCTTTGTATATAGTGTACAGGTAATACAGTGATCACCGGTGACATACACAGGAGCTTTGTATATAGTGTATAGTGTACAGGTAATACCGTGATCACCGGTGACATTATACACAGGAACTGTGTACACAGTGTATAGTGTGCGTGTACATGTAATGCACTGACTCACCAGTGACGTCTGTAGTTGAAGTCCTTCATGTTTGCTTTTCTTCTTCAACCAGCACAGACCGCCATCACTTCTTCCAGTCAGGACTCGTCTCTGCAAAAAATAACAGTCATCAATATCTGATCGCTTCCAGAGCACTTTCCCCACTTTTTCCCTACGATTAAGAAAAAAGCGACGTAGTGCCTCCCTGCACAGTAACAGGATCCCCATTTTGCTCCCTCCATGGAATACAGTTTCCTAAAAAGAAAATTATATTACAGTAGTAATGTCCTTAATTGGACCCTAAAGAAATTATGTTCCCCACTTGTCACCATAAACTAATATAGCATGTTTCTCATTTTGGCCATCAAACAGTAATTAGTCCCTCATTCTGGCCCCCTTTATTTAATAATCTCGCTTAGCCTGGCCCACTTTATTTTATAATATGCCCCAGCCTGATCCCCTTTGTCCCTTGTCCAGCCTGGCCCCCAGATATCCATCCTGACCCCCAGCTATACATACTGGCCCTCATATGTCCCTTATTCTGCCCCCATATATCTTTCCTGGACCCCCATATATCCATTCTGGCCCCTCCCCATATACAGCTCTGGCAAAAATTAGACCACTGCTACATTTTCTGTTTGTCTAATTTTTCTCTTTATAGGTATATTTTTGAGTAAAATGTAAATTGTTCTTTTATTCTATAAACTACTGACAACATGTCTCCGAAGTTCCAAGCAATGCTTTTTGTTTTTATTTTTGGAAAATGAGAAATGGTTAAAATACCAAAAAAATGCATTGCATACAGATCTCAAATAATGCAAAAAAAAAAACAAGTTCATAGTCATTTAGAAACAACAATACAAATGTTTTAACTTAGGAAGAGTTCAGAAATCAATATTTTGTGGAATAACTGTAATTTTTAATCACAGCTTTCATGCGTCTTGGCATGATTTCCACCAGTCTTTCACACTGCTTTTGGGTGACCTTATGCCACCCCTGGTACAAAAATTTAAGCAGTTCTTCTTTGTTTGATGGTTTGTGACTATCCATCTTCCTCTTGATTACATTCCAGAGGTTTTCAATGGAGTTTAGGTCTGGAGATTGGGCTGCCCATGACAGGGATTTGATGTGGTGGTCCTTCATCCACACCTTGACTGACCTAGCTGTGTGGCATGATGCATTGTCCTGCTGGAAAAAACAGTCCTCAGAGTTGGGGAACATTGCCTGAGCAGAAGGAATCAACTGTTTTTCCAGGATAACCTTGTATGCGGCTTGATTCATGCGTCCTTCGCAAAGATTAACCTGCCCAATGCCAGCCTTGCTGAAGCATCCCCAGATCACCACCGATCCTCCACCAAATTTCACAGTGGGTACAAGACACTGTAGCTTGTACGCCTCTCCAGGTCTCCGTCTAACCATTAGATAACCAATTGTTGGGCAAAGCTGAAAATTAGACTCATCAGAGAAGATTACCTTACTCCAGTCCTCTATGGTCCAATCCTTATGATCTTCGGCAAACTTTCAGTTTCTCATTAATGAAAGGCTTTTTTGTATCTTTACATGACTTGAGTCCTTCCTCTAGGAGCCTGTTAGGAACTGTTCTTGCCATGCACTTTACCTCAGCTGTCATTTGCCATTCCTTTTGTAGGTCACTTGATGTCATCCTGCGGTTGCTGAGTGACATTGGAATAAGATGACAGTCATCCCGGTCAGTGTTGAGTTGTTTTCGCCCTCTGCCGGTCTGTAGCTTTGTTGTCCCCAATGTCTGCTGCTTGACCTTGTTGTAATGGACTGCCGTCTTAGAAATTTTAAGGATGGAGTCAACATGAAGCTCACTGTGTCTCTCTGCTAGTAAAGCCTGAATTGAGCCCTTCTTTTCCTCATTCAAGACTTTTCTTTTCAACTCCAAAAGTTATTTTTTCATTCCTATTACTTTTGGGATATAACTAGCACTTGTTTTGCCATCCAGCTTGTCCTATTGCAAGAGGATTGAGAACACCACAGCAGTGTGTTTTATGCTTTCCTTCGTTAAATAAGATTTGGTTCAGGTGATCACCTAATCAGAAGCACATTGGGTAGAATGAGGTGTACTCTGGTTGGAATTCAACTGACACTGGAATGGAATGGCTGTCAGACATGTAGCCATATAGAGAAGCTGATTTTTGTAAAACTGTGCAGTGGTCTCTTAATTTTTGCCAGAGCTGTATATCCATCCTGCCCCCCCATCCCCCCCATATATGCATTCTGGATCCCCATATATATATTCATCCTGGTCCCTTGTCCTGTCCCCCATAAATCCGTCCTGGCCCCCCCATATAGCCATCCTGGTTCCTTGTCCTGCCCCACCCCACCATAAATCCATCCTGGCCCTATATATATATATATATATATATCCTGGCTCTACCATATAAGCTCTGGCAAAAATTAAGAGACCACCACATCAAAACCCAATCTCTAGACCTGAACCCCATTGAAAACCTCTGGAATGTAAGCATGAGGATGTTGCATAGTCACAAGCCATCAAATAAAGAACTGCTTACATTTTTGCGCCAGAAGCAGTGTGACAAGACTTGTGGAAAGAATGCCAAGACGCATGAAAGCGGTGATTAAAAATCATGGTTATTCCACAAAATATTGATTTCTGAACTCTTCCTGAGTTAAAAACATTAGTATTGTTGTTTCTAAATGATTATGAATTTGTTTTCTTTGCATTATTTGAGGCCTGAAAGCACCGATTTTTTTTTTTTTTTTTTTTTTTTTTTTTTTTACATTTGACCAATTCTTCTTTTCCGAAAAAAATACAAAATGTATTACTTGGAAATTCGGAGACATGTTGTCAGAAGTTTATAGAATAAAAGAACAATTTACATTTTACTCAAAAATGTACCTATAAAGAGAAAAATCAGAGAAACTGAAAATTTTGCAGTGGTCTCCTAATTTTTGCCAGAGCTGTATATGCATCCTGTCTCACCCATATATCTGCAATCTGGACCCCCATACATCCATCTTGGACCCCATATATCCATTCTGGTCCCTTGTCCTGCCTCCCCATATGTATCCATCCTGGCCTCCCATATGTATCCATTCTGGCCCCTTGTCCTGCCCCCCCATATATCCATCCTGGCCCCTTATCCTGCCCCCCATATATCCATCCTGGCCCCTTGTCCTGGCCACACATATATCCATTCAGGCCCCTTGTCCTGCCCCCCCCCCCCACGTGTTTCCATCCTGGTCCCCCCCATGTGTCTCCATCCTGGTCCCCCCCATGAGTCTCCATCCTAGTCCCCTACCATGTGTCTCCATCCTGATCCCCCCCATGTGTCTCCATCCTGGTCACCCCCATGCGTCTCCATCCTGGTCCCCCCATGTGTCTCCTTCCTGCCCCCCATGTGTCTCCATCCTGGGCCCCCCCATGTGTCTCCATCCTGGTCCTCCCCCCATGTGTCTCCATCCTGGTCCTCCTCCCATGTGTCTCCATCCTGGCCCCTTGGAGAGAGAGAGAGAGAGAGAGAACAAGAAAAAAAAAAGATTCCTCTTACCTTCCTGCGCTCCCAGCACCGTGCAGCGTCCTCCTCCTCTGCAGGTCCAGCGCGCACATAGAAAAATGGCTGCCAACGTAGCAGAGGCCGGCGGTGAATGTGTGCGCACATCGCATGCGGCGAATGACACTGATACTATACGCCGGTGACGACGGGCGCACACTGTTCAGTGTTGATCAAGAAGTGCAACGCCGCGGTTCAGGTAATGAACGCTGTGTGCGCGTGTCTCTGCACATACTCTGCCTGTGGTTTTAAAGGGCCCTCGCCCCTAAAAACTGCAGGTTTTTTTCTCCACCTTTCCTCCTCTCCTTCCCACAGCCAAGGGCCCACCGGGGATTTCTTTAATATCCCGCCAGGCCAGTCTGACCCAGATATATATTAATAATAATAATCTATTTAAATAGAGCCAACATATTCCACAGCACTCTCATCATTGCCCCAGATGGGGCTCACAATCTAAATTCCCTATCAGTATGTCTTTGGAGTGTGGGAGGAAACCAGAGAACCCAGAAGAAATAATAGTTAATAAATAACACTTCCCACATGTCTACTTTACATCAGCACAATTTTGGAAACATAATTGTTTTTTGTCAGGACGTTAAAGGGTTAAAAGTTGACCAGCAATTTCTCATTTCTGTAACAAAATTTACAAAACCTTTTTTTATTGACCACCTCACATTTCAAGTGAGTTTGGTTGATCAATATAACAGAAAATACCCAAAAGTGACATCATTCTAAAAACTGCATCCCTCAAGGTGCGCAAAACCACGTTCAAGAAGTGTATTAACCCTTCAGGTGCTTCAAAGCAATGTGGAAGGAAGGGTACCAGGAGAAAATGGACCACACATTTGTTGCACAATTTCTCCTGAGTACACTGATACCCCATATGTGGGGGAAAGCGACTGGGTGCATGGCAGGGCTCAGAAGGGAGGGAGCACCGTTTGACTTTTGAACGCAAAATTGGCTGGAATCAATGGTGGCGCCATTTCGCGTTTGAAGACCCCCTGATGTACCTAAACAGTGGAACCCCCAATCCCAACCCTAACCCCAATGCACCCCTAATCCTAACACTAACCGCAAACCTAACCATAACACACCCCTAACACTAATCCCAACCCTAACCATAATCCCAACCCTAGCTACAACCCTAACCCTAGCCCAACCCTAACTTTAACCTCAACCTAACCCTAACTTTAACCTCAACCCTAACCATAGCCCAACCCTAACCCTAGCTTTAGCCCAACCCTAAACCTAGTTTTAGCCCAACCCTAACCCTAACTTTAGCCCAACTCACTTTAGCCCAACTCTAACCCTAATGGTAATAAAAATATATTTTTTATTTAATTATTTTTAAGGGGTGATAAAGGGAGGTTTTATTTATTTTTTTATTTTGATCACTGTGATAGGGTCTATCACAGTGATCAAAATAAACCAATAGGAAAAATTTCCTGTTGTTGCCGGGTGCCGGCCGGCAAATCTCGGCGGGTACACTGTGCATGCGCCCTACATTTTCTTCCTGGAAGAAGATGCCGGTGGCCCGGGGGTCTTCACGGGGGTTGCAGGGACATCGGAGGTACTGGGGGGAAATCGGGGGACCCCATTTCTCTTCTCTGATGTGCGATCACATCAGAGGAGAGAGAAATTAAATGCGAAATCAGACTTTTTTGTTTTTTTTGTAGTCGCAGTTATACCGTTAATAACGGCAATCGCAACACTGGGGTTAGTAAAAACTGACCAAAATCATGTTCTCTGAATCTCAGCTATCCTTGGTAGCCAAGACTCCAGGGAAATTCCGACTCTGGGGGGCACTGTACACTTATTTCTCAGCGCCGTTAAAAAGCGGCGCTGAGGCGGTCGTTAAGGGGTTAATCAAGTATAGTGAATGAAGAAAGTAAAATCTGTAACCATTACATCCTGTTGATGTAGAGCCAGACACATGACTTTTTTTCTAGCTTACATATATACCTTTTAGCCCAGTATTCTGCCTTTATTTTCTTTGCACTATGTGAAAATATTTTCCTCCTGCTACATATTTTTGTTGTGGTGCCACCTATTGGTCTCCCACTTATTTGTTCCTTTCTCTGTGTTTATTTGAATAAAGGTTTACCATTTTTTATTAGATTCCTCCTTGTGTAGGACAATGTCGGCCTCATGTGGTCAGAATATGTAAGCTGTTCTTGGATGATAAAGGCATCACTGCATTTTTGCCAGACCAGAATCCAACCGAGAACCTTTAGGATATTATGCATCAGTGCATCCACTGCCACTGTCCTGATCGAGATCTTGGAGGAGATTCCCAGGGCACCATTCATTAGATCAGATGCCAATAGTGTTATATTATTATACCAAAATGAGAATAGTGTTATATTATTATACCAAAATGACAATAATGTTATTTGTTGTTACTATTACATCTTCTTGTTGTTGTTGTTGTTTTTTTTTTATCTAACAATTTGTATTATGATTACTGATCCTTCAGTGACCAGGCCTGAATGACTCCTAATTGCTTCCTTACTGAACAATTTTCTTTTTTTTGTGCTTTCTTCCTCTTCTTCGAAGAGTTATATATTTTTTCCTGTCAACATAGTTATATAAGATGTGGAGACTCGAGGGGTCAGTTTGTGCTTTCATCCACTGGCCCGAGACCTCATGGACCATGGCTCATCCCACTGAACATCCGCTCTTCTTTCCCGTGGGCATAATATTACTCAGACAACACATAGTACAGTCCCACCAAAAATCCAAGATGGGGTGAAATTGCAGAGTCCCACCCTTCCACTGACTCGCCAGGATTAGAGCAGCTGCGACTTTGGGGCTTCCAGGGCTGGCTACCCTCACCTGTGGCACCCAACTTTTGGTGGGTATCCACAGAGAGAAGGTAACAACAAGCTTAAGAAGCTGACAGTCCATTGAAGCATGTGGCCAGGTGATCGAATGGTCTCAAACTGACTTTCCAATTGCCTCCATGGAGCCAGGTGACTGGATGGTCCCATCCTGGCTTCTCCGAATATCTCCATAGGTTCCATGATAGTTAATTAAGCAGATCTGTATTCTTCCACCTAGGACCGTGGTCCTTAAAGTGAACCTGTCAGCAGGATTGTGCACAGTAACCTATAGACACTGTCAGGTCAGCGCTGTTATACTAATTAAAATGATACCTTGGTTGATTAAATCCGTCTTGTGGTTGTTGTTTAATCTTCATTTTCAGTTTTGAGTTAATGACATGCTCGTGCCCCGGGGTGGGCCTGTGTCTTCATGTGGTGCTCTGCTTAGGTATTCATAATGTAGACTGCTGGCAGGTCACTGATCCATCATTGACCTGCCCCTTTTTTACATAATGAATATATGCACATACTGAAAAAAAAAAAAAAAAAACCTTCCGAAGGCAGGCGCCAGCGATGGCACCGGCGCTGCAGCATAATTGCAGATGTACTATGTTAATAATAAATGTGGTTGAGGTTATCCTGATCGTTAAATAAAAAAAAATTTAAAATGGCGCCTGCCATGCTTGGGCAGTAGCAGCTATTGGTGTATATAGAGGTGATCCGATAGCTGCTATTGCGCAGGCGACGGTGACGCGATCTTGAAAGAGGAAACCATTTTTCTTTTCTAGCAAGATGGCATTGCCGGCGCCTGCGCATTAGCAGCAATACCAAATTTTCAGGCCCCCTTGAGACTCCGCCCAGGTTTCACCCCAGCTCCGCCTCTAACCCTCGTACCTTACACAGTCCCACCACCCACTCTTGGAAAAACTCTGCTTCTACACCAAGTCCTCACCAATCACACAGTAACAGTTCCCATCAAACACCATATAGCATACATAGCCAGCAACTTGTTTTCGCTAAAAGATTTTTTAAGCCACCACGAGGCAAGGTAGACTCTTTTGGCAACACCCCACCCTACTCTAACCTATTAAACATTTGTTAAAATATCATGTACTCTTTTTAGGTATATTTTTATTCATGTTTCTTAAGGGAATACGTCATATACAGTACATTTTTTAAAATGAACAATAATACCATATACAAGGGACAAATACCGCCACAGCATGACCAAATCCAGGGACGGACTGGGAATGAAATTCAGCCCTGGCATTTTAAATCATACAGAACCATGGTATCACCATGCCCAAGCACCAGATGGGGATATATTACTAATATTACCCTGCCTGGAGGAAATCAAAATTTCCTACACGACCAATATTTCTAATACCAATAATATTGCTACATAGGAAGTTAAAAATTATAATATCAACATAGTAACACTGCAATATTACAAATACCAACAAACCATAACCAAATATTACTAGCATATACAATATCGATAATACCACCATATTGATCGTTAAAGGGGCTGAAGGTAAAGTCAATGTAACTTCAGACTTCAAAATCGTCATAGCGCACACTGTGAGGATTTTCCGCTGCCGGACACATTCCGACTTATTGTACTCGGCTTTGCTAATTTCACTTGTATTGACTGAAGCTGTGTACGTCTAGTTGGCAAGTGACCGCATGTATGTAAATCTCATACTTGCAGTAACATGATCAGTGGTGTAACTACAGTGGGTGCGTGAGTTGCAATTTCACCCGGGCCCTGGAGCCTAGGGGGCCCAAGAAGTCCCTTTGGCCTATAGAAAAAGACCAATGCTATTACAGACTTGCAATAATTGGGGGCCCCATTAGAGCTTTTGCTTTGGGGCCCATGCTGTTCAATTTACGCCACAGCACATGATCACTAACTCCCAATGCAGGACTGGAGCCCTGAGTCACATAGTCACTGCAGTCGTTAACTTCAAGCTTGGACAACTACTTTTACCAAAAACACTCTACTAGGACTGATATTATCACTAGGGTTGATCGAATAGCTTCCAATAAGTGCTTATCCGAATAGCTATAGCGCTTACCGAATATCTGCATCGGGAACCCGGATACCTGGAGAGCTCCCAATAATCAGCTGTTCGGCGCTGCAGCTGCATCTGTCGCAACTGTGTGGCAGACACAACACATGCATGGAGAGCCCACTATGAGGGGTTCTAGTGAAAAGTCAGGTGCTCACCTAGTCACAACCCTTCAGGCTCTCCTCGGACCATGGCACAGTGGTTCCACCTCACTCATTACGTATAACAGGACTGTCTAACTCACAGTGCCCTATATAGTTTGATGGTCTCCCACCACCCTCTGAATATCTGAGGACTCAAGTTCAGTCACTGAATAGGCAGAAACCTGATGCTGGGCCCCGCTATGGGTCCCCTATGCTGACCGGGCCCCATACGCCAGTAAGGGCAGCAATGCCCTCATGGCGTCCCTGATAATACAGCTAGCTACAACAATCCCTGTAAGGTAATTAACATAAGATATGGTATAGACAAACTAAATGGTCAGTAATGTACTGTACTCGTATTGTCCCCATATGTACTTAGAGGTATGGGAACACCACTGTGACCTGCCCTAACTACATCCATCTCTCGCAGCTCTTTCATTACTCAGGTAAATAGTGGGCTCCTACCCCTCATTATAGATCTAATGTTATGGGTATCAGTACATATAGGGACCTACAAACTATACTTATGGGCATTTTTGGGGCCTACTAATAGCAATGAGACAACTGATGCCAATTATTTATTTCTCAGTCTACTAGAAAACACACAGCGGTTTAAACAGTACTCCCACAGGTGAGGGAGTGCAGAGTAGATACAGCAGCTTAAAGGCACAGGACTCCCATAGGCAGAGGATGCAGAATACACACAGCCGCTTAATGGATAGTACGCCCATAGACAGAGGGGGCAGAGTACACACAGTAGCTTAAAGTCACAGCACTCCCACAGGTGGAAGGTGTAGAGTACACAGTGGCTTTTAGCACAGTAATCCCACAGACAGGTTTGCAGAGTACACACAGCGGCTTAAAGGACAGTACTCCCACAAGTGAAAGGTACAGATTATACACAGCTGTCTAAATGATGGTACTCCCACAGACGGAGACTGCAGAGAATACACAACGGCTTAAAGGACAGTACTCCCACAGGCGGAGGGGGCATAGTACATGCATCACCCCAGGTAACCGGTTGTTGCAGTGATGTTGCCTACCTTTCGGGGAGGGTGATGTCACGCTTGGAGGCAAGGGAGATTCTCTCTATCAGGTAAGGCACTCACATTCAACACATCTGAATCTAGGCCAGGAGGGGGAGCTCAGTACCTGGATTCAGGGGGAGCTTCCTTAGACTTTATGTATCCTAGTCTGGAGGAGGAGCCAGCCAGTTGTAGAGCAAGCGAGGAGAGGAGAAGGACGTCTGGAGCAGACGTAGGGGCCAAGCAGCCACGTGGGAGCTGCAACTCCTGGAAAGAGAGATATCGTGAGGAGTTGAATTGTGGAAGAGCTTAGAGGGAAGAAGCACAAAGGAGGAAGAGGCTCAGCAGGGGAACAGCGGAAGGACACCCTGGGAGCTAGAGCGCAGAAGCCAAGTACCGGGAGCCCAAGGTTGTGTTGTTCTCCAGGATGCGCGACAGAACCGGAGAGCATAGAACTGTATGTCATTTGCCTGCACCAAGTCCGAGGTGAAGCAGTAACTTGAGAACCCGGGTCATGATAGAGATCCTATAAACAGGCTCGCACTGCCTATCTGTCTTAGGACAGGAGAGAGGGGACTTTGCAACTAAGCTTCAAGCGGCAGGGACCTCGCCATCTTAGCGCAAGTAGGAAAGGCTTATGGACCTCACTTGGGAGAGGGATCTCCTATTGCCTCCAAGCCGGCCAGACCACTACTTCCCTGCACTTGGTACCCTAGACTGAAGACTGCTTTCATCAGTAAACCAGTTAAAGACTGCAAACCTACGTCCTTGTTCTTTGCCATACCATCCACCACACCATCGGTGCCCTACACTTGAGAAGCCCTAGGGATCCCGCTTCACCTATGGGAAGCATCATCATTTTGCTGCATAACATCACCTCAGAGGACCCCTTTAAGCAGTGTTGGTCCCTACTGACTGAAAACCACAGGTGGCGTCACAAACCTTTCCCTTTAATTGGGTGCCCAGGGCCACAGACCGGGTCGCAGCCACCGTGACATCCCCTTTAAGACCGGACCCGGTACCGAGTACCCCGCTACCCTGGTGGGGCAACCCATACACACAGCAGCTTAAAAGACAGTACTCCCACAGGTGGAGGGGGCAGAGTACACACACAGCAGCTTAAAGGACAGTACTCCCACAGACGAAGGGTGCAGAGTACAGTGGCTTAAAAGACAGTACTCCCACAGGCGGAGGGTGCAGAGTACACACAGCAGCTCAAAGGATAGTACTCCCACAGGCGGAGGGAGCAGAGTACACACAGTGGCTTAAAGGACAGTACTCCCACAGGCGGAGGGAGCAGAGTACACACAGTGGCTTAAGGACAGTACTCCCACAGGTGGAGGGTGCGGAGTACACACAGTGGCTTAAAGGACAGAACTCCCACAGGCGAAGGGGGCAGAGTACACACAGCAGCTTAAGAGACAGTACTCCCACAAGCGGAGGGTGCAGAGTACACACAGTGACTTAATGACAGTACTCCCACAGGTGGAGGGTGCGGAGTACACACAGTGGCTTAAAGGACAGTACTCCCACTGGCGGAGGGGGCAGAGTACACACAGCAGCTTAGAGCCACAGTACTTCCACCGGCGGAGGATGCAAAGTATACAAAGCTGTTTAAAGGACAAAACTCCCACAGGCAGAGGGGGCAGAGCACACACAGTAGCTTAAAGTCACAGCACTCCCACAGGTGGAGGGTGCAAAGTACACGCAGCAGCTCAAAGGACAGTACTTCCACAGGCAAAGGGGGCAGAGTACACACAGCAGCTTAAAGGGAACCTGTCACCCTCAAAATCGATAGTGAGGTAAGCTCACCGGCATCAGTGGCTTATCTACAGCATTCTGTAATGCTGTAGATAAGCCCACGCTGTTACCTGAAAGATGATAAAAAGACATTAGATTATACTCACCCAGGGGCGGTCCGATCCGATGGGCGTCTCAGGTCCGGTACAGCACCTCCCATCTTCATTCCATGACGTGCTCTTCTGGTCTTTATGCCGCTGCTCCGGCGCAGGCGTACTTTGTCTGTCCTGTTGAGGGCAGAGGAAAGTACTGCAGTGCGCAGGCGCCGGAAAGGACAGAGAGTGAAAATATATTGCAGTAATCATCGACTACAACAGTATTTTTTACTGAATTGAGCGGAAAAAAATCATCCGTGTGTCCATCCTACAGCCGTCGAGTGCAGATCACTGATTACCACATCAGTCATCAACCTCCAGGTGTTGGATTAAAAAAAAAAAAGAAAGAATAAAAATAATTTATATTAGGGACAGTAAAAATATACCGTAGTAGAATCATGGAATCAAAGAATCAGAGAATGGTAGAGTTGGAAAGGACCTTCTGGGTCATCTGGTCCAACTCCCTGCTCAAAGCAGGATACACTAAATTATCCCAGACAGATGTCTGTCCAGCCTCTGTTTGAAGACTTCCATTGAAGTGGCAGCCTGTTCCACTCATTGATCACCCTGTCAAAAGTTTTTTCTAATATCTAATCTGTGTCTCCTCCCATTCAGTTTCATCCCATTGCTTCTAGTCTTTCCTTGTGCAAATGAGAATAATAATAATATTTATATAGCGCCAACATATTCCGCAGCGCTTTACAAGTTATAGAGGGGACTTGTACAGACAGTAGACATTACAGCATAACAGAAATCACAGTTCAAAATAGATACCAGGAGGAATGAGGGCCCTGCTCGCAAGCTTACAAACTATGAGGAAAAGGGGAGACACGAGAGGTGGATGGCAACAAATGCTTTAGTTATTTGGACCAGCCATAGTGTAAGGCTCGGGTGTTCATGTAAAGCTGCTTGAACCAGTTAACTCCCTAAGTATGTAGCAGTACAGACACAGAGGCTATTAACTGTATAAAGTGTATGAGAACATGATGCGAGGAACCTGATTAAGGTTTTTAAGTTTTTGGTTTTTTTTGAATAAAGATGATCCTTCTACAATGTGACAGCTCTTGAGATATTTGTAGACAGCTATTGAGTCTCCTCTCAGTCTTCTTTTTTGCAAGCTAAACAATCCCAAATCCTGTAAACGTTCCTCATAGGACATGGTTTGCAGACCGGTCACCATTCTGGTCGCTCTTCTCTTAACTTGCTCCAGTTTGTTGATGTCTTTTTTAAAATGTGGTGCCCAAAACTGGACACAGTATTCCAATTGAGGTCTGACCAAAAAGGAGTAGAGGGCAATAATGACTTCACGTGATCTAGACTGTATGCTTCTGTTAACACATCCCAGAATTGCATTTGCCCTTTTTGCTGCTGCATCACACTGTTGACTCATGTTCAGTCTGTGATCTATTTGTACACCCAAGTTTTTTTCACATGTGTTGTTGCTTAGCCCTATTCCTCCCATTCTGTATATGCTTTTTTCATTTTTATTGCCCAGATGTAGTACTTTGCATTTTTCCCTGTTAAAGTGAGTCTGTCATCCCTTTTTTTCGATTTGAGATAAAAATATAGTTAAATCGTGCATGAGCTCTGCATTACTGCAGTACCTTTCATATCCCCCGATTCCCCACCTTTGCTGAGAAAATACCTTTGTAATCTCTCCGCTTTCCTATGTAAATTACCCCAGTCCGGTCCGATGGGTGGGGCCTATTCGCTGTCTCTCCCCCCGCTCCTCGGCGTTCTCGACGTAACGAGATCTGTGAATAGCACAGATCCCGTACAATTTCTGCGTGTGTGCATTGAATTGGCCTCTAGCGCCTGCGCAGTATGCTTTGCCCAACTGTGGTCAAAGCATAAAATCACTATTGCGCATGCGTCCGCATTTTTCATTACGTTCTATGCCCCCTTGCATGGCAAGACTTCCGGGACACAGAACGTAATGTAAAATGGCGCATGTGCAATAATGATTTTTATGCTTTGCCTACTGTTGGGCAAAACATAGTGCATACGTGCAAGAGGCCACTTCTATGCGCAGGTGCAGGAAAACAACGCCAACGCAGGAAAGAAGAGCGTAGAGCAAGGCAGGAGGTGATAAATGGCGAATAGGCCCCGCCCATCGGACCGGATCGGGGAAATTTACATACGAAAACGGAGAGATTACAAAGGTATTTTCTCAGCAAAGGTGGGGAATCGGGGGATATGAAAGGTACTGCTGTAATGCAGAGCTCATGCACAAATGAACCATAGTTTTATCTCAAATCGAAAAAAAGAGGTGACAGATTACCTTTAAAAATCATTCTGTTAGTTGCTGCCCACTGCTCCAGTTTATTTATATCTTTTTGAATCCTCTCTCTCTTCACTAGTATTAGCTATCCCTCCTAGCTTTGTGTCATCAGCAAATTTAATCAGTGCACCCTCAATTCCTTCATCTAAATCATTGATAAAGAAGTTGAACAATACAGGGCCCAGGACAGAACCCTGTGGTACCCCACTTGAGACATTCTTCCAACTGTATGTACAGCCATTTAAGACCACTCTTAATAAGACACATCTGAATAAAATTTGGTACACATACAAACACCACATACGTGAAAAAATGTTGTCCCGCTCGTCCCAAACCCGGTATTCAGCGGTGGTGGCATACGCATTCCTTGTCTCTGATACTGACAGTGAAGGAGAGTATTCTACCTTCCTTTATTTTTCCAACTCATCCTCTTCATCAAGTCATACCGAACCGCCACATTGACAGAAAATGAACCAGCGCCCACCGTTACTGACCCTGTATGGACCTCACTCCCCAAAGACTACAGATTCCTGATTTTGTGGCGCAATCAGGAATCCAATGTGATACTACCGGCCTCACAAAAATAGACTTTTTCAAAGTCTTTTTCTCTGAGGATTTTGTAAAACGGTGGTTTTGCAAAAATGGTGACAGAGACAAATTTGTACGCCCAGCAATGTTTTTTTCACAAAACCGCCTGTCATCATTTTCTAACAAAAAAGGTAGCACTCTGTGGCGCCATAGCATGCAAATATGAAATCTGAAAATTGAATTGCATTACTGCATTAGAAATATGAAAAATTGAGAAAGCTTAGCTCATAAATTGGCCAATCTGCGGATCTTGTGCGGATTTGCCGCAGAATTGATGCGGATTTTGTGTGGATTTTATGCAGTTTTTGCCACTGCGGATTTCTATCGTGGAGGGGTGCAGAAACGCTGCAGATCCGCACAAAAGAAGTGGCATGCACTTCTTTTAAATCCGCAGCAATTCCGCACTGATTTTTCTGCACCATCTGCACAACTTTTTTTTTTTACATTGATTTACATGGTACTGTAAATCACAGTGCGGATCTGCAGCGCTCCGGAGCGGAAAAATCTTCTGCGGATCCGCAGCAAATCTGCATCGTGTGCACACAGCCTAAAGGGAACCTGTCACCCCCAAAATCGAAGGTGAGCTAAGCCCACCGGCATCAGGGGGCATTCTGTAGTGCTGTAGATAAGCCCCCGATGTATCCTGAAAGATGAGAAAAAGAGGTTAGATTATACTCACCCAGGGGCGGTCCCGCTGCAGTCCGGTCCGATGGGCGTCGCGGTCCGGTCCAGCGCCTCCCATCTTCTTACGATGACGTCCTCTTCTTATCTTCATGCTGTGGCTCCAGCGCATGCATACTTTGTCTGCCCTGTTGAGGGCAGAGCAAAGTAATGCAGAGAGGCCCGGCGCTTGCGCACTGCAGTACTTTGCTCTGCCCTCAACAGGGGCAGACAAAGTGCGCCGGAGCCGCAGCGTGAAGACAAGAAGAGGACTTCATCCTATGAAGATGGGAGGCCCTGGACAGCGACGCCCTTCGGATCGGACCGCCCGCCCAGGTGAGTATAATATTATTAGGGTTGAACAATTAATATAAATGTTCAATTCTCTAGTTGCCTACTCCTGGCCTAATGGATATTGATCATGTGCACTAAAGAAATACACCAGACACAGTCAGCTGTAACTCTCCTTGATCAATGTGTGGCTCAGCTCCAAGAAGGGAAGTTTATTAGTCAAACACAATGTTATATATCTCCTGTAAGGGGGCTCGGTTAGCTCTAAAATGGGAGTGATCGGATGTATTCCATTGGTTAGTGGGTTGGGCATGAGCAAGTCCATGGGCGGATCCATGAGGTCATCAAGGTGGGTTGGTCCGTGAGGTCATCAAGGTGGGCGTTACTGTGGGTGGATCCATGAGGTCATCTGGGTGGGCGTCATCTTGGATACCAGACCGCATGGTCTGCTAAAACAGGAAATGGCAGCCATCTTCAGTGTCTTCATTGTTCATCTTGGATACCAGACCGCATGGCTCTGGTATAGGAGATGGCAGCCATCTTAAGTGTCTTACTTTGTCTGAGGA
This sequence comes from Ranitomeya variabilis, assembly GCF_051348905.1. NCBI lineage: Eukaryota > Metazoa > Chordata > Amphibia > Anura > Dendrobatidae > Ranitomeya > Ranitomeya variabilis. The sequence continues at coordinate 127,132,468 of NC_135233.1, forward strand.
AAACTTATGTAAGGTTAAACAATACATGTTATGGGTTACTTCTCTCAATTACCTTATGTGTTGAGGTTAATTAAGTATTTGATCTTATGGCTCTCCTCAACAGTCCCCCCTAAATACTTTATTAACCTTTTCTTTTATCTTGATCCCACCGTGGTTCCCTAACCCATCGATGTTAAGTGTTATTATGACATCAGAGGCTTCATGACAATATGGATGCTATAGACACCAGAGAATGTGTGACCGATTATGGGTATACTGCGGAGGTATATCGGAGCGTGTTACCAGTGTCCTCGGGACTTCCCAACCTGCTGGATCTATTACTCTCCAATCTCCCATCTCCATGGTTACTTAGAGTAAAATACACATGTGCGACTAACCCTGTTGTACACATCCTAGATCTGACCGTCTTGCCCGGGAGGGGGAATTGGAGTTTTCACCAGTTTGAGACAAGTTTTCCCTTGTGGAAAACCTCCCTTTGTAGCTGGACTTTGACAAGCAGGTCAGATCCTACTCTGTCCCTACCTGTCTAAGAAGTTTACAATGTGAGAGATGGATCCAGGAGGCGCTCAGCAACCCTGACTGAAGTAGGAGTAGTCAGGAGCACTTGGTAGGGACCCTCAAATCTCGACTCCAGGAATGTCTTTCTGATGAACGTCTTTACCAGCATGTAGTCACCAGGTTAGAAAGTATGGGTACCGTCACTGGAATCTGGACCTCGAATGGATGATAAAACTTGTACATGTGTTATTGACAGTTCTTTAGTAACAACAATTACATATTTTACAAGAGTATCACTTCCTAAGGCTAGCTGTTGTGGAAAATATTGACCCAACCTCGGAGGCCCCCCAAAAATAATCTCATATGGTGTGAGTTTAGTGGGACCCCTTGGAGTGTTTCTGACTGAGTATAAGGCAATGGGCAAAATGTCTGTCCAAGGAAGTCTGACCTCCTGACTGGCTTTCAGTATTTTATTTTTGAAGGTGCCATTCAGTCTTCCTACTTTCCCACTGCTCTGGGGTTGATATGGAGTATGTAAACCCAAATAACCAATGTTCATAGTTCCTTAGACAGTGCTGCAGTGAACGCAGGTCCTTGGTCACTCTCAATTACCTCTGGGACCCCATATCTGCAGACTACTTCAGTCATCAGTCTCTTAACAGTCACTCTGGCAGTCATGTTTGTTACTGGATAGGCTTCGGGCCATCCTGAGAACATGTCAGTCACTACCAGTACATACTCGCACTTCCCTACTTTTGGCATTTGAATACGAGCGATCTGAATTCTCTGAAAGGGATAGAGTGGTTTAGCCAAATGTTTCTGAGTAACTTTCTGAGGTGGTGCTGGATTGCATGTTGCACACACAAGGCAGGACTTGAAATAATTTTGGGTGACAGTAGAGATCCCAGGTGCCATATAAATCTTCCAAATTAGGTCATTCATCTGATTCTTGCCTCTGTGGGTGATAACGTGTGCCCATTCTGTCACTGAGGGGTACAGATTACGGGGTAGACCTTTGTGTTCACCCTCCAGACTCCATCTTCATCCTTTTTTAGCTCCTCCTTCTTGCCATGACTTCTTTTCATCATCTGATGTATTGTCTTGATGTAGATGGATAATCCTCATAAGAGAGGCTTTAGTCCCTTCTTCAGTGTCTTGTGACACGTACACCGCTGCTTTCTCTTTCCTAAATGGATCCAAAGCATAGGTTTTTGCTGTTTTGTCAGCAAAGAAGTTCCCCCTTGCTTCTGGAGAATCCAGTCTCCCGTGAGCTTTGATCTCGATCACTGCAACCTCTGAAGGTAGATTCAGAGCGACCACAAGTTCTTGCATGGTAGCAGCATGTTTTACAGGAGTTCCACTGGACGTTAGGTATCCTCTGGCTGCCCAGATACTGCCGAAGTCATGAGCCACTTGAAAAGCGTATCTTGAATCCGTGTAGATGTTGACCACCTTCTCCGTCGCTTCCTGACAAGCCAGCGTCAAAGCTTTAAGTTCCGCTTCTTGTGCAGACATGTGCGGTGGTAGCGATCCAGCTGAGATGATCAGGTCATGTGTAACCACGACATATCCCGTATGGAACCTTCCTGTTTTATCTGCAAATCTGGAACCATCAGTGAAGAACGTCACGTCAGCATGTGGGAGTGGGTCTTCAGACACGTTTTTCTGGGAGGCTACTTCTTCATGCATTTGCTCAAGACAGTCATAATCCTCTGGCATCTTCTCCGAGAGCATCAGTATCATCCACATCCCCCCTGGAAAAAGGAAGCAGCGTAGACGGGTTTGAAGATGCTGCAGCGGACAAGAGTGACATTGTCCGGAACCAAGAGCAAACATTGGAGTCTCATATGATGCTGCACCAACAGATGTTTAGGTTCCAAGAATAGCAATTATGTCGTATGGAGCCATTAAGAGAACTGGGTGTCCTCAGATGATATCAGGATTTGTGATTCAAAGAGCTGGTGCAGACTGTATGGCCTGTTTAAGAGCGTAGAAAGCTTCCACGGATTTTGTTCATAGTGGAAACGCTGACGTCTTGAGGTCATCGTACAATGGCTGCATCAGCTTTGAGGCATCTGGAAACCTTTTGCGACAATAATAATTGATAGGTCAGCCAACTCATCCGAGGCCCTTGTCTTAGGTTCTTGGCAGAACTCAACACCAGAGTCCCATGTCTCGTCATGCTCCTGTAGAAAGGCATCGGCTGTTTTTCTGGATCTAGAACTTGGTTCAACAGAGTAGCAGCTTGCTGGGGTGTAAACTTGACATAGATGGTGGGCTCCTCAGACATGAGCATTGGCACTGTTGGCGGTGGCACCTGAGGCGGGAGTAGAGATGGCACCGGGAGTGCAGATGTAGTCCCTTGTTTATGAGGAGCAGGAGGAGGTAACAGTCCTGGCAGCTCCAGTATCATGGTATGGGCTCCAGGTGACGCAGGCAGTCTTAAAAGCTTTAACAGTCCTGTCCTCATTAATGCGAGTTATTGCTGCACGAAGTTGTTGAGCACTAACGTCTGGATGAATAGGGTCATAAGTAGGGGTCACAGTGTGTATGATCATTCTACACAGGAGATTGCCAGCTTTAGTCACCGCTAAGTCCCCAACAGCTATCTGACCACGTGACTCAACAATGATTTGACTGTCAGCTTGAATAGTCGCCCCTCCTGCTTCCACTATAGCTCTAGCTACACCTCCATTGTGCTCTAACCGAGAATTGGCAGCATTAACAATAGCGTCTGTCTCCAATGTTGTTATGTCACCCTTTCCCACCACTAACAAGGGTCCCTCAGGAAGTTCTTTTTCAAAAATAGGTTGCCAACATTCCCTCCCCTTTGTGCTTCCTGTGCTATTGGTATCCCCCTCCCACATTGAGCCCCCCCTTGATACAGTCGCCACCGTCCCATACAGGTGTGCGCTTGGCTGCGAGACAGCCTGTGAGGTACTGGGCATAGGGTTATGTAGGCTGCGTGAGAGTGCTGTTGTGGAAGCATTGGGAGGAGAGGCCGTTGCTTGGAGCATCTCATGTGGGTGTGCGGCTAAATTGGCAGTGGAAGTGACAGTAGAAAGGGTAGGTGCTGGGGACGATCCAGGTGGGAGGACTGCTGGATTCACAACAGGAGTGATAGGGGAAAGGGTTGGTGCCCCATTGGAAACACTGAGATAGGAAACATGGGTAAAGCCTTTTTATTTCCTGAAGGAATATAGTATTGGCCATCAGTGGTCATTACTGGGTAACAAGGATTTAGCGAAGTGGTGTGTAGCCTTAGTCTGAGATGTTCACCACCAGAACCAGCACATTCGCCATCCACAACATGGCCGCCGTCAGAATTATATTTACCACCAACAAGATGGCCGCCATCAGAATTATATTTACCACCAACAAGATGGCCGCCATCAGAATTATATTTACCACCAACAAGATGGCCGCCATCAGAATTATATTTACCACCAACAAAATGGCTGCCGTCAGAATTGTATTTACCACCAACAAGATGGCTGCCATCAGAATTATATTTACCACATGGCTCTGGGCCACCATTTTGGCTGCTATTACATTTAACACATTCGCCATTAACAAAATGGCCACCATTACATTTACCACATGGCTCTGGGCCACCATTTTGGCTGCTTTTACATTTAACACATTCGCCATTAACAAAATGGCCACCATTACATTTACCACATGGCTCTGGGCCACCATTTTGGCTGCTTTTACATTTAACACATTCGCCATTAACAAAATGGCCACCATTACATTTACCACATGGCTCTGGGCCACCATTTTGGCTGCTATCACATTTAACACATTCGCCATTAACAAAATGGTTTTGTAATACACAACTCAAAACTCTATTCTTTCTATTCCTTTTCTCTTCTACCCAATTTCCAATTTTTCCTTTTTTTTTTTTTTTTTTTTTATATATACAGACTTTCAGAGACTCTTTCTCCTGCCCTAGCAATAGACAACAATCCATTATCTTCTAGGATACCTTTTCTTTCTTTCAAGACAAGCTTACACTCCAGGGGCTGTAACCATCCCCCCTTCTGGCATTCCACACAATTTCCACTAATGTGCATGAGTGTAACTTGCCATCTGAATTTGGCTTAGTGCCCATACGGCAGAACTGCATTAATTTCTCCATCTTTCTATAGATACACAGTATATATATCTATCTATCAAGATAACAAACACCAAACAAACAATAAGACGGGGGAGATGACTCAAACCTGAGATTCTAAAGGGAACTGAGTCTGCAGTACCCAGTTCCTATTGCTTCTTGTCACGTGGTCCCTGTCTGACTTCCGTGCTCCGTACTTTACAAACCAATTATTCCCTACTTTGTCAAATTGCTCCCTAACTTACCGGTCCCCGTGCAGAGTCAATTACTCGATGTCACGGGGCAAAAAAAAGAAAAACTATAAATTTAATTGGCCCAAACTGAGCCAATTGCTCCAAGTTTCAATGAGCCGCTACACAATTTATTATGCCCGAACTGAGCCAATTGCTCCAAGATTTACCGGGCCCCCCTAGGCCGAGTCAATTACTCCAGGTCCTAGTCTCTCTTGTACAGAACTGAAAATCTTATCACAGGCGACAACCGTATACCACAGACAAAAATTATTTATATATTTTCTACACTTGCTTGCTTCTCAAAAAAACCTGTTTATCCCGTTCCAAACACAATGCTTTTCCTTCTGTAAACACTTGCTCATTCTTTCCTAGAATCCTGCTATTCCTGTTCCAAACTTCCTAACTACCAGTCATCTCCCTCTGAAAAAAACTGTTTTTCATGTTTTATCACTTGCCTCTAGCCCTCTGTAGAGAAAAAAAACTTGCATCTTTTTAACTTTTAAGTCATCTCCCCTCTTCACAACATGTAACAGGCAGTAGGCAACTAAAACGTGACGGTTCTTGCAATTAAATGACCAGCAGCGGAGATATCCTTTCTGCCGTCTTACAGATACCAAGAAAACCGGACACGGTCAGGCAATCTGCACAGGATACCCCGAAGGACACAGGTAAAGACTACAGATTATAAAAAATCAGCAGACTTACCGTGTTCTGTTAAAGAGGTGATCAGTCTCCAGATTCGGGGTACTCAGTGCATCCAGCCGTTCCACCCGCCGGTTTTACAGGGTTCAGGGCTCTCCTCTGCTGGCCCCAGGTTGGGCGGCCAAATATTAGGGTTGAACAATTAATATAAATGTTCAATTCTCTAGTTGCCTACTCCTGGCCTAATGGATATTGATCATGTGCACTAAAGAAATACACCAGACACAGTCAGCTGTAACTCTCCTTGATCAATGTGTGGCTCAGCTCCAAGAAGGGAAGTTTATTAGTCAAACACAATGTTATATATCTCCTGTAAGGGGGCTCGGTTAGCTCTAAAATGGGAGTGATCGGATGTATTCCATTGGTTAGTGGGTTGGGCATGAGCAAGTCCATGGGCGGATCCATGAGGTCATCAAGGTGGGTTGGTCCGTGAGGTCATCAAGGTGGGCGTTACTGTGGGTGGATCCATGAGGTCATCTGGGTGGGCGTCATCTTGGATACCAGACCGCATGGTCTGCTAAAACAGGAAATGGCAGCCATCTTCAGTGTCTTCATTGTTCATCTTGGATACCAGACCGCATGGCTCTGGTATAGGAGATGGCAGCCATCTTAAGTGTCTTACTTTGTCTGAGGAAAACTTATGTAAGGTTAAACAATACATGTTATGGGTTACTTCTCTCAATTACCTTATGTGTTGAGGTTAATTAAGTATTTGATCTTATGGCTCTCCTCAACAGTCCCCCCTAAATACTTTATTAACCTTTTCTTTTATCTTGATCCCACCGTGGTTCCCTAACCCATCGATGTTAAGTGTTATTATGACATCAGAGGCTTCATGACAATATGGATGCTATAGACACCAGAGAATGTGTGACCGATTATGGGTATACTGCGGAGGTATATCGGAGCGTGTTACCAGTGTCCTCGGGACTTCCCAACCTGCTGGATCTATTACTCTCCAATCTCCCATCTCCATGGTTACTTAGAGTAAAATACACATGTGCGACTAACCCTGTTGTACACATCCTAGATCTGACCGTCTTGCCCGGGAGGGGGAATTGGAGTTTTCACCAGTTTGAGACAAGTTTTCCCTTGTGGAAAACCTCCCTTTGTAGCTGGACTTTGACAAGCAGGTCAGATCCTACTCTGTCCCTACCTGTCTAAGAAGTTTACAATGTGAGAGATGGATCCAGGAGGCGCTCAGCAACCCTGACTGAAGTAGGAGTAGTCAGGAGCACTTGGTAGGGACCCTCAAATCTCGACTCCAGGAATGTCTTTCTGATGAACGTCTTTACCAGCATGTAGTCACCAGGTTAGAAAGTATGGGTACCGTCACTGGAATCTGGACCTCGAATGGATGATAAAACTTGTACATGTGTTATTGACAGTTCTTTAGTAACAACAATTACATATTTTACAAGAGTATCACTTCCTAAGGCTAGCTGTTGTGGAAAATATTGACCCAACCTCGGAGGCCCCCCAAAAATAATCTCATATGGTGTGAGTTTAGTGGGACCCCTTGGAGTGTTTCTGACTGAGTATAAGGCAATGGGCAAAATGTCTGTCCAAGGAAGTCTGACCTCCTGACTGGCTTTCAGTATTTTATTTTTGAAGGTGCCATTCAGTCTTCCTACTTTCCCACTGCTCTGGGGTTGATATGGAGTATGTAAACCCAAATAACCAATGTTCATAGTTCCTTAGACAGTGCTGCAGTGAACGCAGGTCCTTGGTCACTCTCAATTACCTCTGGGACCCCATATCTGCAGACTACTTCAGTCATCAGTCTCTTAACAGTCACTCTGGCAGTCATGTTTGTTACTGGATAGGCTTCGGGCCATCCTGAGAACATGTCAGTCACTACCAGTACATACTCGCACTTCCCTACTTTTGGCATTTGAATACGAGCGATCTGAATTCTCTGAAAGGGATAGAGTGGTTTAGCCAAATGTTTCTGAGTAACTTTCTGAGGTGGTGCTGGATTGCATGTTGCACACACAAGGCAGGACTTGAAATAATTTTGGGTGACAGTAGAGATCCCAGGTGCCATATAAATCTTCCAAATTAGGTCATTCATCTGATTCTTGCCTCTGTGGGTGATAACGTGTGCCCATTCTGTCACTGAGGGGTACAGATTACGGGGTAGACCTTTGTGTTCACCCTCCAGACTCCATCTTCATCCTTTTTTAGCTCCTCCTTCTTGCCATGACTTCTTTTCATCATCTGATGTATTGTCTTGATGTAGATGGATAATCCTCATAAGAGAGGCTTTAGTCCCTTCTTCAGTGTCTTGTGACACGTACACCGCTGCTTTCTCTTTCCTAAATGGATCCAAAGCATAGGTTTTTGCTGTTTTGTCAGCAAAGAAGTTCCCCCTTGCTTCTGGAGAATCCAGTCTCCCGTGAGCTTTGATCTCGATCACTGCAACCTCTGAAGGTAGATTCAGAGCGACCACAAGTTCTTGCATGGTAGCAGCATGTTTTACAGGAGTTCCACTGGACGTTAGGTATCCTCTGGCTGCCCAGATACTGCCGAAGTCATGAGCCACTTGAAAAGCGTATCTTGAATCCGTGTAGATGTTGACCACCTTCTCCGTCGCTTCCTGACAAGCCAGCATCAAAGCTTTAAGTTCCGCTTCTTGTGCAGACATGTGCGGTGGTAGCGATCCAGCTGAGATGATCAGGTCATGTGTAACCACGACATATCCCGTATGGAACCTTCCTGTTTTATCTGCAAATCTGGAACCATCAGTGAAGAACGTCACGTCAGCATGTGGGAGTGGGTCTTCAGACACGTTTTTCTGGGAGGCTACTTCTTCATGCATTTGCTCAAGACAGTCATAATCCTCTGGCATCTTCTCCGAGAGCATCAGTATCATCCACATCCCCCCTGGAAAAAGGAAGCAGCGTAGACGGGTTTGAAGATGCTGCAGCGGACAAGAGTGACATTGTCCGGAACCAAGAGCAAACATTGGAGTCTCATATGATGCTGCACCAACAGATGTTTAGGTTCCAAGAATAGCAATTATGTCGTATGGAGCCATTAAGAGAACTGGGTGTCCTCAGATGATATCAGGATTTGTGATTCAAAGAGCTGGTGCAGACTGTATGGCCTGTTTAAGAGCGTAGAAAGCTTCCACGGATTTTGTTCATAGTGGAAACGCTGACGTCTTGAGGTCATCGTACAATGGCTGCATCAGCTTTGAGGCATCTGGAAACCTTTTGCGACAATAATAATTGATAGGTCAGCCAACTCATCCGAGGCCCTTGTCTTAGGTTCTTGGCAGAACTCAACACCAGAGTCCCATGTCTTGTCATGCTCCTGTAAAAAGGCATCGGCTGTTTTTCTGGATCTAGAACTTGGTTCAACAGAGTAGCAGCTTGCTGGGGTGTAAACTTGACATAGATGGTGGGCTCCTCAGACATGAGCATTGGCACTGTTGGCGGTGGCACCTGAGGCGGGAGTAGAGATGTGTCATGATCTCTGCAGGCAGAGATCATAGCAAGCCTATAGAGGGACAAGCTCTCGGAAGATGGAACTATACTGACCATGAACTAAGCCTGCCGCGCAACTAGAAATAGCCAGGTAGCATTTCCTATTTATCGCTAGATGCCCAGCTCTGGCCTAAGACCTAAATAGCTAGCAGAGGGAAATATAAGACCTGGCTCACCTCTAGAGAAATATTCCAAAGAAGACAGTAGCCCCCCACATATAATGACGGTGAGTTCAGATGAAACAACAAACGCAGCAGGAAAATAGTCTTAGCAAATTTGAGGTCCGCTTACTAGATAGCAGAAGACAGATAGTATACTTTCATGGTCAGCAGAAAAACACTAACAAAACACCATCCAGAGATTACCTTAAACTCTGGCATTAACTCATAACGCCAGAGTAGCAATCCCTGATCAACGAGAGCTTTCCAGACACAGTAACAAAACTTCAGCTGTGAACTGGAACAAATAGACAAAACAAAACATGGACAAAAGTCCAACTTATCTAGTAGTAGTCTAGAAGCAGGAACAAGCACTGAGAGGCATCAGATAACATTGTTGACCGGCAAGAAACCACCAGAGAAATGAGCTTAAATAGCGACACCCACTACTGATGGAATCAGGTGAAACAGGAAAGAGGATGACAAGTCCAATTCCACAAGCGGCCACCGGGGGAGCCCAGAATCCAAATTCACAACAGTACCCCCCCCTCAAGGAGGGGGCACCGAACCCTCACCAGATCCACCAGGGCGACCAGGATGAGCCCTATGGAAGGCACGAACAAGATCAGAAGCATGAACATCAGATGCATTGACCCAAGAATTATCCTCCTGGCCGTAACCCTTCCAGTTGACCAGATACTGGAGTTTCCGTCTGGAAACACGAGAGTCCAAAATTTTCTCCACAACGTACTCCAACTCACCCTCAACCAACACCGGAGCAGGAGGCTCAACTGAAGGTACAACAGGTACCTCATACCTGCGCAATAACGACCGATGAAAAACGTTATGAATGGAAAAGGACGCAGGGAGGTCCAAACGGAAAGAAACAGGATTAAGAATCTCCAATATTCTATAAGGGCCGATGAACCGAGGTTTAAACTTAGGAGAAGAGACCCTCATAGGGACAAAACGAGAAGACAACCACACTAAATCTCCAACACAAAGCCGAGAACCAACACGACGATGACGGTTGGCAAAACGCTGAGTCTTCTCCTGGGACAACTTCAAATTGTCCATAACCTGCCCCCAAATGTGATGCAATCTCTCTACCACCGCATCCACTCCAGGACAATCCGAGGATTCCACCTGACCGGAGGAAAATCGAGGGTGAAACCCCGAATTACAGAAAAACGGGGACACCAAGGTGGAAGAACTGGCCCGATTATTGAGGGCGAACTCTGCCAATGGCAAAAAAGCAACCCAATCATCCTGGTCAGCAGAGACAAAACACCTCAGATATGTCTCAAGGGTCTGATTAGTCCGCTCGGTCTGGCCATTAGTCTGAGGGTGAAAAGCAGACGAAAAAGACAAATCTATGCCCATCCTAGCACAGAATGCCCGCCAAAATCTAGACACAAATTGGGTACCTCTGTCAGAAACAATATTCTCAGGAATACCGTGCAATCGGACAACATTCTGAAAAAACAGAGGAACCAACTCAGAAGAAGAAGGCAACTTGGGCAGAGGAACCAAATGGACCATTTTAGAGAAACGGTCACAGACCACCCAGATGACAGACATCTTCTGGGAAACAGGCAGATCTGAAATAAAATCCATCGAGATGTGTGTCCAAGGCCTCTTAGGAATAGGCAAGGGCAACAGCAGTCCGCTAGCCCGAGAACTACAAGACTTGGCCCGAGCACAAACGTCACATGACTGCACAAAGACTCGCACATCTCGTGACAGAGAAGGCCACCAGAAGGATCTTGCCACCAAATCCCTGGTACCAAAAATTCCGGGATGACCTGCCAATGCAGAAGAATGTACCTCAGAGATGACTCTGCTGGTCCAATCATCCGGAACAAACAGTCTATCAGGCGGACAACGATCCGGTCTATCCGCCTGAAACTCTTGCAAGGACCGCCGCAGATCAGGAGAAACGGCCGACAAAATTACTCCCTCCCTAAGGATACCTGTGGGTTCAGAATTACCAGGAGAGTCCGGGTCAAAACTCCTAGAAAGGGCATCTGCCTTAACATTCTTAGAACCCGGTAGGTATGACACCACAAAATTAAAGCGAGAAAAAAATAAAGACCAGCGCGCCTGTCTAGGATTCAGGCGTCTGGCAGTCTCAAGATAAATCAAATTTTTGTGGTCAGTCAATACCACCACCTGATGTCTAGCCCCCTCGAGCCAATGGCGCCACTCCTCAAACGCCCACTTCATGGCCAAAAGCTCCCGATTCCCAACATCATAATTCCGCTCTGCGGGCGAAAATTTGCGAGAAAAGAAGGCACAAGGCCTAATGACGGAGCAGTCGGAACCTTTCTGCGACAACACTGCCCCAGCTCCGATCTCCGAAGCGTCAACCTCAACCTGAAAAGGCAGATTCACATCAGGCTGAGGCAACACAGGGGCAGAGGCAAAACGGCGCTTAAGCTCCTGAAAGGCCTCTACAGCATGAGGGGACCAATTAGCAACATCAGCGCCTTGTCTGGTCAAATCAGTCAGTGGTTTAACGACATCCGAAAAACCAGCAATAAATCGGCGGTAAAAGTTGGCAAAGCCCAAAAATCTCTGAAGACCCTTAAGAGAGGAGGGCTGAGTCCAGTCACAAATAGCTTGCACCTTGACGGGATCCATCTCAATGGAAGAGGGAGAAAAAATATACCCCAAAAAGGAAATTTTCTGGACCCCAAAAACGCACTTAGACCCCTTCACACATAAAGAATTAGACCGCAGAACCTGAAAAACTCTCCTGACCTGCTGGACATGAGAGTCCCAGTCATCAGAAAAAATCAGAATATCATCCAGATATATTATCATAAATTTATCCAGAAAATCGCGGAAAATATCATGCATAAAAGACTGGAAAACTGAAGGGGCATTAGAAAGACCAAAAGGCATGACCAAATACTCAAAGTGGCCCTCGGGCGTATTAAATGCGGTCTTCCACTCATCCCCCTGCCTGATCCGCACCAAATTATACGCCCCACGAAGATCAATTTTAGAGAACCACTTAGCACCCTCTATACGAGCAAACAAATCAGTAAGCAATGGCAATGGGTATTGATACTTAACAGTGATCTTATTCAGAAGCCGATAATCAATACATGGTCTCAAAGAGCCGTCTTTTTTTGAGACAAAGAAAAACCCAGCTCCCAAGGGAGAAGAAGATGGACGAATATGTCCCTTTTCCAAAGACTCCTTTATATATTCCCGCATAGCAGCATGTTCCGGCACAGACAAATTAAACAAACGACCCTTTGGATATTTACAACCCGGTATCAAATCTATGGCACAATCGCACTCACGGTGCGGAGGTAACGACCCAAGCTTGGGTTCGTCAAAGACGTCTTGATAATCAGAGAGGAACTCAGGGACTTCAGAGGGAATGGACGACGAAATAGAAACCAAAGGTACGTCCCCATGAATACCCTTACATCCCCAGCTCAACACAGACATTGCTCTCCAGTCCAAGACTGGGTTGTGAGACTGCAACCATGGCAATCCCAGTACCAAATCGTCATGTAAATTATACAGCACCAGGAAACGAATAATCTCCTGGTGATCCGGATTGATACGCATGGTTACTTGTGTCCAGTATTGTGGTTTATTATTAGCCAATGGGGTGGAGTCAATCCCCTTCAGAGGAATAAGAGTCTCCAAAGGCTCTAAATCAAAACCACAACGATTGGCAAAGGACCAATCCATAAGACTCAGAGCGGCGCCAGAGTCAACATAGGCGTCCGTGGCAATGGATGACAAAGAGCAAATCAGGGTTACAGACAAAATAAACTTAGACTGAATGGTGCCAATGGAAACAGACCTATCAAGCTTCTTTGTACGCCTAGAGCATGCCGATATAACATGAGTAGAATCCCCACAATAGAAACACAATCCATTCTTCCGTCTAAAATTCTGTCGCTCGCTCCTGGACAGAATTCTATCACACTGCATACTTTCTGGCGTCTTTTCCATAGACACCGCCAGATGGTGCACCGGTTTGCGCTCCCGCAGACGCCTATCAATCTGAATAGCCATTGTCATGGACTCATTCAGACCTGCAGGCAAAGGGAACCCCACCATAACATCCTTAACGGCATCAGAGAGACCTTCTCTGAAAGTTGCCGCCAAGGCGCACTCATTCCACTGAGTAAGCACAGACCATTTACGGAATTTTTGGCAGAAAACTTCAGCTTCGTCTTGCCCCTGAGATAGTGCCATCAAAGTTTTTTCTGCCTGAAGTTCCAAATGAGGTTCCTCATAAAGCAAGCCCAAGGCCAGAAAAAACGCATCCACATCGCGTAACGCAGGATCCCCTGCTGGCAATGAGAAGGCCCAATCTTGAGGGTCACCCCTGAGCAAGGAAATCACAATCCTAACCTGCTGAGCAGGGTCTCCAGCTGAACGAGACTTCAGGGACAAATAAAGCTTACAATTATTTCGGAAATTCTGGAAGCTAGCTCTATTCCCTGTGAAGAACTCCGGCAAAGGAATTCTCGGCTCAGATACCGGAGCATGTACCACAAAATCTTGTAAATTTTGTACTTTCGTGATGAGATTATTCAAACCCGCAGTTACACTCTGGAGATCCATTATTGTCAGGTGCACACAGAGCATACAGAGATTAGGAGGAGAGAGAGAGAAAAGACTGCAGCAAGGCAGACTGGAGGAAAAAAAAAAAAAAATTTCAGCAGACTTCTTATAACTCTCCTTTCTCAACCTGGGTCTTTAACACTTTATGGGCCGGTCAAACTGTCATGATCTCTGCAGGCAGAGATCATAGCAAGCCTATAGAGGGACAAGCTCTCGGAAGATGGAACTATACTGACCATGAACTAAGCCTGCCGCGCAACTAGAAATAGCCAGGTAGCATTTCCTATTTATCGCTAGATGCCCAGCTCTGGCCTAAGACCTAAATAGCTAGCAGAGGGAAATATAAGACCTGGCTCACCTCTAGAGAAATATTCCAAAGAAGACAGTAGCCCCCCACATATAATGACGGTGAGTTCAGATGAAACAACAAACGCAGCAGGAAAATAGTCTTAGCAAATTTGAGGTCCGCTTACTAGATAGCAGAAGACAGATAGTATACTTTCATGGTCAGCAGAAAAACACTAACAAAACACCATCCAGAGATTACCTTAAACTCTGGCATTAACTCATAACGCCAGAGTAGCAATCCCTGATCAACGAGAGCTTTCCAGACACAGTAACAAAACTTCAGCTGTGAACTGGAACAAATAGACAAAACAAAACATGGACAAAAGTCCAACTTATCTAGTAGTAGTCTAGAAGCAGGAACAAGCACTGAGAGGCATCAGATAACATTGTTGACCGGCAAGAAACCACCAGAGAAATGAGCTTAAATAGCGACACCCACTACTGATGGAATCAGGTGAAACAGGAAAGAGGATGACAAGTCCAATTCCACAAGCGGCCACCGGGGGAGCCCAGAATCCAAATTCACAACAGAGATGGCACCGGGAGTGCAGATGTAGTCCCTTGTTTATGAGGAGCAGGAGGAGGTAACAGTCCTGGCAGCTCCAGTATCATGGTATGGGCTCCAGGTGACGCAGGCAGTCTTAAAAGCTTTAACAGTCCTGTCCTCATTAATGCGAGTTATTGCTGCACGAAGTTGTTGAGCACTAACGTCTGGATGAATAGGGTCATAAGTAGGGGTCACAGTGTGTATGATCATTCTACACAGGAGATTGCCAGCTTTAGTCACCGCTAAGTCCCCAACAGCTATCTGACCACGTGACTCAACAATGATTTGACTGTCAGCTTGAATAGTCGCCCCTCCTGCTTCCACTATAGCTCTAGCTACACCTCCATTGTGCTCTAACCGAGAATTGGCAGCATTAACAATAGCGTCTGTCTCCAATGTTGTTATGTCACCCTTTCCCACCACTAACAAGGGTCCCTCAGGAAGTTCTTTTTCAAAAATAGGTTGCCAACATTCCCTCCCCTTTGTGCTTCCTGTGCTATTGGTATCCCCCTCCCACATTGAGCCCCCCCTTGATACAGTCGCCACCGTCCCATACAGGTGTGCGCTTGGCTGCGAGACAGCCTGTGAGGTACTGGGCATAGGGTTATGTAGGCTGCGTGAGAGTGCTGTTGTGGAAGCATTGGGAGGAGAGGCCGTTGCTTGGAGCATCTCATGTGGGTGTGCGGCTAAATTGGCAGTGGAAGTGACAGTAGAAAGGGTAGGTGCTGGGGACGATCCAGGTGGGAGGACTGCTGGATTCACAACAGGAGTGATAGGGGAAAGGGTTGGTGCCCCATTGGAAACACTGAGATAGGAAACATGGGTAAAGCCTTTTTATTTCCTGAAGGAATATAGTATTGGCCATCAGTGGTCATTACTGGGTAACAAGGATTTAGCGAAGTGGTGTGTAGCCTTAGTCTGAGATGTTCACCACCAGAACCAGCACATTCGCCATCCACAACATGGCCGCCGTCAGAATTATATTTACCACCAACAAGATGGCCGCCATCAGAATTATATTTACCACCAACAAGATGGCCGCCATCAGAATTATATTTACCACCAACAAGATGGCCGCCATCAGAATTATATTTACCACCAACAAAATGGCTGCCGTCAGAATTGTATTTACCACCAACAAGATGGCTGCCATCAGAATTATATTTACCACATGGCTCTGGGCCACCATTTTGGCTGCTATTACATTTAACACATTCGCCATTAACAAAATGGCCACCATTACATTTACCACATGGCTCTGGGCCACCATTTTGGCTGCTTTTACATTTAACACATTCGCCATTAACAAAATGGCCACCATTACATTTACCACATGGCTCTGGGCCACCATTTTGGCTGCTTTTACATTTAACACATTCGCCATTAACAAAATGGCCACCATTACATTTACCACATGGCTCTGGGCCACCATTTTGGCTGCTATCACATTTAACACATTCGCCATTAACAAAATGGTTTTGTAATACACAACTCAAAACTCTATTCTTTCTATTCCTTTTCTCTTCTACCCAATTTCCAATTTTTCCTTTTTTTTTTTTTTTTTTTTTTATATATACAGACTTTCAGAGACTCTTTCTCCTGCCCTAGCAATAGACAACAATCCATTATCTTCTAGGATACCTTTTCTTTCTTTCAAGACAAGCTTACACTCCAGGGGCTGTAACCATCCCCCCTTCTGGCATTCCACACAATTTCCACTAATGTGCATGAGTGTAACTTGCCATCTGAATTTGGCTTAGTGCCCATACGGCAGAACTGCATTAATTTCTCCATCTTTCTATAGATACACAGTATATATATCTATCTATCAAGATAACAAACACCAAACAAACAATAAGACGGGGGAGATGACTCAAACCTGAGATTCTAAAGGGAACTGAGTCTGCAGTACCCAGTTCCTATTGCTTCTTGTCACGTGGTCCCTGTCTGACTTCCGTGCTCCGTACTTTACAAACCAATTATTCCCTACTTTGTCAAATTGCTCCCTAACTTACCGGTCCCCGTGCAGAGTCAATTACTCGATGTCACGGGGCAAAAAAAAGAAAAACTATAAATTTAATTGGCCCAAACTGAGCCAATTGCTCCAAGTTTCAATGAGCCGCTACACAATTTATTATGCCCGAACTGAGCCAATTGCTCCAAGATTTACCGGGCCCCCCTAGGCCGAGTCAATTACTCCAGGTCCTAGTCTCTCTTGTACAGAACTGAAAATCTTATCACAGGCGACAACCGTATACCACAGACAAAAATTATTTATATATTTTCTACACTTGCTTGCTTCTCAAAAAAACCTGTTTATCCCGTTCCAAACACAATGCTTTTCCTTCTGTAAACACTTGCTCATTCTTTCCTAGAATCCTGCTATTCCTGTTCCAAACTTCCTAACTACCAGTCATCTCCCTCTGAAAAAAACTGTTTTTCATGTTTTATCACTTGCCTCTAGCCCTCTGTAGAGAAAAAAAACTTGCATCTTTTTAACTTTTAAGTCATCTCCCCTCTTCACAACATGTAACAGGCAGTAGGCAACTAAAACGTGACGGTTCTTGCAATTAAATGACCAGCAGCGGAGATATCCTTTCTGCCGTCTTACGATACGATACGATACGATACGATACGATACACTTTATTGATCCCGTGGGAAATTATGGTATCACAGCAGCACAACTTACATCATAAGAATCATAAAATGAATTACATAATTGACATGACAGTTTGTTGACAGAAGGACATTATACATTAGAATAGGACAAACACAGCGGGTGAACTGAAAAGTAGAAGGAATAAAGTAGACAATCCCCTTTATGATTTAACCCTAATGTTATTGTTGTACGTCCCCATAGCAGTTGGCACAAACGATTTCCTAAATTTTTCCTTCTTACACCTCAGAAGTATTAGCCGGTTACTGAAGGTGCTCTTCTGTCTCATGAATAGCTCATATAGTGGATGTGCATTATTGTTCATGATTGCCATACACTTTTTCAGAGTTCTTCTCTCCACTACCTCCTCAAGAGAGTCCAGATTGCAGCCGACAGCAGAGCTTGCCTTTTTGATAAGCTTATTCAGCTTATTAGCATCAGAGGCCCGCACACTATTACCCCAGCATATGATTGCAAAAAAGATGGCACTTGCCACTACAGATTGGTAGAACATTTCTAACAATTTGCTACACACATTAAAAGACCTCAGTTTCCTTAGGAAATACAATCTGCTCATCCCCTTCTTGTAGACAGTCTCTGAGTGGCATCTCCAGTCCAGTTTGCTATCCAAATGGACCCCCAAATATTTATAACTCTCCACCTGCTCTACCTCCTGACCAGCAATAGTGGTCGGTAAGCATTCCAACTTAATCCTGCTATAGTTCGCCACCAACTCCTTGGTTTTCTTAACATTTAGTTGTAGATAGTTACCATTGCACCAATCCACGAAATTCGACACCACCCTTCTATATTCCTCATCCCCCCGATCTCCCCTAATACATCCCACAACCACGGAGTCATCCGAAAATTTTTGAAGGTGGCAAAGATCAGATTTATACTGAAAGTCCGATGTATACAGTGTGAATAGAAAGGGTGCAAGCACCGTTCCCTGGGGGGCACCTACACTGCTCAATAATCTGCTCGACACCACTGCTCCCATCTGTACAAACTGTGGCCGATCTGATAGGTAGTCAGTTATCCAATTTCTCATCCCCACCTCCACTTTCATATTAGTCATCTTTTTGTGTAGTAAAGGTGGCTGCAGGGAATTAAATGCACTCGAGAAATCAAAGAACATCGCTCGCACCATGGTTCTGTCAGTCTCCAGAAATGAATGTACACTATGTAACAGAGAAAGAATAGCATCATCCACCCCCAATCTATGTCGGTAAGCAAACTGAAGGGGATCGATAAAAGCATTGACCCTTGGTCTTAAGTGAGCAAGCACTAATCTTTCCAAGGCCTTCATAGCGTGAGATGTTAAGGCTACCGGACGATAGTCATTTAGGGTTGCAGGAGAAGAAGTCTTGGGTACCGGAACCAGACAGGAAGTTTTCCATAACACAGGTACCCTCTGTGTTTGTAGACTTCCATTAAATAGGAGTGTAAAGACAGTACACAGCTGGTCTGCACAAACTTTAAGGACACGTGAGCTGAGTCCATCAGGTCCAGCAGCTTTACCAATGTTAAGTGACTTAAACTGCCTCCTCACATCATTTTCGGATACTCTAAAATTAGTCTGCTCCTCCTCCAATATCGATGTTGCAGAATTTGCACCCAATTCCCCTCCACTTCCAGTTGGCAGTACACATGTACTGCTAAATCTATTGAAATACTCGTTCATCTCATTAGCCTTGTCCAGATTTCCTCCCCCGTGATCAGACCTTACCTTAAGGCCAGTCAGTAATTTCATTCCTGACCAAACGTCCCTGGTATTATTGTGGGACAGTTTCTTTTCAAGTTTAATTCTGAAGGCTTTCTGGGCCTCCTTTATTTTATACTTCAATTCATGCTGTATCATTTTAATTTCCTCTTTGTCGCCTAATTTAAATGCCTTTTTTTTCCTGTTGAGCAAATGCTTCAATTCCTTTGTTATCCATGGCTTGTTGTTTGCAAAACACCTAATCTTTTTAGCCGGCACCAGCATATCAATGCAGAAGTTAATGTAGTCAGTCACTCTACCAACCACTTCATTAACATTTGTATACTCGTCCATTGTCCCAAGCAACACATCCCAGTCTGTAAGATGAAAGCAATCCTGTAAAGCCTGTTCATTTGTTGGACTCCACATTCTAACTGATTTAATTGTAGCAGGCTGTTTTCTAACAACAGGTTGGTAGACTGGTGACAATAGTATAAGATTGTGATCAGACTTCCCCAAGGGCGGCAGGGTAGATGATGAATAAGCATTCTTGACATTCGCATAGAGTAAGTCCAAAATAATGTTGTCACGTGTTGTACATTTAACAAATTGATAGAATTTAGGTAGAGCAGTTGAAATTTTAGCCCGATTGAAATCCCCAGAGATTACAGTAAGCGAGTTGGGGTGTTTCATCTGGAGCCGAGCAATGACTCCTGACAGCACTTCACCTGCAGCCTCATGGTTTGCAGTTGGTGGTATGTACAACACTATTGCAATAACAAGCGAGAATTCTCTAGGAATATAGTAAGGTCTGAGGCCAACAGCTAGCAGTTCAATGTTCGGACAACAATGGCGCTCCCTTACAGTCACATGCCCCTGATTGCACCATCCATTGTTTATGTAGAGTATAACTCCTCCGCCCTTTTTTTTGCCGCTCTTCATAGTGTCTCTATCAGCCCGGACCATGTGAAATCCTGGTACTGAAACACTCGAGTCAGGGATCTCTCCGCGTAACCATGTTTCAGTAAAACACATCAAACTGCATTCCTTGTAATCCCTCTGGGTCCGTATTAATGCTAACAGTTCATCCGACTTATTTCCCAGTGATTGAACATTCCCCATGATGATGGACGGAACTACAGGTTTAAACCGTCTTCGCCTTGCCTTTAGTTTTTTGCCCGCTCTGCAGCCTCTGAAAGGTCGCCTTACCTCACTAGGGACACGTGGTCTACCCACTGCAGGAGAAGACATTAGCCTGCGTAGCTCCAGAAGTCGGCTCCTTGAGTAAGCAACACGTTTAGGAACAGACTTTGAGACATCCATCAAAACCTTGGCCATATTAGTCGCACCAAGCATGTCCGTGCAGGGTGGCATACAGTGCACGTCTCCAGACATAGCTGTGCCAATTCCCAGACAGGTAGTGGCCACCCGGCCGTAGGTGCATATAAAAAAACCAGACCTAAGTTGCAAGGTGATCACAAATGCACTGTATATCCAGATAGCTGTGGGTAGTAGCAAACATCCAAGGGAAACATTTCAAAGGAACCCAGGTTCAGAAGCTTATATCCAGAAGCAGTGGGTAGCAGTATGCATCCAGGGGAAACAAATCAGAGGATCCAAGGTTTAGAAGCAAACATCCAAGGGGAAGTCCAAGGGTTCAGCATAAATCCAAGGGAAGCATTCCAGCGGATCCAAGTTCAGAAGGAGAAGGTACTGGGGAAAAGGTTCCTTAGAGTTCCAAAAACTGAGGCTCAGAAAGAAAAAAGGTTCACACATAACAAAAATAATTCCTAAATAAAACTAAAACTATTGCTGCTGCAATGGGCTGCCACTAGCACGGCGCCTTATTGTCCTTATCCAGCAGAGAGCAGACAGACACGTCTGCTCTCTTCAGTGTTCAGTGACCTGATACAGATACCAAGAAAACCGGACACGGTCAGGCAATCTGCACAGGATACCCCGAAGGACACAGGTAAAGACTACAGATTATAAAAAATCAGCAGACTTACCGTGTTCTGTTAAAGAGGTGATCAGTCTCCAGATTCGGGGTACTCAGTGCATCCAGCCGTTCCACCCGCCGGTTTTACAGGGTTCAGGGCTCTCCTCTGCTGGCCCCAGGTTGGGCGGCCAAATATTAGGGTTGAACAATTAATATAAATGTTCAATTCTCTAGTTGCCTACTCCTGGCCTAATGGATATTGATCATGTGCACTAAAGAAATACACCAGACACAGTCAGCTGTAACTCTCCTTGATCAATGTGTGGCTCAGCTCCAAGAAGGGAAGTTTATTAGTCAAACACAATGTTATATATCTCCTGTAAGGGGGCTCGGTTAGCTCTAAAATGGGAGTGATCGGATGTATTCCATTGGTTAGTGGGTTGGGCATGAGCAAGTCCATGGGCGGATCCATGAGGTCATCAAGGTGGGTTGGTCCGTGAGGTCATCAAGGTGGGCGTTACTGTGGGTGGATCCATGAGGTCATCTGGGTGGGCGTCATCTTGGATACCAGACCGCATGGTCTGCTAAAACAGGAAATGGCAGCCATCTTCAGTGTCTTCATTGTTCATCTTGGATACCAGACCGCATGGCTCTGGTATAGGAGATGGCAGCCATCTTAAGTGTCTTACTTTGTCTGAGGAAAACTTATGTAAGGTTAAACAATACATGTTATGGGTTACTTCTCTCAATTACCTTATGTGTTGAGGTTAATTAAGTATTTGATCTTATGGCTCTCCTCAACAGTCCCCCCTAAATACTTTATTAACCTTTTCTTTTATCTTGATCCCACCGTGGTTCCCTAACCCATCGATGTTAAGTGTTATTATGACATCAGAGGCTTCATGACAATATGGATGCTATAGACACCAGAGAATGTGTGACCGATTATGGGTATACTGCGGAGGTATATCGGAGCGTGTTACCAGTGTCCTCGGGACTTCCCAACCTGCTGGATCTATTACTCTCCAATCTCCCATCTCCATGGTTACTTAGAGTAAAATACACATGTGCGACTAACCCTGTTGTACACATCCTAGATCTGACCGTCTTGCCCGGGAGGGGGAATTGGAGTTTTCACCAGTTTGAGACAAGTTTTCCCTTGTGGAAAACCTCCCTTTGTAGCTGGACTTTGACAAGCAGGTCAGATCCTACTCTGTCCCTACCTGTCTAAGAAGTTTACAATGTGAGAGATGGATCCAGGAGGCGCTCAGCAACCCTGACTGAAGTAGGAGTAGTCAGGAGCACTTGGTAGGGACCCTCAAATCTCGACTCCAGGAATGTCTTTCTGATGAACGTCTTTACCAGCATGTAGTCACCAGGTTAGAAAGTATGGGTACCGTCACTGGAATCTGGACCTCGAATGGATGATAAAACTTGTACATGTGTTATTGACAGTTCTTTAGTAACAACAATTACATATTTTACAAGAGTATCACTTCCTAAGGCTAGCTGTTGTGGAAAATATTGACCCAACCTCGGAGGCCCCCCAAAAATAATCTCATATGGTGTGAGTTTAGTGGGACCCCTTGGAGTGTTTCTGACTGAGTATAAGGCAATGGGCAAAATGTCTGTCCAAGGAAGTCTGACCTCCTGACTGGCTTTCAGTATTTTATTTTTGAAGGTGCCATTCAGTCTTCCTACTTTCCCACTGCTCTGGGGTTGATATGGAGTATGTAAACCCAAATAACCAATGTTCATAGTTCCTTAGACAGTGCTGCAGTGAACGCAGGTCCTTGGTCACTCTCAATTACCTCTGGGACCCCATATCTGCAGACTACTTCAGTCATCAGTCTCTTAACAGTCACTCTGGCAGTCATGTTTGTTACTGGATAGGCTTCGGGCCATCCTGAGAACATGTCAGTCACTACCAGTACATACTCGCACTTCCCTACTTTTGGCATTTGAATACGAGCGATCTGAATTCTCTGAAAGGGATAGAGTGGTTTAGCCAAATGTTTCTGAGTAACTTTCTGAGGTGGTGCTGGATTGCATGTTGCACACACAAGGCAGGACTTGAAATAATTTTGGGTGACAGTAGAGATCCCAGGTGCCATATAAATCTTCCAAATTAGGTCATTCATCTGATTCTTGCCTCTGTGGGTGATAACGTGTGCCCATTCTGTCACTGAGGGGTACAGATTACAGGGTAGACCTTTGTGTTCACCCTCCAGACTCCATCTTCATCCTTTTTTAGCTCCTCCTTCTTGCCATGACTTCTTTTCATCATCTGATGTATTGTCTTGATGTAGATGGATAATCCTCATAAGAGAGGCTTTAGTCCCTTCTTCAGTGTCTTGTGACACGTACACCGCTGCTTTCTCTTTCCTAAATGGATCCAAAGCATAGGTTTTTGCTGTTTTGTCAGCAAAGAAGTTCCCCCTTGCTTCTGGAGAATCCAGTCTCCCGTGAGCTTTGATCTCGATCACTGCAACCTCTGAAGGTAGATTCAGAGCGACCACAAGTTCTTGCATGGTAGCAGCATGTTTTACAGGAGTTCCACTGGACGTTAGGTATCCTCTGGCTGCCCAGATACTGCCGAAGTCATGAGCCACTTGAAAAGCGTATCTTGAATCCGTGTAGATGTTGACCACCTTCTCCGTCGCTTCCTGACAAGCCAGCGTCAAAGCTTTAAGTTCCGCTTCTTGTGCAGACATGTGCGGTGGTAGCGATCCAGCTGAGATGATCAGGTCATGTGTAACCACGACATATCCCGTATGGAACCTTCCTGTTTTATCTGCAAATCTGGAACCATCAGTGAAGAACGTCACGTCAGCATGTGGGAGTGGGTCTTCAGACACGTTTTTCTGGGAGGCTACTTCTTCATGCATTTGCTCAAGACAGTCATAATCCTCTGGCATCTTCTCCGAGAGCATCAGTATCATCCACATCCCCCCTGGAAAAAGGAAGCAGCGTAGACGGGTTTGAAGATGCTGCAGCGGACAAGAGTGACATTGTCCGGAACCAAGAGCAAACATTGGAGTCTCATATGATGCTGCACCAACAGATGTTTAGGTTCCAAGAATAGCAATTATGTCGTATGGAGCCATTAAGAGAACTGGGTGTCCTCAGATGATATCAGGATTTGTGATTCAAAGAGCTGGTGCAGACTGTATGGCCTGTTTAAGAGCGTAGAAAGCTTCCACGGATTTTGTTCATAGTGGAAACGCTGACGTCTTGAGGTCATCGTACAATGGCTGCATCAGCTTTGAGGCATCTGGAAACCTTTTGCGACAATAATAATTGATAGGTCAGCCAACTCATCCGAGGCCCTTGTCTTAGGTTCTTGGCAGAACTCAACACCAGAGTCCCATGTCTCGTCATGCTCCTGTAGAAAGGCATCGGCTGTTTTTCTGGATCTAGAACTTGGTTCAACAGAGTAGCAGCTTGCTGGGGTGTAAACTTGACATAGATGGTGGGCTCCTCAGACATGAGCATTGGCACTGTTGGCGGTGGCACCTGAGGCGGGAGTAGAGATGGCACCGGGAGTGCAGATGTAGTCCCTTGTTTATGAGGAGCAGAAGGAGGTAACAGTCCTGGCAGCTCCAGTATCATGGTATGGGCTCCAGGTGACGCAGGCAGTCTTAAAAGCTTTAACAGTCCTGTCCTCATTAATGCGAGTTATTGCTGCACGAAGTTGTTGAGCACTAACGTCTGGATGAATAGGGTCATAAGTAGGGGTCACAGTGTGTATGATCATTCTACACAGGAGATTGCCAGCTTTAGTCACCGCTAAGTCCCCAACAGCTATCTGACCACGTGACTCAACAATGATTTGACTGTCAGCTTGAATAGTCGCCCCTCCTGCTTCCACTATAGCTCTAGCTACACCTCCATTGTGCTCTAACCGAGAATTGGCAGCATTAACAATAGCGTCTGTCTCCAATGTTGTTATGTCACCCTTTCCCACCACTAACAAGGGTCCCTCAGGAAGTTCTTTTTCAAAAATAGGTTGCCAACATTCCCTCCCCTTTGTGCTTCCTGTGCTATTGGTATCCCCCTCCCACATTGAGCCCCCCCTTGATACAGTCGCCACCGTCCCATACAGGTGTGCGCTTGGCTGCGAGACAGCCTGTGAGGTACTGGGCATAGGGTTATGTAGGCTGCGTGAGAGTGCTGTTGTGGAAGCATTGGGAGGAGAGGCCGTTGCTTGGAGCATCTCATGTGGGTGTGCGGCTAAATTGGCAGTGGAAGTGACAGTAGAAAGGGTAGGTGCTGGGGACGATCCAGGTGGGAGGACTGCTGGATTCACAACAGGAGTGATAGGGGAAAGGGTTGGTGCCCCATTGGAAACACTGAGATAGGAAACATGGGTAAAGCCTTTTTATTTCCTGAAGGAATATAGTATTGGCCATCAGTGGTCATTACTGGGTAACAAGGATTTAGCGAAGTGGTGTGTAGCCTTAGTCTGAGATGTTCACCACCAGAACCAGCACATTCGCCATCCACAACATGGCCGCCGTCAGAATTATATTTACCACCAACAAGATGGCCGCCATCAGAATTATATTTACCACCAACAAGATGGCCGCCATCAGAATTATATTTACCACCAACAAGATGGCCGCCATCAGAATTATATTTACCACCAACAAAATGGCTGCCGTCAGAATTGTATTTACCACCAACAAGATGGCTGCCATCAGAATTATATTTACCACATGGCTCTGGGCCACCATTTTGGCTGCTATTACATTTAACACATTCGCCATTAACAAAATGGCCACCATTACATTTACCACATGGCTCTGGGCCACCATTTTGGCTGCTTTTACATTTAACACATTCGCCATTAACAAAATGGCCACCATTACATTTACCACATGGCTCTGGGCCACCATTTTGGCTGCTTTTACATTTAACACATTCGCCATTAACAAAATGGCCACCATTACATTTACCACATGGCTCTGGGCCACCATTTTGGCTGCTATCACATTTAACACATTCGCCATTAACAAAATGGTTTTGTAATACACAACTCAAAACTCTATTCTTTCTATTCCTTTTCTCTTCTACCCAATTTCCAATTTTTCCTTTTTTTTTTTTTTTTTTTTTTTTTTTTATATATACAGACTTTCAGAGACTCTTTCTCCT
The DNA here is from genome assembly GCF_051348905.1 of Ranitomeya variabilis. Lineage (NCBI taxonomy): Eukaryota > Metazoa > Chordata > Amphibia > Anura > Dendrobatidae > Ranitomeya > Ranitomeya variabilis. Next base: position 127,158,613 of record NC_135233.1, read on the forward strand.
GCCCTAGCAATAGACAACAATCCATTATCTTCTAGGATACCTTTTCTTTCTTTCAAGACAAGCTTACACTCCAGGGGCTGTAACCATCCCCCCTTCTGGCATTCCACACAATTTCCACTAATGTGCATGAGTGTAACTTGCCATCTGAATTTGGCTTAGTGCCCATACGGCAGAACTGCATTAATTTCTCCATCTTTCTATAGATACACAGTATATATATCTATCTATCAAGATAACAAACACCAAACAAACAATAAGACGGGGGAGATGACTCAAACCTGAGATTCTAAAGGGAACTGAGTCTGCAGTACCCAGTTCCTATTGCTTCTTGTCACGTGGTCCCTGTCTGACTTCCGTGCTCCGTACTTTACAAACCAATTATTCCCTACTTTGTCAAATTGCTCCCTAACTTACCGGTCCCCGTGCAGAGTCAATTACTCGATGTCACGGGGCAAAAAAAAGAAAAACTATAAATTTAATTGGCCCAAACTGAGCCAATTGCTCCAAGTTTCAATGAGCCGCTACACAATTTATTATGCCCGAACTGAGCCAATTGCTCCAAGATTTACCGGGCCCCCCTAGGCCGAGTCAATTACTCCAGGTCCTAGTCTCTCTTGTACAGAACTGAAAATCTTATCACAGGCGACAACCGTATACCACAGACAAAAATTATTTATATATTTTCTACACTTGCTTGCTTCTCAAAAAAACCTGTTTATCCCGTTCCAAACACAATGCTTTTCCTTCTGTAAACACTTGCTCATTCTTTCCTAGAATCCTGCTATTCCTGTTCCAAACTTCCTAACTACCAGTCATCTCCCTCTGAAAAAAACTGTTTTTCATGTTTTATCACTTGCCTCTAGCCCTCTGTAGAGAAAAAAAACTTGCATCTTTTTAACTTTTAAGTCATCTCCCCTCTTCACAACATGTAACAGGCAGTAGGCAACTAAAACGTGACGGTTCTTGCAATTAAATGACCAGCAGCGGAGATACCCTTTCTGCCGTCTTACAGATACCAAGAAAACCGGACACGGTCAGGCAATCTGCACAGGATACCCCGAAGGACACAGGTAAAGACTACAGATTATAAAAAATCAGCAGACTTACCGTGTTCTGTTAAAGAGGTGATCAGTCTCCAGATTCGGGGTACTCAGTGCATCCAGCCGTTCCACCCGCCGGTTTTACAGGGTTCAGGGCTCTCCTCTGCTGGCCCCAGGTTGGGCGGCCAAATATTAGGGTTGAACAATTAATATAAATGTTCAATTCTCTAGTTGCCTACTCCTGGCCTAATGGATATTGATCATGTGCACTAAAGAAATACACCAGACACAGTCAGCTGTAACTCTCCTTGATCAATGTGTGGCTCAGCTCCAAGAAGGGAAGTTTATTAGTCAAACACAATGTTATATATCTCCTGTAAGGGGGCTCGGTTAGCTCTAAAATGGGAGTGATCGGATGTATTCCATTGGTTAGTGGGTTGGGCATGAGCAAGTCCATGGGCGGATCCATGAGGTCATCAAGGTGGGTTGGTCCGTGAGGTCATCAAGGTGGGCGTTACTGTGGGTGGATCCATGAGGTCATCTGGGTGGGCGTCATCTTGGATACCAGACCGCATGGTCTGCTAAAACAGGAAATGGCAGCCATCTTCAGTGTCTTCATTGTTCATCTTGGATACCAGACCGCATGGCTCTGGTATAGGAGATGGCAGCCATCTTAAGTGTCTTACTTTGTCTGAGGAAAACTTATGTAAGGTTAAACAATACATGTTATGGGTTACTTCTCTCAATTACCTTATGTGTTGAGGTTAATTAAGTATTTGATCTTATGGCTCTCCTCAACAGTATAACCTCTTTTTCTCATCTTTCAGGATACATCGGGGGCTTATCTTTAAGCCCCTTCTTGTTTCCAGGACCTAACAAATGCCACTCCTCTCTTAGAATAGAGTCTTCCTCTGTATGGGAACATGAATCCTCTCTTAGACTGAAATCTATATCTCTGTGGAGGGATAGTGGTCCTGCTATGATTAAAAACACCTGTGGCTAAAAGACAGAGTGCTCAGTCAGAAGGCTAATGAATACAATTGTCAAAAAACTGAACGTCACATCCAAACATAAACTAAGTGTGAAAGTGTGAACAGGTGCTAACCTAGAGTCCCCAACTCATATACTCAAATAAACTCAAATAAAAAAGGTAGCACTCTGTGGCGCCATAGCATGCAAATATGAAATATGAAAATTGAATTGCATTACTGCATTAGAAATATGAAAAATTGAGAAAACTTAGTGCATAAATTGGCCAATTCATGTGTACCTGGAAGCCACGCTAAGGTGTTTCTCATTTCCAGGACCTAACAAATGCCATTCCTCTCTTAGAATTAAGTCTTCATCTGTATGGGAACATGAATCCTCTCTTAGACAGAAATCTATAGCTCTCTGGAAGGGTAGTGGTCCTGCTATGATTGCTATGATTAAAAACACCTGTTACAGCTTCTGTTCCGCATGGCCATGACCTGTAAACGTTTGGAGGCCATCCACAAATTTTTGCATTACAACGACAATGCATGGTGTCTTCCCTGTGATGACCCCAACTTTGACTGACTTTTCAAAATTCGACTGGTCATTGATCACTTCAACAACAAGTTTGCTGAAATGTATGTGCCTCAAAGGGACATCTGTGTGTATGAGTCCCTAATCCATTTCAAGGGAAAGCTCAAAATCTAACAGTAGCTGCCCAGTAAGAGGGTCAAGTACGGAATTAAGCTGTACAAACTGTGTGAGAGTACCTCAGGGTACAACCACAAATTTAGGGCTTAGGAAGGGAAGGACACCAGGATTCAACCCCCTAAATGCCCCCCTGTCCTTGGAGTGGTAAAATTGTGTGAGATTTGGTGCACCCACTGCTGGGTCAAGGTTATGACCTCTACGTAGATAACTTTTATACCAGCGTCCAACTGTTCAAGTCACTCTCTGCGTGAGGTACCGTCCACAAAAATCAGAGAAGTCTCCCTAAGACTCTAATTGGGCAGCTGCTCAGCAAGGGCGAAAGCAAGAGACCAATGTACCGACAACATGCTGGTGGTCAAGTACAAGAGGGATGTCCTTTTCTTCACCACCATACATCACTGTAAGGTACCTCTACACAGGTCCACAAAACCACACTGTGTACTGGGGTACAACAAGAACATGGGGGAGTTGATCTCACTGATCAAGTACTCCAGCTGTACAGTGCCTTGAGAAAGGCCAAGGTGTGGTACAAGAAGCTGGCCATGCACATCGTACAGATGGCAATTTACAACCCTTTCATGCTTTCACAATGTGCAGACCAGAACGGTATGTAGTACCTTCAGTTCCAGGAGGTAGTAATTAAGGCCCTGATATTTGGCAGACAGAAAGGAGCGGGCCCCAGTACTTCTGGAAGGGAAGGTGCTCGTATCGTACTAGGCCAATATTTTGTCGGCGAGGTCCCTCAAACCTGTATGTAACAGACTGTACCACACATCCATGGACTACTAAATAAATTTCTGACTTGCACAACTCACGTATGACAACCTGACATACACCACGCAACTCATAGATGACAACCTGATGAATACTACGCTACTCACATATGCCAACTTGACGAACACCACACTACTCACGTATGTCAACCTGATGCCCTCTAGGAATCCACAGGTGTAAAACCTCAGGTGGAATCCGCACAAAAACCGCAGGAAATCCGAGGTAAATCCACAAGTAAAACGCAGGGCGTTTTACCTGCGGATTTTGCAAAAACGGTGTGGAAAAATCCGCACACCAATCCGCAACATAGCCTCAGGGAAGAAAGAAATGGTAGATGTGCGTGGATTGGGGTGTGGCCAAAATCAGCCACAGTGCGCTGTGCGCAACATTTTTTTTCTGTCCCTCTTTCTGTTCTTCAAAGGTTGTGAGGTATGCTTGTAAAAAATTTTAAATTTTTAGGGGATAGGCTTTTTTTCTACTTTAAACATGTCACCCTGCACAAATGCATAAAAAGAAAACCATAAGGCTGTGTGCACATGATGCGGATTTAGTGCGGATCCGTAGCGTTTTTTTCCGTGCAGAAACACTGCGGATTTGCAAAGTGATTTACAGTACAATGTAAATCAATAGGGAAAAAAAGCTGTGCTAATGGTGCGGAAAATTCCGCATGAAAACCGCTGCAGATCAAAAGAAGGAGCATGTCACTTTTTTTGTGGGGATCTGCAGCGTTTCTGCACCCCTCCATTATAGAAATTCGCAGTGGTAAAAAACGCATGAAATCCGCACAAAATCCGCATCAAAAACGCACAAAATCCGAATAAAAAACGCGTCAAATCTGCACCTGCGTTTTCTGCCAGGAGATGCGGATTTTGTGCAGAAAATTCTGCACTTCAATCCGCAACATGTGCACATAGCCTTAGAACTCAATATTTGTATTGGTATTCTGTCAGCCAACTTCTGTCTGGAGCTATTTGGAGGCTTTTTTATAAACATTTATTTCGTTTGCAAACCTAATAATTCCTAATAAATCCTATATAAAATATATACTCTACATATTACTAAAAGAGCTACGGACTCCAGGGTGTGTAATAGCCACACGATGCTGAACCCCACAAGAGTCCATGAAGTCCATAGATTTCGATTTCCCATACATCACGTGACCACGGACAGGCCGGACTTGTTTTAGTTTTCATCGCAAGGCTGTAACACCCTGTGTCCGCTTCCTAGCCGCCATTTTTTCGGCGCTCGTCCTATTCAAAGGCTTGTAATTGGTCTTCAGAACAATGGCCACTTACTGATATTCCGTCCTCGGAAGTGGAGACGGGCTTCTTCAGAACAGAGGACGGCAGCCAGTAGTTTCTATGAACCAGAAAAAAAATGATTCCATAGTGCAGAGAGAATAGATGCTGGGCAGAGTGTGTTCAGTAGGCGGTGCACGATCCTCCCTCTAGTGACTGCAGCTGGACAAGGAAGCTCCGGCCGACACGGTGAAGACTGGGGTCAGTATTTGTCATGTGACGTCTGTGTCTGATGGTCCTGGAGAGTTGTCTGTGGATGTGACATTGCTCCTTATAGGTAGCACTACTTAATGAGGGGCCACCGCACTTTTCTGTGACGCCCCTCACAGAAGGTTCTATTGTAAAGAGTTATTCTCATCTTTTTTATCTTATTTACAGCTCGTTGCTAAGGTTACCAGCCACCACAGCAGGCTACAAACATAGGGTTTGTTTTTAGGGATGGAGGAGGGGTGATCCCTATTTTTATTTTTGGCCAAATGATTATATGTATGGAAAAAGGTAAAAGACACGTGAAAATAATGGTACTGCTGCCAAAAGTGTTTGCATTAATTCATTCAAAACCATCTTCAGATGTGTCATCGCTACGTGACGTCTGTAATCTCAGACGGGCGCTGGCGGGAATGATTCTCCAGGCTGCTGTTCACACTGTGACTGCCGGCGGACGTTGGTAACACAGTGACATTACCGACCAGTTGTTAGGAGACGGTAGGGACTTTTTTATTATTAATTTAGCGTACGTAAAAAAAACAGAAGGCACATGGTTTGTAGAAATCGACCACCACCTGGATGAAAAATTGTTTGTTTGTTTTTTTTTTTGTGGTTGCAAAATGGCCTCACTAGCTGGATCGCTGCAGTTCAGCCACATAAAGAGAACTTGCCATGTCCCCAATCGCTGTGAGAGCTCAGACATCTTATTTTCGTGTGGTTATAAACGGGGCCATACACATATCCGGGATTTTTCACAGACCGAGAGAGGTTGCCGGGAGCAATAAAGTTCATTTCCTCCTGGTAGCCAGGATAGCAGTGCGGCGACCGCAGCTTTATAGCGCTATTGACCTGCAGCTAAATCCTATAACTGCAGATTAATAGCGTTTGGGGACACGACACGTTCCCTTTAAATGCTGCTGACGATTTTTACCAACGGCATTTACGTCACACGGTCCCGGTTTGCACATCCACTGTGACATTATAGAGCCCTGATAGGTTGCCACGGACCTCCTGAAGGCTCCAGTCCCATCATCTTGGTATGCCTGTGAAGCTGACCCACAGGCTGGGCTTCAAATGACACTGACTTTCAGTATATATTGCAATATTGAAGTATTTTAGTATATAGTACAAGAGAAAAATTATAGTGTTTAGTAAAAAAAAAAAAAAGTTATTAAAAATCCCCATAAAAATTAAAATTGACCCTTTTCCCTAGTTAAACATCAAGAAATAAAAATCAACTATGAAAATAAGGCTGGGTTCACATTGCGTTTACAGCAGCCCGTTCAACACATACAGTAAAGGGCTGCTGTAAACGCAAGTGCCAACTTTGGCACATCGCTAGCGCAGATGGAGCATCTGCTTGCTCTATCTGCGCTAGCAGTGACGGACCCGGAAACGCTGCAGCCCGCGTCTCAGGGTACGTCACTCAATGACGGCACATCCCTAGTGCATGCCCATTGTGGGCGTGTGCTAGCGATGCATACGACATAGGAATTAATGGCGGCCTTAACGGACTACATTACACCGCGTTTATGCCACGGTGTAACGTAGTCCGTCTAACAGACGCCCATAACGCATTGTGAACCCAGCGTAATATATATACAGTGTCTCCATATAACCACATGTTTGCTAATGAAGGTTTTTTACTTCGGACCTTTTTTATGACCACCATGTTTGGTGTTTATCCTCTGGTCTATTGAAATGAAACCAGTAACCACTTTATAGTAACTGATTCATGCACATTGACTGCAGTGATTTATCAAACGGATCCAGCATCAATCAATTAATCTGTCTGACTGAAAAAACTGATTGCTACTGGATCCCTTTATTAAATCATTGACTTCAGTGTGAATTTATGAAATCATTGACTTCAATGTGAATGGTTCAGTTTTTTTCATGCATAAGTTTTGGATCAGTTTGTAACTGATGCAGTTTTTTTTGCTTCAAACATATGATTACTGGACATGTGACCAAAACCTAAGGGTGTATTCACGCATCCATGTGAAATGTCTAAGTACTATTCGTTTTTTTGTTTTTTTTTTCATGACAACACGTGGACCCAGAGATTCTCACAGATCCAGGCTCGGACTGGCCCACCGGAGAACCGGAGGATTCTCCGGTGGGCCCAGGCACTGACACCTGCTGGCATACTGGCTAGCAGCTGCCTAGGGCCCCCACTGCTCCAGGGCCCCCCCCCCCGGCCGCCCGCCTCCCACCCACCCTCCTTGAAGACGATACTCACCCTGCTCCAGCGATGCCTGGTCTCGGTGTCTGCAGCTCATCCTGAATGAGCGGTCACGTGGTACCGCTCATTAAGGTCATGAATATGCGCATATTCAGGCTCGGACTGGAGAACCGGAGGATTCTCCGGTGGGCACAGGCACTGACACCTGCTGGCATACTGGCCAGCAGCTGCCTAGGGCCCCCACTGCTCCAAGGCCCCCCCCCCCCCCGGCCGCCCGCCTCCCACCCACCCTCCTTGAAGACGATACTAGCCCTGCTCCAGCGATGCCTGGTCTCGGCGTCTGCAGCTCGTCCTGAATGAGCGGTCACGTGGTACCGCTCATTAAGGGCATGAATATGCGCATATTCATGTCCTTAATGAGCTGTATCACATGACCGCTCACGCAGGAAGAAGGTGCTGCGCCGGGAGTCGGGACAGAGCCAGAGGGATGTTGGCACGGCCGTGCAGAGTGGGACAGCCAGGTGAGACGGGGGGATGAAGGAGGACATAAGCCGGCGCGCCATGCAAGATGGGAGCAGGAGCGGGTGCGGGGGGGGGGGGGTGGAGAGATAAGCCATGCATACAGGGGGGGGATATGAGCCATGCATACAGGGGGGGGATATGAGCCATGCATACAGGGGGGGGAATATGAGCCATGCATACAGAGGGGGGGGATATGAGCCATGCATACGGGGGGGATATGAGCCATGCATACGGGGGGGATATGAGCCATGCATACGGGGGGGGGGGAATATGAGCCATGCATACAGGGGGGAATATGAGCCATGCATACACTGGGGGGGGATATGAGCCATGCATACAGGGGGGGAAAATGAGCCATGCATACAGGAGGGGGGGAATATGAGCCATGCATACAGGGGGGGAATATGAGCCATGCATACAGGGGGGGATATGAGCCATGCATACAGGGGGGGGGAATATGAGCCATGGATACAGGGGGGGATATGAGCCATGCATATGGGACGGGAGGGAGATGAGCCATGCATACAGGAGGGGGGGTCATTATACAGTATTGAGCATCATGTGGGATCATTATACAGTATGGAGAACTGTGTGTGGCCATTATACAGTATGGAGCATCATGTGTGGCCAATGGACATTATACAGTATGGAGCATCATGTGTGGCCATTATACAGTATTGAGCATCATGTGTGGCCATTATACAGTATGGAGAACTGTGTGTGGCCATTATACAGTATGGAGCATCATGTGTGGTGGCCGTTATACAATATGGAGCATCATGTGTGGCTATTATACAGTATGGAGCACGGTGTGGCCATATTTTTTTTTGTTTATAATTATTGTATACTAGCTGTACTACCCGGCTTCGCCCGGGTTAATGACTGCTGTTAGCAAAATAGAATGTGATAACAAAAATTTATTCTGCACACAAAAAACACAAAACAGATAGAAATGTAATTATTAAAAGGCAAAAACTAAGCTAATAGAAGAATTTCACAACATATATTAGCTTTGTTATACTGAGAATGTCTTCGTTGCCTATATTAACCAATCAGAGCTCAGAATAATTAACTGTAGCAAAATAGAAGCTGAGCTGTGATTGGTTGCTATTGGCAACCTGATAAATCCCCAGCCAACAGGAAGCCCACCCCCTGGCAGTATATATTAGCTCACACATACACATAATAGACAGGTCATGTGACTGACAGCTGCCGGATTCCTATATGGTACATTTGTTGCTCTTGTAGTTTGTCAGCTTATTAAATCAGATTTTTATTTTTGAAGGATAATACCAGACTTGTGTGTGTTTTAGGGCGAGTTTCATGTGTCAAGTTGTGTGTGTTGAGTTGCGTGTGGCGACATGCATGTAGCGACTTTTGTGAGATGAGTTTTGTGTGGCGACATGCGTGTAGCAACATTTTGTGTGTCGAGTTGCATGTGACAGGTTAGTGTAGCAAGTTGTGTGCAGCAAGATTTGTGCATGGCGAGTTTTGCGCGTGGCGAGTTTTATGTGTGGTGCGTTTTGAGTATGTGCAAGTTTTGTGTGAGGCAACTTTTGCATGTGGTGCAACTTTTGTACATGTGGCAATTTTTCTGTGTGTGCAAGTTTTGCATGAGGTGAGTTTTCCATGAGGTGAGTTTTGCACGTGTGGCGAGTTTTGCGTGAGCCTAGTTTTGCATATGGCGAGTTTTGCATGTAGCGAGTTTTGCGCGTGGCGAGTTTTGAGTGGTGACTTTTGTGTTTCGACTTTTATGTGGCGAGGTTGGTGTGTGTGGTGAAATGTGCGCTGAGGGTCGTATATGTGTTCAAGCACGTGGTAGTGTGTGGCGCATTTTGTGTGTGTGTTCATATCCCCGTGTGTGGTGAGTATCCCATGTCGGGGCCCCACCTTAGCAACTGTACGGTATATACTCTTTGGCGCCATCGCTCTCATTCTTTAAGTCCCCATTGTTCACATCTGGCAGCTGTCAATTTTCCTCCAACACTTTTCCCTTCACTTTTTCCCCATTATGTAGATAGGGGCAAAATTGTTTGGTGAATTGGAACGCGCGGGGTTAAAATTTCACCTCACAACATAGCCTATGACGCTCTCGGGGTCCAGACGTGTGACTGTGCAAAATTTTGTGGCTGTAGCTGCGACGGTTCAGATGCCAATCCCGGACATACACACATACATACACACATACACACATTCAGCTTTATATATTAGATAAAACAGTGTGATCAGCAGTGCTAAATGGCTGTGGTTGGGACGTGGATATGGGTGTGACTAGTTGTGAAATGGGTGTGGTCAGAGGCGTGGCCTAAAATTTGCCACGGCGCACTACGCGCGCCACAAACTTTATACCTCCTTCCCTTCTTCAAAAGTTGGGAGGTATGGTACCACATTTGCCAGGTCACGGCAAGTGCCGCAAATCCCATAGGGAATGAATGAGGCCGAACGCAGTGTTGCTGTAAGTGATCTGTTACGCGGCAGATGCAGAAAAACTGCCGGATCTGCTGCAAAAGGCGACTTTCACATCAGCGATTCTTGCCAAAGTCACTGCCGATAGTCTCATACTCACCAAAGGGGGAGGCAGCACTAAAAGTGCCTAGGGCAGCAGAAACTCTAAATACGGCCCTGGGGGGCTGCATTATATTCTGTGGTGGGGCTGCATTATTCTCTCGGGACTACATTATATTATGGGGGACTACATCATACTATATGAGGGGGCTACAGTATACTCTATGGGGGGGGGCTGCATTATATTCTGTGGTGGAACTGCATTCTCTCGGGACTACATTATATTCTTTGGTGGGTTGCATTATATTATATGAGGGGGGCTGCATTATACCCTATGGGGGAGCTACATTATATTCTATGGTGGGGACTGCGTCATACCTGAGGGGGTTGCATTATATTTTGTGGAGTGCTGCATTATATTCTATGAGAGGGGACCGCATTATATTTTATGAGGGGGCTACATTATATTCTGTGAGGGGGCTACCCCAACCCTTGCTACATAATTAAGACGTGAACTACCTTATATTATACCCTGATATTAGCTCTTTTTACCGCACAATTGGTGGTCTTGTATCTATTTCTATGTAGCTACATAGTGGGCCCCAAGAATGATTTTCTCTGGTGGGCCCAAGGTGCTCCAGTCTGACGCTGCACAGATCCATTCAAACAACCGTGAAAATCATGTATCCAAAAAGATGTTGAGGATCAGAATAGGACATACTCAGCGGATCTGTGTATTGTCTGATAAACACAGTCACATGGATGTGTGAATGCACCCTTAGAGTTCTTTCACATTGCGCTTTTCTCCACGTTTGTGGGTCCAATTGGGACTTGCATAACAACACCCCCAACCCCCCCTCCCCTCCCGGCAAAACGGGATTCGGATGTATGCGCCGACGGAGCCATAGACTATAATGATGCCAGCAGAGCAAGCGTGTGCCGTGGTATGCATCATAAATAGAATGAGGCACGTTACAGCGCAGGTAATGCCTCTGCTGGGCACCATTATGGTTTATGACCCCATAATAACATACGTCCGAATCCCATTTTCCGGGGGGAGGCTTGGATGCAAGCCCTCCCAGAATAAAAGTGCAAAGTGAAGCACACTTGCAGCTGTTGTGCATCTAAGGCTGGAGTCACAGATAACGTATAAAAAATCGGTCCGGTTTACACGGGCGAGAATCTAATAAATGTTCCGTGAACAGTGATCCGTATGTCATCCGTGTGCAGTGCGAGGATGCGATTTTCTCACATGTAAGCATCCGTGTGACATCCGTATGACATCCGTATGGCGAGATTTTCTCGCCGGCTTGCAAAATGGATATAGCATGGATCCTTTTCCTCAAATATTCTTGAAAACACATATACAGTCTATTTCATACAGAGCTAGATGGCAGAATAGCTGATAATTCAATTGGCGGATTCTGTAAAATCATTACTGAACCCGACAGGATATGAGACATGGTTTACATACAGTAAACCATAGCATATCCGTTATATTTTTACATGTCCCTCAATAATAATGTTTGTAGAGTGTGTGTGTAAAATTTTGGAGCTGTAGGTGTTAAATTAAAGGATTAATTCACGGAAAAAACTGGCTTGGACTCCTGCGCAATTTTCTCCGCCAGAGAGGGAAAGCCAGTGACCGAGGGCAGATATTAACCCCTTTCTGACCTCGGACGGGATAGTACGTCCGAGGTCAGAACCCCCGCTTTGATGTGGGCTCCGGCGGTGAGCCCTCATCAAAGCCGGGACATGTCAGCTGTTTTGAACAGCTGACGTGCCCGCAATAGCGGCGTGTGAAATCGCGATTCAGCCGCCGCTATTAACTAGTTAAATGCCGCTGTCAAACGCAGACAGCGGCATTTAACCGGCGCTTCCGGCCGGGCGGCCGGAAATGAGCGCATCACTGACCCCCGTCACATGATCAGGGGTCAGCGATGCTTCTGAATAGTAACCATAGAGGTCCTTGAGACTTCTATGGTTACTGATCCCCGGTAGCTGTGAGCGCCACCCTGTGGTCGGCGCTCATAGCACACCTGCATTTCTGCTGCATAGCAGCGATCTGATGATCGCTGCTATGTAGCAGAGCCAATCGCGTTGTGCCAGCTACTAGCCTCCCATGGAGGCTATTGAAGCATGGCAAAAGTAAAAAAAAACAAGTAAAAAAAAAAAAAATATGAAAGTAAAATCACCCCCCTTTCGCCCCATTCAAAATAAATCAATAAAAAAAAAAAATCAAACCTACACATATTTGGTATCGCCGCGTTCAGAATCGCCCGATCTATCAATAAAAAAAAAAGCATTAACCTGATCGCTAAACAGCGTAGTGAGAAAAAAAATTTTTTGGGTCGCCGCGATATTGCATTAAAATGCAATAACGGGCGATCAAAAGAACGTATCTGCACCGAGATGGTATCATTAAAAACGCCAGCTCGGCACGCAAAAAATAAGCCCACAACCGACCCCAGATCATGAAAAATGGAGACGCTACGGGTATCGGAAAATGGCGCAATTTTTTTATTTTTTTTTTACCAAAGTTTGGAATTTTTTTTCACCACTTAGATAAAAAAGAACCTAGTCATGTTAGGTGTCTATGAACTCGTAATGACCTGGAGAATTATAATGGCAGGTCAGTTTTAGCATTTAGTGAACCTAGCAAACAAAAAACAAGTGTGGGACTGCACTTTTTTTGCAATTTCACCGCACTTGGAATTTTTTTCCCGTTTTCTAGTACACGACATGCTAAAACCAATGATGTCGTTCAAAAGTACAACTTGTTTCGCAAAAAATAAGCCCTCACATGGCCATATTGACGGAAAAATAAAAAAGTTATGGCTATGGGAAGGAGGGGAGCGAAAAACGAACACGGAAAAATGGAAAATCCCAAGGTCATGAAGAGGTTAATAGCCTAGAGAGGGACCATGGTTACTGGCCCCCCCTGGCTAAAAACATCTGCCTCCAGCCAATCCCAGAAAAGACGCCTATTCCGGCACTTAGCCTCTCTCTTCCCAATGCCCAGTAGCGGTGGCATATGGGGTAATATGGGGTTAATGTCACCTTGCTATTGTAAGGTGACATTAAGCCCGGTTAATAATGGAGAGCTGTCAGTAAGACACCTATCCTTTATTAATCCAATAGTCTGAAAGGGTTAAAAATACACACATTAAAAATAAAGTCTTTTAATGAAATATTTAAACACACAGGTTTAAGATCTTTCTTGCACTGTCAATCCAAGCGAAGCCCTCGTTCTTCTGTAAAAAAAAAAAAAGCAACAATATCCCATACCTGTCCGCTGTACAGTCAAGTCCCACGCTGCAATCCATCTCAAGGGGTTAAATAGTTTACAACCGGGAGCGGCGCTAATGCTACCGCCCCGAATGTAAACCACTGTGTAATAAATGAAAAGCTGCCTGCGCAGCCTCACCACCTGACCGGACATGAACTCTGTAGCGTGGGAAAGTTTCTGAACATTTTCTCACGCTGTCAAGTTCACCTCAGAAATAAACACTTGAAATCGATCACTCTGTTTGTAATGACTATATAATATGAGTTTCATTTTTTGTATTGAAGAACTGAAATTAACGTTTTGACGATACTCTAATTTTGTGAGAAGCACCTGTATATATGTACAAAGTACACACAGTAAAGAATGGGGAAACCCTGAGGTCCCAGATTTGAATCCAACTGAATTGACATCTGTGGGAAGATTGACAGTTCATTATTCTGTGAATTTTCCATGAACCTTCCCATAAAGCAGACCTGGACAAAATGTAGGCTGCGTCAGGCATGATGACGTCACTACATTGTACCCGCTGTGCAGAACCTCCGTCTCCACATTGCATGGAACGAACCAGTGAATCAGGGGGTCGGGGTTAGGTGAATAGTTTTATTTATTTATTTATATATATATATATATATATTTGGTCAGGCAGCATTTGGGACAAACTGTGCCATCATGCTGTGTGTGGCAGGCTGTGGGGTCCATTATACTATGTGTGGGGGGGGCTATTGGATCCATCATACTTTGGGGGATTGTGGAGTCTGGCATATAGTGTGTGAGGGGAGCTGTTGATTAAGGTGAATAGTACGATTTATAAATATAAGTAAATTGTATGGTTTTGATTATCTGGTACTGATAAGAACACATTACAATAAAGGTACCTTCACACTAAACAACTTTACAACAAGAACGACAACGATCCGTGACGTTGCAGCGTCCTGGATAGCGATCTCGTTGTGTTTGACACGCAGCAGCGATCTGGATCCCGCTGTGATATCGCTGGTCGGAGCTAGAAGTCCAGAACTTTATTTGGTCGTCAGATCGGCGTTTATCGTCGTGTTTGACAGCAAAAGCAACGATGTCAGCAATGTTAAACATGGAGCTAACAACCTGTGAGAACGAGAAGTGAGTCACCGTTACGTCACAGGATCGCTCCTGCATCGTTCTGGAGCTGCTGTGTTTGACATCTCTACAGCGACCTAAACAGCGACGCTGCAGCGATCGGATCATTGTCTATATCGCTGCAGCGTCGCTGAGTGTGATGGTACCTTAAGCCGTATCGTAACATGTATTAGCAGTAGCAGCTGGTAAACGCCTTAAAAGGGTTTTCTTGGACTATTTTATTTTTTATTTTAGTATGGGCCTAAGAACTAACAGGCAGGTAGTTGCTAACTATCTGCCAGTTCTACCCATGCTGGCTCAGTGCAGGCACGGACCACTCCTGCCAGCAATTCTGCTGCTTTACATCAACAGACCAGCTCTTCTTCTTCCATGCTGCTTTATCAATGGGGCATGACTGCTGGCATCATGCTGATTGACAGCCGGCTCCCCACAGTTAGGCAGCGTGGAGCCAGCTATCAATCAGCATGACATTGGCAGTCACGTCTTGTTGACAGAGCAAAGATGTCAGCGGAAGCTGCTGAATCACCGACAGGAGCAGTCTGTGACCACTCTGAGCTGGCAGACATCGGCGAGGGGAGTGTCTCTGCCAGTTCAGATTAGTTCTTAGGCCCATAGTAAATGGGAAAAAAATAGTCCCAAATACCCCTTTAATTCTCCTCAATGCCTGTTGGATAGTATTGCAATCATCATATTAAGTAGCTCTGTGTACTTAACAACTACCGTACTCATTTTTCCCTTGTACCCAGTTAATTCTTCTCTTTTCCATTAGCTCTATGACATCATGTGTTTAATAACTGACTGAATCCTTCTAAGCGCTATGTAGAAACAGGAAGCAAATTTTCCCTGCATGACTCATGAGTCACTGCATAAGTCCTTAGCAGGGGAGGAGCGGAGCAGCTGGATCAGGAGTTGAAGAGGGGAATGATAAATGGAGGGACAAGAGACTTCTACATAGAGCAGAGAAAAGGGTGTAATTAACTGTGTAGAAAGGCAAAATGAGTAATTGTAAGTGCACAGTGCTGTATAATATGATTTTCACACAAAAAAAGAAGAAATGTTCCAGCTTCCAATAAAAAAATGAACTTTAATCCAATATATTAAAATCAGGAGAACTCCTGGAACAGCACCATAACACCATGGAGGCAAGCGACGCGTTTCGACCGACACAGCGGTCTTTGTCACAGCACAACATAATATGATGACTGCAATATATTAAAGGGAACCTGTCACCCCCAAAATCGAAGATGAGCTAAGCCCACCAGCATCAGGGGCTTATCTACAGTATTCTGTAATGCTGTAGATAAGCTCCCGATGTATCCTGAAAGATGAGAAAAAGAGGTTAGATTATACTCAGTGCTCACCCAGGGGCGGTCCCGCTGCAGTCCGGTCCGATGGGTCCGGTCTGGGGCGTTGCGGTCCGGTCTGGGGCCTCCCATCTTCTTACGATGACGTCCTCTTCTTGTCTTCACGCTGTGGCTCTGGTGCCGGGAAAGGTCAGAGAGGCCCAGCGCCTGCGCACTGCAGTACTTTACTCTGCCCTCAGCAGGGCAGACAGTATGCCTGCGCCGGAGCCGCAGCATGAACACAAGACGTCATCGTAAGAAGATGGGAGGCCCCGTACCGGACCGCGACGCCCATCGTACCAGGACCGCCCCTGGGTGAGTATAATCTAACCTCTTTTTGTCATCTTTCAGGTTACATCGGGGGCTTATCTACAGCATTCCAGAATGCTGTAGATAAGCCCCTGATACTGATGGGCTTAGCTCACCTTCGATTTTGGGGGTGACAGGTTCCCTTTAAGAGGATACAAACTTTTATGGGAGGAGAGCTTCTTTAATTGTTAACCCTTACCCAAGAGATGGAGAAGGAATGAAAAATAATTGGTGATTAATTGTTAAAATATAAAAATAGATCAATGGCTACCTTCGTCTGTGCTAAAAACTAAGGAAATGTGAAATATGTGAAATGTGAATAGCATACTGGCTTATGAACTTTATGAACAAACACATGAGATTTTTAGCACAAGATTTGCAAACGTTGTGAGCCCATTCACCAAAACGTCAAGGTAATCTCAGATCGAATGGGTAACTACACTGACTGGTGTGAACACTTACCTATGGTATCTGAGCTGAATGCCTAATGTGAACACTTACCTATGGCTAATAACAGGATAAAGCCTACTTATATAGGAGGCTCAGTGTAGTTACCCATTCGATCTGAGATTACCTTGACGTTTTGGTGAATGGGCTCACAACGTTTGCAAATCTTGTGCTAAAAATCTCATGTGTTTGTTCATAAAGTTCATAAGCCAGTATGCTATTCACATTTCACATATTTCACATTTCCTTAGTTTTTAGCACAGACGAAGGTAGCCATTGATCTATTTTTGTATTTGACTTTTTTTGGCTACAAATTATTTATATATATATATATATATATATATATATATATATATATATATATATATATATATATATATATATATATATATATATATATATATATATATATATATATATATATATATTGTTCGGTCAGTTGATCTAATTGTTAAAATATGTTATATTGTTTCAAATATATTGTTATTTTTTTCCCTTTTTTAGTTCTTATTAATAAGGAAGACATGTCTGGTAATAGACTTCATCAAGCCATCTTTGAGCCGGTAAATAACAGCTTTTAATACCACACATGCACATCTGTTATGTAGCCATCCCTGCTAAGTTTAAGGGGAAATGTCATTGTAATAATCCTTTCTGAACCTTAGGAGGCTGATCATCTTGTGTCTTGCTTTCAAAAACCTTAGTGATCAGTTTTTATTGCTAGGGAAGTGGTATCTAACCATATCCAATTCCTCTGAACTGACTGCGGCATAGGAAATATATAATCACTTGGCATATATGGTTGGGGTTGACCCTTTCATTTGTTACCCACATAGGGCTTAAATGGAATCTGTCACGCCGTATAAGGCTATTTACCTGCAGTTATAGGGCTATCTGTAGGTACATAGTGTTACAAAAGTGCCCAGACTAAAGAGGTGGTACACTACAATGTATAATGCGCACATCGAACTAAACCTTTCAGATAAGTTGTTTTGCCTCTGACCAGCGCTATCGCTGCTCGCTTAGTCCCTGCTGCAGCCGCCGGTGACGTGTCAACTTGCAGACTCTGGTAGTTGACCTTACATCACTGAGGCGTGACCTGGTCTCACGCAGACTCCCACAATTCCCCCTTAATGACTGGGCTGTGGGCAGTGTTTCACCGCACGTCACAGCACAGTATCCAGCACTGGGCTGTGACGTGCAGTGAGTCCGGAAGGTGACGTTACATCACTGGATGCCAGCTGCAGCAGGGGGTAGCGTGATCAGGACTGAGCGAGCAGTGATAGTGCCGCTCAGGGGCAAATATGTTAACATAAGGTTTTTGCAAAAAGACTTGTTTGAAAGGTTTACATCGATGTGCACAATATACAGTTGAAACCATAAATTTACATACACTATATAAAAAGACACATATACATGTTTTTCTCAATATCTGACATGAAATCAGAATAAACCTTTCCCGTTTTAGGTCAATTAGGATTACCATAATTATTAACATTTGCCAAATGCGAGAATAATGAGGGAGAGAATGTTTTAAGGCATTTTTATTACTTACTACAAAGTCAAATGTTTACATACACTAACATTACTATGCCTTTAAATAATTCTGGACTGCCCATATGATGATGTCATGTGTTTGGAAGCTTTTTTGGCAACATGTGAGTTAATTAGAGACACATCTGTGGATGTATTTTAATGCACACCTGAAACACACTGCTTCTTTGTGTAGCATCAAGGGAAAGTCTCAGGAAATAAGCCAAAATGTCAGGAAGAGAATTGTGGACTTGCACAAGTCTAGCTCCTCCTTGCGTACAATTTTAAGATACCTGAAGGCTCCTCGTTCATCTGTACAAACAATTATACGCAAGTATAAGCAAGATGGGAATGTCCAGCCATCATACCACTCAGGAAGGAGATGGGTTCTGTGTCCCAGACATAAACGTGCTTTTGTCCGACATGTGCATTTCAACCAAAGGACCAAAGCAAAAGACCTTGTGAAGATGATGGCTAAAGCTGCTAAGATTGTGTCAATATCCACAGTGAAATGAGTACTGTATCAACATGGGCTGAAAGACCACTCTGCCAGGAAAAAGCCATAACTCCAAAAGAAACATAAAAAAGCCAGATTAATGTTTGCAAATGCACACAGAAACAAAGACCTTAATTTTTGGAGACATGTCCTGTGGTCTGATTAAACTAAAATTGAACTTTTTGGGCATAGTGACCATTGTTACGTTTGAAGTAAAAAGGGAGAAGCTTGGAAGCCTAAGAACACCATCCCAACTGTGAAACACGCAGGAGGCAGCATCATGTTGTGGGATTGTTTTGCTGCAGGAGGGACTGGTGCACTTCACAAAATAGATGCATCATGAGAAAAGAAGATTATGTGGCAATACTGAAGCAACATCTCAAGACATCAGCCAGGACGTTAAAGCTTGGGTGGAAATGGGTCTTCCAAATGGACAATGACCCAAAGCATACTGCCAAAATGGTAAAGTGGCTTAAGGATAACAAAGTCAATGTTTTGGAGCGGCCATCACAAAGCCATGACCTCAATACTATTAAAAATTTATGGGCAAAGCTGAAAAGGCAGGTGTGAGCAAGGCGACCTACAAACCTGGATCAGTTAAACCAGTTTTGTCAAGAGGAATGGGCCTAATTTCTGACCAACTATTGTGAGAAGCTTGTGGAAGGATAGCCCTAACGTTTGACCCAAGTCATTCAGTTTAAGGGCAATGGTACCAAATACTAATGAAATGTATGCAAACTTTTGACTTTGCAATAAGTAATAAAAATGCCTTAAAACATTCTTTCTCTTTCTCATTATTCAGGCATTTGGCAAATATTAATAATTATGGTAATCCTATCTGACCTAAGACGGGAAAGGTTTATTCTGATTTCATGTTAAATATTTAGAAAAACATGCATATGTGTCTTTTTATATAGTGAATGTAAACTTCTGGTGTCAACTGTACATTGTAGTGAACCACCTCTTTTTAAAGCGTGGCTCCCAGGAGAAAATGAACTTTATTCCTCCATCTTCAGTCAGTAAGGTGTGTCGGCTCTGACATACGGTCAGTTCTGAACTGCAGGGCGGCTGCCAAGCCCCAAGGTGTGCTGACATCCGCTGCTCACAGTGCTTTGAGAGATGACTGTAGGCACACCGGCACACCTGCATGGATGAAAGTTGTCAGCCAGGCACCATTTCTAAGACTATTTATCTGTAGGTAAATCACATTATGATGCGACAAGTTCCCTTTAACAATACATCCTACATCAGGCCGCACATACGGGTCACACTATACCTGGCAGATTATGGCTGTATTTAACAACTGACCTCTACCTGTAACAGCGATCAGAGTTGCACACATCCATAGGCTTAGCTGTGAGGTGTTGATGGGTTGTAAAGGCAGCCGAGGGTCTGCTGAAGACACTCGCCACTGTCAATTTAGTCCTCCTATGAAGCCCAGCCTGTGTTGTATGTCATTTTTCTCTACACTGTGTGCACAGTTATTAGACAATTTGTACTTTTCATCAATAATTTTATTATTGGACAACTACAATGCTGTCGGTGAATCCAAAACCTTAATTAATCTGAAGCCTAAATAAGAAAGTAAAAGTTAGGTTTTGTCTTTTGTCGGTGAATGTCTACGTGTGCAGAATTATTGAGCATCTATTAGTGTGCAGATTTACTGTGCATCTAAATGAAAAATTTAAATTTCCCCATCTTAATTGCTTATTTTCTTCTGTAAAAGTGAGAATAATAACCTAACCACTCAAAATGTACAAAAATACAAACCTGACATTTTAAAGAATATCAGTGACCAATATGACCACCCTTCTTTTCAGTAACAGTCATTACTGTTAGGGGCCCACAAGTTCTCATAGGGTTTAGTCTGGTTTCAGCCTTCCTTACCTTGGCCATGTCTCTGAGCACTGAAAACCTTGTATTTTTGCACACTACAGGGAGGTTGCAATCCTGGAATATGGCAGCACCGGAGGATAATGGGTCGATTCACGTTTAATTCTTCATAAGTCTTTGGCAGATAATGTGCACCTTTTTTTTTCTCCACACGTTTTTGTGACCCTGATGACTATCTGCAACAAACTTTTGTTGGTTCTGTGATCAAACCCCAATAGCTTACTAATTTCATGAATGTTGCATCCCTATAGCAAGACTTGTAACAATTTTTTGACTTTACACAGTCAATTTCTTTTTTAGCCCATTTTGCCTAATAATTCTGCACACCTGGATAAAGGGTATTCCTATCCTTAGGCCTCATCCTCCCTCATTACACAAATACACATCACCTGATCTGCTTCATCCTATAAGCATTCAAGCTTATACAGCTGGGAGCTGGAAAATCTGCATAAAAATAATGATACGGTCAAAATAATCACTTGTGTAATAATTCTCCACACAGAGGATATTACTGCAGTAATAGAACAAGTGATTGCACATTCAAGTTCCCTAAAGGGACTAACAATTATGGAACAATAAATAAATAAACATATTTGGTGTTGCCGCATCTGTAAGCCCAATTTATCAAAACAAAAAAATGTATTCACTCTACATTAAATGCCAAAAAGTTTTTCATTCTTGGCATATCCCTAACATGAAAAGAACCGCCCCCTTTACAAAATAAAAACAAGACCTCATAGCGCCACTGACAGAAAAATAATAGAAGTTTACAGTTCTATGAAAATGGTGACTGAAACCACTTTTTTCTAAAATTTCTGATCTGTATAAAAAAGTAGACTAGTTTGGAATCACTGTATTGACCTGGAAAATAATATTTTGTAACGTGCAGAAGTTTTAGGAAAGTGTGGAAAAAATGCTGCAAAGTAAGAATGCTGAGCCCTATTCCAAAACCGTTCTAAGCTAGAATATAGCTAGAACAGTCAACTAAGTAACCACAAACAGCAGTCAATCATTGCTTTAAAGCAAACTTGTCACCAGGTTTGGCCGATGAGAGATATGGCCATCACCTTTCAGGGCTGATATACAGCATTCTATAATGCTGTATATAAGCCCCCAACCCGACCTGCAAGAGAAGAAAAATAACTTTTATTATACTCACCTGCGTGGCGGTCCGGTACAAGGGATGTTGCTCTTCTTGGTCCTGCACCTCCCATATTCTTACGATCGCCGTCCTCTCCTTCTTGCTTCATGTGGATGATGAGTCCCTACGTCATCCATATAGTCTCCTCGACATCGCGCTCCTGCACAGGCATACTTCTTTGCTCTGTTGAGGACATAGCAAAGTACTGCAATGGTCATGCGCCAGGGCTATTTGACCTTTCCCGGCGCCTACGCACTGCAGTGCTTTGCACTGCCTTCAACAGGACAGAGAAGCATGCCTGCACAGGAGCGTGATGCTGAGGAGACTGTGTGAATGGTGAGGGGACATGTCATCCACACAAAGGAGTACAGCGACCGTAAGACGGTGGTAAGCGCCGGATCAAGAACATCGACACTGCTCGACCCACCCGCCCCGCAGATAAGTATAATAAAAGTTATTTTTCTTCTCTTTCAGGTCAGGTTGGGGGCAGATATACCCCATTATAGAATGCTATATATCAGCCCTGGAAGTCAGTCAGTTTGAAAAATTGCTAGGACCTTGAAGTTATGCTCAAGTGCAGTCATAAAAACCATCATTCACAATGATGAAACTGGCTTCCCAGGAAAGGAACACCAAGAATGAGCTCTGCAGCAGAGGATAAGTTCATTAGCGTTTCCAGCCTCATAAAAGGAAAAATGACAGCACCTCAGATAACAGCCCTCTTAAATGAAGTAGTAGATATCAATTGTCTAGAGGAGACTCCGAGAAGTTGGGCTTCATGATCAAATTGCTGAAAGGAAGTAATTATTACAGACTAAACAAGAAAAAGAGACTTATTTCGGTCGAGCAATTCAAGGAATTAACATATTTTCAGGGGAATTCTGTACTGTGGTCAGAAAAGTCAAAATGAACGATTTTTGGTGCCAACCAACATGTCTTTGTCAGAAGACTTTAGCTGATGCTTTTTATATGTGTGGTGTGGAGCATGGAGGAGGTGTGGTGGTGCTTTACTGGTGACACTGTTGTTGAATTATTCCAGTTTCAAGGCAGACTTATCCATCATGGCTGCGACGGCATTTTCCATTGATATGCCATCTGGTTTGCAGTTGGTGTGATCATGATTTGTATTGCAATGGGACAATAACCCAAAACACACTTCCAGACTGCATAAGGGCCATGTGAATAAGAAGGGAGAGGGGTAGAGTTCTGGATCAGATGACATGACCTCCACAATCACCTGACCTCAACTCTGTTGAGATAGTTTGGGTGAGTTGGAAGCAGAGTGAGAACACAAAACAGCCAACACGTGCTCAGCTGGGAACTCCTTCAAGACTGCAGGAAAGCCATTCCATGTGTTTACCTGATGAAGCTGCTTGACAGAATCCCAAGTTGGTATAAAGCTGTCATTGGCGTAAAAGAGGGGTACCTTGAGGAATCTAAGGTTTAACACATGTTCTGGTTTCCTTACTTTTGTCTCCATTTCTGTTCCATCGTGGTTTTGCTGTCTTCACTCTGAATCTACAATTTGCTCATTCCAATAAGAACAATAAAACTGCTGCATGAATTATATATATAATGTTTTCTGATATGCAACATTTGTGGTCTATCTTTGGCAATTTGTTACAAAAAAAGAGAAAATTTAGACTGTATAGTCTGCATATACAACTCCTTATTTTCTTAATTTCCTTGTAGACAGATCATGGACCATAGCAGGGAGAGGTCCATGTGCTATGTAACTGTTGCTGGCCATTCTCACTCTATGGATAAGACTCCCACTGATTGCACTATGTTACATCTCTAAAAACATTTTTAAATGTTTTTGCGCAACAGATATCTATTACATTTTCATTGAAATAGCATTCCTATAAATATTACACTGTAAAGTAGCAGAGAAAAGAAGTTTGACCGTAAGGTTTTTATTTAATAATGTATAATATTTTTTACAGATCATCCCATATGTTGGCTCAATATTTTCAAATTTGGAACCAGGAACCATGGTAGTGGTCCATGGGGTAGTTGCTCACAATGCAGACAGGTATTTGTAGAGCTCATTTTATCTTTTCATTTGAAAATTCAATTAACGTTCTCACCGATTGCTATTGTATTATAAATCATCATGAAAGATCCCTCAACCTGAAGAATACTGTCTGTATAGATATAAAAGCGTATATGAAATTTGCATGCAAAATACATTTATGGCATCACCACATAAATACCCGATAGGTGAATTTTCGTGGACCACCAATCATGAGAACCTCCTTGGTTGTTTATGTCCATGCAGTAGGTTAGATTGGAGATGGTGTGGACATTAGTGATGAGTGAAAGTGCTCGGACAAGGGATGCTGGGCATGCGTGTGTGCTAACCGACTGACTTTGGCGTGCTCAAAAATATGTTTGAGTCCCCTCTCCTGTATGTTTTATGGCTGTTCAACTGCCTCAACACATGCTGATATTGCCTCTTTGTTAGGCAATCCCTACATGTGTAGCAACTGTCGAACAGCCACGAAACATGCATATGCGGGGAATCTAACATATTATTCAAGCACGCCAAAGTCAGGCGTTAGCACACGCGCATGCTCGTATAAGACTTGTCCAAGCACTTTTACTCATCACTAGTGCGAATACATCTGCCCATCTGTCTAGTCAATCTCTGACTTAAATGTGACACAAAGCGGCCATTATGCTAGGCAGCTTTTAATCATCAATGTCTCAATATACATTTGTAAATGTATACGTTTCTTTTCAAATTACATATTTTACAAATTCTCCAACATACAGTTAATTTATTTCAGGTTAGATGAGCCAGTAGTGTAAACCATCCAGTTGTATTAAATTTACCGAGCTTACCATATTTTTTGGACTATGACATACCGGACCATAAGATGCACCTAGGTTTTAGAGGAGGAAATTAGAAAAAAAAAAATCGAAGCAAAAAATGTGGTCAATTCTGTACTTAATATCCCCTAAACTGGTATATATGGTCCCCTCATCCCCATCCTGGTATGCATGGTCCATCTCATCCTGGTGTGCATGGCCCCCTCATCCCCATCCTGGTGTGCATGGCCCCCTCATCCTTATTTTGGTGTACATGGCCCCCTCATCCTTATCCTGGTATGCATAACCCCTATCATCCCCATCCTGGTGTACATGGCCCCCTCATCACCATCCTGGTGTACATGGCCCCCTCATCACCATCCTGGTGTACATGGCCCCCTCATCACCATCCGTGTACATGGCCCCCTCATCACCATCCTGGTATGCATGGCACCCTCATCCCTATCCTGGCATGCATGACCCCATCCTTATATTAGTGTGCATGACCTCCTCATCCCCATCCTGGTATGACTGGACCCCTTCATGCCTATCCTGGTATGCAGGGTCCCCATATCCGTCCTGGTATGCATAGCTCCATCCTTACCCTGGTATGCATGGCCCCATCCCCGTCCAGGTATGCATTGCCCCATCCTTATCCGGGTAGGATTGGCTCCCATCCTCGTCCTGGTATACATGGCCCCATCCTTATCTTAGTATGATTGACCTCCATCCCCATTCTGGTATAAATGGCCCCATCAGAAAAACGATAAAAAACCCAAACCATTACACTTACCTTCCTCTGCTCCCTCGTAGCGTCTTGTTCCGTGGAAAAAAATAAAAAAGTTATGGCTGCTAGAAAGTACAGGGATAAAAGTGAAATGCCCTTTCAAGCATGAACATTGAAGAGTTAATACGGTACTTCAGTGATGAGCACCTAAAAATATATTTTTTCCATAGGTTTCAGATAGACTTCCAGTGTGGGAGCAGTGTTAAACCCCGTTCTGATGTGGCTTTCCATTTCAATCCTCGATATAAAGGTTCAGGTGTCATAGTCTGCAACACTCTACTAAATGAAAAATGGGGCTGGGAAGAAAAAACATATCAGATGCCTTTCCAGAAGGGCCAGCGATTTGAAGTTGTATTTTTTGTGTTACCTAATAAATTCCAGGTACGTTTTAATTTTGTATTGTTTAATCAGTCCGTGGTTAATGTTATACCTTTGTAAGTTGAAAGTAGTGCGTAATCTCTTCACATGTTAATATTAAGGAATTCTATTTAAACCCTTCAAAACATAGGACATACTGATACTAGGGGACTGCCAAAGCAGGTATGGGCCAACTGTAGAGGAGACTTGTGAATTCCCAGGTGACGACATTGAGACCGAGCGATCATGTGACCGCAGATACGCTATATGCATGCTTCTGTCCACATCTCAACTAGACGTGCGCGTCCTCGCTTAATGCAAGGGAATGGAGCGTGGCCGCACACGTCTAGTCAGAATGTGGCCGGAAGTATGCATATTGCATACTTGTGGTCACATGATCGCTCGGTCTCACCGCCGGCACCGGAGAATTCTCACAACGCGCACCGTGAGGTTTCACAAGTTTGCAGTAACATAGAGTGACCGCAGACTGTCATCACATATCTGGACAACTTTTTATAAGTCAGTAAGAGATATAATAATAGGACAATTCCTTTTGAAAGTTTTGCCGTATATTAATCACATTTTATTTATAGTTTGTCTTTTGTGTATTTTAGGTGATTGCAAATGGAAAGTACTTACTGATTTACAAACACAGAGTCAGTCTTGACAAAATTGATACTCTCAGCATAAGTGGGATGGTTGAAATTAATACAGTTGGATTTGCCAATCACACAGTAAGTCTTTCATAATCGCCAACTCTGTGAGCTCCTTACCCCTGAAAATAACTGTACAGTATTGCCATTTCCCTTGTAAGCGGCAGCAAGCCCATCACGAACAGCAATAGTAACACTGAGGTGGCCATTGCTCATACAGAAGCTATGGGTGATGACTGTGACCCGGCTGTGCTGAGATGTGGCAGATTTTGCCCATAAAGTTCACAGCAAATAATAATACAGGACAGCTGGACAAGGTTTTAAAATTGTCACCCATAATTGTAAATGTTAAACCCTTTTTTTTCTCAGTGACTTTTACCTCTTTAATGTATAGAGTGAAATCCACGGCAGAATCTGCATGTAACCAGTGGATTTGCCACAAGATAAGTAGCAGAAAAATTGTACAACTTGCACTCATTACTAATGCAGAGAAAGATCAGTGATTAGAACTGTTGTTTATCCAAGAGATGCTGAGAAATGGTAGAAAATAGGTCATCCAGCGTTGATACTAGTGTATAAAAAATCTCATTTTACTTCATCCTCGTCAACATTTTTACACCTTTCCACCCTTGCGAGTTTTTAGCCACAGCAATAATAATAATAATAATAATCTTTATTTTTATATAGCGCTAACATATTACGCAGCGCTTTACAGTTTGTACACATTATCATCGCTGTCCCCGATGGGGCTCACAATCTAAATTCCCTATCAGTATGTCTTTGGAATGTGGGAGGAAACCGGACAACGCGGAGGAAACCCACGCAAACACGGAGAGAACATGCAAACTCTTTGCAGATGTTGTCCAAGGTGGGATTAGAACCCAGGACTCCAGCGCTGCAAGGCTTCTGTGCTAACCACTGTGCCACCGTGCTGCCCTGTAATGTTAAAGGGAACCTGTCACCAGTTTTTTTTCCCTATAACCTACAGCCAGCACCTTTCAGCTCCATGTGACAACATTCTGTAATCCTGTATATATGGCTACAATTCGGCCTGTCATGCAAAAAAAGTTATTTTATTATTCTCACCCACAGGGCGGTCCGGTCCGATGGGCGTTGCTGGACTTGGCCCGGTGCCTCCTCTCTTCTTGCAATACCGTCCTTCTGTGCTTCGCGTGGATGACACATCCTACAGTGGCTTGCCAAATTATTCATCCCCTTGGCATTTTTTATGTTTTGCTACCTCACAACCTGGAATTTCACTAGTTTTTTTGACGGATTGTATTAGTTCATGTAAAGAACATGCCTACAACCATGAACACTTGGTTTTCTTATTATTGTCAAGCAAACAACAAATAGGGCAAGATAACTGACGACTTCAGTGATCATAACTATTCACCTCCCTGAAGTCAGTACTTTGTAGAACCTCCTTTTGTGGCAATTAAAGCTGTAAGTCACTTTAAATAAGTCTGTATGAGCTTTCTAAATCTTGCCATTGGGTGTTTTGCCCATTTATGAAGGCAAAACTGCCGCAGCTCCTTCAAGTTAGCTGGTTTCCTCTGGTGAACTGAAATATTCAACTCTCACCAAAGACTGATGATTAGTGCTGATGCATCATACACAAATCGGATTAGAAAAATTCAGCAGGGCAGAAAGAAGTGTGGCTGCCCTGAAGCGGGAACACTGTGTGGATGACGTAGGACACGTCATCCACATGAAACACAGAAGGAAGATGACATCGCAAAAAGAGGAGGCACCGGAGCAAGACCAGCGATGCAGATCGGAGTGGATCGCCCGGTAAGGGAGTACAATTCCTAAGGACTAAAATTCCTAAGGACTATTAATTACTTTTCTTTTAATGATCAAAATATTTTACAGATTTTTTACAGAGATTGTGAAATTCTCAATCTTGTTTTCTCACTTTTACCTGACCCGGTGGGAGGACTGTCCTCTGTATTGTTCCGTTAACCCATTCCAATATGACATCAGGTGGTACGGTTGATATATAGATGATCATCTCCTTTTCTGCCACCAGGATCTATTGAGCCCTCTTTAGTCTGAGCCATTTCTCAATAACAACACATAGTGACTGCAGACTTGTAGTTTTAGACAGGATAACCCCTTTTAAGGTGTTAACTTTGTAAAGAGAAAATCACTTACCATTGATATTTTAGACTCCCCAACATTTTATTTGAATAAAACTCTTAGGACCAGGCTTACAGTAAAAGTTTCATATCGATTTTGAGGAACTTGTGATCTGTGCCAACATATGGTCAGATCCACTTGTTTCTGTACTAGCCATAGTTTACTGTATCCAGTCAAATCTTTAATTAACTGCAACATGAGGCCTGTCGTATACATGTGTCACGGGTGTGTCAGATAATGCAGACCGTCGCTCTGCATCTGACTGCAGAAGGTCTCGGCTGTTTGCAGTTGGCTATCTTCCTCCTTGGTGTTGCTGGAGGACGTCTGTGTTTCTCTCAAAGTCTACTCAAGCTAAGTGTTCCTCCTTGTTTGCGTATCCCATCTGTCTTTACTGGTAGTGGGGATTGACTAGTGCTAATCCTGTCCTTCCCAATGCAGGGCTTATTGCCAGGGTCAGGCAGGGATTAGATATCCTGCTCGGCGATAGGTGAGTAACCGATATAGGGATGATAGGACAGACTGGGTGACGTTAGATCTGTCTAGGAGTCTCCACTCCCCCCTTCCCTAATGTTTGGTTCCCTTTCCCTTATCCCTTCGTGTTGCACATAGCCTTTCCTACACGTTGCTTGAGATTATGGCCAAATGCAACTGCAATATCCAACACATAGGATGTACCAATCGTAATGTAACATCCACTAATTGCCTGACATGTGGTGCTACCTCTTTATTTAATAAAAGAGGTTCTTCATCAGATGCAAGGTATATTACACTATAATGTGCCCGAGTGATGTTTTCTTGTTAGAATTCCCCAGCGTCTCATACTTTAGGTTAATCTTGTCTATTTCATCTTCATTATAGACGCCCCCAGGTTCACAACCAACATCTCTTGCACTTTCTTCGATGAGTTCCGCTCAGGTATTTTTGTTGTTACGTAAAATAAGTAATATTATTAATTATACTGTGGGTAAACTTATTCTTTTTGCTTTTTACTACCAGGCATCACAGATGAACATGGCTGTTGTAAGTATTCTTTACGCTATTTTTCCATTTCACTGAAAAAAATACTCTGGGGTATGGATAGTTTAATATGAGTTGGAATTTTACGTGGATCTGATAAATGTGAGGAACCCCTCATACATATATGAGCAACCTGAGGAGGCTCCCTGAGGAGCCCTTTTTAGGAGGGATCTGATACATACAAGGAAACCCTTATACATGTATGAGCACCCTGAGAAGCCATTTTTAGAGAGACATTGGGCTATTCTTTTTTGGCTTTCACTAGTTATTTTTTCCAATCACAAAAAACACTTTTAATAAATAATCAATAAACTGCCCATTAAGGTACCGTATATACTTGTGTATAAGCCAACCCAAGTATAAGCCGAGGCACCTAATTTTGCCACGAAAAACTGGGAATACGTACTGACTCCAGTATAAGCCGGGATGCATTGTTCCCTCATCCCTATCCTGGTATGCATGGCTCCCCCGTCCTGTCCTGGTATGCATGGCTCCCCTGTCCTGTCCTTGTATGCATGGCTCCTTATCCCCTATCCTTGTATGCATGGCTCCTTACAACCCATCCTTTTATGCATGGCTCCTTATCCCCTATGCTTGTATGCATGGCTCCTTATCCCCCCCCCCCCCTTGTCTGCATGGCTCCTTATTCCCATCCTTGTCTGCATGGCTCCTTATTCCCATCCTTGTCTGCATGGATCCTTATCTGCATGGCTCCTTATCCCCTTCCTTGTCTGCAAGGCTCCTTATTCCCATCCTTGTCTGCAAGGCTCCTTATTCCCATCCTTGTCTGCATGGCTCCTTATCCCCTTCCTTGTCTGCATGGCTCCTTATCCCCATCCGTGTCTGCATGGCTCCTTATCCCCTATCCTTGTATGTATGTCTCCTTATTCCCTTCCTTTCTGCATGGCTCCTTATCCCCATCCTTGTCTGCATGGCTCCTTATCCCCCATCCTTGTATGCATGGCTTCTTATCCCCATCCTTGTCTGCATGGCTCCTTATCCCCCAGCCTTGTATGCATGGCTCCTTATCCCCTATCCTTATATGCATGGCTCCTCATCCCTGTCCTTGTATGCATGGTTCCTATAAAAAAACCATCCTACTTACCTTCCCTCCGTGCCCCCGCTGCATCTCGTTCTGGTGCCAGCAGCTCCTGCGGCCGAGCGATCACGTGTCCCCACTCATTAAGGTAATGAATATTCACTCCACGCCTATGGGAGTGGAGAGGGAGGTAAATATTCATTACCTTAATGAGCAGGCACCTGTTGGAGCCCGGCCACTGCTGGAAGCCGGCGGCTGCTTCTGTAACTTTGCGCGCTATAAGAGAAATTAATATTCATTGCGAGTGCAGTGAATATTCATTTCTCTTTAGCACTGGGCACAGGCTCCTGCCTCTGTGACCCGCTGCTGCCCCTCCCCGCCCGTCTTTCTGGGATAATGACTCGTGTATAAGCCGAGGGGGGCATTTTCAGCACAAAAAAAGTGCTAAAAAACTCAGCTTATACACTAGTATGTACAGTATTTCAATTTTTCTGCAGTGATCCTTAGAGTAAGTAACAAGTTCTGTATAGTAAATTCTGTATACATTTTTTTTAGATTTTTATTTTTTTAAATAAAAAATAAAAAACAAAATTACAATTTTCACATTGTTACTAGGCTTAATTTAAACCTCCTCTAATTCCTGTGGGACACATGCACAAAAGCAGCAATAGCTTCTAATCAGCTGTGATATCACTTATTGTAAGTGGTGAATCCTTTGTCATTTACAGTGTATAGTGTTGTTGTGTTTCATTGCAATCCTGTCTGTGATGACAATGAGACTGCAGAAAAGTCTTATGTACAGAACAGGAAGTGTGAGCGTAGTATAATCCCTACAGGGCCGTGTAAAACTTGCAAGACTTCTGTATTTTTTTAATTTTTTTTAAGAAAGTGTGTAATCCGAATATTACCTTTTGTTTAAATCAGGATTTTGTGTGAAATACATATTTTAAATAAAAAAAAAATCTTGCAGCTTTCAAACCATCTGCTAGATCTAATTTAAGACTCCTACTATCTGTTGGACACGTGGCTATTAGCAGCAATGGACTGGCTTAGTCTCTGTGTTTTCTATAGAAATTTAGAGAGTTTAACCTGCACAAAGTTGATTGTGAAGGGAGCAAAAGCAGGGGGAACTATGACACCAGAATTTTCCATATTTCTGCATAAATTTTACCTTAAACGACATCAGATTTTCACATAGGTCCTTCAATAGAACTAAATCAAAGAAATGAGTAAAAACAAATTAGACTGTGATGTTTTTGACGATTTTGCCTAATATCCCGTTTGTGAGTTTATTAATCTCTGACAGCAGTATTTAATACGTGCAACCCAGGCTGCATTGCAGTATATAAAGCAAGTTGTAAAAAAAAAAAAAAATTAAGACACTTTACTTTCTTATCCCCCCCATTAAATATAAAGATAGTAAGAAAGTAAAAAATATTTGGTATTGCCACATCCATAAAAGTAAAAAAGTATAATCTATCAAAATATACAATTATGTAATCCATATAGTAAATGACGTAAAGCAAAAAAATCGAAATGCCGTAATTATCATTCTAAGACCACCACACCTCAGCCAAAAAATATAAGACAAAAAACATCTTATGCACCCAAAAATACCATCAATAAAAATATCTGCTTGCCATGCAATATACAAGGCCTCATATACCATCCTCCATGGAAAAAGAAAAAAGTTACACATCTCACAAAATGAGGACACAAAACAATTTTTTTTTCCCTTCAAAAATGTTATACATTTGTTTTTCATCAGTAAAATATACAAATGTGATATCACAGTAATTGTAAGGTAATTTTTACCGTACAATAAATGCTGTAAAAACAATATCCAAATAGCAATGAAGGAATTCCATTTGTCCCTATGTCACTGCATTTTTGTCCTGTTTTTCAGTACATTTATAAATAGTGACATTCAAAACTAAAACTTGACAATGCAAAATAAGAAAGTTTTGGCTCTTGGTAGAAAGGGAGGAAAAAACTAAAGCAAACAAATAAATTATCTGCTGCGAGAGGGATTAAAACAACAATAGGTTTTTCTCAGATTACATATTCCCTTTATGGGAGTATTGTGATGAGCGTTGTATGCAAATGTATATTGCAGTATGTTATGTTAAGAGTTTTTTTTTGTTTTGTTTTTTAGCAAATTCCTTACACTGGAAACCTTCCTGACACTTTCGGCCCAGGAAGAACTGTGCTTGTGAAGGGTGAAATAAAGAAAAATGCTCAAAGGTGAATAATTGGCTTATTATCTGGTTTAAGGCTCATTCCCACGTGCGATAAAATTGGACAAATGCAATCTGATAGAAAAATCAGATTGAATTCGGACCAATGTTATTCTATGACTGTGTGTTCATCTGCGTTTCTTTTTCCAGCTCGGATTGGTTCACGATCAGACTGGAAAAAAGTTGCAGCATGCTGCAAATGTAATCAGAAATCGGATCGCATCCTGCAATAGAAGTCAATGGGTGTGAGAAAAAAAAAATCACACAGCACTCGGACCATGCGAGTGCTGTCCGATTTTTACACACCGATCGCATTTGAAAAGCCGGCAGTTCATATGCCGGGTACAGAAAAATCACACTGGCATGATAGAATAGATAGAATAGATATATACAAATAGAATACATAGATATATAGATGTCAGTGACACACACACACACACATATGTGTGTGTATGTGTATATATATATATATATATATATATATATATATATATATATATATATAATGTATTTATATTACATAGATAGATAGAAGAAAAGCCAGCAATTCAGCAGCCGCAGTAGTGTAAAATCACTGCAGGAGCCGGCAGGATAGAAGAGATGGATTACATACAGTAAATACATATAGAATAGGTAGATATATAGATGTCTGTGACAAATACAATTAGCACAGTGTGTGTGCAGCTTACTGTATATGTATTTAATAAAACATTATTTTTTGGAAAAAAATGGCGTGGGCTCCTGCGCAATTTTCGTAACCAGCAGAGGGAAAGCCGACGGCTGGGGGCAGAAGTTTATAGCCTGGGAAGGGGGTAATACCCATGAAGCTTCAAAAGCTATTAATATCAGCTCACAACTGTATACTTAGCTTTACTGGCTATTAAAATGGGGACCCCCCACCCAAAAAAAAACGGTTTGGGTCCCCCTATAATTAATAACCAGCAAAGGCTATGCAGACAGCTGCGGGCTGATATTAATAGCCTAGGAAGTCGCCATGGATACTGCCCCCCCCCCAGGCTAAAAACATCAGCTCTCAGCCTCCTCAGAAAAGGCGCATCTTTAAGATGCCCCAATTCTGGCACTTATCCTCACTCTTCCCACTTGCCCTGTAGTGGTGGCAAGTGGGGCGATAGTAGGGGGGTTGATGTCATTTTTCTATTGTCTGGAGACATCAAGCCTCGAGGTTAGTAATGGAGAGGCGTCAATAAGATGCCCCATTACTAACCCCATAGTTACATTGTAAGAAAACACAGACACCCAGAATAAAGTCCTTTAATTAAAAAAATAACACAGACTGCTTTAATAATCTCAATTAAACCATACTTACGACCTCGCCTAATTCCACCGAAGCCCTTGTTCTCCTGTAATAAACCAAAAATAAAAAACAACAATATCCCTCACCTCTCCGTCGTTCTGTCCCACGCCGTAATCCATGTCTGGGGGAGAAATACTTTTCAACCTAGACGGTGCCAAGATGCGACCCTCCAGGCTGAGAACCTCTGGTGTTTGAGATGCTGTGGGCATAGCCTCAGTGACTAGCGTTGACGTCACTGAGGCGCCGTTCCCAGCCGGGCTGAACTGCAGTGACCTCGGTGAGATCCCTGTTAGCACCGTGAGAAAGTCGCTTGGTGCAGAGGCAAGTTCACCGCAGTGAAATTCTTCCACACCATCCCTGATTGTGGAAACTTCACACTAGACCTCATGCAGCTTGGATTGTGTGCCTCTACACTCTTCCCCTAGACTCTGGGACCTTAATTTCCAAGGTCTAATGTGAAGTTTCCACAATCGGTGATGGTTTCGGGAGCCATGTCATCTGCTGGTGTAGGTCCACTGTGTTTTATCAAGACCAAAGTCAGCGCAGCTATCTACCAGGAAATTGTGGAGCACTTCATGCTTCCCTCTGCCGACAAGCCTTTTGGAGATGGAAATTTCATTCTCCAGCAGGACATGACACCTGTCCACACTACCAAAAGTACCAATACCTGGTTTAAAAACAACAGCATCCCTGTGCTTGATTGGCCAGCAAACTCGCCTGACCTTAACCCCATAGACAAGCTATGGGGTATTGTCACTATCAAAGCAACCTGGGCTTCCATAACACCTCAGCAGTGCCACAGGCTGATCGCCTCCATGCCACGGCGTATTGATGCAGTAATTGATGTAAAAGGAGTCCCGATCAAGTATTGAGTGCGTTTACTGAACATACATTTCAGTAGGCCAACATTTGGGATTTTAAAATCATTTTTCAAGCTGGTGTTATAAAGTATTCTAATTTACTGAGATAATGACTTTTGGGTTTTCATTGGCTGTAAGCCATAATCATCAACATTAACAGAAATAAACACTTGAAATAAATCACTCTGTTTGTAATGGCGCTATATAATATATGAGTTTCACTTTTTGTATTGCAGAACTGAAATAAATTAACTTTTTCATGATATTCTAGTTTTCTGAAAAGCATCTGTATCTCTCAAGTTTAAGGGCATAAAAAAATAAAAGTTTGAAAATTGATAAAAATTTGAAAATGTAGCAAATTTCTGATTTTCTTCACAAATAAACTCAAGTCATATCGAACAAATTGTACCACTATCATGAAGTACAATATGACAAGAAAAAACTTAGTTGGATCAATTAAAGCACTCCAAAGTTATTACCTCATAAAGTGACACTAGTGAGAATTGTAAAATTTAGCCTGATCATGAAGGTGAGGGGGCAAAGGGGTTAAAACAGATAGTCATACCGCTAAAAATATAACATTTGCCACATGTCTACTTTACATCAGCATAATTTTTTAAAATTTTTTTTTAGAAATGTAGAAGGAATAAAAGTTTAGCAGCAATTTTTCCTTTTTTTCCAACAAAATGTACAGCACCTATTTTTAAAGGACCACTTTAGATTTGAAGTGACTTTTAGGGGGCAACACCCAAAACTAACTCCATTTTAAAAACTGCACCCTTCAAGGCATTCAAAACTACATTTGAGAGGTTTGTTAACCCTTCAGGTGCTTCATGGGAATTAAAACAGTGGAAACAAATTAAAAATTGGTTATTTTCCACAAACATGTTGCTTTTGTCCCAATTTTTTTAATTTTTTTGCAAGGGTAGCAGGAGAGAATGGACCTTACAGATTGTTGTGCAATTTCTCCTGAGCACGGCGATACTCCAGATGTGGTCAGAAACTACAACACATGGGCACATGGCAGGGCTTGGAAAGGAAGGATCGTTAGTTGAATTTTGGAGCACAATTTTTGCTGGAATAGATTGTGGACTCCATGTCGCATTTGCTGAGCCCCAAATGTGTGAAAACAGTAGCCACCCCACAAGTGACCCATTTTGGAAACTACACCTCTCATGTAATTCAACAAAGGGTGTGGTGAGCATATTGACCCAAAAGTGGTTCAGAGCATTTAAAAAAATTGGGATGTGAAAAGTAAAAATTTAATTTTTTCCACAAAATTACTGAAACCTCAAATTTTTAATTACACTGGGAAGGAAAGAGTGGGAAGAATCGGAAGGGAAGGAGCGCTATTTGCCTCCCAGAGCACTGATTTTCCTAGAATAGTTTGTGCACTCCATATACAGAGCCCCTGCAGGTGTAGTGAAGATTTTGAAAATTGCAAATCTGCCATTCTGCCCAGTATATAGTAGTGCCAAGTGCATTGTACTGCCAGTACATTGTGCCCAGCTCGTGTTTCTGGAGACACGCTCCAAACAGCCTCTCATTATTACAGTACTGACAAATATGTGGACACTAAGTATGACTTAGGCCCATTTGGGGACTCAGAAGAGAGGGGGGCATTTGGATTTAGGGGCACAGAATTGATTTCTTTTGGGGAGTTAGGAGTCCTTTTACAGAGCCTTTGTGTTACCAGTAACTTGGAAAACCTCTATATTTCCATTAACAGATGACAGACCTGAGTGGGGACTTGAGGAGTTATTTTGGTGGATTTAGTTGAAGCTTTTATTGGGAACATTTTACATAAAATTGTGGATCACATTTATCCTGCTATCTACCCTGAGCACTTACATCGGAATTTACATTTAAGGCTCCAAATGATGTGATTCAGATAAAACCCCCGAGGGATCCATTCACTATAATGAGGCAGCAGAGTTAGGGTACCGTCACACAGTGCAATTTTGATCGCTACGACGGTACGATTCGTGACGTTCTAGCGATATCGTTACGATATCGCAGTGTCTGACACGCAGCAGCGATCAGGGACCCTGCTGAGAATCGTACGTCGTAGCAGATCGTTTGAAACTTTCTTTCGTCGCTGGATCTCCCGCTGTCATCGCTGGATCGTTGTGTGTGACAGCGATCCAGCGATGCGTTCGCTGGTAACCAGGGTAAACATCGGGTTACTAAGCGCAGGGCCGCGCTTAGTAACCCGATGTTTACCGTGGTTACCAGCGTAAAAGTAAAAAAAAAACAAACCGTACATACTCACCATCTGATGTCCGTCAGGTCCCTGGCCGTCTGCTTCTCTGACTGACTGCCGGCCGGAAAGTGAGAGCAGATCACAGCGGTGACGTAACCGCTGCGCTCTGCTCTCACTGTACGGCGGCACTCAGTCAGAGCAGGAAGCAGACGGCCAGGGACCTGACGGACATCAGATGGTGAGTATGTACGGTTTGTTTTTTTTTTACTTTTACGCTGGTAACCACGGTAAACATCGGGTTACTAAGCGCGGCCCTGCGCTTAGTAGTAACCCGATGTTTACCCTGGTTACCCGGGGACTTCGGCATCGCTCCAGCGCCGTGATTGCAAAGTGTGATCGCAGTCTACGACGCTGGAGCGATAATCATACGACGCTGCGACGTCACGGATCGTGCCGTCGTAGCGATTAAAATGGTACTGTGTGACGGTACCCTTACTCTGGACTCCGTTTGGCGTTTGTTTTGCTGTGTCCATCTTTTCAAAAGTGCACAAAATTGTGGTCAACTGTGTTTTTCTGCACACTTGAAAAAGAAAAACAACGATGGATCATGGGACAGTGCAGCAAAACAAAAGTGTCAGGGTCCCACCATTGTGGTTAATGTACAAGTGTTATTTCCTTCCCTTCTGGTCAGTGGGGATTCTTGGTCATCAGTGGTATCAGTCATGGGGCAAATCAGTTTATACACATGTGTGAACTGAACTTTGCCTTTAAAATCGGGTTAGTTGTTTCCTGGAATGTGGAGCCCTGCAACAGATTCTTATAGGATGGCCTTGTTCTGCAATGCCACTAAGTTTTAGCACTGTAATTGTTTCCTAATGTTCTCCTCATTGATAACCTATGTGATTTTCTAGTATTTTTTTGCATTTTATTTTGGATGTATTGAAATGTTACCTGTTTGGTTACCTTTTTTCATGTTTCTTTTTTCTTTTGGCAACAGATTTTCTATTGATCTTAAGCCCAGCAGCTCCCAGGACATTGCCTTGCACTTGAATCCACGCATGAAAGAGAAGGTGTTTGTGAGGAACACATACTTGTGTGATTGTTGGGGACCAGAAGAACGGTTACTAAGTGACTTCCCCTTCTTTCCAGAAATGTATTTTGAGGTTGGTTGAGGTTTTTACAATATGGAATGAGGTGTTTTAAGGGTAATAATGTACCTCCTATATTATGCAAAGTTACTTCTCATCCATGCCATTGGGGGGACACACTATCTTGGGTTATAGCTAGCTGCCACTAAGAGTAAGACACTAAATATAGGGGTTGTGTAATTTTAATAAATGGGTACAATTTTAAAGTCCTTGTAAAAACCAGAGACTGCAATTTAACTCTTATTAAAAAAAAATCCATTCCATTGCCAAGAGCAAAGAGCTTTTTGATTAAGTAGTCTACTGCTCGCTGCTATGATTATCGACCACGTCACAGGTGGCCAGCCTTCTAGGCATGGCGCGCGCGCTTGCAAGCCAGCCTCTGTGTTCATGTGCTTCTCCCATGGTGCAGAGGCAGAGCTGCCTCTGCTTGCAGCATCCGAGAGCGCATAGCCCTAACCAGTGGTCAGCCATGCTGCCAGCTCAAAGTGTCAATTTTCTAGAGTGCTCCACCCCCAGCACGCAGAAAGCCGGGAGGCAGGATAGCGGTGTGCTCCTGAAGATAGGAACTTGTGAAAACATTTTTAAGTGTCTGCTCCTTCCACCAGCTTTACCCCTCTAGCAGGTACATATTTTTTCCTTTTTTCGTGGTCCTCCCTTTTAGGTTGGGAATATAGTGCTGAAGTGACAGTGAGGGTGATCAATGAGTGGAACAGGCTGCCATGAGAGGTGGTGAGTTCTCATTTAATGGAAGTCTTCAAACAGAGGCCGGACAGACATCTGTCTGAGATGGTTTAGTGAATCCTGCATTGAGCACGGGGTTGGACATGATGACCCTGGAGGTCCCTTCCGACTCTACCTTTCTATGTATCATAACCCTTTTAACCCACAGAAGGAGGTAGAATAGTGAATTGGAACCTCACGGTTATATGGCCCTGCCTCCAGAGGAGAAGATGGCACAACTCGGCTGATTATGCTATTGCCCCTTAGCTTTATGGTCAACTAACTCTCCTAAATTTTGTCCCCTGCAATACCCGCCCTACCTTTCCCCAAAATATTGATGGGGTGACCCTGTTAGAAACCTCTTCAAGTGGAATTTTCTATGTAAGTAAATATCATTTTCCATTTTTGAGTAAAAATCAAGCAGCCCTGGCTTTGAAGCCAGTCTAGGTCGCAAGATGGGAGTGGATATTCAACAGTTGTGTGGCATAGTCCATATGTAGATGCTTCATATCAGCTGTCTACACTAATTTAGCCCCCGGGTTCACGGGCGTGGTTGGGTGGCAGAGGACCCACAAATCTGTTCTGGTGGCCATCTGTCATGTGTCAGGATTCTAACTCTTCATTCTGTGTTCTGGGGTCGGCATCTCTTTCCACTGAGCCAAAGCAGATACAAATTTTCTGCGGATGTTTTAGTTCTGTTCTCTTTGTTTCTGTCGGTTTTTGGTAACAGGTGTTCTTCATTTACTCGGTTTGTCTGTCCTATCACCTTTCGGGTGCAGCTTTAAATACCTTCCCCCACTGGTGTTTCCTGCTGGTGATAGACTTTGTTGGACTCATGCACTGTGCTGTAGTTTGTGTTGGTTACAGACGTTTTGTGTGCGATTATTATTCTCCTTAGGGAACTGCTACTTTAGCAATCCTAGGAGCTGCTAAGGACAGTCAGGGTAAGCCATTGTCGAGTGGGAGCACCATTGCGTTACCTTAGGGTGCCAACCTCCGCGGTCAGGCAGGGACAGTCCCAAGACCAGTCAGGTTCAGGTATTTGTCTTCCTGGTTTGTACATTCCCCGTGTGAATGTGCTTTGGCATAACACCAGCTTCGCTTATCAGTCTGTGGCATTGGTGTCTGAGTAGGCTGCAACCATCAGAAGATCTGGTGCCAGCTGCTTTCTCTGTTTTCTGCAGTTCTAGCACATACCGCCTCTGTAGATCTTGCGATTGTGTCTGACCTGGTAGGATCTGCTGTTGGCGATTTCATGTTTGTCTTGTCTCATCCACATGTACATCATGCAGATGAACCCTGTTAGCTATTAATTGTATCCTCTCTGGTTGGTCAGGAGTTACCGTAGTTCTGCTTTAACATCAGTAATCCATATTACTGCAAAAAAAGATCCTGCAGCCACAAAAAAATGAAAATCAAATAATAACTTTAAATCTTTCATGATGATAAAAGGTGAAAGTTAAACTCTTTCAATCTTACACATTTCGGGTCTCTACCAGTCCCTGATAGGGAATCTGTCACCATGTTTTTGCCAACCAATCTGAGAGCGGTATGATGTAGGGGCAGAGACTATGATTCCAGTGATGTCACTTACTAGGCTACTTGCTATAGTTTTGATACGATCACAGTTTTATCAGCAGGAGATTATCACCAGAGGACTAGTAATCCTGCTGCTATGTAGTTCATCCACGTCCCCATCTCTCATTGTCAGCGTTCTGCCTATACAAAGTGTACATAGAAAGCTGCCCATTAGTGGCGTGGACAGGGATAAACAGAGCTCAGCATTGGGAAAACTGGTCGATCTGCAGCACGTTAAACAGTGATTTTAGAAAAAAAAAAGCAGCAAGTAGCCCAGGAAGTGATACATCGCTGGAATCAGGGTCTCTGCCCCTGCATCATGCTTCTCAAATGGGATAGCAAAAATCTGGTGAGAGATTTCATTTGTGGACCTACTGTGTCACCGAGCTGGGGAAGGGGGCATAGCTAAGTGGCTACCTGCTGTTCACTGGAGCTCCTGATGATGGAGACAGGCTGCAGGTAGCCGCCAGATACCACTCCTAGGCTGACCTTAGGGGCAGGTTCGCTGACACTGTTTAAGGATTGGGTCTCTGTTCAGACTAATAATTTCTGGCTCCTCCACAGAATGGTTAGTGACACGGATTCGAGCTGCATTCAGACTGGGCTGATTCAGAGACTAGTTTTAGTAGACGGATACACACCGACCGAGGATGAGGTTTCAGGCACTGGCCGCACACGGACCAGGGGTTCGGGTTCAAGACACTGGCTATCTGGGACCAGGTGACCTCAGAACTCACTAGTAGGAGAAACTACACACTAATGAATATTGTTGGGTGAGTGAGTCTTTTATACAAGATGCCTCCCAGCTATTGGTTGGGAGAAAACTTGCAAGTGTACTCTGATACTGAAAGCCTCACAGCTATTGGCTGTGGGCATTTTACTATGTGCGCACTGCCCCTTTAAGAAGGGGCACTAGGCGCATCACCAGGAAGGGCAGCATGCACAAGCAGAAGACATGCCAGCAGTCGGGGACCACACCGCGGGGCCAGAAAGGTGAGTATGCCAACGTCCCTGCATGGAGGTGGAAGGGGAACCATGCTGGGGCGCCGGAAATAGGATTACACTATCCCTGTGTCTGCTAGTGACAGTCAGCTATAACTTACGGGCTTGTGTTCCCCAATCGATGGTCTTACAGGTGAGACAAAAAGCCAGTTATCACTGTCAAAACCCATGTTATGTAAATTCATAGTAACCAGGAAGATAATAACTCCAGAAGTTAGATTTTACAGAAATAGAACTTGGTGATATTAAAGCACCACTCTAGCTTTTTTTACAGTGCTGGAGTGGCACTTTAGATGTAAGTGCCCTTCCCTGTTCTTATACTCACATGTCGGTGGCTTCACCTTTTACGGACGCCGCTCCAGTCCCACGGCGCCATCTTGTGGCCGGAAGTCAGAAGTTACACCACAACCTCTCAATGCAAGTCTATGCGAGCCGGAAAGAGGCCAGTGCGAGGCTCTCATATGGCTACGTTCACATTTGCGTTGTGCGCCGCAGCGTCGGCGCCGCAGTGCACAACGCAAACAAAAACGCGGCAAAACGCACGCTAAAACGCTGCGTTTTGCGCCGCATGCGTCCTTTTTGGCCGAAAGTTGGACGCAAAAAAAAATGCAACTTGATGCGTTTCTTGCGTCCAACGCTTGCGGCCATGTGGCGCAAAACGCAGCACAACGCATGTCCATGCGTCCCCATGTTAAATATAGGGGCGCATGACGCATGCGGCGACGCTGCGGCGCCAGACGCTGCGGCGCTGACCGCAAATGTGAACGTAGCCATAGACTGGTATTACAAAGTGACCTCCGCACCACTCCATGAAACACTGGAGCTGTCGCAGGCCACTTTGCTCCGGAGACCGATGGGAGCGACGCTGGAAAAGTATGAAGGCGGCGGCAGGTGAGTATGAGACCGGGAGCATGGGAATTATATT
Organism: Ranitomeya variabilis; assembly: GCF_051348905.1. Classification (NCBI taxonomy): domain Eukaryota; kingdom Metazoa; phylum Chordata; class Amphibia; order Anura; family Dendrobatidae; genus Ranitomeya; species Ranitomeya variabilis. The sequence continues at coordinate 127,201,191 of NC_135233.1, forward strand.
TAAAGCACAACTCCAGCGGTGCAATTAAAAACAAAATTCTGGAGTGTTGCCCTAAGCTTTGTGATTCAGATCCATGACACAAGTCTGTTACCAGCGAACAGGACAATATTCTGCTTCACATCCAAAGATTGAAAACCACTAGAGACCTCCTCCTCAAAGGTTAGAGAGGGATGGGGGCTTTGGAATTAAATATCCTGTCCTGATACGTTTTATCAAAACTGCAACATGGTCTACAACTATCCTCCTGGCTTGTAGACTATTCAGTTTACAAAACATTGCCTAGGCATAATACAGATGTATTCCCCTCTCGGCTGAGAACAGGACTGCAGGGAGTTAACTACTTATAGATTTGTGGCTGTAAAAATAGGAAAAAATCCTATGCACTTGGCTCCCCCTGGTGGTGAGTGCAGGGAAACTTTAATGAGCAGCAATTGAGCTAGGCCACTTTTCCCTGCAGGCCCCGTAACAGCCTCTGAATTTTCTGGTGTGTCTGAATTTCTGTGTAGTAGTCTATAAAAGGCATTATGTGCATTGTAGATGCCTACAAACACATTGGTACTGTCAAACACGTATACATCATATATGTTTTAATCACACTAATATTTTTTTTCTCTCTGTAGCTCCTGATCTACTGTGAAGCTCACCAATATAAGGTTGCTATTAATGGACAGCATATTCTGGCGTATAAGCACCGATTTAAAGACTTGGCCAAGATTAACAAGATTTGCATTAATGGAGACATTGAGCTTCATGATGTCAGGGTCTGGTAGACAGAGACCTGATACCTGGCGACCAATGAATAATACTATTGTCAGAACATAGAGATTTTGGTTTGATCCTGTGAATTATGTAGAGGCATTATATTAAAATTGTTGAAATAACTACTGATAATTTTCAATGGACATACCTTAGCCCTAAACTGACTGTATTCGCTTCCTTTCTAGTTCTTGTCCTCTATAGAGGCTATTAGCACATTTAAATTCACAAGGGAACATGACCTGCAAGTCTTCTTTCGCTGACGTGGCACTTTCCCCAAGGAAAAATGTTCCCTCTTAGACCTATCAGAGGCCTCTCAGCTAACCAAATTGGACCTCCGGCTTTGCACTGATGAGGGGCAAATGCCCCGAAACATATGTCTGTAAATGAAGTGTCTGGTTTGACTTTTCATACTAAGTCATATGGCAAGCTTCGTTAAAGGGTCGATATTGACTTTTAGGATTCCCAGCCCGAATATGTGACGCTAGTCCTTCCTCTCTAAAATGAATATTTGCATATTCCCAAAGGAGCATTGCATGGCCTTAAATCTCTTTATGCCGACTCGGCGCTCTCCACAAGGAGAAATGCATTACTTTATACTGCCATTCTTTAAAAAGCTCTAGTATTGAGAGATGCTGACTATTATATATAAAGTGCTTTAAATTAAAGATTGCATTTCATCAGATGAAAGAACAGAGCTCCATCAGATTATAGGACGTTTATGCTGTGTTCTGACATGTGGAGTTGCTGCAGATCTTGGCTGCAAAAAACTATAGGAACCATTTCATTATCATTAGGTCCATTTGATACTACATTTTCCTTGCACTGCGTGTATATATATATATATATATAGTGTAAACTTCCAAAATAAGCTTTTCTCAGGGGATTAACCAAAAGAGTCATCTGTTTGTACTAACCTCAGTGAGTGGATTCAGCTTGGGCACAGTATTTTATCGTTGCTGTTTTCCGTTCCTATAATATAAAATGTAAAACCTGTATAAAATAGTGCTCAGTAATGCCACATAAAGGAAGTAGCACTGATTACACATGCTGCAAAATTTTCAGTCATATGAGTCAAACTGACCGTCATGGCTTTACCAGATAATTACTGCACATCTGATGGGTATAAGTAACCTATCAGGTCCCCCTAACCATATCACAATCACCGCTATTTCATTATAAATGATGATTACTGTATGAAAATGAGACAGGACTAGTCCAGCGGGCCGTAGCTTCCCCCAGACTAGTCCTGCCTCGGGTTTTGACATTCTCCATGCAGTTCCTGGCATGATAGGACTACTGGAAATCTTGCATATAGGCGCAACATGTTGGTGATTTTTCCATGACTGGGGTTGTATAGATGATATCAATTACAGCAAGGTATGTGTGATTAAAAGATCCGAGGTAGGGCCATTGCATGGCAAAAGATGTCCACTGAATTAGTCCTGTCTTATTTGCATCTGCTAAGCTAATTTTCAAAAGATGGCAATAATTGTGTGCACCATAAAGCACCTTAAAGAGTAACTAAACTTTCATTAAAAAAAATCACTTTATTAGGGAAATTGTGTTCATTCCTGTAAAAAATTGCACTTAAGTTGCTTCCAATCCACTGCTTTTCCCCAGTCTATTTTCCTGCCTTTAGCTGCATTGATATCAGAATATACTCATTTGGAGTACAGCTAATGGCAGTGATGAGGCAGCACTTGTGTCCTACTCTGATAATGAGACACAGGAGCTGAGATGACCCTTTCACTGCCATCAGCTGTACTCCCAACCAGTATGTTCTGATATCAATGCAGCTAAAGGCAGGAAAATAGACTGGGGAAAAACAGGAGTTTGGAAGTCACCTACATACGTTTTTATTTATAGGAGTGAAGACATGTTCCCTAATAAAATGTAATAGCTTACCAGGATGGACAAAATTATAAAACAATAACAGGTTAGTTACTCTTTAATAGCATACAGTAATCACCCTATATAATGCATTGGTGGTGACTTGGGACCTGGCCGCTTCCCTTTAAAAGGGTTGTCCACCTTTGGTGGTCAGCTTTTTTTCTTGCTTAATTTCATGCAATTGGGGCTAAAAGTGATCTTTGTGATGAGAATCTACATAGTTACTACACTGTTAACAGATGACAACTATTCTTGTACTTGTGCTGTATAAATTGACATGAATCCATTCATGAGTGAAGAGTTCATAGAAGCGGTTTCACTGTAATTGTACATAATTGCTCTAATATTTCTTTGATTCTTTGTATAACAAGTTTATCTTTTTATGTATTTCCTTGCTTTTAATGTATGAACCTTTTTATAATTTTGTACTTACCAATGCTTAATTACATGTTATCTCTTATGTTTGCTGGAATAATTCCAATTACACAAAAATCTGATCAAAATTTGTACTTTTATTTGCCATATTTCCATTTTTTGTGTGGGTGATAAAAATGTACATATTCTTAACACATTTTGGTATTTGTTAAATCATAACTGTATAATCACCATTATCTCAGAATCTAGAATTAGGAAATGCACTTTTCTGCTTATTGGCTACACATCCTGTTTATTCTAGGTCTAAGCCATAGCGAACAAATCCATATTTTATATATTGTATAAAATTTGTCGCTCCATTATCATTTATTGTAGCACAGAAATTGGCCGAATGATACTGGTAGCATGTTGTATAATCAAAATATTGTGTCTGCATTGCCAGCAATTGTCACTTTTATTTGCACAGTTATTGCAGGTAAACACTATTAATAATTAAGTAGGAAGAAAGAACATGCTGTATCGGAGATCACCAAGAAAATATATAATAAATGCTTTATTCAAATGTACAAGAAAACAATTTTTAAAAACATTTAAAACCAAAAGATACCCACAAGAAGTGGGTTCTGCCCCATGGACCCACAAGACGATATGACAGTCATATGTAAAATATTCAAATAAACACCGGTCAAAAACAGATGAATTTTATTCAGTCGCCATGACAGCACAACGAGAGAGGGGATCCGCCCTTCAGGGACAGGAAACCTACAGACATAAAAGGGCGGTACCTCTCCCTCGCATCAGTTGGTTTCCTGTCCCTGACAGCGGAACCTCTTCAGGCGGGCCTTAAGAAGAAGGTTGAAGACTAGGAAGATATGCCACTCCTGACAGGCCGATTCAGGTGGCGGGGGTCCCCCACCTCGGCTTAGTCAGGAGGCCGGTAGCACCACACGGCAGGGGAACTGTCAGTGTCGGTGTCAGCAGGAGGAAGGAGCCTACAGCGGGGGGCTGACTTCTTTGGTGGTGTACGAGTCGCGTACCGGGTAAGTATGGGGGCTCCTCCTGGGTAGCCGTGTCTGCTGGGCCTCGGCGATCCGTCCGCTTCTTCCGGGGGGTGTGTGCGTCGGTCTGGGGGCTGCTGGCGTCTTCGGCCGCATCTCGCTGTGTTAGCTGCAGCCGCGACCGGAAGTGACGCGGCTGGGCGGCGCGGCTTGATGACGCGTCGAAGCATGCGCAGTGGTGTCCTTCCTGGCCGATGGCGACGCTCCGGTGTTTCTGCCGGCTGGATCCCGGGAGGGGCGGCGGTTGCAGCGGTCGGCAGCGGGGGCGGAGCCCGGGGGTAGAGCGGACCCTATTGGAGGTACCGGTCTCACCACATCCACTCCCTGCTGACCCCCATCCGGGGGTGGTACCTGTTGGGGGAATTATTTAAGGGCTGCGTATGGGTCACTTGGTGTTCCTGGCCATAATGGAGTCGCCAGACGGAACCTTGCAGCGGCAGCAGCGGCGGCAGGAGGATTCGGAGGAGCCTGTGGTGTTCTCTCAGCATAGATCCAGTGGCAGCAGTCGCACTGGTGGAGCTAAGAAGGCTCAAAAATCGAAACCAGATAAGTCCTCAGGCCGTAAAGAAACCCCGGCTAGAAAGGACCCCCCATCTACGGTACCATTCACTACGGGGCTGGGTAAGTGAGCTACGTGAAAGTTTGCTTACTGATTGTTGTTCCTCCTTGTATTCCCTCTCTCCTTACTAGGGGAGGAAATGCTTTACTAAGACCAAGCATAGGCAGTGTGCCGAGTGTGCTGAACCACTCCCAGATGGCCATAAAAAAAACATTGTGTAAATCCTGCATTCAACACCTTATTGAGGAGGAAGCCCCTAACCTCACTTCTACGCTAAGACAGATGATTAGGCAATAAGTGAAAGGTTCCTTGAGGTCGCATAAGGTGGAGGCCAAAAAGAAAAAAGAAGTGACGTCCCCAGTCTCTGTAGTAGATTCGGACTCTGATAATCTAAGTTCGGACTCCCTCCTTTCGTCAGCCTCATCAGAGGACATAGAGTCTAGTCGAGCCTGTTTGTCGCTCGACAAAATCAACAACTTAGTCAAAGCAGTCAACAACACGATGGGGATTGAGGAGCCTCAGAGTGTTCCATTCAGGATATTATGTTCAGAGGTCTGGATCGGAAGTCTCGGAGGTCCTTTCCTGTGGTAGATAAGGTCAAATCGTTAATTACAAGGGAGTGGAAGAAACCCGAAAGGAAAGGGTCACTTCCACCGGCATTCAAAAGGAGGTATCCTTTCGAGGAAGAAGCGTCATCCTCGTGGGACAAAGTCCCGAAGTTGGATGCGGCAGTAGCCAAGGCATGCAAGAAAACATCTCTTCCGTTTGAAGATTTGGGAAGTCTGAAGGATCCCCTGGATAGGAAAGCTGATGTTTTCCTTAAGGGGGCTTGGGAAACGTCAGCAGGTTCCCTAAGGCCAGCAGTCGCAGCCACTTGCACGGCTCGGTCGTTGATGGTGTGGCTCGGAGACTTGGAGGATCAGCTCAGGGACAAAGTTCCCAGAAACGAAATCTTGGCTTCTATGTCTATTATACAGGACGCTGCTGCTTTCCTTTCGGATGCGTCGGCGGATTCTGTTAAACTGGCCGCCAGGTCTTCTGCCTTGTCTAACGCAGCTCGTAGAGCGCTGTGGATTAAATGCTGGCCAGGAGATTTACAGGCCAGGTCAAAGCTGTGTAGCATTCCCTGCGAAGGGTCTCACTTATTTGGTCCAGTACTGGACGATCTACTGGATAAGGCCGGAGATAACAAGAAACGTTTTCCTTTCCTAAAAAGACCCTTCTTTAGACGGGACTATAATAGAGGGTGTATAAAAAAGGAGGAATCAAGAGTTTTTTTGTATAAAAATATATATATATCCTTTATTACGTATAATATTAACAATTGTTTATCATTATCATAATATTAAAGACAGTGTGTCAGTATGAAAAAAGATTGATCCAATATAGGTGATAGCGCAAGCGCAACCACCAGCAGAGACTTGACAATTTATAGGGGTTCAGAATAAATACTAACTACCAAATGGGTGTCCACTCACACACATAAGACAATGCAATTATGTGTGAGTATAGGTGTGTCACAAATCTGCATGCAACAGTCTTTTACCACGCAAGCCAGGTAGCAGCGCTGATGATTAAGCGGCACACCTAACATATATAAAAGAACCACATATAAAAAATAAAGCAGTAAACTAGTTAATTACCCATATTGTAAGGACGTCAGCTCTGCGGGTGATCGCTCTCCCCGACGCGCGTTTCGCGAGACCTAATCTCGCTTCCTCAAGGGGGCGTGGTCTTATGGGGGTGAGCGTCATCATTAAATATCACCCTGATCCGGTCACATGGAAAAAGACCGGCCAATAACATGACGCTTCTGATCGTAAGTATTAGAGCCGTTCTCGGACTCACCGCTGCCAATCAGCGCTCCCCATGCACCTGCCCGTGAGCAGCGGCTAGCGCTAAGACGCATACCCCCGGCAGGCAACAGGAGAAACCCGAGAGACAGCATAGAGGCAGACAACGGAAAAGTCATGCAAAAATAGAGGACAATCCTCTCATATTAACATTATCTCCATAAATATATATAAATTATATTAAAAACAAACAAGTCGGAGAGTATAAACAGCGGCAAATTGATTAAAGTGCATAGTGAATATATAACAACCACTTATAAAAAACTGTTAAACATCAAAATATTAAATAAGATATGACAAGGTGCAATAAAGTGCAGAGTGATATTAACAGTAAGTAAAATACAACAATTATTTTACCAAAAGTTATATCATGTGAATTTTTGCAAAAATATATTATACAGTAAAATGTGGGATAACAAAATTCGGTATATAGTGAACCACCAAATAAACTGTATAAACATACATATACAATTAAAAAGAACAATAAATGTGAATTTAATAGATGAACATGATCTTCTTCATAACCGATAATTAATGGATGTGATGAATGACAGCCATAAATACTCAACGAACCTAGTAAATCTAAAAAATGGAAAAAAATAGAAAAAAGGAAACAATGAATAAAAACACATAAAAACAAGAACACCACCATAAAAATCAACACATAAGGAGGATGGTATATTTAGAGAGGGTATCGCAAAAAAGAGGCAGGTCAATTTCTATGATTATAAAAATGATGAATAACCATTAGTTTCGTTTAATCCATCAGGTACCATTGTACCTAAGGTGAAAATCCATCTGCACTCTTTTTGCGCTAGCAGGCCTTTGATATTCCCACCTCTAATACCGTACTGCACATGCTCTATACCTCGAACTGCAAGATGACTAGGATTGCAGTTATGGAATTGACGAAAATGTCGGGGTAGTGTTTTCAAAAGGGTGATGTCCTTTTCTGTTTTTGCAGCTGAAATATCACGGACATGTTCCCGAACACGAGTACCCAAACGTCTAGAGGTTAAACCCACGTAAATTTTGGGGCATGTGCAGGTCGCATAGTAAATGACCTGTGTGGTATTACAGGTTATATGTTGTTTGATATTAAATCGCTTCCCGTCTACCGAATGAAAATCTGAAGAGCGGGTAATGTTTTTACATGCTATACAGTTACCGCATGAAAAACAACCCTTGACAGGTCCACTTGAGCCAAAATATGCACCCTCATGTGCGACATTGGGAATATAATGACTACTCATTAATAAATCTCCCAGGTTTTTACTACGCCGAGAAGTCATAAGAGGTGAGCTTGTGAGGCTTTTAGCCAAAACTGCATCAGTTTTTAAAACATGCCAATATTTTTGGATGCAGTTTCTCATTTCATGCCAATGTTCGTTATAGGTTGAAATATAACAAATTTTATTTTCCTTTTCTGTACTTTTGGCCCTAGGGTGCAATAAATCCTCCCTAGAACAAAATTTTGCCCTATTGTACCCAGCTTTAATACATTTCTTAGAGTATCCTCTCTCCAAGAATCTTTCACGGAGGTCACTGGCCTGGAGTTGAAAATTAGGTTCAGAAGAACAGATCCGCCTCATTCTGAGGAATTGACCAACTGGGATGGCTTTAATGGTACTGTAAGGATGACTAGAATTGGCATGCAGCAATGAATTTGTAGAAGTAGGTTTTCTATGTACGTTTGTCTGCAAAAACAGATCTCTATCTGTCTGAATATTAATATCCAAAAATTCAACTGACTTCCTACTAAAAGAATATGTCAGCTTAATATTCAGATCATTCCAATTCAATTGCTGCATGAATTTCTGTAAACAAATTTCCGTACCCTGCCAAATAATAAATAAATCATCAATGTAACGTAACCAGCACTGCACATGGTCCGCGTCCCGGACGCCATCACCGCCGAACACTCCCCTTTCCCAGTAACCCAGGAAGAGGCCGGCGAAAGATGGCGCACAGGCCGCGCCCATGGCAGTGCCGCGTTTCTGCAAATAAAAAATATCCTTGAACACAAAAATTTTTTTTGTTAAAATGAAATCCAATAATTCAAGGATGAGTTCACATGTATGGCCATCCCAGTTGCTAGTCCCCAGAAAGAAGCGGACCGCCTCCATACCGTCATCATGGCGGATACACGTATAAAGTGTTTCTATGTCCGCAGTGACTAAAAACATGTCCTCCTCCAGTTGTATACCATTGATTCTAGTGAGAACATCAGAGGTGTCTCTGGCATAGGAGGGAAGCGACTCAACTAAAGGTTTCAAATAATAATCAATAAATTTACAAATTGGGTCGCAAAGCCCCCCTATGCCAGAGACAATTGGACGATTAGGCGGGTTTAATGGGTCTTTATGCACCTTAGGGATAAAGTACAGTGTGGGGATTTTAGGAAATTTAGTAAGAAGCCCATCAAACATTTTTTTAGGGATAATTCCCTGTTCCAGTGCCCTTTGGAGAATTTCTTCCAATTGATTCTGAAATTTATGGACAGGATTACCATCTAATCTGGTATAAGTATTGGTATCCTTCAAATGCCTACTAGCCTCTCGCTCGTACATCAAGCGAGGCCAGAGCACAACATTTCCCCCCTTGTCGGCCTTTTTGATGACTATGTCGAAACTGCATCCAAAAATATTGGCATGTTTTAAAAACTGATGCAGTTTTGGCTAAAAGCCTCACAAGCTCACCTCTTATGACTTCTCGGCGTAGTAAAAACCTGGGAGATTTATTAATGAGTAGTCATTATATTCCCAATGTCGCACATGAGGGTGCATATTTTGGCTCAAGTGGACCTGTCAAGGGTTGTTTTTCATGCGGTAACTGTATAGCATGTAAAAACATTACCCGCTCTTCAGATTTTCATTCGGTAGACGGGAAGCGATTTAATATCAAACAACATATAACCTGTAATACCACACAAGTCATTTACTATGCGACCTGCACATGCCCCAAAATTTACGTGGGTTTAACCTCTAGACGTTTGGGTACTCGTGTTCGGGAACATGTCCGTGATATTTCAGCTGCAAAAACAGAAAAGGACATCACCCTTTTGAAAACACTACCCCGACATTTTCGTCAATTCCATAACTGCAATCCTAGTCATCTTGCAGTTCGAGGTATAGAGCATGTGCAGTGCGGTATTAGAGGTGGGAATATCAAAGGCCTGCTAGCGCAAAAAGAGTGCAGATGGATTTTCACCTTAGGTACAATGGTACCTGATGGATTAAACGAAACTAATGGTTATTCATCATTTTTATAATCATAGAAATTGACCTGCCTCTTTTTTGCGATACCCTCTCTAAATATACCATCCTCCTTATGTGTTGATTTTTATGGTGGTGTTCTTGTTTTTATGTGTTTTTATTCATTGTTTCCTTTTTTCTATTTTTTTCCATTTTTTAGATTTACTAGGTTCGTTGAGTATTTATGGCTGTCATTCATCACATCCATTAATTATCGGTTATGAAGAAGATCATGTTCATCTATTAAATTCACATTTATTGTTCTTTTTAATTGTATATGTATGTTTATACAGTTTATTTGGTGGTTCACTATATACCGAATTTTGTTATCCCACATTTTACTGTATAATATATTTTTGCAAAAATTCACATGATATAACTTTTGGTAAAATAATTGTTGTATTTTACTTACTGTTAATATCACTCTGCACTTTATTGCACCTTGTCATATCTTATTTAATATTTTGATGTTTAACAGTTTTTTATAAGTGGTTGTTATATATTCACTATGCACTTTAATCAATTTGCCGCTGTTTATACTCTCCGACTTGTTTGTTTTTAATATAATTTATATATATTTATGGAGATAATGTTAATATGAGAGGATTGTCCTCTATTTTTGCATGACTTTTCCGTTGTCTGCCTCTATGCTGTCTCTCAGGTTTCTCCTGTTGCCTGCCGGGGGTATGCGTCTTAGCGCTAGCCGCTGCTCACCGGCGGGTGCATGGGGAGCGCTGATTGGCAGCGGTGAGTCCGAGAACGGCTCTAATACTTACGATCAGAAGCGTCATGTTATTGGCCGGTCTTTTTCCATGTGACCGGATCAGGGTGATATTTAATGATGACGCTCACCCCCATAAGACCACGCCCCCTTGAGGAAGCGAGATTAGGTCTCGCGAAACGCGCGTCGGGGAGAGCGATCACCCGCAGAGCTGACGTCCTTACAATATGGGTAATTAACTAGTTTACTGCTTTATTTTTTATATGTGGTTCTTTTATATATGTTAGGTGTGCCGCTTAATCATCAGCGCTGCTACCTGGCTTGCGTGGTAAAAGACTGTTGCATGCAGATTTGTGACACACCTATACTCACACATAATTGCATTGTCTTATGTTTGTGAGTGGACACCTATTTGGTAGTTAGTATTTATTCTGAACCCCTATAAATTGTCAAGTCTCTGCTGGTGGTTGCGCTTGCGCTATCACCTATATTGGATCAATCTTTTTTCATACTGACACACTGTCTTTAATATTATGATAATGATAAACAATTGTTAATATTATATGTAATAAAGGATATATATATTTTTATACAAAAAAACTCTTGATTCCTCCTTTTTTATACGACTAATTTTGAGTTTTGTATATTCACATTTAATTTATATTGCTGGTTTCTTTATATGTATAATAGAGGGTGGTCTAACCGCAGGAGGTCCAACAGAGAATCAAATAGAGTGTCTACCAGATTTGACAACACCAGGAGAAGAGGTAGAGGATACATGTTTAATTCCTCCCGAGACTATAAAAAGCCCCAATGAGTGGCGGACCAGGTGGGGGGTAGGCTTTTAGCCTTCTACCCTATCTGGATACAAATCACGAATAGTCCTTGGATTCTGAGCATCATGGAAGCAGGTCTAAGATTCGAATTCCATCAGGTCCCTCGAGATAAATTCAAGTTAACACCTATCCGTTCTTCCCCAGCAGAACAATTGGCTTTGGAATCAGAGGTTCAAGAACTTCTGCAGAAAAAGGTTCTAGTCAAGGTGCCCATGGAAGAAAGAGGAAAGGGGTTCTATTCCCCTTTGTTCCTGATCAAAAAACCTGACGGATCCTTTCGCACCATTATCAACTTGAAAGGCCTCAACAAATTTTTGTTAGTTCCGTCCTTCAAAATGGAATCTGTGGAGACGGCAATAAAACTTCTTTTTGAAAACTGCTTCATGGTTGTCTTGGACCTTAAAGACGCCTACTAACATGTCCCAATACATGTAGATCATCAAAGATTCCTTAGGGTGGCGGTTTCACTTGCTGGCACAGTAGAGCACTTTGAATATCGGGCACTTCCCTTTGGTGTCGCAGTCGCACCCCGTGTATTTACCAAGATCATGATAGAGGTTATGGCGCACCTACATGAGCAGAACATATTAATTGTTCCTTATCTGGATGACTTATTGATTGTGGGTCATTCAGAATCTCATTGTAAAGTCCAACTAGAAAGGGTGATTGCAGAATTGCACGAATTAGGATGGATTATTAACCATAAAAAATCCCGGTTACAGCCCTTAAAAACGCAGGAATTTCTGGGTCTAGTTATAGATTCTGGTCGGCAGGAATGTCGTCTCCCAGATTCGAAGGTGGTTAGCATATATCGGCTGGTCACGAGGGTGATTAATGCTCCTTTAATTTCTGTTAGAAGTGCCATGTCACTCTTAGGTTCTCTTACATCCTGCATCCCGGCGGTTCTTTGGGCCCAATACCACACCAGAACACTACAGTGGGATATCCTACATAACTTGCGCCGACTGGGGGTCCAGCTTGACAGCAAATTCTCGTTGTCCGTCGAATCCATTCATTCACTAAGTTGGTGGACTCGTGTTTCAAACTTATGTAGAGGAGTTCCTTGGACTAACCATGTTACTAGAGTAATAACTACTGATGCTAGCCCCAAGGGTTGGGGGGCGCACTTGGATAGTAATTGGGCCCAGGGGCTATGGTCCCAATCAGAACAAGACTCGTCTTCCAACCTAAAAGAACTTTTAGCGGTAGAACGCGCTTTAAACAGTTTTCTTATACCCCTACAGGGTCGTCACGTCAGGCTGTTCTCGGACAACCAGGTAACCGTGGCCTACATTAATCACCAAGGGGGTACGCGGTCCAGTTCATTAATGGAGGTCGCGGATCGTATTTTTCAGGTGGCCGAGAATCACCTACTATCCCTCACGGCACTTCATATAAAAGGAAAGCTCAACACCATGGCCGACTATCTAAGCCGCAACAAGCTCAGACAGGGGGATTGGTCTTTAAACCCAACCATCTTCAATCAGATCATTCACTTATGGGGATATCCAGAAATAGACCTTTTTGCCAGCCAAGAAAACAAAAAGCTACACCAATTCTGCTCCCTAAATCCAAGAGACAACCCGTATGCAGTGGACGCTCTCTTAATACCATGGCGCTTCAGTCTCGCATATGCTTTTCCCCCTCTAAACTTAATACCGATAGTTCTGAGGAAGATTCGAGAAGACAGGGCCCGCGTAATCTTGATAGCCCCGTTCTGGCCCAGGAGGTCATGGTTTCCTTGGCCAAGGAAGATGTCAGTCACTCAGCCATGGATTCTCCCAGAATTACCAAATCTCCTCTCTCAGGGCCCAATACTCAATCCACGAGTAGCCAACTTACACCTAGCAGCGTGGAATTTGAGAGGTCGCTGCTAAGGGGGAAGGGGTTCTCTAGGCATTTGGTTAATACACTTCTTAAAAGTAGGAAAGCCTCTACTACTAACATCTATGTCAGAGTTTGGAAAAAGTTCTTGTCAGTTTCAGGGGCACAAATTGACCAAGAACCTTGTATTAATCAAATTCTAGAATTTCTACAAAAAGGTTCAGAATTAGGCTTAGCCACTAGCACTCTTAGAGTCCAAGTGTCTGTTCTAGGAGCGCTGTACAATTCTAACCTAGCCAACAATTTCTGGATTTCTAGATTCTTCAAGGTGGTTACTAGGTCCAGGCCTGTTATTAAGCAAAACATAGTTCCATGGGATCTAAATCTGGTTCTTTCAGCTTTAACACAAACTCCATTTGAGCCTATTGATACTATTTCAGTAAAAATCCTGTCGATTAAAACAGTTTAGTTGCTCTCACGTCTGCAAGAAGGGTTAGTGATCTGCAGGCCTTATCTAGACAACCGCCATACATGCAGTTTAGAGAGGATAGAGTTATTATGAAACCTGATCCCCTCTATCTTCCTAAAGTGGCTACAAAATTTCATAGGTTACAGGAGGTGGTTTTGCCATCATTCTGTTCCAATCCCACTAATGATAAAGAACGTAATTTTCATTCCCTAGATGTGAGAAGATGCCTCCTTAAGTACATTTCAGTTACAGATCCCTGGAAGAAAGATAATTCCCTTTTTATATCTTATCAAGGGGTTAGAAAGGGTCTTAGAGTATCCAAAAACACTTTAGCCAGATGGATCAGGGAGGCGATTTCTCTCGCTTATTCAGCAGGTGGCGTGGAGATCCCAGAGGGTATAAAAGCTCACTCCACTCGAGCTTTTATACCTTGGGCGGAGAGGTCCGAGGTGTCGATTAAAGACATATGTAAGGCGGCCACATGGTCTTCTCCTTCTACCTTTCTGAGACACTATAGACTAGACCTGGGTAGCTCCTCTGACCTCACGTTTGGGAGAAGGGTGCTTGAGGCTATTATCCCTCCCTAATATTTTTTCTTACTTCTCTGAAAGTCTCTCGTTGTGCTGTCATGGCGACTGACTGAATAAATACGTACGCTACTTACCTGGTAGCAGTGTTTTTTCAGGAGCCATGACAGCACCCTTATATTCCCTACCCTATTCTTTCTCGGATGGTTCAACACTTTCGTTATTTTCCTCTTTTAAAAAGATATGTTCACTTACTTAATAAATTGTATCAAAGTTTATGCTGTTTCTGTGTTACTAACCAAGGTGGTCCTCTCATGCTCTGGAACTAACTGATGCGAGGGAGAGGTACCGCCCTTTTATGTCTGTAGGTTTCCTGTCCCTGAAGGGCGGATCCCCTCTCTCGTTGTGCTGTCATGGCTCCTGAAAAAACACTGCTACCAGGTAAGTAGCGTACGTATTTTCTATTTTCAGTTTTGGCACCTGGTGGGGAGTGTCAAATATTAAGCATGAAGTTTTAAGGCTGTTTATAGAGATAAACCCTCATCCTATTTATATATTTTCAAGCCCCTGATGAAGCTACCATGTGTGGCGACACGTGTTGGGCTCTGCTGCCCTACGGACCCCTGTTATTTTCACTGGCATTTGATTTGGTCATGCTCAATAGGTTTTGCCTGCATTAACTTTCACTGTGAAGGCAGGCTTAGCAATAATATTTGTGTGTCCTCTTTATTTATTGGTTATTTGCTATTTATAAACTGCTATATAGTGATACATTTGGTTATATGATAAACTAGCCGTTTCCAGCCAGCTAACGCTCGGCACGCTCATTGCTATCTAATTAACGCTGCTGGTGATTAAACTAAAGTAAATAATGACAACATTCCATAGCGCTTACGCAGGTGGTACATTAACTTAAAATGAAGTTAATAACAATAATAATCATTAAAAATCGGAATAATACTAAAAATACATTTTATTCACAGTGTAAAATCAAAAACAAACTGGATTCAGTAAGATGTGCGTTTTTATTCATTCCATCATCTAAACAAATTTCATAACGAAACATGATGTACAATAACAAATAAATTAAGTAAAAATTTCTCTG
Organism: Ranitomeya variabilis; assembly: GCF_051348905.1. Lineage (NCBI taxonomy): Eukaryota > Metazoa > Chordata > Amphibia > Anura > Dendrobatidae > Ranitomeya > Ranitomeya variabilis. Next base: position 127,216,421 of record NC_135233.1, read on the forward strand.
TAAATACAATTAAATGTATAGTCATTTTCATCATTTTCAAAGATCTTTCCTTGACTTCTACCAGGTACAATTTAATGTGTGGGGACGGGATTGTGTGTGGTAATGTGGTGGGGGGGGGATTATGTGTGGTAATGTGGTGGGGGGGCGGGATTATGGGCGGTGATGGGGTGGGGCGGGATTATGGGCGGTGGGGGGCGGGATTATGGGCGGTGATGGGGTGGGAGGGCGGGATTGTGTGTGGGGGTGGAGGGCGGCATTGTGTGTGGGGGTGGGGGGCGGGATTGTGTGTGGTGATGGGTTGGGGAGCGGGATTGTGTGTGGTGATGGGGTGGGGTGCGGGATTGTGTGGTGATGTGGTGGGGGCGGGATTGTGTGTGATGATGTGGTGGGAGGCGGAGCTACTGTGCAGGGGGCGGGATTAGCGAGTAATCACGATGCCTCATATATATAGATTATTTGCTATTAGGCACCAATTCCATGCCCATGATATTGTGATTGGGAATGCAGCCCCTATATTTGGGAATCTTTTAGAAATTGATGCACCTTGTTTGAGCCTTGCCTGGTAATCTTACTTGAAAATATATCAATAGGATGAGGGTTTATCTCTATAAACAGCCTTATAACTTCATGCTTAATATTTGACACTCCCCAGGTGCCAAAACAATTGAAAAATACATCTGTTTTTGACCGGTGTTTATTTGAATATTTTACGTATGACTGTTATATCATCTTGTGGGTCCATGGGGCAGAACCCACTTCTTGTGGGTATCTTTTGGTTTTAATTGTTTTTAAAAATTGGTTTCTTGTACATTTGAATAAAGCATTTATTATATATTTTCTTGGTGATCTCCGATACAGCATGTTCGTTCTTCCTACTTAATTGTGCTACTTTTTCACATGCTCTAGGATTGATCCCTCACATTGGACTTATTGTTGATGGTGCCCTCCAATTTTTTTGCATTTATCTTCAGGTAAACACTATTAACCCACTGTACCATCAATAACCGTATAAACATGCCATGGTAAAAATGCAGAAACACTTGTAGCATGGTTTTTACTGTTGTAATTTCACACTTGAGAATACACTGTCATTCTTTACACTTAAGGAGAGTGCAAAATTATATATTGTAGGGATCTGTACCTGGTTGCGGTTGAGGTAGGCACAGGAATCGGTATTGCTGAAATGTCCAAGCAAGTTTTTTGAAACTGCATAAACTCCTCTGGATAGCAAAACAAACAAACAGCCTTTTCCGTCACAAAGTGAAAACAAACAGAAAATAAACAGTCCATATTTTTTCAAGCTGGTGTTATAAATTATTCTAATTTAGTGAGATAATGACTTTTGGGTTTTTACTGGCTGTAAGTATAATCATCAAAATTAACAGAAATAAACTCTTGAAATAGATCACTCTGTTTGTAATGACTCTATATAATATGAGTTTCACTTTTTGTATTGAAGAACTGAAATAAATTAAATGTTTGATGATATTCTAATTTTGTGAGATGCACCTGTATCTCAGCCAAAAGTTGTCATACTGCGAAAAAAAATTACTCCATAGTGGAGAAGGAATGTTTAGCCATCAAGTGGGCATTAGACACTCTAAAGGTACCTTCACACTGAACAACTTAACGATATCGCTAGCGATCCGTGACGTTGCAGCGTCCTGGATAGCGATCTCGTTGTGTTTGACACGCAGCAGCGATCAGGATCCTGCTGTGACATCGTTGGTCGGAGCTAGAAGGCCAGCACCTTATTTCGTCGCTGGCTCACCCGCTGACATCGCTGAGTCGGTGTGTGTGACACCGATCCAGCGATGTCTTCACTGGAAACCAGGGTAAACATCAAGTTACTAAGCGCAGGGCCGCGCTTAGTAACCCGATATTTACCCTGGTTACCAGTGTAAATGTAAAAAAAAACAAACACTACATACTCACCTTCTGATGTCTGCCGCGTCCCCCGGCGTTCTGCTTCCCTGCACTGTGTCAGCGCCGGCCGGCCGTAAAGCAGGGCACAGCGGTGACACCGCTCTGCTTTAGGGCCGGCGCTTACAGTGCAGGGAAGCAGAACGCCGGGGACGCGACAGACATCAGAAGGTGAGTATGTAGTGTTTTTTTTTTTTTACATTTACACTGGTAACCAGGGTAAACATCGGGTTACTAAGCGCGGCCCTGCGCTTAGTAATCCGATGTTTACCCTGGTTACCCGGGGACTTCGGCATCGTTGGTCGCTGGAGAGCTGTCTGTGTGACAGCTCTCCAGTGACCACACAGCGACGCTGCAGCGATCGGCATTGTTGTCTACATCGCTGCAGCGTCGCTAAATGTGACGGTACCTTTAGATACTGCCTCTTGGGCAGAAAGTTTAGATTGGTGTCAGACCATACACCACTGAAGTGGATTAGGGAGAAAAAAGGGAACAATGCCCGAGTGACCAGGTGGTTCCTAGGACTTCAGGATTTTAACTTTCATGTGGAGCATAGGCCAGGGAAACTGCATGGCAATGCTGACACTCTGTCGAGAGTCCACTGTTGGCAGAAGGTGCCAAGCCCACCGGCTATGGGCAGAGGGAGAGGGTATGTAAGATTGCCGCCGGACAAGTCCTTAAGGGGAGATATGTGTCATCGCGGTTATTAGCTGCGGTGATGTGAGCTGGGAAGTATGCTCCAGCACGTATAGTGCTGAGATAGATATTTGGCCATTCCAGGGCCATGTTTTAGCAGTCATAATAGATGGGTGGGAATGACCGCTCACATATCCAAACCCCAGGGGAGTGGTTTGGCTAATAAAATGGAGGCCAGATGTCTCATTCAGTGTCTATGGTGGGAGGTGTGGAGACCTCCAGTGTGTGTTCTTAAAAGACAATGACCTGAGCGGGCGGACCAGTAGTGCTATATGGACTGTTTATTTTCCGTTTATTTTCACTTTGTTCTGGAAAAGGCTGTATGTTTGTTTTGCTATCCAGAGGAATTTATACACTTCCAATAAACTTGCTTGGACATTTCAGCAATACCACTTCCAGTGCCTACCGCAGCCGAGTGAGTACAGATCCCTACAATTGGTGCTAGAAGCATGGGCACGAATCCCAAGAGGCAGTGTGACTGCCGATACCGCATGTTCTTGGTGAATGCGGCTGTAGGAGGGAAATCTGACAACATGGAGGGTAGGGCCAGCTCGATACATTACTACCCTTGACCTCACAAAATGGTATTGGCAAATTCCCTTGTCCCAAAGCGCCAAAGAGAAGACTGCATTTTCAACACCAGATGGATGCTTCCAATACACAAGGATGCCATTTGGGTTACAAGGAGCACCAGCAACATTCCAGAGAGCCATGGACTGCATCCTAGCTCCCTACAAAAAGCACGTAGTGACCTACCTGGACGATATTGTGATCTTCAGCTAGGATTGGGGAGGCCATCTGAGCAAGGTCCAGGCGATCTTTGATGGTAAATGGAAGCCGGTGTTTTCATAAACCCGAAGAAGTGTACCATGGGAATGGAGGAGCGAGATACTTGTAGGCAGGGGCGAAATAAAGCCCCAGATAAACAAAGTTGAGGCGATCCATGACTGGCCACAACCCCTCTCAAAGAAGCAGGTGAGGGCATTCCTGGGCATTGTGGGCTATTACCGCCGGTTAATCCCAAACTTTGCCATGGTAGCTGCCTCTCTGACAGACCTCCTTAAAGGGACAAAGTCAGCTATGGCTAAGTGATCTCCAGAAGCTGAGACGGCCTTCCAGGAACTGAAGCTTTCTCTGTGCTAACAGCCGATGCTGGTAGCACCCAATTTCTCCAAGGAGTTTGTGGTCCAGTCGGATGCCAGGCTGTGAGCTGCCTAATCTCAAGAGGTGAACGGGGAAGAGCACCCCATAATGCATGCTATATTATTTAGGAGCAACCATCTACACATCACACGGTGAGGCTTGTTTCCACCCTTTCTGTGTGTTTTTTTCCTCATATGGAATACAGTGTCCAGTTCTGGGCATCACATTTAAAAAAAAAAAGACATTGAAAAACTGGATCCAGTATAAAAAGCTACCAAGATGGCAAGCGGATTGCAAAGTATGACCTACAAGGAACGGTTAAAGGATCTGGGAATGTTTATCTTGCAAAAAAGAAGAGGAGACTTAGTAGCTGTCTAAAACTATCTGAAGGGATGTCACAGTGTAGAGGGATCATCCTTATTTTCATTAGCACCTGAAAACTCGAGATGCAATGGAATGAAATCGAAAGGGAGAACATACAGATTAGATATTAGAAAAAACATATTGAGAGCGAGGGTGATCAATGAGTGGACCAGGCTACCACGAGAGGTGGTGAGTTCTCCTTCAATGGAAGTCTTCAAACAGAGGCTGGACACACACACCTGTCTGAGATGGATTAGTGAATCCTGCATTGAGCAGGGGGTTGGACACGATGACCCTGGAGGTCCCCTCCAACTCTAACATTCTATGATTCTATCCACAAAGACAATATTCTGCGTGATGAATTGGAAGTTAGTCTAATAATCCGACAGTGGTATAGGAAGCAGCTGCACTTAGTTCTTATAAGACCCTTACTGACTGATATACAGGGGAAAATTTCGATTTCACCTATTATTCATCTCATATAGCTGTAGCCGTGGTAGTTTGAAGGTCTTTTGTGGTCGACTAATTGAGACAAGGGACACGACATTGAATTTACCCCTATTTCAACCCCTGCAAATAACTTTGTGGAGAAGCAAAAAATTGTCGAAATTGGTATATTTACCTGACTTTAAATTTTGACCCCGGAAGGGCATGAACCTTGCCCAATTATATCAAGTAAGTAACTTATGCACCTCTGAACTAATGTTAACCCTAAACAACCAATAAATGAGCCCAAATTGTGCAGTACAATTCCCCAGGTTTATCAACATAATATACTATCAATATAAAAATTATCAGATATTTTTATGAACCCCTTCACGACATGTGCCATATATGTACTGTGCATGTCGTGTCTCTTCTTTTGATGTAGGCTCTGGCGCTGAGCTCACATCTTTCCCGACAGGTCAGCTGTTTTGAACAGCTGACATGTACCCCTAACAGCCGCGGGTGGAATTGCGATCCACCTGGGGCTGTTAACCTGTTAAATGCCGCTGTCAATCGCTGACACTACTTACAATCAATGAAAACCCAAAAGTCATTATCTCAGTCAATTCGAATAATTAACAAAAAATATCTGCAAAGGCTTCCTAAGCATTCAAAAAGGTCCCTTAGTCTGTTTCAGTAGGCTCCACAATCATGTAGAAGACTGCTGACTTCAAGAGTCACCACACACAGACGTATCAAGGCTATGGGCTGCAAGTGTCGCATTCCTTGTGTCAAGCCACTCATGACCAATAGACAACTCCAGAAGCCTCTTACCTGGGCCAAGGAGAAAAATAACGACTGTTGTTCAGTGGTCCATGGTGTTGTTTTCAGAGGAATGTAAATTTTGCATTTCATTTGGAAATCAAGGTCCCAGAGTCTGGAGGAAGAGTGGAGAAGCCACAATCCAAGCTGCTTGAGGTCTAGTGTGAAGTTTCCACCATCAGTGGAACGACCAGAGGAATTTTTGGTTTTCTATTTTCGTTTTTTGCTCCCCTTCTTCCAAGAGCCATAAGTTTTTTATTTTTTTTGTCAAAATGGCCATATGAGAGCGTTTTTTTGCAGGACGAGTTGGTTAAAACACCATTGGTTCTAACATATCGTGTACTGGAAAACGGGGAAAAAAAAATCCAAGTGCGGTGAAATTGCAAAAAAGTGCAATCCCACATTTTTTTTTTAATTTTTTTTTACCATGTTCACCAAATGCTAAAACTGATATGCTATTATGATTCTCCAGGTCAATACGATTTCATAGACACCAAGCATGTGTAAGTTCTTTTTTATTAGTAATTTAGTAATGAAAAAAAGATCGAAAGTTTGTTAAAAAAACAAATGGCTCCATTTTCTGATACCAGAAGCGTCTCCACTTTTCGTGATCTTAGGTTGGGTGAGGGCTTATTTTTTGCGTGCCGAGCTAAAGTTTTTATTGATACCATTTCGGTGCAGATAAGTTCTTTTGATCGCCCGTTATTGCATTTTAATGCAATGTTGCGGAGATCAAAAAAATGTAATTCTGGCGTTTCCATGTTTTCTCACTATGCCGTTCAGTGATCAGGTTAATCCTTTTTTTATTGATAGATCGGGCGATTCTGAACATGGCAATACCAAATATGTGTATGTTTGATTTCATTTTTATTGTTTTATTTTGAATGGGGCGAAAGGGGGGCGATTTAAACTTTTATGTTTTTGGGTTTTTTTTCATATTTTTAAACCCTTTTTTTTTTTTTTATACTTCTGGCATGCTTCAATAGCTTCTATGGGGGGCTAGAGGCTGCCACAACTCGAACGCCTCTGCTACATAGAGGCGATGCTCAGATCGCCCCTATGTAGTAGAATTACAGCATTGATATGAGCGCCAACCACAGGCTGGCGCTCATAGCAATTTGGCATCAATAACCATAGAGATCTCAATGAGACCTCTGGTTGTCATGCCCACGCACTGCTGACCCCTGATCATGTGACGGGGGTCAGCAGTGCGCATATTTCCGGCCTTATGGCCAGAAGCGCTTGTTAAATGCCGCTGTCAGAGTTTGACAGCGGCATTTAACTAGTTAATAAGCGTGGTCGGATCTCGATTCCTCCCGCGCCTATTGCGGGCACATGTCAGCTGTTTGAGGTGGGCTCACAGCTGGAGCCCACCTCAAAGCTGGGCTTCTGACGTCGGACCTACTATCCCCTCCGACATCAGAAAGGGGTTAAATCAATTTTTGGTTCATTTTTATATAAGCATTAGCACTCTAGGTATTATTTGCTTTAAATTAATTGTAAAAAACATTTTTGGAAGTCACTGCATAATTTACTGCCATTTATTTATTGTGGACTTTAATTCTGCCTCGATTTTTCCAGTACTTATATTTTAAATGTTTTTTTATCTGTAAATCAATAAACCTTATGTTTTAATATTCAGTTATTAGTCACTTCAATTTTTGCTCCTTAAATACCAGTTAGGTGAACAAATCATGTGTTTATCATTATTAGGAGGATGTAGTAAGGAGCACTTCACACACAGAGAGACTAGGCAGATGGAGCTGAGGCTGCAATAAACTTTTAGCTCACTCCAGTTGTGCAGTCACAGCTACACAGCTCAGTACTCGTGTATAACCACTTCCATGCTGTTGCTATTATATCAAGTGATACAGAGAAGAGTAGGAATCTATATCACTGTATGGAAGACATAATAACAGCTAGTGTCTACTCACTGGATCAAAGACAACAGAGACTGAGTCTGCAGAGGGGAAAACTGGTGAAAAGTACAGTATACAAGTCACATAATTGCCAGAAATAGGACTTTGCACTTCAGTACTATACATCCTGCAGATAGTATTCCACGACTGTGGAAGGACCTTGGAGAACCTGCATTATCTAATGATACAAATCAAAGCCAATAGATCAGGGCCGGACTGGCCATAGGGCAGTTCTGGCAAATGCCAGAAGGGCCGATGGCAGTAGTGGGCCGCTCGAATGTGCCGCTGTCGGCACACTCCCCACGCTGTCGCGGCGCACTCCCGGCCCCGCATTCAACTATACCGGCGTCATAGACGCCGGTACAGTTGAATGCAATGATGGAGGAGAGAGCGTCTGCTGACGCCCCCTCTCCCATCATTCCCCGCTCTGCCTGCCGCTGACACTGCGGGTGCGCGATGACGTCATATCATCGCGCACCTGCTGTGTGACCGGGCGGGCAGACTGCGACTGCTGAGACCAGAGCCAGAGCAGCGCGGGACATGAGGAGAGAGGTGAGTAGAGTGTTTTTTTTTTATCAATGAGTGATGACTGGATTGTGGAGCTATTGGGGGGGGGCTGCCTGCATTACTTTCTATGGGGGCTGCCTACCTGCATTACTTTCTATGGGGGCTGCCTGCCTGCATTACATTCTATGGGGGCTGCCTGCCTGCATTACATTCTATGGGGGCTGCCTGCCTGCATTACATTCTATGGGGGCTGCCTGCCTGCATTACTTTCTATGGGGGCTGCCTGCCTGCATTACTTTCTATGGGGGCTGCCTGCCTGCATTACTTTCTATGGGGGCTGCCTGCCTGCATTACTTTCTATGGGGGCTGCCTGCCTGCATTACTTTCTATGGGGGCTGCCTGCCTGCATTACATTCTATGGGGGCTGCCTGCATTACATTCTATGGGGGCTGCCTGCCTGCATTACATTCTATGGGGGCTGCCTGCCTGCATTACATTCTATGGGGGGCTGCCTGCCTGCATTACATTCTATGGGGGGCTGCCTGCCTGCATTACATTCTATGGGGGCTGCCTGCATTACATTCTATGGGGGCTGCCTGCCTGCATTACATTCTATGGGGGCTGCCTGCCTGCATTACTTTCTATGGGGGCTGCCTGCCTGCATTACTTTCTATGGGGGCTGCCTGCCTGCATTACATTCTATGGGGGCTGCCTGCCTGCATTACATTCTATGGGGGCTGTGCTGCATTATATTGTATGGTGTCTGCTGCATTACATTCTATGGGGGCTGGCTGCATTCCATTCCATGGGCCTGTGCTGCATTATATTCTATGGGGCTGGCTGCATTCCATTCCATGGGCCTGTGCTGCATTATATTCTATGGGGCTGGCTGCATTCCATTCTATGGGCCTGTGCTGCATTATATTCTATGGGGCTGTGCTGCATTACATTCTATGGGGCTGTGCTGCATTACATTCTATGGGGCTGTGCTGCATTACATTCTATGGGGGCTGCCTGCATTACATTCTATGGGGGCTGCCTGCATTACATTCTATGGGGGCTGCCTGCATTACATTCTATGGGGGCTGTGCTGCATTATATTGTATGGTGGCTGCCTGCATTACATTCTATGGGGGCTGGCTGCATTCCATTCCATGGGCCTGTGCTGCATTATATTCTATGGGGCTGGCTGCATTCCATTCCATGGGCCTGTGCTGCATTATATTCTATGGGGCTGGCTGCATTCCATTCTATGGGCCTGTGCTGCATTATATTCTATGGGGCTGGCTGCATTACATTGTATGGTGGCTGTGCTGCATTATATTGTATGGGGCTGTGCTGCATTATATTCTATGGGGCTGTGCTGCATTATATTCTATGGGGCTGTGTTGTATTACATTCTATGGGGCTGTGCTGCATTTAATTCTATGGGGCTGGCTGCATTACATTCTATGGGGGCTGTGCTGCATTACATTCTATGGGGCTGGCTGCATTACATTCTATGGGGGCTGTGCTGCATTACATTCTATGGGGGCTGTGCTGTATTACATTCTATGGGGGCTGTGCTGTATTACATTCTATGGGTGCTGTGCTGTATTACATTCTATGGGGGCTGTGCTGTATTACATTCTATGGGGGCTGTGCTGCATTACATTCTATGGGGGCTGTGCTGCATTACATTCTATGGGGGCTGTGCTGTATTACATTCTATGGGGGCTGTGCTGTATTACATTCTATGGGGGCTGTGCTGCATTACATTCTATGGGGACTGTGCTGCATTAAATTATATGGGGCTGTTCTGTATTACATTCTATGGGGCTGGCTGCATTACATTCTATGGGGGCTGTGCTGTATTACATTCTATGGGGGCTGTGCTGTATTACATTCTATGGGGCTGGCTGCATTACATTCTATGGGGCTGGCTGCATTACATTCTATGGGGGCTGTGCTGTATTACATTCTATGGGGGCTGTGCTGTATTACATTCTATGGGGGCTGTGCTGTATTACATTCTATGGGGGCTGTGCTGTATTATAGTCTATGGGGGCTGTCCTGTATTATAGTCTATGGGGGCTGTGCTGTATTACATTCTATGGGGACTGAGCTGTAATGCTGGATACAGCTGTAATTATATGTTATATAGTCGTGTTACACTCCCCTCACTTCTTGTAGCCTACAAGTGTACAAAGATATTATACAGTCACCATGCGACAAGTGGGCCTGTGTGACTTCAAATGCCAGGGCTGAATTTTAGTCCCAGTCCGGCCCTGCAATAGATATCTGTCATGAGGTCCAGGACCTTTGCATGCCTCCTCCCTCTCAATAAACGTGAAGTGTACATGACTTAGTATGTCTAGAGGAGATTATGAGTGCATGATCTATAATACAGGACCCACTACTTGACTTTTTCGACAAGTACAACCCCTGGCAAAAATTATGGAATCACCGGCCTTGGAGGATGTTCATTCAGTTATTTAATTTTGTAAAAAAAAAGCAGATCACAGACATGGCACAAAACTAAAGTCATTTCAAATGACAACTTTCTGGCTTTAATAAACACTAAAAGAAATCAAGAACAACAAAATGTTGTAGCCAGTAATGGTTACTTTTTTAGAACAAGCAGAGGGGAAAAATTATGGACGGTATCGGCCGATATCCAAAAAGTATCGGATATCGCCGATACCGATACCCGATACCAATGCAAGTCAATGGGACACAAGTATCGGAAGGTATCCAGGATGGTTCCCAGGGTCTGAAGGAGAGGAAACTCTCCTTCAGGCCCTGAGATCCATATTCATGTAAAAAATAAAGAAGTAAAATAAAAAATATGGATATACTCACCTCTCCGGCGGTGTCCATGTGACCGCTCACGCGACCAATCACAAGCCGCGACGTCATCGCAGGTCCTTCACGCGCTCATTCTTAGGAACGGAGGCTGCCGGTTACATCGGTAAGGTCCAGGGGCCGCCGGAGAGGTGAGTATAGCCCTATTTTTTATTTTAATTCTTTATTTTTTACATGAATATGGATCCGATTCCGATTTCCGATATCACAAAAGTATCGGAACTCGGTATCGGAATTCCGATACCGCAAGTATCGGCCGATACCCGATACTTGCGGTATCGGAATGCTCAACACTAGTCAAGACCGGAAACTTAAAGCAATATGTCTCCAAAACAGGAAATGCACAACAAAACAAACGAGGAATGAATGGGAGGAAACTGGAGTCAACGTCTGTGACTGAACTGTAAGAAACCGCCTAAAGGAAATGGGATTTACATACAGAAAAGCTAAACGAAAGCCATCATTAACACCTAAACAGAAAAAAAAGGTTACAATGGGCTAAGGAAAAGCAATCGTGGACTGTGGATGACTGGATGAAAGTCATAATCAGTGATGAATCGCGAATCTGCATTGGGCAAGGTGATGATGCTGGAACTTTTGTTTGGTGCCGTTCCAATGAGATTTATAAAGATCACTGCCTGAAGAGAACGTGCAAATTTTTACAGTCATTGAAGATATGGGGCTGCATGTCAGGTAAAGGCACTGGGGAGATGGCTGTCATTACATCTTCAATAAATGCACAAGTTTATGTTGATATTTTGGACACTTTTCTTATCCCATCAATTGAAACGATGTTTGGGGATGATGTAATTTTTCAAGATGATAATGCATCCTGCCATAGAGCAAAAACTGTGCAAACATTCCTTGAAAAAAAGACACATAAGGTCAATGTCATGGCCTGAAAATAGTCCGGATCTCAATCCAATTGAAAATCTTTGGTGGAAGTTGAAGAAAATGGTCCATGACCAGGCTCCAACCTGCAAAGCTGATCTGGCAACAGCAATCAGAGAAAGTTGGAGCCAGATTGATGAAGAGTACTGTTTGCAATCATTAAGTCCATGCCTCAGAGTCTGCAAGCTGTAATGAAAGCCAGAGCTGGTGCAACAAAATATTAGTGATGTGTTGGAGTGTTTTTTTGTTTGTTTGTTTTTCATGATTCCATAATTTTTTCCCACATAATTGAGTGAGTCCATAATTTTATACCTCTGCTTGTTCTAAAAAAGTAACCATTACTAACTACCACATTGTTTGCTCTTGATTTCTTTTCGTGTTTATTAACCCCTTTCTGACCTCGGACGGGATAGTATGTCCGAGGTCAGAACCCCCGCTTTGATGCGGGCTCCGGCGGTGAGCCCGCATCAAAGCCGGGACATGTCAGCTGTTTTGAACAGCTGACATGTGCCCGCAATAATGGCGGGTGAAATCGCGATTCACCAGTCACTATTAACTAGATAAATGCCGCTGTCAAATGCAGACAGCGGCTTTTAACTGGCGCTTCTGGCCGGGCGGCTGGAAGTGAGCGCATCGCTGACCCCCGTCACATGATCGGGGGTCAGCGATGCTTCTGAATAGTAAGTATGGTTACTGATCGCCGGTAGCTGTGGAGCGCCACCCTGTGGTCGGCGCTCATAGCATACCTGCATTTCTGCTGCATAGCAGCGATCTGATGATCGCTGCTATGTAGCAGAGCCGATTGCGTTGTGCCAGCTTCTAGCCTCCTATGGAGGCTATTGAAGCATGGCAAAAGTAAAAAAAAAAAAAAAGTAAAAAAAAAATGTGAAAAAAATAATAAAAATATAAAAGTTTAAATCACCTCCCTTTCGCCCCATTCAAAATAAATCAATTAAAAAAACCCCGAACCTACACATATTTGGTATCGCCGTGTTCAGAATCGCCCGATCTATCAATAAAAAAAATCATTAAGCTGATCGCTAAACAGCGTAGCGAGAGAAAAATTTGAAACGCCAGAATTACTTTTTTTTTTGTCACCACGACATTGCATTAAAATGCAATAACGGGTGATCAAAAGAACATATCTGCACCGAAATGGTATCATTAAAAACGCCAGCTCGGCACGCAAAAAATAAGCCCTCACCCGACCCCAGAACATGAAAAATGGAGACGCTACAGGTATCAGAAAATGGCGCAATTTTTTTTTTTTTTTTTTTTTTTTTTTTACCAAAGTTTGGAAAAAAATTTCACCACTTAGATAAAAAATAACCTAGTCATGTTTGGTGTCTATGAACTCGTAATGACCTGGAGAATCATAACGGCAGGTCAGTTGTAGCATTTAGTGAACCTAGCAAAAAAGCCAAACAAAAAACAAGTGTGGGACTGTACTTTTTTTGCAATTTCACCGCACTTGGAATTTTTTTCCCGTTTTCTAGTACACGACATGCTAAAACCAATGAAGTCGTTCAAAAGTACAACTTGTTTCGCAAAAAAAAGCCCTCACATGGCCAAATTGACGGAAAAATAAAAAAGCTATGGCTCTGGGAAGGAGGGGAGCGAATAACGAACACGGAAAAACGGAAAGTCCCAAGGTCATAAAGGGGTTAAAGCCAGAAAGTTGTCTTTTGAAATGACTTGTTTTGTGCCATGTCTGTGATCTGCTTTTTTTCTACAAAATTAAACAACTGAATGAACATCCTCCAAGGCCGGTGATTCCATAATTTTTGCCAGGGGTTGTAGATGCACTGATTTACCAGTTAAAATGTCATTATGAGCATTTAGATCTTCCAGTTATTGGCATGTGTCCCAGCACAGTACTGTGTTACATTGTAGATGAGATCCCAAGTTATTGAAGTCATCTTGTACATTTATGGCATATTCACAGGATATCCTATTAATGTATAGTAGATGCAGATTCCAGCAATGAGACCTGTTTCTGTCTTCAGGATGGGGCTCCGTTACCCGCTGCTGTCATTGGAGGGGCGGAAGGAGGTCCCATTTATTTGTATGGGGATTGCAAACTGCTCTCCACAGAAAGCAATGAATCGAGGGGCCTCGTTCTTGAGACAGATGCAGGTCTCATTGGTGGAACCTTCATGTACTATACATATATGCTGTATCCTGTGAATATGCCATAAATGTAAAAGAAGGGAATACCCCCTTTAATGTTAATAATTGTATAATATATTTGGCTGGGTTCTCAGCAGGGAGTGAGATAGGACTGATGATTTCTGTGTGTGTTGCCCCTGAACACTTTATAATGAGCTAGACCCCCAACTGGAAACCCAACTATCATAACGCTTGATTGATAAGGCCACTGAAATTAATCACATTTTACATCATGATTGGAGATTCCAAATTCCAGATATGTCAGTGTTGCCAACCTGTAATTTCTGTTATGACCTGGTGGTTAAGAGGCCACACTGATATGACCTGGTGGCTAAAACGCAACATGGGACGAGCTCTGAGGAGGTGGTATCTCTACTGACCGCAGTCCCTAATCCTAACAACAACACTAGTAATAGCCGTGGGATGTTCCTGACTCTCCCTAGACACCTCTTCACAGCCTAAGAATTAACTACCCCTAAAGAAGGAAATAGAAAGCTATCTTGCCTCAGAGAAAACCCCAAAAGGAAAGATAGCCCCCCACAAATATTGACTGTGAGTGGAGAGAGAAATGACATACACAGAAATTAAATCAGTTTTCAGCAAAGGAGGCCATTACTAAACTTGATAGACAGAGAGAAAAGGATACTGTGCGGCAGGGCCGGACTGGGACTAAAATTCAGCCCTGGCATTTGAAGTCACACAGGCCCATTTGTCACATGGTGACTGTATAATATCTTTGTACACTTGTAGGTTACAAGAAGTGAGGGGAGTGTAACACGACTATATAACATATAATCACAGCTGTATACAGCATTACAGCTCAGTCCCCATAGAATGTAATACAGCGCAGCCCCCATAGAATGTAATGCAGCACAACCCCCATAGACTATAATACAGCGCAGCCCCCATAGATCCAACTGTCATGTGAGGAGTAAGCTACAAGCCATGTATCTTGCAGCACAGCCCCCATAGAATGTAATGCTGCACAGCCCCCATAGAATGTAATGCTGCACAGGCCCCATAGAATGTAATACAGCACAGCCCCCATAGAATGTAATGCAGCCAGCACAGCCCCCATAGAATGTAATGCAGCCAGCACAGCCCCCATAGAATGTAATGCAGCCAGCACAGCCCCCATAGAATGTAATGCAGCCAGCACAGCCCCCATAGAATGTAATGCAGCCAGCACAGCCCCCATAGAATGTAATGCAGCCAGCACAGCCCCCATAGAATGTAATGCAGCCAGCACAGCCCCCATAGAATGTAATGCAGCCAGCACAGCCCCCATAGAATGTAATGCAGCCAGCACAGCCCCCATAGAATGTAATGCAGCCAGCACAGCCCCCATAAAATGTAATGCAGCCAGCACAGCCCCCATAGAATGTAATGCAGCCAGCACAGCCCCCATAGAATGTAATGAGGCCAGCACAGCCCCCATAGAATGTAATGAGGCCAGCACAGCCCCCATAGAATGTAATGAGGCCAGCACAGCCCCCATAAAATGGAATGCAGCCAGCACAGCCCCCATAGAATGGAATGCAGCCAGCACAGCCCCCATAGAATGGAATGCAGCCAGCACAGCCCCCATAGAATGGAATGCAGCCAGCACAGCCCCCATAGAATGGAATGCAGCCAGCACAGCCCCCATAGAATGTAATGAGGCCAGCACAGCCCCCATAAAATGGAATGCAGCCAGCACAGCCCCCATAAAATGGAATGCAGCCAGCACAGCCCCCATAGAATGGAATGCAGCCAGCACAGCCCCCATAGAATGGAATGCAGCCAGCACAGCCCCATAGAATGTAATGAGGCCAGCACAGCCCCCATAAAATGGAATGCAGCCAGCACAGCCCCCATAGAATGGAATGCAGCCAGCACAGCCCCCATAGAATGGAATGCAGCCAGCACAGCCCCCATTGAATGTAATGAGGCCAGCACAGCCCCCATAAAATGGAATGCAGCCAGCACAGCCCCCATAGAATGGAATACAGCCAGCACAGCCCCCATAAAATGGAATGCAGCCAGCACAGCCCCCATAGAATGGAATGCAGCCAGCACAGCCCCCATAGAATGGAATGCAGCCAGCACAGCCCCCATAGAATGGAATGCAGCCAGCACAGCCCCCATAGAATGTAATGAGGCCAGCACAGCCCCCATAGAATGGAATGCAGCCAGCACAGCCCCCATAGAATGGAATACAGCCAGCACAGCCCCCATAAAATGGAATACAGCCAGCACAGCCCCCATAGAATGGAATACAGCCAGCACAGCCCCCATAGAATGGAATGCAGCCAGCACAGCCCCCATAGAATGGAATACAGCCAGCACAGCCCCCATAGCCCCACAGCCCCCCAATCCAGTCATCACTCATTGATAAAAAAAAAAACAAACACTCTACTCACCTCTCTCCTCGTGCCCCGCGCTGCTCCTGGCTCCGGTCTCAGCAGCCGCAGTCTGCCCGCCCGGTCACACAGCAGGTGCGCGATGATATGACGTCATCGCGCACCCGCAGTGTCAGCGGCAGGCAGAGCGGGGAATGATGGGAGAGGGGGCGTCAGCGGACGCACTCTCCTCCATCATTGCATTCAACTGTACTGGCGTCTATGACGCCGGTATAGTTGAATGCGGGGCCGGGAGTGTGCCGCGACAGCGGGGGGAGTGTGCCGACAGCGGCACACTCGAGCGGCCCACTACTGCCATCGGCCCTTCTGGCATTTGCCAGAACTGCCCGATGGCCAGTCCGGCCCTGCTGTGCGGTCAGTATTAAAAACTACAAAAATCCACGCAGAGTTTACAAAAATAAACTCCACACCGACTCACGGTGTGGAGGGGCAAATCTGCTTCCCCAGAGCTTCCAGCTAGCCTGAATATGACATAGTGACAAGCTGGACAAAAAAAGACATATTTGCAAAGCAATAGAGTCCACAGCAAATGGACAAACAAGAACTAGCAGAAACTTATCTTTTGCTGACAAGGACAGGCCATATGAGAAATCCAAGGAGAGAACCAAATCCAACCTAAGACATTGACAGCTGGCATGAACTAAAGCCCAGAGCAGGTTTAAATAACAAACCCAGGCAAAGCGATCAGTGGAGACAGCTGCTACAGCCACCTAAAGGAGCAGCAGTTCCACTTGAAACCACCAGAGGGAGCCCAAGGGCAGAACTCACAAAAATACCATTAACAACCACAGGAGGGAGCTCCAGAACGGAATTCACAACAGTACCCCCCCCTTGAGGAGGGGTCACCGAACCCTCACCAGAGCTCCCAGGCCGATCAGGACGAGCCAAATGGAAAGCACGAACCAAATCGGCAGCATGAACATCGGAGGCAACAACCCAAGAATTATCCTCCTGGCCATAACCCTTCCACTTGACCAGATACTGAAGCTTCCGTCTCGAAAAACGAGAATCCAAAATCTTCTCCACCACATATTCCAATTCCCCCTCAACCAACACCGGAGCAGGAGGATCAACGGAGGGAACCATAGGTACCACATATCTCTACAACAAGGATCTATGGAACACATTATGAATGGAAAAAGAAGCTGGAAGGGCCAAACGAAAAGACACCGGATTGATAATTTCAGAAATCTTATAAGGCCCAATAAAGCGAGGCTTGAACTTAGGGGAAGAAACCTTCATAGGAACATGACGAGAAGACAACCAGACCAAATCCCCAACACGAAGCCGGGGACCAACACACCGACGACGGTTAGCAAAACGTTGAGCCTTTTCCTGAGACAACGTCAAATTGTCCACCACATGAGTCCAAATTTGCTGCAACCTGTCCACCACAGAATCCACACCTGGACAGTCAGAAGGCTCAAGCTGCCCTGAAGAAAATCGAGGATGAAAACCAAAGTTACAAAAGAAAGGCGAAACCAAGGTAGCCGAACTAGCCCGATTATTAAGGGCAAACTCGGCCAACGGCAAAAAGGTCACCCAATCATCCTGATCAGCAGACACGAAGCATCTCAAATAGGTTTCCAAGGTCTGATTGGTTCACTCCGTTTGGCCATTTGTCTGAGGATGGAATGCTGAAGAAAAAGACAAATCAATGCCCATTCTAGCACAAAAGGACCGCCAAAACCTAGAAACGAACTGGGAACCTCTGTCAGACACAATATTCTCCGGAATACCATGCAAACGAACCACATGCTGAAAAAATAAAGGAACCAAATCAGAGGAGGAAGGCAACTTAGGCAACGGTACCAAATGGACCATCTTAGAAAACCGGTCACAAACCACCAAGATGACAGACATCTTCTGAGAAACAGGAAGATCAGAAATAAAATCCATGGAAATATGCGTCCAGGGCCTCTCAGGAATAGGCAAAGGCAAAAGCAACCCACTGGCACGGGAACAGCAAGGCTTAGCCCGAGCACAGGTCCCACAGGACTGCACAAACGAACGCACATCCCGCGACAAGGAAGGCCACCAAAAGGACCTAGCCACCAAATCTCTGGTACCGAAAATCCCAGGGTGACCAGCCAACACCGAACAATGAACCTCAGAAATTACCCTGCTAGTCCATCTATCAGGAACAAACAGTTTCCCCACTGGACAGCGGTCAGGTTTATCAGCCTGAAACTCCTGAAGTACCCGCCACAAATCAGGGGAGATGACAGAAAGAATCACCCCCTCCTTGAGGATCCCAGCCGGCTCAAGAACTCCCGGAGAATCAGGCAAAAAACTCCTAGAAACGGCATCAGCCTTCACATTCTTAGATCCCGGAATATACGAGACCACAAAATCAAAACGGGAGAAAAACAGAGACCACCGAGCTTGTCTAGGATTCAACCGCTTAGCAGACTCGAGGTAAATCAGATTTTTATGATCAGTCAAGACCACCACGCGATGCTTGGCTCCCTCAAGCCAATGTCGCCACTCCTCAATTGCCCACTTCATAGCCAACAACTCCCGATTGCCGACATCATAATTACGCTCAGCAGGCGAAAACTTTCTGGAGAAGAAAGCACATGGTTTCATCAAAGAGCCATCAGAATTTCTCTGAGACAAAACGGCCCCTGCCCCAATCTCAGAAGCATCAACCTCAACCTGAAAAGGGAGAGAAACATCTGGCTGACACAACACAGGGGCAGAAGTAAAACGACGTTTAAGCTCCTGAAAGGCCTCAACAGCCGCAGAGGACCAATTCATCACATCAGCGCCTTTCTTCGTCAAATCGGTCAGAGGCTTCACCACACTAGAAAAATTAGCAATAAAACGGCGATAAAAATTAGCAAAGCCCAAAAATTTTTGAAGGCTCTTTACAGATGTGGGTTGAGTCCAATCATGAATGGCCTGGACTTTCACAGGGTCCATTTCAATAGCCGAGGGAGAAAAAATGAAACCCAAAAAATAAACTTTCTGAACTCCAGAGGCACTTAGACCCTTTCACAAACAACGCATTAGCACGAAGGACCTGAAATACCATCCTAACCTGCTTCACATGAGACTCCCAATCATCGGAAAAAAACAAAATATCATCCAAATACACAATCATGAATTTATCCAGATAATTCCGGAAGATATCATGCATAAAGGACTGAAATACCGATGGAGCATTAGAGAGCCCGAATGGCATCACAAGATATTCAAAATGGCCTTCGGGCGTATTAAATGCTGTTTTCCATTCATCACCTTGTTTAATACGCACGAGATTATACGCCCCTCGAAGGTCGATTTTAGTAAACCAACTGGCACCCTTAATCCGAGCAAACAAATCAGAAAGTAAAGGTAAAGGGTACTGGAATTTGACCGTGATCTTATTGAGAAGGCGATAATCTATACAGGGTCTCAAGGAACCATCCTTCTTGGCAACAAAAAAAATCCCGCTCCCAACGGTGACGAAGACGGGCGAATATGCCCCTTCTCCAAGGACTCCTTTACATAACTCTGCATAGCGGCATGCTCTGGCACAGACAGATTGAAAAGTCGGCCCTTAGGGAACTTACAGCCAGGAATCAAATTAATGGCACAATCGCAGTCCCTATGAGGAGGCAGGGAACTGGACTTGGGCTCATCAAATATATCCTGGAAATCCGACAAAAACTCAGGAACTTCAGAAGAAGGGGACGAGGAAATGGACATCAAAGGAATATCACTATGTATTCCCTGACAACCCCAACCAGTTACAGACATAGATCTCCAATCCAGCACTGGATTATGTACCTGTAACCATGGAAAACCCAGCACAACAACATCATGCAAATTATGCAACACCAAAAAGCGAATATTTTCCTGATGTGCTGGAGCCATGTACATGGTTAACTGTGTCCAGTACTGAGGTTTATTCTTGGCCAATGGCGTAGCATCAATCCCCCTTAAGGGGATAGGGCTCCGCAAAGGCTCCAAGGAAAAACCACAGCGCTTGGCAAATTCTAAGTCCATTAAGTTCAGGGCAGCGCCAGAATCCACAAATGCCATAACAGAAAAGGACGACAATGAGCAAATCAGGGTAACAGACAAAAGAAATTTAGGCTGTACAGTACTAATGGTAACAGACCTAGGGACCCTCTTAGTACGCTTAGTGCAATCAGAAATAGCATGAGCCGAATCACCACAGTAAAAACACAGGCCATTCTGACGTCTGAATTTCTGCCTTTCTGCTTTAGTCGAAATCCTATCACATTGCATAGGCTCAGGACTCTGCTCAGAGGACACTGCCATATGGTGCACAACCTTGCGCTCGCGCAGGCGCCGATCAATCTGAATGGCCAAAGACATTGACTCATTCAGACCAGCAGGCGTGGGAAACCCCACCATAACATCTTTAAGGGCTTCAGAAAGACCCTTTCTGAAAATCGCTGCCAGGGCATACTCATTCCATTTTGTGAGCACAGACCACTTTCTAAATTTCTGGCAGTAAACTTCTGCTGCTTCCTGACCCTGACACAGAGCCAGCAAAGTTTTTTCTGCCTGATCCACAGAATTAGGCTCGTCATACAGCAATCCGTGCGCTTGAAAAAATGCGTCAATATTGAGCAATGCAGGATTTCCTGGCTCAAGGGAGAATGCCCAGTCCTGCGGGTCACCACGCAGCAAAGAAATAACAATCTTCACCTGCTGAATGGGGTCACCAGAGGAACGGGGTCTCAGAGCAAAAAACAACCTGCAATTATTTTTAAAGTTCAAAAATTTAGATCTATCCCCAGAAAATAAATCAGGAATAGGAATTCTAGGCTCTAATACCGGAGTCTGGACAACATAATCTTGGATACTCTGTACCCTTGCAGCGAGTTGATCCACGCGCAAGGACAGACCCTGAACCTCCATATCAGCACCAAAATCCTGAACCACCCAGAGATTAAGGGGAAAAAAAAGACAAAACAAGCTACAAAGGAAAAAAAAATTACTCAGAACTTTCTTTTCCCTCTTTTGAGATGCATTTAACACATTGTGGGCCAGCTGTACTGTTATGACCTGGTGGTTAAGAGGCCACACTGATATGACCTGGTGGCTAAAACGCAACATGGGACGAGCTCTGAGGAGGTGGTATCTCTACTGACCGCAGTCCCTAATCCTAACAACAACACTAGTAATAGCCGTGGGATGTTCCTGACTCTCCCTAGACACCTCTTCACAGCCTAAGAATTAACTACCCCTAAAGAAGGAAATAGAAAGCTATCTTGCCTCAGAGAAAACCCCAAAAGGAAAGATAGCCCCCCACAAATATTGACTGTGAGTGGAGAGGGAAATGACATACACAGAAATTAAATCAGTTTTCAGCAAAGGAGGCCATTACTAAACTTGATAGACAGAGAGAAAAGGATACTGTGCGGTCAGTATTAAAAACTACAAAAATCCACGCAGAGTTTACAAAAATAAACTCCACACCGACTCACGGTGTGGAGGGGCAAATCTGCTTCCCCAGAGCTTCCAGCTAGCCTGAATATGACATAGTGACAAGCAGGACAAAAAAAGACATATTTGCAAAGCTATAGAGTCCACAGCAAATGGACAAACAAGAACTAGCAGAAACTTATCTTTTGCTGACAAGGACAGGCCATATGAGAAATCCAAGGAGAGAACCAAATCCAACCTAAGACATTGACAGCTGGCATGAACTAAAGCCCAGAGCAGGTTTAAATAACAAACCCAGGCAAAGCGATCAGTGGAGACAGCTGCTACAGCCACCTAAAGGAGCAGCAGTTCCACTCGAAACCACCAGAGGGAGCCCAAGGGCAGAACTCACAAAAATACCATTAGCAACCACAGGAGGGAGCTCCAGAACGGAATTCACAACAAATTTCCTTTCTTTTATGCAAGTAATCCTAGAATCAAGATCAACCAAGAATTTGAAAACCTTTGCGACTGATATACACTCACCGGCCACTTTTTTAGGTACACCTGTCCAACTTCTTGTTAACACTTAATTTCTAATCAGCCAATCACATGGCGGCAACTCAGTGCATTTAGGCATGTAGACATGGTCAAGACAATCTCCTGCATTTCAAACCGAGCATCAGTATGGGGAAGAAAGGTGATTTGAGTGCCTTTGAACGTGGCATGGTTGTTGGTGCCAGAAGGGCTGGTCTGAGTATTTCAGAAACTGCTGATCTACTGGGATTTTCACGCACAACCATCTCTAGGGTTTACAGAGAATGGTCCGAAAAAGAAAAAAAATCCAGTGAGCGGCAGTTCTGTGGGCGGAAATGCCTTGTTGATGCCAGAGGTCAGAGGAGAATGGGCAGACTGGTTCGAGCTGATAGAAAGGCAACAGTGACTCAAATCGCCACCCGTTACAACCAAGGTAGGCCTAAGAGCATCTCTGAACGCACAGTGCGTCGAACTTTGAGGCAGATGGGCTACAGCAGCAGAAGACCACACCGGGTACCACTCCTTTCAGCTAAGAACAGGAAACTGAGGCTACAATTTGTACAAGCTCATCGAAATTGGACAGTAGAAGATTGGAAAAACGTTGCTTGGTCTGATGGGTCTCGATTTCTGCTGCGACATTCGGATGGTAGGGTCAGAATTTGGCGTAAACAACATGAAAGCATGGATCCATCCTGCCTTGTATGGAGCATCTTTGGGATGTGCAGCCGACAAATCTGCGGCAACTGTGTGATGCCATCATGTCAATATGGACCAAAATCTCTGAGGAATGCTTCCAGCACCTTGTTGAATCTATGCCACGAAGAATTGAGGCAGTTCTGAAGGCAAAAGGGGGTCCAACCCGTTACTAGCATGGTGTACCTAATAAAGTGGCCGGTGAGTGTATATTCCAAGTTATATAGGTCTATAATTCAATGCACTGATATGAGCACAATACCATCATTATTATTATTTTACATTTATATAGCGCCATTTATTCCATGGCGCTTTACATTTGAAAAGGGGCAAATATAGACAAATGCAATAAACATGAGCAATACAAGGCGCACACACAAGTACAGAAGGAGAGAGGACCCATTCACTGTGATCTGTATGTTTATGATAATTACAATTGCAGTGACCTGTTCTGTGGCACCACCAGAAAAAAAAAGAAATGATAGAAAAGGACACTGGAAAAAGCCCCTTGTTTTTCTGGAATGTCCGGGAACTTCCTGGAAAACCCTGATGGGCAGTGAAGTAGTCCAGCCATTCATGAAGTGCTGCAGCATCTGCATTTCAAGAATCATTGAATCATCAGTGACAAGACTAAGCGCCCACCAATCTGGTTTGTATGGCTCTTCCATATATCAGAGTGGCATTGTCTCCCTCCTTGATTCCTGCCATTTCTATTTTATTCGCTAACACTCATTATCTGCTTCTAGCTCTTTCTATATTCTGCATAGGAGAAACGAAACTGAATCCTGCTTGTAAGAGTGAAGTCACTGAACAGATGACTATGGGGCTGGGTTGTCCTAATACCGCCCAATGTATGTGTGTCACACTGAGGATTAACTCCTAGAGCCCTGAACACCATACCCTGAATGCTGATTCACTCTTAGAAAACTGGCAAGGGAAAAGTGCAAGGGGATGTGGCCTCCCTCCCTTTAAAATCCCTGTCTCCTGCACACTGTCCTGTGGAGCGTATAGGGAGAGCACCGAAGACAGGTGAGACCTGACTGGGGACGGTAATGGGTGTATTATTTCCATATTAAACAATACATCATGACCAGATATTGTGTAACCGGTCCGTAATACAACGTACAAATGTTAGTCATTGCCGTATTATACAAGCATTCTTGTGAGAGGAGGCTGCCATATAACTTCCAAAACTGGGTCCGCAAATAGGCTCAGGTCACTTACCTACTCCAGCTACCGCCTCCCCCTCACGTCTCTAAATCCATGATGGACCCAGAGGTAGATAGACCATAAATGTCAATGATGGAAATACGTGGTTAAAGCTTTGTACAATCAATGCAAAATTCGCATTGCAAATCTATTACTTTTTTCCTATAATGTATGATTTGTGGGTGTCAAACCGGTGGATCTCCCACGCAGTGATCTCATGCTACTGGCACAGTATGAGAATTGGAATATAAAAGTTTAAGAAGAAACACCTCCCTGTGTAGACCCTCAACCCCGCCCCCCCTCCTGTCCTATGTGCACTTTTATCCTCATTCTGTCCCAGTTTACCCCCATTACTGGATGGAAATCACAAGTAACTACACACCAACTGGACACAGGTCACTTACCCCCTGCTTCAGTTACTTCTTCCCCATCATGTCACAAAATCACATTACTAGGAATTTATCATCCACTGAATATATTTATCATCTGCACTTCTTTTTAAGTCATAGTTCTTTAATTTTTACTCCACCTACTTACTAAAGTGAGAAATGTTGTGACTTTTTAAACAAGTCACGTCAACAAATGAGCCTACATCCTGGCCAAGCAAAAAGTGGCTTCCACTCCACATTTTCCAAACCAATATGCTGGGTACCAATGGCTCCAAATTCAAATTGCTAAAGTGAACGTGATGATCCACGGGCAGCATGTACCAAGCAGTGGTTGTGTGATCTAAGTGAGCCATGTTTGACTCTGAAGCTCTCCAGCATTTCAGTGAAGAACATACTTTATAAACCACCCAGGACAAAGCCACGCAAGAGACTAGTCAGACATTCAGGTCCCCGGCAGCTTCTCCCCTCATGCTGCCATTGATTGACAGGTCTTTGTCTATATGCGCGTGTAGGGAGATACCTGTCAACCCAGGGCAGCAGGTGAGGAGAAGCCGGTGGGGACCTTCCCAGTGCCGATTTTAGGCAAAGTGGGGCCCTAGGCAAAAGTTTAAAATGGAGCCCCAAATGCTGACATATTGCACATCATACAGAAGCATTTCTGTTGTATTTACATGCACTGAATTCAGGTCGCTAAACGAGTGTGATCGACAATATTGAAGTCGTTCGACACTTGTTTCCCAGCTTCTTTACACCAACTGAGAAAGAATGAAGGGAACAGAACAATCACTAATAGATCAATCTGTCCCCATACAGTATCATGTTATCAGCGGCACATCTACAGTTTACACCATATAGTATAAGCCACCGCCACAGCCTGGATTATCAAGAGGCTGAAGACCAGATCCACTGCAGAGGTGGCTGGCACCTTTAATGTGTCTCAGCGTCAAGTACAAAGAATTAAAAAAAGATTTGAAGACACTGGAGATGTGTTTGACAAGCCCAGGTCCGGCAGACCCCGCAAGACAACTGCTCAGGAGGAACGTTTGTTGGTTAGAAAATCCAAAGCAAGCCCCCCTCTTCCATTGCAGCAGAGCTCCAACAGGCCTGGTCACCTCAAGTCCCTGTGTCAACTAGAACAGTTTGTAGGATTCTGTCTTGAAATGGCCTCCATGGTTGAATCAGTGCCCAGAAGCCAGCACTAAACAAAAGGCAAATAAAAAAACATGTGGCATTTGCAAAGTACCACAGCCTGCTAAACAGATGGACGCTGGAAAAGTGGCAAAAGGTTGATTTCTCTAATGAATCTTCGGAAGAATTACACCACAGCCGCCGCAAATACTGCAGGAGAACTACTGGAGCCCGTATGGATCCAAAATACACCCAGAAAACAGTTAAATTTGGTGGTGGAAAGATCATGGTCTGGGGTTACATTCAGTATGGGTGTGTGTGAAACATTTGCAAGATGGAAGGCAATATCAATAGCCTAAAATATCAAGAAATATTAGCTGCCTCTTATATTCCAAATCATAAAAGGGGTCAAATTCTGCAGCAGGATGGTGCTCCATCTCATACATCCATCTCTACAACAAAGT
Source organism: Ranitomeya variabilis (assembly GCF_051348905.1). NCBI lineage: Eukaryota > Metazoa > Chordata > Amphibia > Anura > Dendrobatidae > Ranitomeya > Ranitomeya variabilis. The sequence continues at coordinate 127,242,331 of NC_135233.1, forward strand.
TCCTCCAGGCAAAAAAGATCAAGGTGCTCAAGGACTGGCCAGCCCAGTCACCAGACATGAACATCATTGAGCATGTTTGGGGTAGGATGAAAGAGGAAGCTTGGAAGACAAAACCAAAGAATCTAGATGAACTCTGGGAGGCATGTAAGACTGCATTCTTTGCTATTCCTGATGACTTAATTAATAAATTGTATGAATCATTGTTGAACCGCATGGGTGCAGTCCTTCAAGCTCATGGAAGTCACACGAAATATTAAATATGCAACATATAATTGTATTTTAAGTTAATAATATGTTTGAATATCACATTACTTTCTGTGGGCGACAAAACTTTTGTCTTGCCAAAATCTGACCATTCTGTGTCCATTAACCGATCAATATTTCTGCATTAATGCCAATTTATTTTCTTAACCTAAACCACATTTCGGAGGGTTTCAGCTTTCAAAAGAATAATTTATACAACCAATGGATGAATTTAACGTCAGGTTATAAGCTTTTATTTACATAACATGGATAAGCGAAGAAGCTGCAATGCGTATGCTTCAGCACTAATCCATTCAAAAAAGCGACCGGTGGATAGATAATAGGTTTGGTAGTGGGAGAACCCCCCTATGCGCATTGTTACACATGGCGGTTTGATGAATTTTGCTGCTCATTCTGCTCTTATTTTATTCTGATTGTCAATTGTTTTCTTTTTACAGCCTTCTCATACTTCCTCCAGGGCAATGGAGAACTACAAAGGAACGCTAATGGAGTTCTGTGTAAAAATTGTATTCTGATTGTCAATTATTTTCTTTTTACAGTCATCTTACACTTCCTTCAGGACAATGGAGGAGAACTATAAAGGATCACTAATGGAGTTCTGTGCAAAAAATAAAAAGCCAACACCTAGGTTTGAAATTACTAAAGAATATGGACCACCGCATGATCGTGTGTAAGTTTTGTAAGAATTCAGTTATAAGTATTATTATTTCATGGGATATCTGTGTTATCAGTGGTAGACAAGGGTGTACAGATAGAGATCAGCTGCAAATTTAAAGCCACCTGCTTAAAGGGGTTATCCAGGACTATTTTATTTTTTCCTCATGGGGCTAAGAATTGACAGGCAGATAGTTGCCAACTACCTACCTGTTAAGCCCAGCAGCAGCTCAGAGCGATTACAGATTGCTCCTTCTTTCAATTCTGCTGCTTCACATCAACATAGCAGCTCTTCCTTGTGAGGCTAGTCACAACTCAGAACCAAGCCATGAGGCTATGTAGTCATGAGGTCCGGGGGTCAGATACCAAGAGAGTTCATCATAAACAAAAGGGGTAAGGCAAAGGCATAGTCAGGTCACATTCCGAGGTCAGAATTCCTAGAAAGTAGTGGATCAAGACAAAGGGACTAGGCAAACGGATGGTCAGAAGCAAGGTCCAAGGACAGGCAGCAATAGATCAGAAACAAAACACTGGAGAACAAGACAAACATTTTGCACTGAGCTACCTGTAAGTTGTTACACCCATCAGAAAAAAATTAAATAGTCCCGAACAACCCCTCTAATATTGGTCCTGTAGGCCCTAATGCACAAGCTGCGATGCAACACGTGTTCTGAAGTCTTTCTTCTATAGCCATTATATAACAATTTGTGCTTCAGGAACATTTTTATGAGATTAGACAAGACAGTCTTCTTTGCTCTTCACGTACATCACTGAGCCTTGGGCACACATGACCCTGTTGTTGGTTTGTCCTACCTTGAACTACTTTTGAATGGTACTAACCACTGAACATTGGGAACACCCACAAAGCTGCCAATTTGGCGATATTCTGACCCACTCAGCTATCCATCTCAACCTTTCCCTTATCAGAGTTTCACGTTTTCTTACACTTGCCTAGTTTTCCTGATTTAAACATTTCAACTTTCTGTACTGCCTGTTCACTTGCTGTAAACACCATTGTGATGAAACAACCAATGTTTACTCCACCTGCGAGTGGTTTTAATGTTACGTGTGAACACTGCATCATATAGGAAACCCAAGTTGAAATTAGGTCCAAGAAAAGGGGAGAGGGCAGAAAGTCATAAGGTCATATCAGACAGGAAAGGTAATAACAAGTATCCAGCATAGTGAAATGCAGAGCTGCAACTTCTGCACCCTCTTTAGCTACACCCATGGTGGAATGTACACTTCGAAAAAGGATTCATACCCCGTGAACGTTTCCACATTTTTTCATGATCTGACCACAAACGTAAATATATTTTACTGGGATTTTATGTGATATACCAACATAAAGTAGCAAGTTTTTGTGAAGTATAAAGAAAATAATGCCTGATTTCTAATTATTTAAAAAATACAAATCTGAAAATTATGATGTGCATTTGTATTCAGCCCCCCTGTAGTCTGATAGCTCTAGATACAATCCTGAGTGACCAATTGCCTCCAGAAGTCACGTAACTAGTAAATTGAGTCCACCTGTGTGTAATTTATTCTCAGTATAACAACTGCTGTTCTGTGAAGGCCTCAGAGGTTTGTTTGAGAACATTATGGAACAAACAGCATCATAAAAACCAAACAACAATTTATAAATTTAAAAAAAAAAAAAAAAAATAGACAAAGCTCTTAACATCTCACAGGGCACTGTTCAATCCATCATCCAAAAATGGAAGGAGTATTGCACAATTGCATATCTATCAAGCAAAGACGTAACTATAGTCCGATGGCCCCAACGCACAATTTGGGCCCCCACCTACATGTTGGTCAGATGTATTAGCCCTTGTAGCATTCTAAATCTTATGAAGACATATATGATGGCCCCACCCCATTATGTAATAATGTCCCCCATCCTGAACACCTTCCTGGTCTAATATCTTCCATACTGGGTCCAAGCCTGTAATAATGTCCCCCACCCTTTGCACCTTCCAGTAATAATGGCCAAAAACATGTATCGCAGTGCAGGGAGCCAGCGAGTCTCTGCACCGTAATACAGCACATTCAGCTGAATTAAGTGCTGGTGTTGGCGGGACCCTGTCCCACATGGGCCAGATCACACCCTCTGCAACTGCGACTGTTACACGCCTGCTGGGGATGTAGCTGACACAGCAAAATACTAAACTTTTCTTTGTGCACCTTTGAGTAATGCTGCTCCAATGGCCAGTCTCAGTCTTTCTGCACAGTGCTTCCGTGCGCCTCCCCTCACCCACTCCAGCAATTATTGGTTGCTCATTTCAACTAGGTATTATAAATTAAAAGATCCCTCCCAAGACGTATCAAACCTACTTTACTGTGTATGGAGCGCATTAAGGTAGTTGATGTATCTAGCACAATAACAAGGACCCCTAGAACAAAAACGAACTGCTCCAAATGCTCCACCCCCCATTGCACTCACTGTAAGTGACTGCAGACTGGCGATCCCGCACCACCTCATATTCCTGCCTCCCTCCCTTTCCCCAGCTTCGAAAGTGTTCCCCGCTATGTGAGCTGACCACAATCTTTTAAAGGTTAATACTAAGATATATTGCAGAAAGAGCAGCCAACCGCAGAGCCTAGAATACCGGCAGCTCTCTTCAATATCATATCTAACTGTTCACAACAGCATAGATAAGCTCCCTGTCACTGACCATGAGCTCGGACCCAGAGCAAACAGGTAGGGGCTGCAGCACTGGGACGAGGCACATTTCTGCCTCATCACACTTGCATATGTGCCTCACACGACAATCTCAGTCTTCTGGCCCATAGAAAACGTGAGCTGAGCCTCAGACCGAAGTCACAGCCAGAGCCTGAAGGGGTGGAGCTCAGGCTGCACTGCATGGCTGTTTCTATTGAAAGTGCAGGAACAGTGTGACAGTTGCACCCTTTTTGAATACGATCATTATGCCCCTGCTACAAAGACATGGCCGTCCACTTAAACTGACATCCCAAGTAAGTACAAGTAGAGCACTAATAAGAGAAGCACCCAAGAGGCCCATGGTCACTCTGGAGGAGCTGCCGAAATCCACAGGTTAGTTGGGAGAATTTGTGCACAGTACAACTATTATACTTGTATGCCACAAAACATTCCTTTACGGAAGAGTGGCAAGAATAATGCCATTTTTTAAAGCAAGAAGTCCCATTTGCAGATTGCAAATAGCCATCTAGGTCACACAGCTAGTATTTGGAAGAAGGTACCCTGGTCAGATCAGATGAAAGTAGAACTTTTTGGGCTAAATGCAAAACGCTGTGAGTGGCAAAAAAACAAACACTGCACATTAGTCTGAATACCATCCCCACAGTCAAACATGGTGGTGGCATCATTATGCTGTGGGGATGGTTTTCTTCAGCAGGAACAGGGAAGCTGGTCAGAGTTGATGGGAAGATGGATGGAGCTAAATACAAGGAGGAGGAATCCTGGAGAAAAACCTGTTAGAAGCTGCAAAAGACTTGAGAGTGCGACATGAGTTCACCTTCAAGCAGGGCAGCGACCCTAAACATACTACCATAATTAAAATGAAATGGTTTAGATAAAAGCATATTCATGTGTGTGAATGGCCCAGTCACAGTCCAGACCTAAATCCCTTAAGAATCTGTGGCAATACTTGAAAATTGCTTTTCTCACTTTTCTCAGATGTCTCCATCCAAACTCGCTGAGCTAGAGCTAGTTTGCAAAGACGAATGGGCAAAAATTTCAGCCTCTGGATTTGCAAAGCTGCTAAAGTCATACTCCAAAAGACTTGCAGCAGTAATTGCATCGAAAGGTGGTACTACAAAATATTGACTAAGGGGGCTGAAACCAGGGCCGGACTGGGACTAAAATTCAGCCCTGGCATTTGAAGTCACACAGGCCCACTTGTCACATGGTGACTGTATAATATCTTTGTACACTTGTAGGCTACAAGAAGTGAGGGGAGTGTAACACGACTATATAACATATAATTACAGCTGTATCCAGCATTACAGCTCAGTCCCCATAGAATGTAATACAGCACAGCCCCCATAGACTATAATACAGCACAGCCCCCATAGACTATAATACAGCACAGCCCCCATAGAATGTAATACAGCACAGCCCCCATAGAATGTAATACAGCACAGCCCCCATAGAATGTAATACAGCACAGCCCCCATAGAATGTAATACAGCACAGCCCCCATAGAATGTAATGCAGCCAGCCCCATAGAATGTAATACAGCACAGCCCCCATAGAATGTAATACAGCACAGCCCCCATAGAATGTAATGCAGCCAGCCCCATAGAATGTAATACAGAACAGCCCCATATAATTTAATGCAGCACAGTCCCCATAGAATGTAATGCAGCACAGCCCCCATAGAATGTAATACAGCACAGCCCCCATAGAATGTAATACAGCACAGCCCCCATAGAATGTAATACAGCACAGCCCCCATAGAATGTAATACAGCACAGCCCCCATAGAATGTAATGCAGCACAGCCCCCATAGAATGTAATACAGCACAGCCCCCATAGAATGTAATACAGCACAGCCCCCATAGAATGTAATACAGCACAGCCCCCATACAATGTAATACAGCACAGCCCCCATAGAATGTAATGCAGCACAGCCCCCATAGAATGTAATGCAGCCAGCCCCATAGAATGTAATGCAGCACAGCCCCCATAGAATGTAATGCAGCCAGCCCCATAGAATTAAATGCAGCACAGCCCCATAGAATGTAATACAACACAGCCCCATAGAATATAATGCAGCACAGCCCCATAGAATATAATGCAGCACAGCCCCATACAATATAATGCAGCACAGCCACCATACAATGTAATGCAGCCAGCCCCATAGAATATAATGCAGCACAGGCCCATAGAATGGAATGCAGCCAGCCCCATAGAATATAATGCAGCACAGGCCCATGGAATGGAATGCAGCCAGCCCCATAGAATATAATGCAGCACAGGCCCATGGAATGGAATGCAGCCAGCCCCCATAGAATGTAATGCAGGCAGCCACCATACAATATAATGCAGCACAGCCCCCATAGAATGTAATGCAGGCAGCCCCCATAGAATGTAATGCAGGCAGCCCCCATAGAATGTAATGCAGCACAGCCCCATAGAATGTAATGCAGCACAGCCCCATAGAATGTAATGCAGCATAGCCCCATAGAATATAATGCAGCACAGGCCCATAGAATGGAATGCAGCCAGCCCCATAGAATATAATGCAGCACAGGCCCATGGAATGGAATGCAGCCAGCCCCATAGAATATAATGCAGCACATGCCCATGGAATGGAATGCAGCCAGCCCCCATAGAATGTAATGCAGCAGACACCATACAATATAATGCAGCACAGCCCCCATAGAATGTAATGCAGGCAGGCAGCCCCCATAGAATGTAATGCAGGCAGGCAGCCCCCATAGAATGTAATGCAGGCAGGCAGCCCCCATAGAATGTAATGCAGGCAGGCAGCCCCCATAGAATGTAATGCAGGCAGGCAGCCCCCATAGAATGTAATGCAGGCAGGCAGCCCCCATAGAATGTAATGCAGGCAGGCAGCCCCCCATAGAATGTAATGCAGGCAGGCAGCCCCCCATAGAATGTAATGCAGGCAGGCAGCCCCCATAGAATGTAATGCAGGCAGGCAGCCCCCATAGAATGTAATGCAGGCAGGCAGCCCCCATAGAAAGTAATGCAGGCAGGCAGCCCCCATAGAAAGTAATGCAGGCAGGCAGCCCCCATAGAAAGTAATGCAGGCAGGCAGCCCCCCATAGAATGTAATGCAGGCAGGCAGCCCCCATAGAATGTAATGCAGGCAGGCAGCCCCCATAGAATGTAATGCAGGCAGGCAGCCCCCATAGAAAGTAATGCAGGCAGGCAGCCCCCATAGAAAGTAATGCAGGTAGGCAGCCCCCATAGAAAGTAATGCAGGCAGGCAGCCCCCCCCCAATAGCTCCACAATCCAGTCATCACTCATTGATAAAAAAAAAACCAAACACTCTACTCACCTCTCTCCTCATGTCCCGCGCTGCTCTGGCTCTGGTCTCAGCAGTCGCAGTCTGCCCGCCCGGTCACACAGCAGGTGCGCGATGATATGACGTCATCGCGCACCCGCAGTGTCAGCGGCAGGCAGAGCGGGGAATGATGGGAGAGGGGGCGTCAGCAGACGCTCTCTCCTCCATCATTGCATTCAACTGTACCGGCGTCTATGACGCCGGTATAGTTGAATGCGGGGCCGGGAGTGTGCCGCGACAGCGTGGGGAGTGTGCCGACAGCGGCACATTCGAGCGGCCCACTACTGCCATCGGCCCTTCTGGCATTTGCCAGAACTGCCCTATGGCCAGTCCGGCCCTGGCTGAAACCCAATGCATGTCAGAATTTTCAGATTCATATTTTTAAAATATTTAGAAAACCTTCTATCATTTCCTTTACGCTTCACAAATACTTGCTACTTTATGTTTGTATATCATATAAGATTCTACTAAAATAGATTTAAGTTTCTGGGTGTAATGTGGAGATGAATATTTTTTCAAGGCACTGTAATATTACAAATGTGGCATAATGTAACACCCAGCAATGGGTTGTGTTTTTTTCTTTTCAGTTCGACTCTTATCACTTCTGTGTGTAAACCCCAATATTATGGTTTTAATTATATTATTTTTATGCAACACTATATGCCCGTGCCACCTTCCATTTTCACTGGGCATCGTTTTTTTTTTTAAATGCTGTTATGCCTTGATATTTCTGTTACATTCTTAGGGTACGTTCACACAGGACTTTTTTGCTGCTTTTTTTTGCTGCTTTTTTTATGCTAATTTAGGTGCGTTATTTTGGTGCATATTTGGTGCGTTTTTTTGGGTATGTTCACACAGGACTTTTTTGCTGCAGATTTTTGCTGCAGATTTTTGCTGCAGATTTTTGCTGCTTTTTTTATGCCAATTTTCAGCTGCTAGGACACCTCACAATGGCTCTTCACACCTTACTACCAGGAACTCCCTCACAATAGATCACAATCAGGACACCTCACAATGGCTCTTCACACCTTACTAACCACACCCCTAAGCTCTTGGCTGTGAGATCCCTTCCTGCTGGCCATGATTTTCTGCACAAAAAACGCAGCAAATAATGCTACATGCGTTTTTTCAGCGTTTTTGCAGCGTTTTTTTCATCACCCATTCAAGTCAATGGGTGAAAAAACGCTGCAAAAACGCAGCAAAAACGCTGAAAGAAGTGACATGCCCTATGTCCAAAAAAAGCAGCAAAGCAGAAAATACTGATCAAACAAAAAACCAACGTGTGTGCATGAGATTTCTGAAATCTCATAGGCTTTACTGGTACTGTAAAAAGCAGCTGAAAATTAGCATAAAAAAAAGCAGCAAAAAAAAGGCAGCAAAAAAGTCCTGTGTGAACGTACCCTTATGTTGTCTGTTGGCATTTCCCCTTTTAGAACACCCATCTTATGTGCCCATGGGCACAGATTCTATTATGAACACAGGTGGTTGACATTTTCTTACTATAGTACTGGGTAGTCAATAGGAATCGGTGCACTAGAATTGACTTCACACCTGCACTGGGCATAAAAAGTTGACGTTCTAAGGGGGAAGCAAGAGAAAAAGTTTGTTGCGCTCCTTATTAATCATGGGAGCCCATGGGGGACATATACTACTGCATACATCAGAGAAATCCATCTGTCGCTTATGCTGGAAAAATCACTGCACAGTCTGTGTAAAGATAGGTTAAAACCTGACATCAAGACATATCTCTTTTTCTTTTCAAGTTTTGTTTGTCAAGTTTCTATTGATGGAGAAATGGTTGGAGAAGCTGAAGGCAAAAGTAAGAAATTAGCAGAGAACCAAGCAGCCAAAAAAGCTTTGCAAGCTGTTGGAAATAAAGTGAGTTTTCAGAGCTTTTCCTTTCTGTCATTCACATTGCATAATGTTCTATTTAATGATAGTACACATATGGATAATATATGGCTGAAATGCAGAATGTATACACAAAAAAAGATTTGTGGAAAGCCTTAGAGCGTTTTTTGTTGCAGTCCCCGTTATATTCGCCTAGTTACTGCACTTTGTCTTTTTACTGCATGCCATCTTTTTTTTAAATATACTTTTGTATTAAAACACATTTTTTCATCCCCCCCCTCCCCCAGACGCACAAGAGCTTAATGTTTACAGCCACTTTTAAGTGGAACAATACCCATTATCCTTCCTGTGGTACATTTTTTAGACACGGTCCTCTCTTATAAAATATTGCCTTTACTTTGCCATACAAGTCCTTCCTTATGAACAATAACTTCCACACTGTCTTCTCTTATGAACTATAACCTCCACACAGTCTCCCTTTATGCACTGTAACTGCCACACAGACTTCCCTTATGAGTTATAACTACACCACAGTTTTCCCTTATGAACTATAACCACACAAAACCAAATGTATGTCATGCCTATGGGGTGAAAAAATGCTGCACCCTGAGAGACATGTCAGGTTGCCACCTGAGGTGAGATGTTTATGAAGCCTCATGGCTAGTGTTGAGTGATACCATCCAATATTCGGAAATATCGGTATCAGATTGGATCAGCCAATATCCAAAAAATATCGGATATCGCCGATACCGATACCCGATACCAATGCAAGTCAATGGGACAAAAATATCGGAATTAAAATAAACCCTTTCTTTCCTTGTAGGTTAATTCTACATGAAGGAAAACAACTAAGAATAATGTAGGATGTATTGGAGGAGGTGGAGGAGACATTAAAGGCATAGAGGTTTAGCCCAATCAAATGGAATAGCAGGAATTATTTTTTTTTTAAGACGTTCGGAGTTACAAAGATATTGACTATGTTAAGATTTTTTATATTTTGTCAGATATTTATGTTTCACTACTTCCATGCTCTTCACCTTCTTTTTTACTTCTCCCACACTTTCTTCTTCATCATCCTCAGCAGCAGCATCTTTTTCATCAACTTCTTCTTCACCTTATTCATCTTCTTCTTCTTCACCTTCTTCCTATTCTTTTTTTTTTTACATTCTTCATATTCTTTTTATTCAACTATTATTCTTCTTCATATTCTACTACTTCATCTTCTTCATATTCTTCTTCTTCATCATATTCTTATTTGTGACAGGCATTCCTGTAGTTGTTATCTATAAAAGTTTGAAGATTACACCTTCCGTTCTGCCTGTCACAAAAGAGTTACAACAGGATTTGTCCGCGTTCAGTTTGGCCTGCAGCAGCAGGCTTTTTCCAGGGGCACCACGAGGAGGAATGGACTCACCCCCATACACTGCTTAGTCTTCTTCTGCTTATAATCTAGATAATATCTTTTGCTCTGATTTTTAGTCTTATGCTTAATGTTCTTCTGATTTTTGTTCTGCAGCTTCTTGTTCTTCTGCTTCTTGGTCTTCAGGGTCATCGTCTCCAGGGTCGTCGTCTCCAGGGTCGTCATCTCCGGGGTCGTCGTCTTCTTCGGGGTGGTCTTCAGGGTCGTCGTCTCCGGGGTCGTCATCTTCTTCAGGGTCGTCGTCTTCTTCGGGGTGGTCTTCAGGTCATCGTCTTTAGGGTTGTCGTCAGGGAGATCCAGAGTGATTAGCAAAAACCATTCCAAAAGCTTTAACTTGGAAATGTAGCAGAAGGTACAAGAAGGCTGAGGAACTGCCGAGAACCAGCTGATGGTACTGGAACCCGGATGGCTACCCGAAGGTACAAGAGCCAATGGAACTACCGATGACCAGCTGATGGTACTGGAACCCGGTTACTAAGCAGGAGGTACCCGTGCCAGAATGCACTACCAAGGACCACCAGACGTTGGTGGAACTCGGATACCCAGAAGGAGGCACCTAAGCCAAAGGCTCTGCCTGGAACCAGCTGATGGTACTGGAACCAGGATGGGTAGCAGAAGGTACAAGAGCAAAAGACACTGCCGAGAACCAGCTGACGGTACTGGAACCCGGATGGGTAGCAGAAGGTACAAGAGCCAATGGAACTACCGAGGACCAGCTAACGGTACTGGAACCCGGCTACTAAGCAGGAGGTACCCGTGCCAGAAAGCACTACCAAGGACCACCAGACGTTGGTGGAACTCTGATACCGAGAAGGAGGCACCTAAGCCAAAGGCTCTGCCTGGAACCAGCTGACGGTACTGGAACCAGAATGGGTAGCAGAAGGTACAAGAGCAAAAGACACTGCCGAGAACCAGCTGACGGTACTGGAACCGGATAGGTAGCAGAAGGTACAAGAGCCAATTAAACTACCGAGGACCAGCTGACGGTACTGAAACCCGGTTACTAAGCAAGAGGTACCCGCGCCAGAAAGCACTACCAAGGACCACCAGACATTGGTGGAACTCGGATACCCAGAAGGAGGCACCTAAGTCAAAGGCTCTGCCTGGAACCAGCTGACGGTACTGGAACCAGGGGGACCTATTCAAGATTGTCTTCCAAAGAACCAGCTAATGGTGCTGGAACTCAGATAGGCAGCAGAAGGTCCACATGAAAAAAAATTGCTAGGCTGCGAGCCGGCCGTAGTTACTGAAAACCCACAGTCCTACAGGGGGAGCTTGTCCTATTGGCACTATGGAACCAGCCTTGATTGACAGTTCCCGCAGCCCACCTAGGAAGCACCTAAACTGCAGGCACCAAAGAGTCGGCTAACCCGACCGCAACCTGACAGGACAAAGTATTGGAGGCAAAATGATATTGACACTACCAGGAAACAGCTGGCGTGCTGGAACCAGGCTGGGCAGGAGGGAGTACCCATGCCAAAGACACTGCCGAGAACAGCTGATGGTACTGGAACCCGGATGGGTAGCAGAAGGTACAAGAGCCAATGGAACTACCGAGGACCAGCTGACGGTACTGGAACCCGGTTACTAAGTAAGAGGTACCTGCACCAGAAAGCACTACCAAGGACCACCAGACGTTGGTGGAACTTGGATACCCAGAAGGAGGCACCTAAGCCAAAGGCTCTGCCTGGAACCAGCTGACGGTACTGGAACCAGGGGGACCTATTCAAGATTGTCTTCCAAAGAACCGGTGCTGGAACTCAGATAGGCAGCAGAAGGTCCACATGAAAAAAAAAAATTGCTAGGCTGCGAGCCGGCCGTAGTTACCGAAAACCCACAGTCCTACAGGGGGAGCTTGTCCTATTGGCACTATGGAACCAGCCTTGATTGCCAGTTCCCGCAGCCCACATAGGAAGCACCTAAACTGCAGGCACCATAGAGTTAGCTAACCCGACAGGACAACGTATAGGAGGCAAAGTGACCTTGACACTACCCGGAAACAGCTGGCGTGCTGGAACCAGGCTGGGCAGGAGGGAGTACCCGTGCCAAAGACACTTCTGAACAGCAACTGGCAGTGTTGGAGCCCAGGGATTACAGGAGAAACAGAGTGTAGGCTGAGGCCTAATTGGAGAAAGTTGAAAGGGAACCTGTAACCCCCCACAGGCGTTTGTAACTAAAAGAGCCACCTTGTGCAGCACTAATGCTGCACAAGGAAAAGGTGGCTCTTTTAGTTATGCTCCTTGCACATGCTGAAGTAAACACTTATAAAATGTGCCCCCTCATACGGTGAAAACGTCCCGGAGGCGGGACTTTCCTTCTTAATGAGATGCAGCACAGCCGTTATTCATACCCCCTTGGCGCCAGGCGCTGCCTCCTCAGCGTTGTTTGAATCTGTCCTGGAGCCTGTGCTGTTATATTATCCCTTGGGCATGCGCAGTTAGTGCTGCCCGTCTTCTGACATCATTTGATGTCAGGCTGACTGGGCCTGTGTGGCCGCGCTGCCCGGGATCCGCCCCGCAGTGTCTTCTGATTTATTCACACTGCGGGGCTGGGATTCATGGGCATGTGCTGTGCATATCTTCGCCTCTCACTCATCTCCTTCTGCCTTCTTCAGACTGTGCGGCGTCAGCTGATCCCTAAGCGCATGCCACGTCGATTAGGGATCAGCTGACGCCGCACAGTCTGAAGAAGGTGTCAGCCTGACACCAAATGATGTCAGAAGACGGGCAGCGCTAACTGCGGCTGTGCTGCGTCTCATTAAGAAGGAAAGTCCCGCCTCCAGAATGGTTTCACGGTATAAGGGGGCACATTTTATAAGTGTTTACTTCAGCGTGTGCAAGGAGCATAACTAAAAGAGCCACCTTTTCCTTGTGCAGCAGTAGTGCTGCACAAGGTGGCTCTTTCAGTTACAAACGCCTGGGGAGGACAGGTTCCCTTTAATTTCTGTAGTAGTGTGACTGTGGAGGGAACAGGAGAAATTGCCGGATACACAGCTGGGGATCAGCTGACGTTACTGAACCCCAATAACACAGCAGCAAGAGTTGACTGTGCAGACGGCACTTCCGAGCAGCAACTGGCTGTGTTTGAGCCCAGGGTCAATGCTAGAAACAGAGTGGAGAAATTTCCGCACACACAGCAGGGGAGCAGCTGGCGTTACAGAACCCCAATAACAGAGGAGCAACTGTTGACTGTGCAGACAGCACTTCCGAGCAGCAACTGGCGGTGTTGGAGCCCAGGGATTACAGGAGAAACAGAGTGTAGGCCGAGGCCTAATTGGAGCAAGTTTCAAATCTGTAGTAGTGTGAGTGTGGAGGTAGCAGGAGCAATTGCCGGATACACAGCTGGAGATCAGCTGACGTTACTGAGCCCCAATAACACGGCAGCAAGTGTTGACTGTGCAGACGACACTTCCGAGCAGCAACTGGCGGTGTTGGAGCCCAGGGTCAATGCTAGAAGCAGAGTGTAGGCCGAGGCCTAATTGGAGCTTGTTTAATATCTGTTGTAGTGTGAGTGTGGATGGAGCAGGAGAAATTGCCGGATACACAGCAGGGGATCAGCTGACATTACTGAAACCCAATAACACGGCAGCAAGTGTTGACTGTGCAGACGGCACTTCTGAGCAGCAACTGGCGGTGTTGGAGCCCAGGGAATGCAGGAGAAGCAGAGTGTAGGCTGAGGCCTAATTGGAGCTAGTTTAATATCTGTTGTAGTCTTAGTGTGGAGGGAGCAGGAGAAATTGCTGGATACACAGCAGGGGATCAGCTGACATTACTGAACCCCGATAACATGGCAGCAAGTGTTGACTGTGAAGACGGCACTTCCGAGCAGCAACTGGCGGTGTTGGGAGCCCAGGGTCAATCAGGGTGTAGGCCGAGGCCTAATTGGAGTAAGTTTAATATCTGATGTAATGTGAATGTGGAGGGAGCAGGAGACATTGCCGGACACACAGCAGGGGAGCAGCTGACGTTACTGAACCCCACTAACACAGGAGCTAGTGTTTTTCTCTGTGCAGGCAGCACTTCCGCGCAGCAACTTGCGGTGTTGGAGCCCAGGGAATCCAGGAGGAGCAGAGTGTAGGCTGAGGCCTAATTGGAGCAAGTTTAATATCTGTTGTAGTGTGAGTGTGGATGGAGCAGGAGACATTGCTGGATACACAGCTGGGGATCAGCTGACATTACTGAACCCCAATAACAGAGGAGCAACTGTTGACTGTGCAGACAGCACTTTCGAGCAGCAACTGGCGGTGTTGGAGCCCAGGGAATCCAGGAGAAGCAGAGTGTAGGCTGAGGCCTAACTGGAGCAAGCTTAATATCTGTTGTAGTGTGAGGTTGGACAGAGCAGGAGACATTGCCGGATACACAGCTGGGAATCAGCTGACGTTACTGAAACCCTATAACACTGGGTCATGTGTTGATTGTGCAGACGGCACTTCTGAGCAGCAACTGGCGGTGTTGGAGCCCAGGGATTACAGTTCAGGTGGTAGAAACATGAACACAAAAGGAGACCTGGATACTGTTGCCAACCAATTATTTAATCTGGAAGAGGAGTAGCAAATTCCTGCGAGATCCAGGCCTTGTTCATTTTCAGAAAAGTAAGCCGGTCAACGTTATCGGAGAATAGTCGCATGCGACGGTCTGTTAGTACACCACCTGCGACACTAAAGACGCAATCCGATAATACACTAGCAGCAGGGCAAGCCAGCACGTCCAATGCATACTGGCTAAGCTCTGGCCATGTATCCAGCTTAGAGACCCAAATCTTGAAGGGGGAAGAGCCGTCTGGCAGTACACTGAGACGGCAAGACATGTAGTCTGTCACCATCTGACGGAAACGTTGCCTCCTGCTGACTGGAACCGTCTGTGATGGTGTAGACATTTGTGGCGGGCACTCAAAACTTTGCCACATTTGGGCCAAACTGGTCTTGCCTTGTGCTGAGGCACTGCTTCTGCTCCCTCTTTGTGCAGAGCTTCCTCCACTGTCTCGACGCACTGAGCTGCTTTGTAAAGGACTAGCAGCATTGCTCTCGGCTGGACTGGAGAAGATGATGGCATGCACCAGTGTGTCTTGGTACTCCCGCATTTTACGCTCCCGGTTCAACGGTGTTATGAGGCTTTCTTTGTAAGTTGTCCCGGTAGTGAGGATCTAGGAGGGTGTACACCCAATAATCAGCCATGTTGAGAATGTGGGCGATGCGGAGGTCGTTTCTCAGGCACTGCAGCATGAAATCAACCATGTGCTGCAGACTGCCAACTGGCCAAGAAACGCTGTCCCCTGCTTGAGGCGTGATCTCTGCCTGCTCTGCATCACCCCACCCTCCCTCTACATACTGACTAAAAGAGCATTGTGTAACTCCCTCCTCTGGACAGATGTCTTCCTCCTCCATTGACTCCTCCTCATCCTCCTCACAAAGTGTCCCCTGCCTAGGCCTTTGTGAGGAACCACGTTGCGCAGACTGTCCAGAAGCAGATGGCATTTGTGACTCCTCATCCTCCACCTCTTCCACAACCTCATCCCTTAGCGCTTGCAGTGTTTTTTCAAGCAGGCAGATAAGGGGAATAGTCATGCTGACTAGTGCATCATCTGCACTCGCCATCCGCGTGGAATCATCAAAGGCACGCAAAACCTGGCAGATGTCCTTCATAGTGGCCCACTCAGTGGTTGTGAAGTCTGAACGGCGCGCAGTGCGACTTTTTTGCGCCTGATGCAGCTGGTACTCCATTACTGCTGCCTGCTGCTCACACAACTGCTCCAACATATGTAACGTTGAATTCCACCTGGTGGGTAGGTCACATATGATGTGATGTTCCAACAACTGCTTCTCCTGGGTAGTCTTAGCAGCACAGTATGCATCAGAAAGTGGCACCTGAGTCTCATCATCAGATGCGTACTGAGGTGTGCTGACCGTAGGCACTGGCCCACCCGCCTCTTCAGATTCAGAGAGACAAAGCAGTTGCGCATCACTGCATACTGCCTCGTCTTTAGTTTCTCGAATGCTGCTTGGCTGGCCCCCTCTTTCCAAGCCAAGAGATTCAGAGAACATAAGTAGAGATGGCTCCTGTCCTGGGCTCTCTGACTGCCTGGGCAACTTGGCAGGTGGTGAAGAAACAGATGGGTGCTCTTCAGTGCTCTGTGCCTGAGAGGATGTGGCACTAATTGAAGTCGATGCGTTAGCTGCCATTCATCCAACAACGGCTTCAATTTGTTCGTCCCGCAGCAGTGAGGTACGGCGAGCTCCTACAAAGCTGCGCATGAAGGACTGTTCCCTGCTAAAACTGGTGGATGATGAGTCACCGATGCCCGCAGCAGGCACAGAATCCCCACATCCTCTCCCTGCAGAAACTCCACGCCCACGACCACGTGCCTTACTCCCTGCTTTCTGCATCTTGGTAGACTGATAAAGATAGGCTGAAAAGTACTAAGGGCTTAGTGTGCTTATTCCTGAACAGCTGCTAACAGGTATAAGAAACACTAATTTTTATAAAGTGTGGACTAGACTTTAATATGAGCTAATGTGGCCTACACAACTGTAAAGTGGAGTGTTTGGTGAACTGTTTTTTTCACAGAACAGACTACAGCGTGAGCTGAACTCACACAGAGACCTTACAGACAGCCGTGAACGGAGCTGCAAGGCCAAAAAAAGCTCCTCTATGTACTCCTATATAGTGTTTTTCCACAATCTAGCAGGATACGGATGGAAACCCACTTATAGGATAAATCAGGACCAAATGTGCAGCAGACAGCACTAATTTAAAAAAGGACAATGGAACAGTGTGAGGCAGTGACGCACGCTGAGCTGACTACAACCAGCTGTGGCTGCAGAACAGACTACAGAGTGAGCTGCACCCACACAAAGACCTTGCAGACAGCCGTGAATGGCGCTGCAAGGAATAAAAAAGCTCATCTATGTACTCCTATGTAGCGTTTTTCCACAATCTAGCAGGATACGGATGGAAACCCACTAATAGGATAAATGAGGAACAATGTGCAGCAGGCAGCACTAATTGAAAAAAGGACAATGGAACAGTATGAGGCAGTGACGCACACTGAGCTGTCTACAACTGGCTGTGGCTGCAGAACAGACTACAGAGTGAGCTGCACTCACACAGAGACCGTGCAGACAGCTGTGAACAGCGCTGCAAGGCAAAAACAAGGTTCTCACACAGCAGTTGCTAAATTAGCACAATGAAGCAAATCCCTATCTCAAACTAGCCCTCTCAGTCAGAACACAGCGTCCTGTCCCTAACTGAATTCACAGCAGAGTGAACCCAAAATGGCGGCGGCGACTTTTATAGTGCATCATGACATCATTTCAGCAGCCAATCACAGCCATGCCAGTAGTTACATGACTAACATGCATAACAGGATGTGCCCACACTTCTTAGGATTCCTCATTGGCTGAATTAAATCAAACTGGCTCCACATATATAGTGCGTATTCTGTCACGCGTCCCTCACGTATGGACTGTCCTATGCTCAGCCTCATGAGAACGTTGCCATGTGTGGGAAAACTGCATGCAGATATTACTCGAGTCGTACCTGATTCTTCTAGTACATCTGTATCCACAAGACAAGGAGTCAGGGAGTAGATTACTTGGCAGTTTATTTTGCCTTGAAGCAAATCACGGTCCGCTAGGTAAAAAGACAATTCCTTTGCCAGGTCAGAAAGTATGACTTCCTTAAATGTTCACAATTACAGCAAAACAAAACAGGAAGAAGAACTGGTTCTAACCGGGAAAGCAAGGTCTCCACCCAGGTCATTAACATATACACATATACATGTTGAACACCAAGATGACCACTGGGTGGCAGCAAATCATAACAAGTAAGAACACAATACAAACTGAATGGGTTACAAAACAACTAGGGAAAACCAGACAAAATAATAATGTAAATACATTTGAATCTGCCACTGCGTGGCAGCACACTCCTCACCTAAAATCCAAGGGATTTTACTCCTTTATTAACTACATTGGAAAATGCCCAAAGTCCATGGAATAGCTGCAAGGGAAAGGCATGAATAGATGCACTTTTAATAGACACAATATGCAAACAGAACAGTTGTAGTCTTTGTTCATAAAAAAAAGGGCAAAAATGTAAAACAGGAACAAACTGTAATGAAGGTGGGAGGCTGCCTACTGGCCAAGGCCTCAAGGAAAAAGAACAGCAAACTGTAATCCATAGTGTAACTGTAATCCACAGGGTTGCAAATCCAAGAGTTCCCAGCGACCACAGGATAACTCCCGCCGTGAACTGATGAAGTTAACAAGGGGCTATTTCTCAGTAGGCAAAAGCAAAATCACTTGGTGAATGGGCCTCAAAAATGATTTTGGTTCACCATCTTTAATGAGTATAACTTCTACTTTTCTAATGCTGCCGTCATCACTGGGAATGAGCTTATCAATCCGTCCCATAGGCCAGTAAGGACGAGTAAGGTCCTGGTCCTTTACTAAGACAATGTTCCCTTCTTGCAATGTCCTGCGCATATAATGACTCCTTACACACATGCCACCCCTGACAGATAGTATCAGCGTTTTTCTTACAAAAACATTTTGCAATATGGACTAACCTTGCAATAGCTCGTACAAGCCTCGTCCAGCTCGAGAAGCATTCAAAGTGCTGGCGGTCCTGTCCTGCTCTGGTTTTATAAGTCTTGACTTCCTGATGGATCTCAGGATCGCTGTTGGGATTCTGGAGACTGAAGAAGTTGTCCTGAGTTGACTCTTCCTCCTTGTCCAGCAAGAATGATGGGCCTGTTAACCAGGCAGATTTCACTAGGGCACTGGCAGATATTGCCCTGGTAGCGAGATCAGCAGGATTAAGTTCAGACGAAACGTGGCTCCAATGTTCAGGCTTAGAAGATTTCCTGATTCTTGTCACACGGTTATGTACATACACATAGAAGCGCTTGGTTTGATTGTAAATGTAACCAAGGACGACCTTGCTGTCTGTATAAAACTTAACATTGTCCACATTGACATCTAGCTCCTGCTGCACGAAGTCTGCCATCTCCACGGCCAGCACTGCCCCACAAAGTTCAAGTCTAGGAATTGTATGATCGGGTTTGGGGGCTAGCTTAGCCTTGCCGAACAGGAACCCAATATGGTTTTTGTCTGAAGAATCTGTAATCCTCAGATAAGCAACTGCTGCTATGGCCTCAGTGGATGCGTCAGAAAACACATGTATCTCAGTTCTTTTACTTGAGGCAAGAGGTATTGGTACATAGCGTCTTAACACATTAACCCCTTCTAAGGCTTGAAGGGACTGCTTCCAGGATTCCCATTTTTTAAGCTTACTGTCAGGCAGCGGTTCATCCCAATCTTTCACAGTCTCTGAAAGCTGCCTTAATAGGAATTTACCCCGAATGGTGATGGGGGCAACAAATCCCATGGGATCATAGAGGCTATTGACTAAAGAAAGGACACCTCTTTTTGTAAATGACTTGTTGGCACAGCTGACCTGAAACCCAAAGGAGTCTGTTGACAAGTCCCATTTCAGGCCTAGGCTCATCTGCACAGGTGGCAAATCTGACCCTAGGTTTAAGTCTTTAAAACCTGGAGCATGGTCACTAGGTTGAAAGGCTTTCATGACCTCTGCGCTATTGGAGGCAATTTTGTGCAGTCTTAAACAAGCCTTGGACAGCATACTCTGGGTTCTTTTTAACAGATCAATGGCTTCCCCTTCAGTGGGCAGGGACTTCAGTGCATCATCAACATAAAAGTCTCTCTCCACAAAGCGCTGAGCATCTGCCCCGTATTCTGCCCCTCCTTCAGATGCAGTCCTGCGCAACCCATAGGTAGCTACGGCAGGTGAAGGGCTGTTACCAAACACATGTACTCTCATACGGTACTCGATTACCTCCTTACTGGTGTCATTGTCACGATGCCACAGAAACCTGAGGAAGTTCCTATGATCCTCTTGCACAATAAAGCAATGAAACATTTGTTCAATGTCAGCAGTGATGGCTACACGCTCTTTTCTGAACCTCAATAGCACCCCCACTAGGTTATTGGTGAGGTTGGGACCTGTAAGGAGCACGTCATTAAGGGATGTACCGTGGTGCTTTGCGCTAGAGTCAAACACTACTCTTATTTGGTTTGGCTTACGTGGGTGGTATACCCCAAAGAAAGGCAGGTACCAGCACTCCTCGTAGACTTGTAGTGGAGGGGCTGATTCGGCATGGTTGTTGCTGAATATCCTACCCATAAAGGTGACAAAGTGTTCCTTCATCTGAGGTTTGTTGCTTAAAGTGCGCTGTAAGGAGTTGAGTCTGGATAAGGCTTGTTCCCGGTTGCTTGGGAGTTTGGCCCTGTTGAGTTTAAAGGGTAAGGGTGCGACCCAATGACTGGTCTTGTCCTTGACAAACCCACTGTCCATAATATTGACAAACTCCTCGTCTTCTACTGATGAGGCTATCTTGTTGTCATCGTGAGTTGTGCGGAAAACCTGTCCCCCCAAACTGTCATCATAAGGGGTGGGAATGACATCGGGTCTCTGCACTATGTCGGAAGGCCCCTCTTTCACTTGGTAATGACAGGGACAGGGTCTGAAGCAAGTAGGACGGCCATTACTTAGAACATAAGTCTTAAAGGAACTCACACAGTCTGCGTGATGCATCCTATTCAGGCACACATCTCCTACGATTACCCAGCCTAAATCAAGTCTCTGCGCGTATGGGGCATTATCGGGACCGTTGCACTGCTGGCGCACCTTGTGCATCCTAAGGACGTCTCTCCCAAGAAGGATTAGTATTTCTGCATTCATGTCCATGGGAGGGATCTCACTGGCCAGGTGCCTTAAGTGGGGATGATGATAAGCGGCCTCAGGCGTGGGTATTTCCTCTCTCTCATCTGGCATATCATTGCACTCAATCAATGCAGGTAAGGGAAAGCTCTTTGTGCCCTTAATTGGAGAGATCATGTACCCGCTGGCCCTTCTGCCCGTGGTGTCTACCAGGCCGGAACAGGTCCTGAGAGTGTAGGGAGTGGCCGGTGTTTTAAACCAAAGATGTCAAAGAACTTGGGTTTTGCTAGAGACCTGTTGCTTTGTTCATCTAACATAACGTACATGCGGACAGCCCCCTCTGGGTAAACACTGGCTAAGCATATTTTGGCACAGCATTTGGGACCGGATCCCTCCCCACAGACTTCAGTGCAAGAGGATGAGACTGTTGCTTTAGCAGCTACTGGCCCCTCACCCTCCCCGCCATGGACTGGTACAGGACTGGAGGCAGGGGTATGCTGGGCAATTCCAGGAGCTAAGGCAAGGTGCATGGCTGTTACATGTCTATTGCTACTGCACTCAGCACATTTGACTTCTACCGTACAGTCTTTGGCAATATGGTTGGTAGATGCGCAGCACCTGTAACATATTCTATGTTTCTTTAACAACTCTCTGCGCTCTCTCAGAGGCATTGCCTTAAACCCCCTACAGTGATGAAGAGAGTGAGACTTGCCATGGAGTGGGCACTCTCTATTGGGATCCCTTTCCCTCGGGGCAGGGAGAACTGATGTAGCAGGAGGGGGCATGGCAGAAGGGATGTCAGTTTTCTTGACGGATACAGTCCTTCTAATGTCTCTGCGTTTTGGTGTGGTGTTGTCATACCTCTTAGCGGCAGATGGTGGCATTGGCATGTCAGGATTGGTGTAGACGAAACTGGGGTCATTTCTCACCCGCGCTTGATTCTGGACAAACCTGCAAAGGTAAGAGAAAGGGGGAAAAGACACACCATAATCTTCCTTGTACTTGAAGCCTTGTATTGTCCATCTCTCCTGTATGCCATGTGGTAGTTTCGCTACTATGGGGTTCACACCAAGAGCACTGTCGAGATATCTCAGACCAGTTAGGCGTGGGTCAGCCTTAGCAAACTCGAGTTCCGTCAGTAAATCGCTGAGATCCTGAAGCTTGCGAGTTTCCCTCATCTGGATCCTAGGAAAGTTCTTAAGTCTGTCGAGCAAGGCACGCTCAATGACCTCCGAGCTGCCATACGACTCCTCAAGCCTTTTCCAGGCGGCAGCGAGACCCGGAGCTGGGTTATCCATGTGCACTGACCTTAGCGGTTTGATGCGATTGGTAGACTCTGGGCCAAGCCAGTTGATGAGTAGATCAAGTTCTTCCTTGGCGGTGAGGCTTAAATCTGCGATTGCAGCCTTGAAAGTTGATTTCCAGGCCCTAAAGTTCTCTGGACAGTCATCAAACTTGGAGAGGCTAACCTTGATCAGCTCCCTGCGTATCATGTACCTGGCAAAGTCAGACAGATCTGACCTCTCGTTCCTTGTTGCCGCTGAAACTTGTAGTCCCTCTTGGACGGGTAAGTCGTTTGGCGTGTAAGGCTGAGCTGTACCAGGGTGGAATGACGTAGCATAAGGGTTGAGCTGCGGTTTAACCTCTGTGGTGACTGGTGGCTGTAGCTTGAACTGTGGCGGTGCGCTGGTGTTCACCTTGTGGTCTGCTGCAGATGAGATCTGCTGATGTGTAGGCACATTTAAAGATTGGATTGGAGGTGGCGCCAGTGTCTGCGGCACTGCGACATCCGGTTTAGGCGGTTGCATGAGATCGCTGGTAGGAGGCATGGAGGCTGATTGGTTCAGCACGTACTCAGCAGTGCGATCAGCCGGGCTAACCTCCTCTGTAGGGAGAAAACAGTCTGTATTAGTGCACTGGCCCAACGCTTGTTCCAGGACTTTTACTTTAGCGAAGGCAGCGGCCTTTTCCTTTTCTGTATGGAGGATTTTCAATAGGGCATCTGCTTTTGCCTGTTTGGCTTGGGCCTCTGCTTGTGCTTGTTTGGCTTCAGCCTCTGCTTCTGCTTCTTTCTTTGAGAAGGCACTCCTTACCTCTAAGTCTGCAGCGGCTATTTGCGCTTGGATGAGTTGGTCACTTAAGACTGACCTCCTGGAACTAGTAGTTCTGCTTGACCGTAATGATCTGGCTGTCCTGATGGTTTGCTTGGATGCAGCAGATCGGTGTGATCTGGTCTCCTGTAAATGGGCGATGCGGAGGTCTGCTTTAACCTTGGTGTTTTCCACTGTCCCCTGCCTCTGCTGGCTCAGTTCTTCTATTTGGGCAAGGGTTAGTGAGGCATCTGGAACATTACTACTTTTCAGAAAGGTGGTATACTTGGTAAGAAGCCTCTCATAAGATTCCTGCTTGGCAGATAAACGGTTAATGAACGCTGTTAATTCTGCTGTATCATCACCGTGAGGGAAAGCTGAGATGCATTGGGAGACTCTTTCCCACAGTTCACTTAAGTTGCTTTCATATTCACTTTTTGTGTACATGTAACTTTCCACTGCCTTTGTGGATGGGTGGAGTGCCCTTTTAGGTTTTGTGGCTGCATCTGCACTCTCTGTGACTTCTGTGCACACAGGAATGTCCATCACTGTCACTGCATCGGCAAGCGAGCTTATATCAGACATTTTACTTCACTTTGCAATAAAGATGTACTGTCACTTTAAATCTTTTTTGAGGCAGAAAGCAGGGCTTTAGATGATGCAAGAAAGGAATACAGTCTATGATTAATCAAGATCTCTTTGAGCGCGTGGCGGATGGCGCGGACTGTAGATGGCAGCAAGCTGTGATTTCAACATGTGCTCTTACAAATGGTGGATGATAAGTCACAGTCACTCATAGATAAGCAGATTGTATGACAAATCAGATCGGATTATCACTTAATTGAGGGCAGATGGGTTCTGATTGTGTCTTGAACAGTTGTGGGCACCATGCGGCTGCTGGATGAGGCACACACAGGCAGGTGTCGTATTACATATTACAGTCTCTGATTTGCGCTGGGCTGCTGAGGCTTCAGGCGGCTTATGACACACACACTATGCGGTGCTGAGAATCTTCTCACAAAGCTTTCCTCCTGAATATACTGAAATGTCTTTTTACTATTCTGTCACGCGTCCCTCACGTATGGACTGTCCTATGCTCAGCCTCATGAGAACGTTGCCATGTGTGGGAAAACTGCATGCAGATATTACTCGAGTCGTACCTGATTCTTCTAGTACATCTGTATCCACAAGACAAGGAGTCAGGGAGTAGATTACTTGGCAGTTTATTTTGCCTTGAAGCAAATCACGGTCCGCTAGGTAAAAAGACAATTCCTTTGCCAGGTCAGAAAGTATGACTTCCTTAAATGTTCACAATTACAGCAAAACAAAACAGGAAGAAGAACTGGTTCTAACCGGGAAAGCAAGGTCTCCACCCAGGTCATTAACATATACACATATACATGTTGAACACCAAGATGACCACTGGGTGGCAGCAAATCATAACAAGTAAGAACACAATACAAACTGAATGGGTTACAAAACAACTAGGGAAAACCAGACAAAATAATAATGTAAATACATTTGAATCTGCCACTGCGTGGCAGCACAGTGCGATTTTTTTTCCCTGTATCTGCCCATATTTAAACCCAGCTACTTTTAGAGTTCCTTATCACCGCTGCCAAAGGTTTATAACAACCCCCACCTAGATAATAAGCTCTTCAAGTGGTGTACTAAAATTGTTATACAGATCTATGGCAGAGTATAAGATAATTATATTAGAAACCATTTTCTCTGTAAGTTTAATAGCAATGTGTCTTTTTTTCTGTGCAGAATCCTAAAAATTACATTGCACTGCTTCATAAATACTATCAGAAGAAAAAACAAGCTTTTAATTTTGTTCAAGTGTCTCATGCAGGACCTTCACATAATCCTGAGTAAGTAGAGTATCCAGATTTAGTCCTCATTCTGACATTTTTTATTTTTCACATGCATAAAAACATGGACCGTTGTTCATCAGTATTTTGAATCCGATTTTCATCAGTGTTTGGTCAGTGCATCAGGTTTTTACCATCAGTGGTTCATCAATCTTGCATTGATGAAAAAAACAAGCTACAAAGCTTTGCATATCCATTGTAATATTAAACACAGTTTGTACACTGATGTCATCTGTGTGCTGCAAAAATAGAAAAAAAGGAAAAGAGAAAAAAAATATCTAGGGTTCATGCAGACATCCGTGGATCTTGCACTGCAATGCACAGACTGGCCATGGCTCTCCTGACCCGATCGTGACAGCTTCATATATTGCTACTCTTGGCTAGTTTGTGAATTAGCGGTCTGTGGTCGAACCGATTTGCATGGATATTTATACTGCAGCAATCACTGGAATGCTGTCTCCCTTCATTCTGCTGATAGTTGGGGAACCCTTTACTGTTTACACTTTGATGGCTCATGCTCAGCCTTGTCCAGGGATGTCAAACTCAAATACAAAGAGGGCCAAAATTAAAAGCTTGGACTAAGTCGCGGGACAACCTTGATATTTATTTAAAAAATGTGTACAATTTAAGTTTTTAATTATTATCAAACATAATGATGAACTTAGGGGTTGTCCCACAAACAAATTTTAATGAATAGATCTTAGAATAAAATATTTAAATAATATAATATGTTATGTAAAAGCATTTGGCCCAATGGCCTAATTTAAATATGTAATAACAAAGGATAAAAAACCTTAACTAATACAGATAATGAAGTTTGATGCAAACAAAAGTGACTGACAAAGACATGAACAGTCTATAATTTTAAGGGTAGGTTAATTTTAACATTGGGAGATAGAATATCAAAATAAAATCCAGAAACTCACATTGTATAAATTATATAAATTTATTTGCATTTTGCAGTGAGAAATAAGTATTTGATCCCATTAAGAGTTCTTGCTCCTACAGACCAGTTAGACCCTCCTAATCAACTCATTACCTGCATTAAAGACAGCTGTCTTACATAGTCACCTTTATAAAAGACTTCTGTCCACAGACTCACTTTATCAGTCAGACTCTAACCTCTACAAAATGGGCAAGACAGAAGAGCTTTATAAGGATGTCAGGGACAAGATCATAGACCTGCACAAAGCTGGAATGGGCTACAAAACCATAAGTAAGACGCTGTTGGTACAATAGTAAGAAAATGGAAGAAATGCAAAATGACTGTCAATCGACATCGATGTGGGGCACTATGCAAAATCTAACCTTGTCTGGTATCCTTGATCATGAGGAAGGTGAGAGATCAGCCTAAAACTACATGGGGGAACTTGTTAATGATCTCAAGGCAGCTGGGACCACAGTCACCAAGAAAACCATTGTTAAAACATTACGCTTTAAAGGTTTAAAATCCTGTAGTGCCCGCAAGGTCCCCCTGCTCAAGAAGGCACATGTGGAGGCCCATCTGAAGTTTGCCAATGAACACCTGGATGATGGTCAAATGAGATATAAATTGAATTCTTTGGCATTAACTCAACTCGCTGTGTTTGGAGGAAGAGAAATGCTGCCTATGACCCAAAGAACACCGTCCCCACTGTCAAGCATGGAGGTGGAAACAATATCTTTCTCTTCTAAGGGCACAGGACTACTTCACCGTACCAGTGTGAGAATGGATGGAGCCATGTACCGTAAAATCCTGAGTGACAACCTCCTTCCCTCCGCCAGTACATTTAAAATGGGTCGTAGCTGGGTCTTCCAGCAAGGCAATAACCCAAAACATACAGCCAAGGCAACAAAGGAATGGCTAAAAAAAAGCACAGTAAGGTAATGGGAGTGGCCTAGCCAGTCTCCAGACCTTAATCCCATAGAAAACTTATGGAGGGAGTTGAAGCTCCGAATTGCCAAGCGACAGCCTCAAAATCTTAATTATTTAGAGATGATCTGCAAAGAGGAGTGGACCAAAATTCCTCCTGACAAGTACGCAAACCTCATCATCAACTACAAAAAAGTCTGACTGCTGTGCTTGCCAACAAGGGTTTTGCTACCAAGTATTAAGTCTTGTTTGCCAGAGGGCTAAAATACTTATTTATTACTGCAAAATGCAAAACAATTTTTACAATTTATACAATGTGATTTTTATTTTTGATATTTTATCTCTCAATGTTTATCTTTCACCTTTGCCCAT
This sequence comes from Ranitomeya variabilis, assembly GCF_051348905.1. Classification (NCBI taxonomy): domain Eukaryota; kingdom Metazoa; phylum Chordata; class Amphibia; order Anura; family Dendrobatidae; genus Ranitomeya; species Ranitomeya variabilis. The sequence continues at coordinate 127,269,465 of NC_135233.1, forward strand.
TAGCCCATCTGCTCCATTCTCTTCATGTTTTCTTCAGATCCTCTGCATATCTTGGTCCAACCGGTGCGTTGTAATAACATCATCATGCCCGTTGCACTGAGACGTCAGACGCAGAGGGGGAATGATGGGAGATGGAGCATCTGCTGACTTTCCTTCCTCATTCATTGGTTTTAACTACCGTATTTTTCGGATTATAAGACGCACTTTTGTTCCCCTACATTTTGGGGGAAAGTGGGGGGTGCGTCTTACAATCCGAATGTGTGCTGTACTGTAGAGGAGGGGGGCGGCTCTGGAGTGGTGTCAGGGGGCCGGAGTGAGCTGGCTGAGGGCTGCAGAGACCGTGGTAGGTCTTTTGCTCACGCTTATTAGCCTCATGTAATATTCACTGCACCCGCTGCCCATCACCTCGGTGCTGAAGCCGCACCGAGTTGGTTGACAGGAGAGCGGTGCATATTACAAGTGCCTGCACTCCCCCCTCCCATCATGAATATGTCCCCCCGGTCACTCTATATGCCCCCCTGCTGGCACACACATGGCCTTACCCCCCATCAGTCTATATGGCCGCCTGCTGGCATGCACATGATAAAATAACAAACACTTAACTCACCTTCTGATGATGGCTCCGTGCTCACAGCTCCCCTGTGGCTCTTCCTGTGTCTGTGTCAACATCCGATAGAGCCTGCACTGACCCCGCTGCCTCCACACCACTACCGGAGCTACTGCCTCACCAACACCGGAGCTCCTGCAACCCTCAGCCTATTGTCTCCATCCCCACCATCCTTTAGAATGTAAGCTCGCAAGGGCAGGGTCCTCGCCCCTCTGTATCAGTCTGTCATTGTTAGTTTGCTTACTGTAAGCAATAACTGTAACTTGTATGTAACCCCTTCTCATGTACAGCACCATGGAATCAATGGTTCTATATAAATAAATAATAATAATGTGATCGGCACAGCACAGTGATGTCATCACTTTGTGCCCAGGTCAAATGATAGGATGCCCGGGAAACAGGAAGCGCAACCGAGGAGCACGGAGCCATCATTGGAAGGTGAGTTAAGTGTTTGTTATTTTATCATGTGCATGCCAGCAGGGGGGCATATAGTGACGGGGGGGGGGGGCAATATCCAGGATGGGATGGGGCAGTGGTGTGCCAGTAGCACAGGGGGGGCAGTGGTGTGCCAGCAGCACAGGGGGGCAGTGGTGTGCCAGCAGCACAGGGGGGCAGTGGTGTGCCAGAATGGGGGTTATATAGATACCAGGATGAGGGACATACAGTATATATGATTTGTAAGACGGACACTGGCATTATAAAACCGACCCCCATTTAACATAATTTACATACATATTTTTACTAATTTTCTTCATCAAATTTGGGGGTGCGTCTTATAATCAGATGCGTCTTATAAAGCAAAAAAATACGGTATACATATTCCATCCAGTGTACGCAGCCTCTCTCCATACATATCATTAAAATGTCCATTAATTCTGTGCGTTCCTTAGACAACTTTACCTTTTTTGTGTTGTAATTCCAATGCTGAGGAGTATATCTAGATATACAGGGGAGAAATGAGTATTGAACACGTCACCAATTTTCTAAGTAAATATACAGTATTTCTAAAGGTGATATTGACATGAAATTCTCACCAGATGTCAGTAACAACCCACCCAGTCAAAGAAATCAAACTATAGAGGTCCACAAATTATGTGTAATAATGAGAAATGACCTGATGAAAAAGTATTGAACACGCTTAGGCTGGGTTCACATTGCGTTAACAGCAGCCCGTTCAACACATGCGTTAACGGGCTGCTGTTAACGCAAATGCCGGTATGTCCGCGCGCTAGCGCAGATAGAGCTAGCAGATGCTCTATCTGCGCTAGCAGTGACGGACATGGAAACGCTGCAGCCCGCGTCCCAGGGTCCATCACTCAATGACGGCGCATCGCTAGCGCAAGCCCATTGTGGGCGTGCTCTAGTGATGCGTCCGACATTGGACTCAATGGCGGCGTTAACCGACTACGTTACATCGCGTTATGCCGCGGTGTAACATAGTCCGTCTAACGGACGCCTGCAATGCAGTGTGAACCTGGCCTTACTGAAATTTAATTAATACTTTGTACAGAAGCCTTTTGTTAGGTGATGACATCTTCAAGATGCCTCCTATATGGAGAAATTAGTCACATTCATTGCTCAGATGTGATTTTGGCCCATTCTGCTACACAAACACTCTTCAAATCCTGAAGTTTCCGGTGGCTCCTTCTATGAAAACAGAGCTTTAGTTCCTTCCATAAATGTTCTATTGGATTCAGGTCAGGCGATTAGCTTGGCCATTCTAGCAGTTTTATTTTCTTCTCTGAAACCGACTGAGAGTTTCCTTGGCTGTGTTTCATTGTCTTGCTGAAATATCCACCCTCCTTTCATCTGCATCATCCTGGTAGATGGCAGATTTTTAACAAGAATGTCTCTGTACATTTGTCCATTAATTCTTCCTGCAATTGTATGACAATTTCCAGTGCCATATGCTGAAAAATAGCCCCACACCATGATGTTCTCACCTCCAACTTCACTGTTAGTATGGTGTTTTTTGAGTGATATGCAGTGCATTTTGGCCTCCAAACATGGTGTGTATTATGGCATCCAAAGAGTTCAATTTTGGTCTCCTCTGACCTGACTATCTTGTACCTGTATTTCACAGGCTAGTTTAAATGTTTTGAGCAAACTACGCAGTTGAACATGCTTTTCTTCAGGAATGGAGTCTTGTGTGGTGAGCGTGCATACAGGCCATGGAGTTTGAGTGCATAAAAACGTTATAGCATTGTTTTCTTTAAAATAATTGTACAGACTGACTCCAGGTCTTTCTGTAGCTGTCCACAGGTGGTCCTTGGCTGTTGGATAACTCTTCTGATAATTATTTTCACTTCTCTGTCGGAAATTGTACAGGGAGCACCTTGTCGTGCCCGGTTTATGGTGAAATGATTTTCTTTCCACTTCCGGATTATGGCCCTAACAGTGCTCAATGGAACCTTCAGTAATTTAGAAATTCTTCTGTAACCAATGCTATCAGTATGTTTTGGAACAATAAGATTGCAAAGGTCTTGAGACAGCTCACTGGTTTTACCCATCATGATGTGTTTCTTCTGTGGCACCTTGGTAATGAGACACCATTTATAGGCCGTCAGTTGAACTAGATGATATTATTCTTCAATAAATGGCAGGTGTCATGGTCTGCCTGGAATTTCTGCTACGGTCCTTCTAGGGTTAATCCTATGGGGCTTATCTTTGGTTTGGGGAGGGCTATAAGTAACCGCACTGGTGCTATGCTCGTCGGTAGTGATACGTCCATTCCTGGCTGAGTAGTTGACCCTTGTATACCTGTGTATATTGCCTGCTTCTGTACAATTGCTCTGTGTATGACCCGGTCTGTCTCCCGTTTGATATTCGTCTGTTGATTCTGTACTTTCTGTGTTTCTCTTGGTTTTACCCCAGCTACATCCCTGACTTCGTGCTTGCCTGTTCCCCTGGTACTGCGTTGCTTTCTCTGGCTTCTGACCCCCAGTTTGCTGACTGTTCTACCAGCTCTGCTGGGTTCCACTATCACTGCTAGGAGTTCGGGACCTGGATCCGCCCCCAATCACTCCCCCAGTGCTTACATGATTGCAGGTCCAGTTCCTCCTGCAGCACACCTTCTGCCGTGTTCCCATTCCACTACAGGAGTCTCTGGGTTTCCCCAGCATGTCTTTGGACATGCGTACAGTCTCTGGTGGTGAGTCTGATACGTTGTCCATCACAGCAGGATTGCTTTCAAATGACTGATAGATTTCAGCTGGTGTCATGACTTTCCATTACTTTTTTGCTCCTCTTTGTTCATGTAATTTGTCGTTATTACACATAACTTAATTCATGGACATGTATGGTTTGATCTCTTTGCCTATATGGATTGGATGGGATGTTACTGACACCTGGTGAGAATTTCATGTCAATAGCACCTTTCAATATATATTTACTTAGAAAACTGGTGACGTGTTCAATACTTATTTTACCCACTGTGTGTGTGAACACGCCGTTTGTGTGTGTATATATACACATTGTGGTAGATCGGCTCACTCTGCTGCACATGGATGTAGGCACAGGAAACGCTGTCTCTTTAAATCTCCCACTGGTTCATTAACCCCTTTCTGACATTGGACGTACTATCCCGTCGAGGTGGGCCCGTATGACCACCGACGGGATAGTACGTCCAGCGCGATCGGCCGCGCTCACGGGGGGAGCGCGGCCGATCGCGACCGGGTGTCAGCTGACTATCGCAGCTGACATCCGGCACTATGTGCCAGGAGCGCTCACGGACCGCCCCCGGCACATTAGCCCCCGGCACACCGCGATCAAACATGATCGCGGTGTGCCGGCGGTACAGGGAAGCATCGCGCAGGGAGGGGGCTCCCTGCGTGCTTCCCTGAGACCCCCGGAGCAACGCGATGTGATCGCGTTGCTCCGAGGGTCTCTTACCTCCTCTCACTGCAGTCCCCGGATCCAAAATGGCCGCGGCATCCGGGTCCTGCAGGGAGGGAGGTGGCTTACCGAGTGCCTGCTCAGAGCAAGCACTTGGTAAGCCTGCAGCACTGTAAGTCAGATCGCCGATCTGACAGAGTGCCGTGCAAACCGTCAGATCAGCGATCTGTGATGTCCCCCCCTGGGACAAAGTAAAAATGTAAAAAAAAAAATTTCCACATGTGTTAAAAAAAAAAAATAAAAAAATCCTAAATAAAGAAAAAAATATATATTATTCCTATAAATACATTTCTTTATCTAAATAAATTAAAAAAACAATAAAAGTACACATATTTAGTATCGCCGCGTCCGTAACGACCCACCCTATAAAACTGTCCCACTAGTTAACCCCTTCAGTGAACACCGTAGGAAAAAAAAAAAACGAGGCAAAAAACAACGCTTTATTATCATACCGCCAAACAAAAAGTGGAATAACACGCGATCAAAAAGACGGATATAAATAACCATGGTACCGCTGAAAACGTCATCTTGTCCCGCAAAAAACGAGCTGCAATACAGCATCATCAAACAAAAAATAAAAAAGTTATAGTCCTCAGAATAAAGCGATGCCAAAATAATTATTTATTCTATAAAATAGTTTTTATCGTATAAAAGCGCCAAAACATAAAAAAATGATATAAATGAGGTATCGCCGTAATCGTACTGACCCGAAGAATAAAACTGCTTTATCAATTTTACCAAGCGTGGAACGGTATAAACACCTCCCCCAAAAGAAATTCATGAATAGCTGTTTTTTTGTCATTCTGCCTCACAAAAATCGGAATAAAAAGCAATCAAAAACTGTCACGTGTCCGAAAATGTTACCAATAAAAACGTCAACTCGTCCCACAAAAAACAAGACCTCACATGACTCTGTGGACCAAAATATGGAAAAATTATAGGTCTCAAAATGTGGAGACGCAAAAACTTTTTTGCTATAAAAAGCGTCTTTTAGTGTGTGATGGCTGCCAATCATAAAAATCCGCTATAAAAAATGCTATAAAAGTAAATCAAACCCCCCTTCATCACCCCCTTAGTTAGGGAAAAATAATAAAATTGAAAAAATGTATTTATTTCCATTTTCCCATTAGGGTTAGGGCTAGGGTTAGGGTTAGGGTTGGGGCTAGGGTTTGAGCTAAAGTTAGGGTTAGGGTTGGGGCTAAAGTTAGGGTTCGGGTTGGGGCTAAAGTTAGGCTTAGGGTTTGGATTACATTTATGGTTGGGATTAGGGTTGGGATTAGAGTTAGGGGTGTGTCAGGGTTAGGGGTGTGGTTAGGGTTACCGTTGGGATTAGGGTTAGGGGTGTGTTTGGATTAGGGTTTCTGTTAGAATTGGGGAGTTTCCACTGTTTAGGCATATCAGGGGCTCTCCAAACGCGACATGGCGTCCGATCTCAATTCCAGCGAATTCTGCATTGAAAAAGAAAAACAGTGCTCCTTCCCTTCCGAGCTCTCCCGTGTGCCCAAACAGGGGTTTACCCTCAACATATGGGGTATCAGCATACTCAGGACACATTGCAGAACAACTTTTGGGGTCCAATTTCTCCTGTTACCCTTGGGAAAATACAAAACTGGGGGCTAAAAAATAACTTTTGTGGAAAAAAAAATATTTTTTATTTGCACGGCTCTGCGTTATAAACTGTAGTGAAACACTTGGGGGATCAAAGCTCTCAAAACACATCTAGATGAGTTCCTTAGGGGGTCTACTTTCCAAAATGGTGTCACTTGTGGGGGGTTTCTACTGTTTAGGTACATTAGGGGCTCTGCAAACGCAATGTGACGCCTGCAGACCATTCCATCTATCGGTAAGTGTGCATTCCAAATGGCGCTCCTTCCCTTCCAAGCTTTCCCGTGCACCCAAACAGGGGTTTACACCAACATATGGGGCATCAGCGTACTCAGGACAAATTGGACAACAACTTTTGGGGTCCAATTTACCCTGTTACCCTTGTGAAAATACAAAACTGGGGGCTAAAAAATCATTTTTGTGAAAAAAAAGGAATTTTTATTTTCACGGCTCTGCGTTATAAACTGTAGTGAAACACTTGGGGGATCAAAGCTCTCAAAACACATCTAGATAAGTTCCTTAGGGGGTCTACTTTCGTAAATGGTGTCACTTGTGGGGGGGTTTAATGTTTAGGCACATCAGGGGCTCTCCAAACGCGACATGGTGTCCCATCTCATATCCAGTAAATTTTGCATTGAAAAGTCAAACGGCGCTCCTTCCCTTCCGAGCTCTGCCATGCGCCCAAACAGTCGTTTACCCCCACATATCGGGTATCAGCATACTCAGGACAAATTGCACAACAAGTTTTGCGGTCCAATTTCTTCTCTTACCCTTGGGAAAATTAAAAATTGGGGGCGAAAAGATCATTTTTTGTGAAAAAATATGATTTTTTATTTTTACGGCTCTGCATTATAAACTTCTGTGAAGCACTTGTTGGATCAAAGTGCTCACCACACATCTAGATAAGTTCCTTAAGGGGTCTACTTTCCAAAATGGTGTCACTTGTGGGGGGTTTCAATGTTTAGGCACATCAGGGGCTCTCCAAACGCAACATGGCGTCCCATCTTAATTCCAGTCAATTTTGCATTGAAAAGTCAAATAGCGCTCCTTCCCTTCCGAGCTCTGCTATGCACCCAAACAGTGGTTTACCCCCACATATGGGGTATCGGCGTACTCAGGACAAATTGCAGAACATACTCTTGGGGTCCAATTTCTTCTCTTACCCTTAGTAAAATAAAAAATTGGGGGCGAAAAGATAATTGTTGTGAAAAAATATGATTTTTTATTTTTACGGCTCTGCATTATAAACTTCTGTGAAGCACTTGGTGGGTCAAAGTGCTCACCACACATCTATATAAGTTCCTTAGGGGGTCTACTTTCCAAAATGGTGTCACTTGTGGGGGGTTTCAATGTTTAGGCACATCAGGGGCTCTCCAAACGCAACATGGCGTTCCATCTCAATTCCAGTCAATTTTGCATTGAAAAGTCAAATGGCGCTCCTTCCCTTCCGAGCTCTGCCATGCGCCCAAACAGTGGTTTACCCCCACATATGGGGTATCAGCGTACTCAGCACAAATTGTACAACAGCTTTTGGGGTCCATTTTCTCCTGTTACCCTTGGTAAAATAAAACAAATTGGAGCTGAAATAAATTTTGTGTAAAAAAAAAAGTTAATTTTTATTTAAACATTCCAAAAATTCCTGTGAAACACCTGAAGGGTTAATAAACTTCTTGAATGTGGTTTTGAGCACCTTGAGGGGTGCAGTTTTTAGAATGGTGTCACACTTGGGTATTTTCTATCATATAGACCCCTCAAAATGACTTCAAATGAGATGTGGTCCCTAAAAAAATGGTGTTGTAAAAATGAGAAATTGCTGGTCAACTTTTAACCCTTATAACTACCTAACAAAAAAAAATTTTGGTTCCTAAATTGTGCTGATGTAAAGTAGACATGTGGGAAATGTTACGTATTAAGTATTTTTTGTGACATATCTCTGTGATTTAAGGGCATAAAAATTTAAAGTTGGAAAATTGAGAAATTTTCAATATTTTCGCCAAATTTCGTTTTTTTTTCACAAATAAACGCAAGTTATATCGAAGAAATTTTACCACTATCATGAAGTACAATATGTCACGAGAAAACAATGTCAGAATCGCCAAGATCTGTTGAAGCGTTCCAGAGTTATAACCTCATAAAGGGACAGTGGTCAGAACTGTAAAAATTGGCCCGGTCATTAACGTGCAAACCACCCTTGGGGGTAAAGGGGTTAAAGGGAACCTGTCACCACGTTTTTGGAAGATGGGATAAAAATAGCGTTAAATAGGGGCAGAGGTGGGCGTTACATTAGTGTGTTTGTTATGCGTTTATTACCCACCTAAGTTGCCGAAATAACTTTGCAAAGTCTCCGTTTTCGCCTGTCAATCAGGCTGGTCAGGTCGCATGGGCGTGGTGTCTTCACCCAGATTTGGCGTAGTTTTCCGTTGGTGGCGTAGTGGTGTGCGCATGCCCAAGGTCCCGAATCCTCTTCCAGGGGATTTAAAATAGCGCGGTGTTCGTTATTGCATTGGTGATCGGTGGGCGCGGCCATCTTCCTTTGGCCGCGCGTGCGCAGAAGCGGCGCTCTGCTGGCCGCGGCTTCAGGAAAATGGCCGCCGCGATGCCGCGCGTGCGCAGATGGATATCGCGGCGGCCATTTTGCAAAGTTATTTCGGCAACTTAGGTGGGTAATAAACGCATAACACACACACTAATGTAACGCCCACCTCTGCCCCTATTTAACGCTATTTTTATCCCATCTTCCAAAAACGTGGTGACAGGTTCCCTTTAAGGGTACTGCATAACCCAGTGCAGAGTTGGCAAAAATAAACAAGCACTTCTGGCCTAAGGAAAAAAAAAACATAACATACAGCACAATTGGTGTTGTTGGGGGGGGATCCACCCGCTCAGGAAAAAAACTCAACATACAATGGTTCAGCTTTCTTTACCAGGACACATGGCACTAGAGTTCCACTCTCCAGGCCTACTGAACACTGAATGCCTCAGAAGGCTGACTATTTATTTCGTAAACCACACCCTGGGGTGGAGATATGGTGGACAGCCTCCCACCCACACATTAGCTGACCGGAAAGAAAAACAGCCCTTAAACATGGTCTATTAACCTCTCACCACTCGTGTGCTGGAGAAAAACTTATAGATTTCAAATCACTGAAGCTAATAGCCTCAGTGAAACATATTTCGCCTCCAGTACTTTGCCAGCGACTTTGTCACAACATATATAGTACATGCACAATTGCACATGAGCACTTTATTTACAATACTCAACACTAAACTTGCAATACCAAGAAGGAAAAGTTTTGGAATTATGGAAGTCACGGGATGGATAAACATGTTAATGATATGTAAATAATAAAAAACAGGAAATCAGATTTTTCAAAACATCTCGATTTATTCAGTACTGAGTGTGAGCACCACACACAAAAATACACACACTTACACACCTTGGCTTCTATCAGTGAGGTTATAAATAGTTGTCTGAGGAATTGTCTGCCATGCTAAATGCATTTGGACACGCAAATTATCGAGAGCGGCTTTTGCAATTGCAGGCCAAATTGCAGGCCACTGACGTCCAAGATGTGCTTGATGGGAGATAAGTTCGGAGACGCTGGAGGCCACAGTAGCATGTTTAGACCCCACAGTGTGCTCACAGTAGCACAAGAAACATGCTGCCTGGTGTTGTCATGCTGAAAAATGGCTCCTCAGACACTTTGGAGAAATGGCCTTATCACTTTGGAGAAATGGCCTTATCACTGGTTCCATGACCAAACTAATGTAACTCCGAGCTGTTAAAGTATCTGGAATGAAGAATAAAAGGGTCCAACTACTGGACATTTATGCCACCCCACACCATAATCCAACGAGTAGCTCAGCATTGGGCTACAAGTTATACATCCAGCTACAAGTATTTCCATGGCCTCACGCCACTGCTCTCTATAGATTTTATGGTACAAAGCACATGGAATGGCGGCTGGAATGAAGGTTTATCCCCCTTCAGCGATGAGTCCCGGTTTTGCCTTAGATGCATCACTCTGAAGAGGCCTTCACAAGGGAACGTGAACGTGTCCCATGAGCCATATTTCAACAATCGAGGGCACATGTTGCTGTCATTACTGTGAGCAGCCTCCATGGCTTAATCATCTTACCATGGCCTACAGTGTCTCATTATTCCACAACTTTTTCTTCTTGGTGTTGCAATTTCAACACCATATACACATGTACTGTATATTTTAAGTAAAAATATTGTATGTATTTATTGCTATTTATGTATTTATTGCCTTTCAGGTTTATCTACAGGGTCATATCTGGAGATAGGCAATTTACCCCATCAAGTGCGAAAAGTAGTATAAAACAAGCCGAAAATGAGGCAGCCTATCTTGCACTACAAGAGATCAAAAGAGAAGCTCCAGATGACCTTCAGGTACACCATAATATATTATTATGTATATAACATATTATAAGCAACAGCCAGCATGGTTTTATGAAAGACAGAAAGTGTCAAAGAAGTAAATTAAAGACCAGAGCAAATGAAGAAATAGATGGCACTCACCGGATGTCATCTTTTATCTTCTTTTTTACATCTATATATATGAGGCATCGTGATTACTCGCTAATCCCGCCCCCTGCACAGTAGCTCCGCCCTCACACATCACAACACACAATCCCGCCCCCCCACCCCATTACCACACACAATCCCGCCCCCCTACCCCATTACCACACACAATCCCGCCCCCACCACATTACCACACACAATCCCGCCCCCACCACATTACCACACACAATCCTGCCACCACCACATTACCACACACAATCCCGCCCCCCACCCCATTACCACACACAATCCCGCCCCCCACCCCATTACCACACACAATCCCGCCCCCTACCACATTACCACACACAATCCCACCCCCCACCATATTACCACACACAATCCCGCCCCCACCACATTACCACACACAATCCCGCCCCCCACCACATTACCACACACAATCCCGCCCCCCACCACATTACCACACGAGGCTCCGTCCCCACACATTACCACACGAGGCTCCGTCCCCCACATTACCACACATAATCCCGCCCCCCACCACATTACCACACATAATCCCACCCCCCACCACATTACCACACACAATCCCGCCCCCTACCACATTACCACACACAATCCCACCCCCACCATATTACCACACACAATCCCGCCCCCACCACATTACCACACACAATCCCGCCCCCCACCACATTACCACACACAATCCCGCCCCCCACCACATTACCACACGAGGCTCCGTCCCCACACATTACCACACGAGGCTCCGTCCCCCACATTACCACACATAATCCCGCCCCCCACCACATTACCACACATAATCCCACCCCCCACCACATTACCACACATATTCCCGCCCCCCACCACATTACCACACACAATCCCGCCCCACACCATATTACCACACACAATCCCGCCCCACACCATATTACCACACACAATCCCGCCCCCCACCACATTACCACACACAATCCCGCCCCCCACCCCATTACCACACACAATCCCGCCCCCACCACATTACCACACACAATCCCACCCCCCACCATATTACCACACACAATCCCGCCCCCCACCCCCATTACCACACACAATCCCGCCCCCCACCCCATTACCACACATAATCCCGCCCCCCACCCCATTACCACACATAATCCCGCCCCCCACATTACCACACATAATCCCACCCCCCACCACATTACCACACATATTCCCACCCCAACCACATTACCACACATAATCTCGCCCCCACCACATTACCACATAATCCTGCCCCCCACATTACACACGAGGCTCCGTCCCCACACATTACCACACGAGGCTCCGTCCCCCATTACCACACGAGGCTCCGTACCCACACATTACCACACAAGGCTCTGTCCCCACACATTACCATACGAGTCTCCGTCCCTCCACATTACCACACGAGGCTCCGTCCCCACACATTACCACATGAGGCTCCATCCTCACACATTACCACATGAGGCTGCGTCCCCACACATTAGCACACGAGGCTCTGTCCCCACACATTACCACACGAATCCAGTTTGCTTTTGATTTTACACTGTGAATAATATGTATTAGTATTATTCTGATTTTTAATTATTATTATTGTTATTAACTTCATTTTAAGTTAATTTACCACCTGCGTAAGCGCTATTGAATGTTGTCATTATTTACTTTAGTTTAATCATTAGCAGCGTTAATTAGATAGCAATGAGCATGCCGAGCGTTAGCTGGCTGGAAACAGCTAGTTAACCTATAAAAGTGCAAACGGGCAAAGGAAATAATCGAGACACTGCAGCTAGTGAGTGCCACGTATTTATTCCACTGCACTTCTCATAAGGGCTACAATATTGTAGGCTGAGCACCATGTATTGCTGCACCAGTGAGGGAGGAGAAAAAAGGAAAAGATAATAATCCATGTGCAAGATTGGAAGCGACCATTGTGCCAAGTTGTTTTCTACTGTTTGGACCAAGTAATTTAAATGGGTTATCGACCCCATACCGTAATGTATATCAAATGTCCCAGGTCAGCACAAGTGGAACACTGCAAACACTACTGCAAACCTTTTCAATTTATGGACACCCAATAGACCACTCCTAACCTGATTGCATATGTTATCAGGTTATCACACTTGGTCTTACCAGCCAGCACCAGTCTTTTTGTTTTGGGTCGAGTGAGATAATTCTATGTCCCAGAAGCTTCTCATTTTTTCTACCAGTAACAGTCCACTTGGTCCACTACTACATGTTACATCATATAACAGCATTAAAGTATTCTGTATTGTTGATAACCCACCCCCCCAAAAAAAAAAATTAGAGTCAATAGATTCCACTTATATAATAATGGAAAATTAAAGGGTTATTTCCAGATATTGTCACCGATTGCTTAGCAGTTCCAAGAACCGGACTCCCGATAATGGAAACTAGGCTCTTGGCCAATCTCCATTTCATTCATTATTCATGGAACTGCCAGAAACTGTTGTCTCACCGACAATAAATTCCGATTCAGGGAGTACCCTTTAAAACTGTTTTTAAAACACTAATGTAGATACATTGGGGGCCAGGGCTGGCCCGAGAGATTACGGCGCCCTAGGTGAAACTATTTTGTTGCGCCCCTACTACTTTCAACATACCTCCCAACTTTTGAAGATGGGAAAGAGGGAAAAGGTTTGCGGCGCGCAAATTTTAGGCCACGCCTCTGACCACACCCATTCATAACTAGCCACACCCATATCCACTTCCCAACCACACCCATTTAGCACTGCTGATCACACTGTTTCATAAAGAATAATTATAAACAAAAAAATATGGCCACACAGTGTTCCATACTGTATAATGGCCACACATGATGCTCCATACTGTATAATGGCCACACATGCTCCATACTGTATAATGGCCACACATGATGCTCCATACTGTATAATGGCCACACATGATGTTCCATACTGTATAATGACCACACATGATGCTCCATATTGTATATTGGCCACACATGATACTTCGTACCGTATAATGGCCACACATTATACACTCCTACACACGCGGCTGCGCTCCATACATACGCGCTCCGCTCCATACACCTCATACACACGTGGCTCCGCTCCGTACACCTCGTACACATTTAGCTCTGCTCCATACACCTCATACACACACGACTCCGCTCTGTACACCTCATACACACGGCTCTGCTCCGTACACCTCATTCACACACGGCTCCGCTCCATACACCTCATACACATTCAGCTCCGCTCCATACACCTTTTGCCTTTTGAAAAGATTTCTTATAATTTTTTCTATTTTTTCTCTGGCGCCCCCTTAGGGTCGGCGCCCTAGGCGGCCGCCTAGTTCGCTTATACGTTCGGGCCGGCCCTGTTGGGGGCAGTTCTGTAATTTAAAATGTTGGGAACCAGTGCACCAAGGATCAGGATCCAGAGTGCTTAATGTGCCAGAAGAACTTATTTCAATCCCCACCTCATGGAGATCTATCAACTATTTCTATATTAGTCCCTTTTAGTTTCCTTTGTATTTTGTCAAAACAAATATATTTTTATCTTTTACTTTATAAAAATTACAAAAAAGGAAAATGGCTAATTCTAAATTTTGAGCACCCTTGGAGATTTGTGTGCTCAGATAACTTTGACCAAGGTTTCAGGCCTTAAACTGCCTGTTAGGGTTATGACTTGTTCACTATCATCATTGGGAAAGGTCAGGTGATGCAAATTTCCCATCTTTATAAAAGTCCAGCCTCCTCTAACCTTGTGCCAAAAACAGCAGCTATGGGTTCTTCTAACCAGCTGCCTGGCACTCTGAAAATGAATGGTGGAGGCCCACAAAGTAGAGGAAGACTAAAAGAAGATAACAAAACATTTTCAAGTTGCCCTTTCCTCAGATCGAAATGTAATTAAGAAATGGCAGTTAACAGGAGCAGTGAAGGTCAAGATAAGGTCTGGAAGACCAGCAAAATTTTAGCTAGAGCTGCTCGAAGGATTGCTAGAAAGGCTTCTCTTTACCTATGTAAACTGACTCCACTGTTCAGGTAATGCAAGCAATAGTGCTCTATCCTGGTCTGGAGAGTTGGACACGTCCTGGTTATTAGTGATTATTTCTAAAGTTGTTACAAGCAGTATTTGGTTAATCATTTCCTTTTCCCCTAGATGTCTCCATCGGGCTGTACACTTTATATTCTGCTGTGTATTGCCCTGAGAGAGTGTTATGTAATTGTGCCCTATCTCTCTGGTTATGTATTTTCCCCAAACACTGTACAGACTAGTGCTACTTAGGATCATAGGAAGGAATGAGGCTCAGGCATCTCCACCTTCAGAGGTACTCCTGGGACAGGGATAGCTAGGGACCTCAAGTCTGAAGGTCAGCTTGATGAGTGGCGGCACTTTTTGGAGGGAGCTATCCCTCACCCTGTTGGTGATTACAGACCATAAGAATCTCTTCTACCTTGAGTCTGCAAAACGACTTCCACCGAGACAAGCTCGTTGGTCATTGTTTTTCAATAGGTTTAATTACTTTGTTACCTTTCACCCTGCTTCTAAAAACATATAGGCAGATGCTCTGTCTAGGAGTTTTCCTAGGGGGAATCCTGTGAAGAACCTGTGCATATCCTTCAGAAGGGAGTGGTGGTGTCGGCACTTTGTACTGATGTGGAGTCTGAGATCTCAAAAGCTCAATATAGTGCACCGTCTGGTGTTCTGATGGACAAATCATTTGTTCCACTGAATCTTCATCTTAAGATCCTGGAAGAAGATCATGATTTGATACTCGATGGTCATCCTGGGATTAAAGGGACTCTTGATCTCATATTGCATTGCTTTTGGTGGCCTAAAATTCGGGTGGGTGGAATGTGGTAGCCTATGTTTCCGCCTGTGCCACTTGTGCGTTTTCTAGGGCGTCTCAGTCTCGACTTTCAGGGTGTTTGTAGCCTTTGAGTATTCCCACTCCACCATGGACAGATATTTCTATGGACTTTATAACTGATTTGCCTTTTTCTGCTGGTAATACGGTAATTTTGGTGACTGTTAATAGGTTTTCTAAAATTACACATTTTATCATCTTGCCGTCCATAAGTAATGCCAAGACGTTGGCTCAGATGTTTATTTGGGAGATTGTTAAACTCCATAGTGTTCCCTCTAATATCATCTCAGATAGAGGTACACAGTTTATTACTAGATTTTGAAGGGCTTTTTGCTCTCTGTTAGGAATTAAGCTATCCCATTTGTCTGCTTTTCACCCTCAGTCTAATGGGCAAAAGGAATGTGTTAATCAGAATCTGGAACAGTATTTATGTTTTGTATCTGAAAATTAGGAAGAGTGGTTCACTTTTATTTCTCTTGCTGAATTTGCTATTAGTAATCATCATCATGAATCTACCCATTTTCTGTGTTTATGGTCGCATCCTCAGTTCTGTACATTGCAGGAAGAGAACTCATCGGGGTTACCTGGGGAGGATCAGTTTATTTTTTTCATTATCCTCTTCATGGGAGTGCGTTCAGCGACATTTGCATGACATGAGTTCCAAATACAGACGTTCGGTTCATTGTTAACGTGTGTCTGGTCCAGACCTGTGTGTGGGGGATCTGGTTGTCTACCAAGAACATTCAACTCAAAGTACCTTCGTTGAAGTTAGAACATCAGTTTTTTAGTCCATTTAAAATTACATCAATCATTAATCCTATTGCTTTCCGTCTGGCATTACCTGAATGATTCAAAATTCATAACATTTTTCACACGTTTCTTTTAAAGAAATATGTGTTTTCTGAAACCGCTCCTCCCTTATCACCATCTCTGGTCCAAGTCAATGGGTCATTAGAGTTTCAGGTCTCCAAAAATATTGATTCCTGTCTCATCCCCCTATCATTGTAATATTTGTTTCATTGGCATGGTTATGGTCCCGAGGAGAGGACTTGTGTGCCAGCCTCTGATATTCATGCCAAATGTCTGGATAGGTCCTTTCATCTCCTTCATCCAGATAAACTGGGCCCTGAGGGTCCAGGGGTCCCTCTTAGAGGGAGGGGTACTGTCATAAGGAGGTTTTCTCAAACATCTCCAATTGTCATGGCAGTGTCTGTGGACTCCATAGATTCAGACACTCCTCCTTGTGACTCCATAGATAGCTATGGTCTGAGCAGGATAACCCGAGCATATACTTCTTGAGCTGCAGCTCTTTTGCAGGTTAGAAGGAGTTCAATCTTTACATGACTCTTATTGATTGCCTGTGGTCACATGCTGTGGGAGAACCAGTCGTGTCTGCTCTTTCACCATTTAACCTAACTCCACTATTCAGGTAATGCCAGCAATAGTTGTCTATCCTGGTCTAGAGAGTTGGATACGTCCTGTTTATCAGTAGTTATTTATAAAGTTGTTGCGAGCGCTGTTTGGTTGACCCTTTCCTTTTCCTAGCTGTCTTTATATTTCTTAGTTGCCTGTTGAGCTGTACACTTTATAATCCTTTGTGTATTTCCCTGAGAGAGTGTTGTGTGATTGTCCTTCCGTTTCGGCCATGTCTGTCTTGTTATGTATTTCCCCATACACTGTACAGACTAGTACTACTTAGGATCAAAGGGAGAAATGAGGCTCAGGCATCTCCACCTTTAGGATTAATCCTGGGACATGGATAGCCAGAGACCCCTAGCCTGAGGTTGAGTATAGGTGCACTTCTATTATCCCACAGTCACTCCGTGACACCTTTATGGAAGAGTCATCAGAAGAGAACTTCTCCTGCTTCCTCACCTTAAAATTCAGAGTCAGAAGTATGCAAAAGAACATCTAAATAACCCTGATGCATTTTGGAAACAAGTACTGTGGACCGATGAGTTAAAATAGAACTCGTTGGCCACAATGATCAAAGGTATATGTGGAGAAAAAAAAGGCACAGAATTTAAAGAAAAGAACATATCACCATCGCTTTGGGGTTGTATTACAGCCAATGCACTGGGAACATTTCACAAATAGAGGGAAAAATTGATTCAATTAAATTTCAACAAATTTTTGATGCAAACATGACACCATCTTTAAAAAAGCTGAAGTTGAAAAGAGGATGGCTTCTACAAATGGATAATGATCCAAACACACACCTCAAAATCTACAATAGACTACCTCAAAAGTCGCAAGCTGACGATTTTACAATGGCCCTCACAGTTCCCTGATCTGAACATCATTGAAAATCTGTGGCTAGACCTCAGAATAGCAGTACATGTAAGACGACCAAGGAATCTCTCATAACTGGAAGAATTTTCCAAGGAAGAATGGATGAAAATCCCTCAAACAAGAATTGAAAGACTCTTGTCTGGCTACAAAAATCGTTTACAAGCTGTGATACTTTCAAAAGGGATTGCTACTAAGTACTAACCATGCAGGGTGCCCAAACTTTTGCTTCAGCCCATTTTCATTTTTGTAATTTTTAAAATTTAAAAGATGGATATATACATATATAGATTTTTGTTGCCTAAAATACAAAGGAAATGTGTCATCTTTAACTTTAGGTCTTTTAGAGATCACTTCATCTTCAACTTGCTTAACTGTTCACAATAACAGTAATTTTGACCAGGGGTGTTCAAACTTTTACATGGCACTGTATGTATGTATGTATGTATGTATGTATGTATGTATATATATATATATATATATATATATATATATATATATATATATATATATATATATATATACACTCACCGGCCACTTTATTAGGTACACCATGCTAGTAACGGGTTGGACCCCCTTTTGCCTTCAGAACTGCCTCAATTCTTCGTGGCATAGATTCAACAAGGTGCTGGAAGCATTCCTCAGAGATTTTGGTCCATATTGACATGATGGCATCACACAGTTGCCGCAGATTTGTCGGCTGCACATCCCAAAGATGCTCCATACAAGGCAGGATGGATCCATGCTTTCATGTTGTTTACGCCAAATCCTGACCCTACCATCCGAATGTCGCAGCAGAAATCGAGACTCATCAGACCAAGCAACGTTTTTCCAATCTTCTACTGTCCAATTTCGATGAGCTTGCACAAATTGTAGCCTCAGTTTCCTGTTCTTAGCTGAAAGGAGTGGTACCCGGTGTGGTCTTCTGCTGCTGTAGCCCATCTGCCTCAAAGTTCGACGCACTGTGCGTTCAGAGATGCTCTTAGGCCTACCTTGGTTGTAACGGGTGGCGATTTGAGTCACTGTTGCCTTTCTATCAGCTCAAACCAGTCTGCCCATTCTCCTCTGACCTCTGGCATCAACAAGGCATTTCCGCCCACAGAACTGCCGCTCACTGGATTTTTTTTCTTTTTCGGACCATTCTCTGTAAACCCTAGAGATGGTTGTGCGTGAAAATCCCAGTAGATCAGCAGTTTCTGAAATACTCAGACCAGCCCTTCTGGCACCAACAACCATGCCATGTTCAAAGGCACTCAAATCACCTTTCTTCCCCATACTGATGCTCGGTTTGAACTGCAGGAGATTGTCTTGACCATGTCTACATGCCTAAATGCACTGAGTTGCCGCCATGTGATTGGCTGATTAGAAATTAAGTGTTAACAAGAAGTTGGACAGGTGTACCTAATAAAGTGGCCAGTGAGTGTGTATATATATATATATATATATATATAGATATATATATATATATATATATATATAGTAAGGCTGCAGTATCATCGTATGCAGTGAAGAGGCAGTGACCCACAAAGTTCCAACACAAAAGTCTCTTTAATGTGTTTCCTCTTAGCATTAAAGTCCAATTCACACAAATGCATATAACTTCAGTGTATATTATCAGTGTTCAGTTAACACCAGTTCATAGCAATACATATCATATGGCTTTAGATTTGCAGTCCCTAAACAGGCCAGACTTCCCTTGTCCAGTTTTCCTGGGCGACCGCACGCCACATTAAAGTCTCCAAACACAGAGCTTTACATGTTGCAGACACTACACACGCCAGCCCTCTTCTGACTAGTTCTCGTGGGTGTCCTGCATCGCTGTATCACAGTCTCTTTACTCACACAGCCGTATATGTTGCAGACACTACACATGCTAGTCCTCTTTCGGGCACAGGACATCCACCTCCGGGCACAGGACTGTCCACATCTGTCTCTTTCGGGCACAGGACATCCACCTCCGGGCACAGGACTCTCTCACAGGACTGACATGCACCTCACACACCTGACACACCCATACCCCTTACTGCAGGGCTTTTAAACACACACAAACCTGTGACTTTCAGCCACATGTAAAACCCAGACTGGAAATCCCTGACTCTCATGGACACCTATGGACTTCATCTGTCTGCATGCACAACCTGGGGAGAACACACAGCGACCGCTACCTGTGACATTAGTTACTGCCACACATTGCAATCACAGCTACACCTGTGACTGCCATGCACACCTACGGCCTTCATACGCCTCCATGCGCATTCTGGGGAGCTCAAACAGCGCCCCCTAGCTGTAACAGGGGTCACAGCCTCACAATATAAATAAATAAATATAAATATATATAATATATATATATATATATACATACACACACACACACACACACACACACACACACACACACACACACACACACACACACACACACACACACACACACACACACACACACATATACACACACACACACACACACACATTACAGTTCACTGGAATTAATAATGCAGTATATATTTGGATATATTAATTTTTGATGATCACATTAATTAATTTTTTTTCTCCTAGGACTTACCTGAAGTTTTCATAGATTGCTCTGGTTCCGAAAATTCTTCTCTCTCTGGAAGGTACTTATTTTTTGGTTCATATAATTAAAGGCTAGTGAACTTACAATATTTAAAAGGGGTTTTCCTTTCTTGCTAGGATGTGCCTTCACTTACTGGAAGTTGAGGGTCCACCTTTCAGACTTAGGATGAGATTTTAATACTCGTCAAGCGTTCTTTTTGTTATTTGACCTGTGTTGTAGTTTCCTGCTCAGTGCATTCTTGTGTGGGGTGGGGTGGAATGCCAAAGCACCTCTACACCAGAGAGCATTGATTTACACACACTCGCTCATTATTATTATTATTATTATTTATTATTATAGCGCCATTTATTCCATGGAGCTTTACATGTGAGGAGGGGTATACATAATAAAAACAGGTACAATAATCTTGAACAATACAAGTCGCAACTGGTACAGGAGGAGAGAGGACCCTGCCCGCGAGGGCTCACAGTATACAAGGGATGGGTGAGGATACAGTAGGTGAGGATAGAGCTGGTCATGCAGCAGTTTGGTGGATCGGTGGTCACTGCAGGTTGTAGGCTTGCCGGAAGAGGTAGGTCTTCAGGCCCTTTTTGAAAGTTTCGATGGTAGGTGAGAGTCTAATATGTTGTGGTAGAGAGTTCCAGAGTAGGGGTGATGCGCGAGAGAAATCTTGTATGCGATTGTGGGAAGAGGAGATAAGAGGGGAGTAGAGAAGGAGATCTTGTGAGGATCGGAGGTTGCATGCAGGGAAGTACTTGGAGACGAGGTCACAGATGTATGGAGGAGACAGGTTGTGGATGGCTTTGTATGTCATGGTTAGGCTTTTGTACGTCATGGTTAGGCTTTTGTACTGGAGTCTCTGGGTAATGGGGAGCCAGTGAAGGGATTGATAGAGGGGAGAGGCCGGGGAATAGCGAGGGGACAGGTGGATTAGTCGGGCAGATTTCTTTCATAGCTGGTCTGCATTGTAGTCAAAACACACAAATGAACGCCTGCTCGGCTGAGTACTATCTAGAAATTAGCTTTCCTGACAATATAGGCTGCCTACTACCAACCATCTATAAAAGAAACGAAAACAATGTATTATCTCATACCAATAACACAAACTGGAGACTAGGTGATTTTAGTAACAGAGTCTGTTCAAAAGTCACATCTATTTCTTCAGATAGTTTTCCTAAAACTACTTTGTAAACCCAGTAATGAATCAAGCCAACACCTGGAATGACTTAGGGCTACAGATAAAACCACACCATGAAGAGAAATACAAGCTACACTACTCATCCTGCTTATCATTCCATAATAATCCTGGCCAAAATCTGAAGGTACCAAACTCATAATCAAGCTATGCTCTGCTAGTGCTATTCACTTTTCTCCTTCGCCACATTGGGGGACACAGGACCGTGGGGACACAGGGCTGTGGGTGTATGCTGCTGCCACTAGGAGGCTGACACTAGGTAAATACAAAAAGGGTTAGCTCCTCCTCTGCAGTATACACCACCCACTGGCTCCAGATAGAACCAGTTCATGCTTAGTGTCCGTAGGAGGCACATTGGGGTCTGCTATTCAGACCATACCTTTTATATTTTTATATATATATTTTTTACTTTTTTGCGCAAGAGGAAGACTGGGGCATCGGACCTTTTCAAGGGGCCAATCTCCCCCAAACAACAACAGGCGAGCACGGCGAGTGTCGCCTCCCAGTATCCTCTCCTGCAACGTGGGATGCCGGGCCTGAGCTATTGTAGGGGTGACGGTTCCCTTCAGGGCGCTGATCTCCCCGCACCAGCAACAGACAGGAACACGGAGTGTCACTTCCATGTACCCTCTTCTGAGCCAGGCCACAGCCAGACAACCTACCCTGGGGGGGCATACTGCTCCACTCTGTCAGGCTTGCGATCCCAAATGTGCTCAGGCGCCTCCCACCGTGACCGAACCCATGGTGACCAGTCCCCCTGAATGGGCCTTGTCACTTTCGCAATCTATGGCTTCTTTGACTAAGGTCATCGAGTCCCTCCAGGATCCTTCCAGGACCATGACCGCTAATCTGTCGGTCTCAGAGAATTCCCCTACATCAGGGGAACCATCGGCCTGCAGGGGCCGTCTTCGCTTAAGGCACAGACAGGCATCGAGGAAGCGGGTACATAGCTCGTCCCCCAGGCCCTCTGGCGCTTCAGCGTCCTTTAGCTCTGTTTCTCGCTCTCCCTCTCCAGGAGTGGACAGCGAACATGACTCTGAATCTGAGTCGGATGGGCCCCTTGACCTACAGTCCCCAGGTTATCAGGCTACTGTGGATCATCTCATTGAGGCTGTCAACCAGTCACTGCAGGTCGACGAAGAACCTATTTCGTCACACACGGATACTGCAGTGTCTTTTAAAAGGACTAAATGTCCTTATAGGGTGTTTGCCAATCACCCTGAGTTCCAGGACATAGTTCAGCGACATAGGGAGCACCCAGACAAATGCTTTGCAGGTAGTGTTGAGCATTCCGATACCGCAAGTATCGGGTATCGGCCGATACTTGCGATATCGGAATTCCGATACCGAGTTCCGATATTTTTGTGATATCGGAAATCGGAATCGGAAGTTCCCAGTGTATGGTTCCCAGGGTCTGGAGGAGAGGAGACTCTCCTTCAGGCCCTGGGATCCATATTCATGTAAAAAATAAAGAATTAAAATAAAAAATATGGATATACTCACCCGTCCGGCAGCCCCTGGACCTTACCGCTGTTAACCGGCAGCCTCCGTTCCTAAGAATGAGGAGTTTAGGACCTGCGATGACGTCGCGGCTTGTGATTGGTCGCGTGAGCGGTCACATGAGTGGTCACGCGACCAATCACAAGCCGCGACGTCAGCCGCGACGTCATCTAAGGTCCTAAACTCCTCATTCTTAGGAACGGAGGCTGCCGGTTAACAGCGGTAAGGTCCAGGGGCCGCCGGACGGGTGAGTATATCCATATTTTTTATTTTAATTCTTTACTTTTTACATGAATATGGATCCCAGGCCCTGAAGGAGAGTTTCCTCTCCTTCAGACCCTGGGAACCATCCAGGATACCTTCCGATACTTGAGTCCCATTGACTTGTATTGGTATCGGTATCGGCGATATCCGATATTTTTCGAGTATCGGCCGATACTATCCGATACCGATACTTTCAAGTATCGGAAGGTATCGCTCAACACTATTTGCAGGTCAGAGATTGTTGGAGACCAGATATCCTTTCTCCCTGACCTCCGCAAACAATGGACGGAATCTCCTCCAGTGGATCCTCCCATATCGCGTTTATCATCCAAGACTCTGCTGTCCCTACCAGATTGATCTTCCATTAACCCCTTTCTGACCTCGGACGGGATAGTACGTCCGAGGTCAGAATCCCCGCTTTGATGTGGGCTTCAGCGGTGAGCCCGCATCAAAGCCAGGAGATGTCAGCTGTTTTGAACAGCTGACATGTACCCGCAATAGCGGCGAGTGGAATCGCGATCCACCCACCGCTATTAACTAGTTAAATGCCGCTGTGAAACGCTGACAGCGGCATTTAACTAGCACTTCCGACCCCGTCACGTGGTTAGGGGTCAGCGATGCGTCGGCATGACAACCAGAGGTCTATTGAAGACCTCTATGGTTGTTGATGCCGGATTGCTGTGAGCGCCACCCTGTGGTCGGCACTCATAGCAATGCAGCAATTCTACTACATAGGAGCGATCTGAGCATCGCTCCTATGTAGCAGAGTCGATCAGGCTATGCCAGCTTCTATCCTCCCATGCCAGCTTCTAGCCTCTCTTGGTCCTCCCTCCTTCAGGAGAAGTCCTTTCTCCCAGTCCATTGGCTAGTTGTCATGACCGACGCCAGTCTCTTCGCCTGGGGAGCTGTTTTTCGTCATCACACTGCCCAGGGGAGTTGGTCCCCACAAGAATTCGTCTTTCCATCAATATCCTGGAGATCCGAGCGATTTGATTGTCTATGCGTCGGTTTCATCATCTCCTAGCAGGCCGCCCCATCCGTATCCAGTCGGACAATGCCACAGCTGTGGCCTACATCAATCATCAAGGGGGCACTCGCAGCTAAGCCGCAATGCGCGAGGTGGAACACATCCTTCGCTGGGCCGAAAGGAACCACTCGGTCATATTGGCCATTCACATTCCAGGAGTTGAAAATAGGGCTGCAGATTTCCTCAGCAGTCAGGGCCTGGCCTTGAGAGAGTGGT
Source organism: Ranitomeya variabilis (assembly GCF_051348905.1). Classification (NCBI taxonomy): domain Eukaryota; kingdom Metazoa; phylum Chordata; class Amphibia; order Anura; family Dendrobatidae; genus Ranitomeya; species Ranitomeya variabilis. The sequence goes on from NC_135233.1 coordinate 127,294,046, forward strand.
CTCTCCATCAGGAAATTTTCCATCAGATCTGACTTCGCTGGGGGACTCCGGACATAGACCTGATGGCTTCTTGGTTCAATGCCAAGGTACCCGAGTTGTGGCCAGATCCACATCGGGGTGGATGCGCTGGTCCTCCCCTGGAGTCGTTTCCGTCTTCCATATCTGTTTCCTCCCTTACCCTTGATTCCAAAGGTTATCAGGAAGATCAAGGCGGAGGGGGTACTGGTGATTCTCATTGTCCCGGACTGGCCACGCCGAGCGTGGTACGCAGAACTCGTTCAGTTGGTTGCAGACGTCCCTTGGCGACTCCCAGATCGGCCGGATCTGGTTTCTCAGGGTCTGATTTACCACCAGAACTCAGGGTCCCTGTGTTTGACGGCTTGGCCATTGAATCCTGGGTTCTGACTCAAGCGGGTTTTTCCCGCAAAGCAGTTTCCACCATGATCAATGCTCGAAAGCCGGTGTCGGTGCGTATCTATCATCGGATCTGGAAAATCTTCTTCGACTGGTGCAGAAGCAGAGGTCGTCCTCCGCTTAATTTCAACATTCCCACCATTTTGGAATTTCTTCAGTCTGGTCTGGACTTGGGTCTAGCGCCGATTTCCCTCAAAGGGCAGGTCTCGGCCTTGTCCGTCCTTTTCCAGCGAAAGATCACTTCCAAACCCCAGGTGAAAACGTTCTTCCAGGGAGTCCCCCACATGGTACCTCCCTATAGAGTGCCTCTAGATGTCTGGAACCTTAATTTGGTCCTGGGTGTCCTACAGGAGTCTCCCTTCGAGCCGTTGCAGTATATCTCTATCTCTCCTTTTCTTGAAGGTTGTCTTCCTTGTAGCGATTACTTGAATCAGAAGAGTCTCAGAGTTAGCAGCTCTTTCCTGTCAAGCTCCCTTTCTGGTTTTTCACCATGACAAGGTGGTCTTCAGACCGTCTCTGTACTTCCTTCCTAAAGTGATGTCTTCTTTTCACCTTAATGAGGATATCGTGCTTCCCTCGTTTTGACCTGCTCCGGTTGACCGAGTGGAAAAGGCTCTTCATTCCTTAGATCTTGTGAAGGCTCTTAGGAAGTACATATCTAGGACGGCACCTTTTTGCTAGACGGATGCCCTGTTCGTGCTCCCGGCGGGACTCCGGAAGGGATTGGCCGCTTCTAAGTTGCAATAGCCAGATGGATTTGGTCGACTATTCAAGAAGCTTACAGCGTCAGAGGCAAGCCGATACCAGTGGGGATCAAGGCACACTCCACTCGGTAGGTAGGCGCTTCGTGGCCCATTCAGCATCAAGCATCTGCGGAGCAGGTTTGCAAAGCGGCGACCTGGTCCAGCCTGCACACTTTCTCAAAGCATTGTGATGTCCTTACTCAGGCATCTGCAGACGCGAGCCTGGGTAGACGTATCTTGCAGGCAGCGGTAGCACATCTTTGGCTAGCAGGTGCCGGGATTTTACTCTGTTATGTTGTTACTTCTCACCCAGGGACTGCTTTGGGACGTCCCATGGTCCTGTGTCCCCCAATATGGCGAAGGAGAAATAGGGATTTTTGTGTACTCACTGTAAAATCTTTTTCTCCGAGCCACTCACTGTGGGACAGAGCACTCTCCCTTTTGGCCTGTTGCCTATGATGAGTGTTATAGTTTTGACATGTTGTACCTACGGTTAATTTTTGTTAATCTCCTACTGCTTGGTCCCTGAACTGGTTCTATCCGGAGCCAGTGGGTGGTGTATACTGCAGAGGAGGAGCTAACCCTTTTTGTATATACGTAGTACCAGCCTCCTAGTGGCAGTAGCATACACCCACGGTCCTGTGTCCCCCAATGAGTGGCTCGGAGAAAAGGATTTTACAGCGAGTACACAAAAATCCCTATTTTAATGGTTTCCTTATGCTTCACCCAGCTTTTCCTGAATGATATATACACTTTCTGGAGTCTAGTGTAGATAAGATAGGAAATATACCATAGCAATCACCAACAACATTATCAAATTAGATGATGCAAAAATGAATACACCCCACATCAAAAACTACTACGTATAGTATTCTATATGACCTCCTATGAATGTCTACAAAGGATACGGAGTGATAGTAGAATCTTTGTTTCAAGACAGAGTAGTACATCTGTGAATTCATGATCCTAGCAATGAAATGTAGCTCCCCAACCCCATCACCACTTATTGTATTGATACTACAGCCTAATGAGTGACAAAAAACTTGGAATCGGGTTCACTAGCCCTATGTTATATATTATGCTGCTCTCAGATTAAATAGCAAAAACTTGCTGCCAGATTCCCTTTCTGAATTTTTGTGCAGAATTTTCGTATTCACAGGAAAATTGGGGGGAATTGTTCATTGTAGTGCAACGTGGCGCAGGGTGGTAACCATGGGTGAGGTACTAATTTTTCACGCCTCAGCTTGCTACATGAATATGAAGGTCCTGGCTGGGTGTGTGAACTTTGTCTACAGGAGCGCTACGCCTTTGCAGGCCGCATGGTGCCAGTGGCGGCTGGCCAGGACCAAATGTTATAGAGTTCAATGAGAGGGACCACCACTTAAAAATAAACTGTCTTTTCTTGAACCATAAAGCGGGGAGGAGTATGTACAGAGGATAGCGGGTACAAATCTTCATGGACGTTTCTCTTAACCCACGGAACATGTTTTATACGCCTTCATTCTTTACTTTCTAAACTCACATGATTCTGCCTCAGTTTGTTCCTCTGCCTTCACCACAACTCAGCACAGTGCTTCAGGAGCTTCCCTTGTCCCCAATAATGACATTACAGTTCAGTAATCAAGAGTCCTAATTCTCAACCCGTGATTCCGCATCTTTTTTTTTTCCCTTAGGAGAGCTACTTTGCCTCTATGGCAGTTACTTAGCTTCTCTGCTTGCCGACGCTGTCGAACGACCGCCGGGGGCATTTTCTTCTTCTCGTATTCCCTACTTTGATGCATCCCGTTACCTCTTTAAGCTTGCAATCTCAGTATTTTACCACTAGGTCTTCTGCCTTGGATCCCATCTATGCTAAATCACTCACTTTGTCTATCACTTTTCCTCGTCTCTTCTCTGGATCTCGCTAGCCGTTGCCTCGATGTCCTCTCACTTCAAGGTCACCCACTTCATGCGGCTTTTGCTCTCTTGTCAGACCATAGGTCTGCTTCTGATGCACGCTGGGCCCTATCTGACCCCTGACCGGAAACTCCCTCTGTCCCTTTACTTGAGCCTCTCAAACTCTGGGCTCGTCCCAATCATAAAGCCTAGCTCTCCCTACAGTTTGGCAGAACACAACCTATCACTAATAACACATTATTAAACATGTTGCATATCACATCACATTAATACACATACCTTCAAGAGGAAATGTGGGCAAAACATCCATCTTCTTAGTGTAGTACAACAGTTTTCTGGTGGGAAAAAGTCAGAAATTATAACTGTTGCCATATTTGCACAATAACTTTTATCACTTATAAATGGTTTCCGCTGCTCTAGGCCAAATTCTTGAAAGGGGACAGGGCTTCATTCAGACCTACAAGTCAAGGCATTATATCAGCGTGAGTCAGTCCACCTATCCATCACAAATAACAAAAGTAAAAAATAACAGTGTTCGTAAAGATTAATAATATCAATTAATATTTCTTTTTAGTGCCTGTGGTGACATAAGTGGTAACAAAAGCCTTTCTGAAAATGGATTCTCTGATTCAACATCTACAGCTTCTGAGGTATTCCCAAGAGAATGAACAAGTAGAAATTATTATCATCTACGGAGCTGTGTTCTCCCATGATGAGCAAATTAATAAACGTGTATTGTTTTATGAAGCTTGTAGGTTATTATTATTTTCTTAGTTTTGTTGGCTGGATAGTAAATTACTTGCAGTGCTGATTTTAATGGGGTTGTCTTACTAATTCATATTACATTATTAAAGGGAATCGGTCACCAGATGTTTGGTATGTAAGTGGAGCGCCCCCAAGGGCTAGGGGCACTCTGAGCCGGGTCCCTCGGTTCTCAGTGGGGATGTCACGGTGGCTGACCCGGTCCGTGGCCCTAGTGACGTCCGTTGATAAAAGGGGAAAAGGTCTTTAAAGGGATAATGTTCGTGACGCCACCTGTGGTATTCGGTCAGGTTGACCGATGCTGCTATGAGGGGTCCGCTGGGGTGATGTTATGGCAGCTAGATGGTATACCTTCCCACAGGTGAAGTGTATCCCCAGGGCTTCCCAGAGTGTGGATGGTGGATGGTGTGAGGTGCAGTGAAGAACGAGGACACAAGGTTGCAGTCTCTTTACCTGTACAGAAGGCTTCAGCGTCCACAGTCCAGAGCACCAGATCACAGGATAGGCAGAGTCCGGCCGGTCTGAGGGCAAATCCAGAGTCCCCTTATCCAGGTGGAAGTCAGTAGCCTTCCTCTAGCGCCTGTGTGTTGTAGTACCTCCCTGCTGAGCTTCTCGGTAAGGTCCTCACAACCGATGTTGGTGTTCTAGATGTTATTTCTCTTTCTCTTTGTCCCCCAGATGGTATGGATAGGATAAAACCGTATGACGGTTGGCCTGAGGCTTTTTACAGGGACTCTAGCACGCCCCAGCCCCCACAAGTTGCCACCGTGCCTCCTGGGTATAAGGTCGGGCAGCTAACGTGGAATTAACTGTCCTGCCGGTCTCTGAAGCAAGGCTTGGAGACTATTGCTTCCTCGGTGTTCCAGCTACCGGCTTCTGCGCCTCAGACGGAGGCAGCCTATTACAGGGCAGAACTCCTTCTGGATTCCTCTCCTTGTGCTATGACTTCGTTTCTCACCCTCTACAGTACAATTCTCTTTCGTGTCCTTTCTTAGGATGCTGCCGCACGTGGGGCAGGCGCAGCTCCGTGGCCTTCTGTCTAGGCCTCTGACAGGATCCCTCCCCTGTCAGGGACCCCTCTGTCTGCAGCTGTTTGATGTTCCTCCTTCCCCTCTGTCTGCCTGACAGGGTGCTGCCTGGGTGAAGCCCAGTCAGCTTCTGCCTAACTTCCTATCCAGCCCACCAGTTTTACCTAATTGTAAGGAGTGCCCTAATAGATAGGAGCGTAGCTCCCCCTGGTGGACTGGAGTGTGAAGTGTGGTGTATGGTTTGTGATACCTGGTAAAGTGATCTCCTTTAGTGCCTTCAGACGTAATATCACTCCCCCTGGTGGAAGAACGACATTACTGCAATGACCAGGACTCTGGGGCGCTACATAAGCATGAAGAGCAGCGTGAAGTAGGGGCAGATACCTATCCAGTCATATGTCACTTACTGGTCTGCATGCAGTTATTTTGATACAATAACTGTTTTCTCTGCTGCAGATCTAGCAGCAGTGCTCAGAATGCAGAGCTCACACCACTGATTGGTAGCTTTCTATGTACTCAGTACATCGATGGAAAGCTGCAACTCATGGTGAGTGGGTCGTGGGTATAGTTGACTAGGAGGCAGAGACACCTTGTCCTATAGTGATAATCTCTTGCTGATAAAACACTGATTTTATAGAATTAACAAAACAAAGCCTATTAAGTGAAACATCCCTGTAATTAGGCTCTTAGGCCCTATATCATGCTGTTCTTAGATTACATATTAAAAACCCACTGACAGATTCCCTTTAAGCTACATGAAAGCAAACAGTTTGTAAATGACAATAATTTATAACAAAGTTCTTGTGTCTAGACAATGCAGTTGCATAGTTGTTATGGCACCTGGTGTTCTTTAAATTCCCTCTCCAAATACCCACCTAATGTTTCCATGTCCGCAGCCCAGATTACAAATAGTTGGCAACCCAGTTTCTCACTATCATGCAATATACTAGGTGAATATTCTGGGCAGGAATCAAAAGAACACCAAGGGGCACCATAACCATTCCCTTAAAGGGAACCTGTAAACAGAAAAAATGCTATTAACCTGCAGATATTGGGTTAATCTGCAGGTTAATAGTGCTGGCTGACACCTGCACATAGCCCAACGCTGCGGGGAGAAAACAAACTTTATTCTCTCCATCAGCGTTCCAGTTTCAGTCACAGGGGCAGCACTGGCGCTGGTTCAGTCACCATCGGCAGCTGTAATCGCGCCATCGGCTTTAGGGCTGGCTGACAGTCACAATTACAGGTGCCTGGAGTTACCTATGGGCAGTTTGATGGCCTTTGGAACCCGGCTGTTATACCACTCCCTGGTTGCTAAAGTTTCAGTGAATGGCCAAGTCTCTGAGACCTTTAAATTACAGAGGGGCACTAGACAAGGATATCCGTTGTTGCCCTTTCTCTTTGCCCTGGCTATTGAACCCTTGTCATGTCGCCTAAGTGAGTCAAGATATTTTACCGTGTTTAAATGTGGAGAAAGAGATGGGCGAGAGAGTCTCTATGCAGATGATATGCTCCTTTTTATAGGTAGCGTAGATTTATCTATCAGTCCAATAATGTCAATCATAACAGACTTCGGAAGGTTGTCAGGTTTATCAATTAACTGGAATAAATCTGTCCTGATGCCAGTAGATCCTCTGCCCATTCTCCAATAGTGGAACAATCTCCGTTACAAATTGTAGAGAAGTTTAAATACTTGGGAACAACTGTCAGCACCAAGCCTAAAGAATATGGATCATCAAACATAGACCCTTTGTTAGATGAATTTAGAACTAAGGTGAACGCATGGCCGAAACTCCTGTTATCAGTTATAGGTAGAGGAAATCTTATCAAGATGATCCTTATGGCACAATTGTTATAAGTGCTACATAGCGCTCCTTGTTGGCTTCCTCCTCCCATGTTTTGTAAAGTACAAATCATGTTCAGGGAATTAACATGGCGTAAACGGCATGCTCGAATAAAACTACAAACTCTCCAACGGGATGAGGGTGGAATAGCCATTCCTGATCCATGGCTGTATTTTATTGCATCCCAAATACTGTACAACACCTCCATGGATGGGGAAATAGAGATGACATGGGCAAGTCTGGTGCTTTTATTTTGCAGAATATGAAATGAGCCTCACCCCTGTGTCCTCTGGAGTCTGGGATTTCTCCCGGAGGGAATCCTCTTACTCCCACATTGGCGTTAGTTTATAAAGGGTGGGGCGGAGGAAAGAAACTTATAGCTATTAAGTGATTCACCAAATACACACCACTATGGTATAATCCCAATTTGAGCGAAGTATCAAAGTTAAAGGGTTTTTCTAAAGGGAGCAAAAAAGGGATCTGGTCGGTCGAAGAATTATATACAAACTCTGTCCTTACAAGTTTTCAACAGCTCCAAGAGCAATTTAAAGGGAACCTGTCACCCCCAAAATCGAAGGTGAGCTAATCCCACCAGCATCAGGGGCTTATCTACAGCATTCTGTAATGCTGTAGATAAGCCCCAAATGTATCCTGAAAGATGAGAAAAAGAGGTTAGATTATACTCACAGGGGCGGTCCCGGTACGATGGGCGTCGCGGTCCGGGGCCTCCCATCTTCTTACGATGACGTCCTCTTCTTGTCTTCCTGCCTCGGCTCTGGCGCAGGCGTACTTTGTCTGCCCTGTTGAGGGCAGAGCAAGGTACTGCAGTGCGCAGGTGCTGGGCCTCTCTGACCTTTCCCGGCGCCTGCGCACTGCAGTACTTTGCTCTGCCCTCAACAGGACAGACAGTACACCTGCGCTGGAGCCCCAGCGTGACTACAAGAAGAGGACGTCATCATAAAAAGATGGGAGGCCCCAGACCGGACCGCAATGCCTATCTGACCGAACCGCAGCAGGACAGCCCCTGGGTGAGTATAATCAGGTAACACTTTTTACCAATACCTACAAATCAGACATGTTCAATCGGGTCTGATGGATCTTAGCATACAACATCATCCCCTAATACAGGGGTCCCCAACCTGTATGTCGGGAGCCACATGTGGCTCGCGGTCCCATGAATTGTGGCTCGCGGCTGTCTGTCAGCTTGGTCCATTAGCTCCAGTTATAGCAAACAGGTATGAAGAGCACATCTGAAAATTGAGAATTTTGTGAGCAGCCCTGCACAGAAGAGCAGATCTGGATGCACATGAACTGGTCTTAGGGGTTTTGAGATGATTTAAGTATGGTACGCTGGAGACAAGATGACACCACCTGTCAAAGGAGGTATTTGAAGCCAGATGTGACAGTGTCTTGGGAGTACTTTATAGGAGAATACTGGATGGGGGGTATTGTAGAAACCCCTGGACTGGATCTTTGCATACTGCTTTGGGGTGGTTGATTTTTGTGGAAAAGCTTTGGTTACCATTATGCCTGTAATGGGGGCTTTGGTTGCCACTACTGTGAGGGGGGAGGGAGCTGGAATGTGGCTCGCGACCCTCTCTCAAGGCTGGATGTGGCTCACAACCCTCTGTCAGCGCTGAATGTGGCTCTCAAGGTCGGAAACGTTGGGGACCTCTGCCCTAATAGATACTATTGCTTCTACAGGTCATACAATGGGTTTAATTTCCACCATATGTAAGTGACTATTATCATCCCAACTGGATAATCACCCTCTGACAGCTAAAGCTAAATGGGAGGCAGATGTAGGCCCTATATCAGTGGAGCAATGGAGAGAGATTCTAGAAACTGTTCCCAAATTATCTCACTGTGAGGCCCAAAGGCTCTCTGAACTACATTTAATTTGTGGAGTATACAAAACTCCACGTTTTTTTTTTTTATACAAGTTGGATATTTCCATGGTGCAGCATGCCCCAGGTGTGGGATTGATGAGCACATCTGATGCATATGATGTGGGAATATAGGCAGATTGGCACATTTTGAAAGGAAGTCCATCTCCTTGATAGAAAAGGTGTATGGAGTGAAATTGTTAACAGATCGCCGTATATATATATTGGAATTATTTGTAGATGGAGTGGATCCTCCTGACTTGCCCCTATTTGTAGGTATCTCTCATATCTTATTTCAAGACCGTAAACTTCTTGCATTTCGTTGGTTAGACACACAACCTCCATCTATTGGAGAACTACAACTAAACATAAACAATATAATCTGGTTGGAAAGAGGAGACTAATAAACTTAACTGTTCGCAAATTTGAAAAGATATGATATGGAGTCCTTGTTTGGATACTGCAGGGCTGCCCACAAATCTTCTAAGGCCGGTTTCACACGTCAGTGATTCCAGTACGTGAGGTGACAGTTTCCTCACGTACCGGAGACACTGACACACGTAGACCCATAAAAATCAATGCATCTGTTCAGATGTCATTGATTTTTTGCGGACCGTGTCTCCGTGTGCCAAACACGGAGACATGTCAGTGTTCGTGGGAGCGCACGTTTTACACGGACCCAATAGAGTCAATGGGTCCGCGTAAAACACGGACCTCACACGGACATTCTCCGTCTGGGGTCCGTGTGCGTGCAGGAGACAGCGCTACAGTAAGCGCTGTCCCCCCCACATGGTGCTGAAGCCGCGATTCATATCTTCCCTGCAGCAGCGTTTGCTGTAGAGAAAATATTTAGGTGGCCGCGGGATGCCGCGCGTGCGCAGATGGATATCGCGGCGGCCATTTTCCTGAAGCCGCGGCCAGCAGAGCGCCGCTTCTGCGCACGCGCGGCCAAAGGAAGATGGCCGCGCCCACCGATCACCAATGAAAACGAACAGCGCGCTCTTTTAAATCCCCTGGCAGAGGATTCGGGACCTTGGGCATGCGCACACCACTACGCCACCAACGGAAAACTACGCAAAATCTGGGGGAAGACAACGCCCTTTTGACCAGACCAGCCTGATTGACAGGCGAAAACGGAGACTTTGCAAAGGTATTTCGGCAACTTAGGTGGGTAATAAACGCATAACAAACACACTAATGTAACGCCCACCTCTGCCCCTATTTAACGCTATTTTTATCCCATCTTCCAAAAACGTGGTGACAGGTTCCCTTTAATGACCAGGCCAGAAAGGGCCTCAATGAAGGGTACATTTTTTTTTAACTTTTTTTTCTTATTTTGCCTCTCCTCTTTTAAGCAGCAATAACTTTTTTTTTTTTGACCGATGCGGCTATATGAGGCTTGGATTTAGGTGTGAGAAACTGTATTATTTTTTTTTTAGTGTCATTTTTTGGGTACATATAAATTAAGGTAGAAGCCTCTTCTGTCCTTTACCTAGTGTCCCTGGCTGTGTCTAATAGCCAGGTACCTGACTTTTTCAACTAGATTCCAGAAACTTTTAAGGCTGCCGTCACACGTTCAGTATTTGGTCAGTATTTTACAACAGTATTTGTAAGCTAAAACCAGGAGTGGGTGATAAATACAGAAGTGGTGCATATGTTTCTATTATACTTTTCCTCTAATTGTTCCACTCCTAGTTTTGGCTTACATATACTGATGTAAAATACTGACCAAATACTGCTAGTGTGACGGCAGCCTAACCCTGCAACGTAAACTTACAATAGGGTGGGATTAAAGCCCAGGGTAGTTGGTCATTATGTGTTTTAAAATTATGTTTTGCATCTTAAATTATGGGATCACCCTGTTAAAGGAAACAATATGGTCAGATCAGAAACATTCCTTTTAATTAAAGCTGTGTTCACACTTGCATTAGTCTTTTCCGTCATGCTTTCATGATTTCAGAATAACATAGTATGCTGCACTAATCTATTGAATGAAAAAAAGGCGAAAGTCAGAAGATAAAACGCTAATGAATCATGACTGATCCTTCAATCAGATCATGACAGATGTTAACAGTTTCATCACCTGCTAAAAAAGAAAGTAATGATGCCAGTGGGAACAAAGCTTGAGATCCAGTACTTTGTTCATACTGTGCAGTAGTATAGCCTTTAAACAACAAATACATATTTATCTTTTAACGAAAATTTCATCTAAATATACTGTATCTCATGGCAGAAGATGATGCTGGTGGAGTTTCCAGTTCCCACAATAAAGGACTGTAAGGGTATGTGTCCACGTTCAGGAAACGCTGCGTTTTTGACGCAGCGTTGAGCAGCATGCATAAAAAACGCAGCGTCCAGATGTTACAGCATAGTGGAGGGGATTTCATGAAATCCTGTCTCCACTATGCACTAAAAGACGCATGCGGCACACCCGAGAAAACTCACATGCGGCGCCTCTTTTAAGAACGCAGCATGTCCTTACATTGCAGAAAAAACTCAAGGACAACGCAGGTGACCTGCCTGTGACCTCAGGTGCAGATTTGGTCAGGATTTTACTTGCATAAAATCCTGACAAAATCCTGAAGCAATCCTGAACGTGGACACATACCCTTAGGGTGCGTGTCCACGTTCAGGATGGCCGGCGGTATCGCCGCAGCGGGACCGGGATCATCGCACCCCTCGCCATAGGGCCCTGTGATATTACCTGCGGCGACGCAGCGTCGCCGCAGGTAGCACGCACATGCTGCGATCTGAAAAGACGCGCAGCATGTCCGGAGTCGCAGGGCCGCCGCGTGCGGGTTTCCACGCATAGTGGAGACGGGATTTCAAAAAATCCCCTCCACTATGCTGGAACATCTGGACGCTGCGTGTTTGACACTGCGGCCCCACGCAGCGTCAAACACGCAGCGTTTCCTGACCGTGGACACGTACCCTTAGGGTATGTGTCCACGTTCAGGTTTGCTTCAGTCTTTGGTCAGGATTTTATGCAGGTAAAATCCTGACCAAAAATGCACCTGAGGTCACTGGCAGGTCACCTGCGGTGTTCCTGCGTGTTTTGCTCATTGTAGCAACATGCTGCGTTCTGAAAAAACGCAACGCATGTGCGTTTTTGCGGGAAAAACGCATGCGTTTTTTAATGCACAGTGGAGACGGGATTTCATTAAATCCCCTCCACTATGCTGTAACATCTGGACGCTGCGTTTTTGACGCTGCGGCTCAGCGCTGCGTCAAAAACGCAGTGTTTCCTAAACGTGGACACATACCCTAAGGGAAGAGTCAGATGCCCATATAACTCGGACAAGGATCGCAACACAATACTGTAATTCTATGCAGATGTCAGGCTTGAATTGGGAGAGCTGACGGCCAGTCCCAGCATTGCATTACAATCCTCGTTCCTTGCAGATTTTGTTACTGAAACTTATTAGATTGAAAATTGGTATCATTTACCTGAATGGGTTTGTTGTAAATTAATGGGACAGTGGCAGAACTTTATTAACAAAATCCGCAGTAAATCACCGCCAGGCTGCACAACTGCAGCCAGGTATATTACAGCCTGAAATGCTCCAGCATACTTTAAAAGTCCGTAGCCAGCTCTATTTTACATGCGGGGCTGAGCTGGTCTTGTCTTGTCTGCAGCTATGGTTTCTGTTGTGAATTCCGCTCTTGGGCTCCCTCCGGTGGCTGTAAGTGGCACTTTTGTGAGTTCTGCTCTTGGGCTCCCTCCAGTGGTTTTGAGTGGTATGGCTACTTCTTGGAGTTAGCATCAGCAGCTGCTTCCACTGATCGTCTTTCTGGCTCGGCTATTTTAGTCTGGCCTTATCCCTCAATCAATGCCAGTTGTCAATTGTTCCTGCTTGGAGTCACGGCTCTTTTGGATTTCCCTGACACTCTGACCTGTTCAGCAAAGATAAGTCCTTGCTTGTCCTTTTGCAGTCCACTTGTTGTGGACTTTATTGTTCAGCACATTCTATGTTTTTCTCATTTGTCCAGCTTATCAGTATGGATCTATTCGGCTAAGCTGGAAGCTCTGGGCAGCAGATTTTGCCCTCCACACCTTTAGTCAGGTGTGGAGATTTTTGCATTCTCTGCGGTGGACTTTTTCAAGTTTTTATTACTGACCGCACAGTGTCTGTCCTGTACTATCTATCTAGCTAGAAGTGGCCTCCTTTGCTACATCTTGTTTCATTCTACGTATGTCATTTCCCTCTCCACTCACAGTCATTATTTGTGGGGGGCTGTCCTATCCTTTGGGGATTTTCTCTGAGGCAAGATAGCTTTCCTGTTTCTACCTTTAGGGGTAGTTAGCTCTTAGGCTGTGACGAGGTGTCTAGGGAGAGACAGGAACATCCCACAGCTACTTCTAGTGTTGTGTTAAGATCAGGAACTGCGGTCAGTATAGTTACCACCTGCTCAGAGCTAGTCGCATGTTGCTCCTAAATTACCAGTCCATAACAGGTTTCCAGACAAATTTTCACAATATATTATCTCTGAAGTGCTGGAGAGATTCTGAGTATAATATATCTTCTACAGCTGTGCGGTGAGGCTCTGCTTCATGCTGACGGTAATTTGGGCAGCATGAATTGCCTGACAGATTCCCTTTAATACATTGCATTTTCGACATGTCAATATCTCTGACTGACGCCAATTCCGGTGTTGTGTAGAGCACCACATTCCCATAATTTGAAGACTCCGTGGTGGTTTTAGCTGCTGAATCCTATGTTGGTCACCTTTCATTATGTCAGCAAAAAGGTGATTTTAGGTGGAATATGCATCAGAGCTCTTTACAGGCATTTTCTAGTGAAGACTTCTCAGTTCATTTGTAAATTGGACCCCTTTATTTATTGGCAGGTGACCATTATATTAGACAATGTGAAAAAGAGCAATCGGCTCACCTGTCGAGATGCACGCCAAAATACTCCAGTAAAAGCAACAGTCCATACAATAACCAGCACTCACATCTTCTTACAAAAAATACTTTATTGATCCAACACAAAAATTGAAAAGGCAGAGAAGAAATCCCAGGCAACATGTTTCAGACCTGCCTGGTCCTTTGTCAACCTAAGGCCGGCCTCACACTAGCGAGTTTTACTGACGTATGAGCGCATAAACTATGTCCGTAAAATACGCATAACACACGGCCCAATGATTCCCTATGTCCCAGCTCCTATCAGCCGTATTTTACTGATCCGTATTATACGGTCTTGTACGGCCGTACAAAATCGCAGCATGCTGCGTTTGTCACCGTATTGCGCAAAAAAATCGCCAATGAAAGTCTATGGGGGCGAGAAAAATATGGATTACACATGGACCAGCAGTGTGACCTGCGAGAAATACGCACCGGTATTAGAGAGAAAAGCCGGTAATTGAATTGACGGCTTTTCATTTCTCCTTCCCAAACCCGACAGGATATGAAACATGGTTTACATACAGTAAACCATCTCATATCCCTTTTTTTTTGCATATTCCACACTACTAATGTTAGTAGTGTGTATGTGCAAAATTTTGGCGCTGTAGGTGCTAAAATAAAGGGTTAAGTGGCGGAAAAAATTGGCGTGGGCTCCTGCGCAATTTTCTCCGCAAGAGTGGTAAAGCCAGTGACTGAGGGCAGATATTAATAACCTAGAGAGGGTCCATGGTTATTGGCCCCCCCTGGCTACAAACATCTGCCCCCAGCCACCCCAGAAAAGGCACATCTGGAAGATGCGCCTATTCTGGCACTTGGCCTCTCTCTTCCCACTCCCTTGTAGCGGTGGCATATGGGGTAATGAAGGGTTAATGTCACCTTGCTATTGTAAGGTGACATTAAGCCAGATTAAAAATGGAGAGGCGTCAATTATGACACCTATCCATTATTAATCCAATAGTATGAAATGGTTAATAAAACACACACACATTATTACAAAGTCCTTTAATGAAATAAAGACACAGGTTGTAATATTTTATTATTCTCTTAATCCAGCTGAAGACCCTCGTTCTGTGAAAAAGTAACAATAACAAATCAACAATATCTCATACCTTCTGATGATCAGTCATGTCCCACAAAGTAAATCCATCTGAAGGGGTTAAATCATTTTACAGCCAGGAGCTGTGCTAAAGCACTCGCTCCTGCCTGTAAAACCCTGGGTACTGAATGGAAAGCAGGGTGATCTGTAGTTACCTTGAGTTGCGGTGATGCGCCCTCTGCTGGATGTCCTCATGAACTGGAGCCTTGGAAAAGTTCTCACGCTTGAGTTCATATGAGGACATCCAGCAGAGGGCGCATCACCGCGACTCAAGGTAACTACAGATCAAACTGTTTTCCATTCAGTACCTGGGGTTTTACAGGCACGAGCACTGCTTTAGCACAGCTCCTGGCTGTAAAATGATTTAACCCCTTCAGATGGATTTACATCGTGGGACATAACGACGGAAGGTATGGAATATTGTTGTTTGTTTTTTTAACTTTGTTTCAGGACGATGGTCTTCAGGTGGATTAAGAGTCTAATAAAATATTACAACAACATGTGTCTTTATTTCATTAAAATACTTGTAAATAATGTGTGTGTGTTTTATTAACCATTTCGTACTATTGGATTAATAATGGATAGGTGTCATAATTGACGCCTCTCCATTATTAATCTGGCTTAATGTCACCTTACAATTGCAAGGTGACATTAACCCTTCATTACCCCATATCCCACCGCTACACGGGAGTGGGAAGAGAGTGGCCAAGTGCCAGAATAGGCGCATCTTCCAGATGTGCCTTTTCTGGGGTGGCTGGGGGCAGATGTTTGTAGCCAGGGGTGGCCAATAACCATGGACCCTCTCTAGGCTATTAATATCTGCCTTCAGTCACTGGCTTTACCACTCTGGCGGAGAAAATTGCGCGGGAGCCCACGCCAATTTTTTCCGCGATTTAACCCTTTATTTTACAAGCTACAGTGCCCAAATTTTGCACATACACACCACTAACATTAGTAGTGTGGAATATACAAAAAAAAAGGGATATGAGATGGTTTACTGTATGTAAACCATGTCTCATATCATGTCGGGTTTGGGAAGGAGAAATGAAAAGCCGGCAATTGAATTACCAGCTTTTCACATATGTAGTGCTGAATTAAATATAAATACAGAATATATATATATATATATATATATATATATATATATATATATATATATATATATATATATATAATGTATGTGTCTCAATGACATATATATATATATATATATATATATATATATATATATATATATATATATACACTGTATATATGTTTTAACGAACATTTGAGCACATAAATCCATTAGATGTCGGTTTTGCAAGCCTGCGAGAAAATATCGCAGTACGGATGCCATACGGATTACATACAGAGGATGCCATGCGCAAAATACGCTGCCACACCCTGCCTACGGATGACATACGGATCACTATTTTGGGGACTTTTCTGCGTATTACGGCCGTAAAAAACGGACCGTATTTACATACGCTGAGTGTGACGCCGGCCTTACTGGTTGGTTGGTTACTAGAGTGTATGTCTGATCAGGAAATTAAACCAGTGATAAAATACATCCACTTCATGTAGGAAATATCTGAAATTGGTAATCTGACACATATTAACATTGACAACTGATTCTAATTGTGAATTTTATATTGCCAGAATACGTATTTTGCAATACTCAATCACTTCTGTCAGAAGCGTAACTGGACATTTGACTTCTTGTATACTGGACAAAGTGTAACAGGTCAAATTAAACAGTAAGTGAAGCATGAATTATGTTTTTTTTTTTTAGAAGATGCCAAAGCCAAGACCTCTCTCTGTCTCTCTCTCTCTATATACACAGTTCTGTGCAAAAGTTTAGGGAGGTATCGAAAAAATCATGCACAGTAAGAATGCTTTAATGAATGAAAGTGTTGTAGGGAATCTGTCATCAGGTTTTTGGTGTGAGAGCACTATGATGGAGTTGTGTAGTGGAACAGACCCTGATTACAGTGATGTGCCTCTTACTGGACTGTGTTTTGCTGTTTCAGTACAATCATTGTTTTATCACTATAGGACAACTGGCCTCGTGCATCTGTGGTGCCCGTGTCTGTAAACCCTGCACATGTAATATAGTTTATCTGTATTGCCAGCTATGGTGAAGGCTAAGTTCTCTGCTGTTATAATTGTATTCACACATTTTACCCAATCCCTAAGGCCATGTTCACACGATCCTTTTTTTGATCCTTTTTTTTTCAGGTCCTGATTTGGAAAACCCGCAGTGCAAAACTGCACTGCTGATTTTCCTGCAGTTTCTTCTGCAGATTCCTCTGCGGGTTTTCAACAGCACTTTCCTATTGGTGCCTGTTGAAAACAGGAGCTGAATCCGCAGAAAGAAGTGACATGGTACTTCTTTTTTTCTGCAGGCAAATGCTCGCGGATTTGCCTGAGAAAAAAAGGATAGTGGGCACAGCGGTTTTTGTTTTCCATAGAGTAACATTGGACTGTACCCTGCATGGAAAAAGGACCTGAAAAAAAAAGGATCAAAAAAAGGATCGTGTGAACATAGCCTTACTGTAAGATTGTGCACTTCTGTGTGAACAAGGAAGTGTGCATGATCCCTCAGTGGGGAGGAGGTGCTTCTGAGAGGTTGCCATGTGCAGAGAAGAGGAGGGTGCTCTCTCTGCCAGGACAAGCTGCAAGAGGCAAGGTATCAGTCCCAAGAGCACAGAGACTTCCAGGGTTCGTGATAAACTGAAAGACTGCTCGTTTTTTATATAACGAGCAGTAGTGCAGTAGTGTATTATTGCCCAGGAGCTCAGTAGTGCTTAGAATCAGGGACACTTTGCTACAAGAGAAAGTGGTTTCCACAGGATTTGAGCTGCCTGCTTGTTGGAAGAGATCACGGATCCAGTAACTGTTTACCTTGTACCCCTGGGGATCCAAGGAATCGTTTACCAGAGGTTTAAGCAGCAGGAAGGCTACACTATGTCACAGCATAGAACTCTGAACTCTCACCATGCAGGCCTGACCAAAACCCTGTATGTGAATTGTATGGAAGTTTCTGGAACTGTTTGCCAAACTTCAGTAAAAGGTGCAAAGTGATCATTACCCTGTCTATGCTGATTATTCTCTGCTGCACCATTCCTGCTCCAACTTCCCTGGGAGCCAACCCTAGTTGGGAAGGGGTTAATCATCTGTAAAGCGCCATGGAATAAATGGCGCTATAATAATAAATAATAATAATAATCTGTCACTGTCCATGACAATCTAACTCCCAGGGACCCTCATCAGTGACCGGCCATACCAGGCCAAATATCCCAACTGGCGTCACAAACGTTTTAATTAATATAAATAACCTCCACAATTGACAAAGACTGGCATGCGCCCCCGGTCGGACTCGACCAGCACTTGGAACCGTCGTGACCCAGTACCGTAACCGCAGTGGCCCGGCTGGGGCGGCACACATCCTAGTCCAACCACTCCTCTATCACTGATTAGCAGCTCTCTGTCACTATACAATGTACACAGAAAACTGTGGTGTGAGCGGGTTATACACAGCTCAACAACTAAGCTCTGCTAGATCTGCAGCAGAAAGAACCATGACTCTATCTTAACTACTGCACCCAGTAGCTAAGTGATACATCACTGGAATCAGGGTCTCTGACAGATTTCCTTGAATGCCTGGCCATTAGGAGGCTAATATTTAAATTACGAGTGTCCCGCTCTCAACTTTTTTTTTCTCATAGATTTCTTATAGACTTCCAGTGTGGGAGCAGTAAGAATATACCATATATGTGTATGTAAAATCACATGCCTTGCTTATGAGGAAGTCATTAAATGTAATAAATGTTTCTATTACAGCAATTGTAAAACTTTGCAAACTATGTAGAAATCCTGGCTACTTATCAAAGTTTTCCGCAATGTCATCAGCAGGCTTGTTTTATATGAAGTCTGCAAGTAAAGATAATCCCGGAGATATCTTTAAAAGCAACTAATACTGGGTTTAGATTGTTGCTGTTAAAACAAAGCCAGTCAACTACATGCAAGCCAGTCTGCGGTATATATTAGGCTATGTGCACACTTTAAGGATTCTGCTGCAGATTTTTCCGCAGCGGATTTGATGAAATCCGCAGTGCAAAAAGTACTGCGGATTTATCACGTTTTTTTGTGCAGTTTCCACTGCGGTTTTCGACACCTGCGGGTTTTTAACATGGAGCAGGTGCCAAACTGCTGCAGATTCCGCACAAAGAATTGACATGCTGCGGAATGAAAACCGCAGCGTTTTTTGTTTTCCATAGGTTACCATTGTACTGTACACCACATGGAAAACTGCTGCGTATCCGCAGCGTCCAAAAACGCTGCGGATCCGCAGTAAAAACCACAAAATGTGCACATAGCCTAAGGGTATGTGTCCATGTTCAGGTTTGCTTCAGGCTTTGGTCAGGATTTTATGCAGGTAAAATCCTGACCAAAAATGCACCTGAGGTCACTGGCAGGTCACCTGCGGTGTTCCTGCGTATTTTGCTCATTGTAGCAACATGCTGCGTTCTGAAAAAACGCACCGCATGTGCGTTTTCGCGGCAAAAACGCATGCGTTTTTTAACGCATAGTGGAGTCGGGATTTCATGAAATCCCCTCCACTATGCTGTAACATCTGGACGCTGCGTTTTTGACGCTGCGGCTCAGCGCTGCGTCAAAAACGCAGCGTTTCCTGAACGTGGACACATACCCTAAGGGTCTCTTTCGGCAGGTTGAACACACCTGTATCCACACAAAATGATTGGCCGTACAATCAGTCTGTGCACATAAGACATCAAGTATTATGCCACCTTAGAAATCATTGCACTTGACAAACAAGTGTTTTCCTTCTTAATACCTCATTCACATGTCATTATTTGGTCAGTATTTTGCATCAATGTTTGTATGCCAAAACTATTAGTGGAACTTACAGAGAAAAGCTTTAATTGAAATATTGACACATGTTCTGGGACACTCCTGGTTTTGGCATACAAATACTGATGAAATACTGATCAAAAAATAGGGTCTTAGGCCAGTCTCACATGTCCAGATAATTCCGGTACCGGAAAAAACGGTACCGGAGTTATCCGTGTCCGTGTGCTCACGTGGCACATCAGTCAATCAGCTGTGTGCCGCCCGAGGACCACCCCCCGTGTGCCCGCCCGCTTGCAGAAGAAATACTCACCCAGCTCCCGCGATGCCTCCTCTCAGCGGCGGCAGCTTGTCCTGTGTGAGCATTCACGTGGTGACCCCAAACTTTTTTTAACAAAAAAAATATTGATCTTTCATCCCTTCTCTCCTGCAAGCGTTGCTTTCAGCCGAGCAGGACAGAAGGGATGAATGCCGCCTTCAGCACCACACGCAGGAGACATTAACTGTAGCGCCGTTTCTCCTGTGGCGGTACGTGCACACGGAGGAGAGTGCACACTGTTCTCCGTGTGCACACTGTTCTCCGTGTGCACGTGTGCTGAACGCTTTGCGGACCATGCTGCCAGAGAAAAGCGGACATGTCTCCGTGTTTTGCACATGGACACACGGTCCGTGAAAACACGCAGGCATGTGCATAGACCCATTCATTTGAATGGGTCTACGTGTGTCAGTGTCTCCGGTATGTGAGAAAACTGTCACCACACGTACCGGAGACACTGACGTGCGAAACCGGCCTTATAGGGTGTTTGCTGTGCTGCTTAGAAAGGCCGCTCCAACGAAGCTCATATTCAAACTATGAGCAATGGCTAAATGGGCCCCGTATGTTCAGCTGAGCATATTATACATACATTATACATACATGTGCACACAGACCATCGCTATTGAATTGGGCTGTTCAGATGACAGTTTTGTTTTTCTTTTACACGGACTAAGCGACTACATGCACTAGTTTTTTTTTTTTTCTGGATTTCAGATGAGACTTCCCTTATCAAGTCTATGGGTGTGCAAAAGAAAAAGAGATAGCATGCGGATCGTCTGTATATCATCATTTTACAGTTACATTGTAAATTTTAGCATAGGAAAATGTATTTGGTCTTGAACATTTTTTAAAATCTTGATGTATAAAAACTGATGCCACAAGGATGTATAAAATTGGACATACAGATGGAATATGGATGATGATGTGGACATTTTCTTCATACACTCGTCTGAACCCGACCTAACGTTATCTTTCACTTTTTGTCAATGTTATATGCAGATTTTTCTGCAGTGCACAGATCGGGAACAAAACCTATCCACAAAGCAGTATGAAAAACACAAAGAAATTGGCAAAGAAGGAGGCTGCGTTTCTTGCACTAAAAGAACTGAAGAATGAGTATACACATGATATTCCGGTATGATTTGCTTCTTCATGTATGTTGAGCATTTTTCTTGCAGTACTTATAAAGCTGAAGTATTTCCTTAAGACTCTGCATCAATGTTGATTTCATCTGTTAATATATTTTCCATCTGAATTACACGTAATGTTCACTATATGGACAAAAATGTTGGGATGTACCTCTTAGGGTATGTTTCCACGTTCAGGAAACGCTGCTTGTTTGACGCTGCGCAGCGCTGCAGCGTCAAACAAGCAGCGTCCAGATGTTCCAGCATAGTGGAGGGGATTTGATGAAATCCTGTCTCCACTATGCGTGGAAACCCTCACGCGGCGGCCCTGCGACTCCGGACATGCTGCGCGTCTTTTCAGATCGCAGCATGCCCGTACACCTTGCGGGGACGCAGCGTCCCCTCAAGGCATATCACAGGGCGCTATGGGAGAGAGCGATCATCCCGGATGTGAAGAGTTAACACATCCGGCATGATCGCGTCCCATTAAGGGGGCGGGGCTTAGCGCCGAGCGGCATCGCCGCTGCGGCGATACCGTCGGCCATCCGTACCGTGGACACATACCCTTAGTCATTAAATTAAGTTTTTTTTCATTTAGCACCATTGTCGCAGCTGTAGAAAATCCAGCCCCTATCCATGCAGTCTGCCTTTACAATCATTTGTGATAGAGAGGGTAAATTATTAAAGGGAATCTGTCAGAAGGTTTTTGCTATTTTATCTGAGAACAGCATTATATAGGGGCAGAGAGCCTGGATTACAAAGATTTCACTTTTAGGCTATGTGCCCACGTTGCGGATTGGTGTGTGGATTTTCTCGCACCGTTTTTGAAAAATCTGCAGGTAAAACGCACTGCGTTTTATCTGCAGATTACCCGCGGATTTACGGCAGATTTCCTGCGTTTTTTGTGCGGATTTCACCTGCGGTTTTACACCTGCGGATTCCTATTGAGGAACAGGTGTAAAACGCAGCGGAATCCGCACAAAGAATTGACATGCCGCGGAAAATACAATGCAGCGTTTCCGTGCGGTATTTTCCACACCATGGACACAGCGGATTTGGTTTTCCATAGATTTACCTGGTACTGTAAACCTGATGGAAAACTGCTGTGAATCTGAAGCGGCCAATCCGCTGCGGATCCGCAGGAAAATCTGCACCGTGTGCACATACCCTAAGGGTACGTACCCATATATGAGAAAAAAAAGTTCCGATATCTGGACCTAAAAAAACGGATGAGTGCCACGCGAGTGTCGAGAGTACAATGCGATTTTCACACCTAGCATCCGATTTACATCCGACTGCATTGAGATTGCTATCCGATTGCAATGCGATTTTAACATGAGCTTTTATATACAAGTCCTTCTCAAAAAATTAGCATATAGTGTTAAATTTCATTATTTACCATAATGTAATGATTACAATTAAACTTTCATATATTATAGATTCATTATCCACCAACTGAAATTTGTCAGGTCTTTTATTGTTTTAATACTGATGATTTTGGCATACAACTCCTGATAACCCAAAAAACCTGTCTCAATAAATTAGCATATTTCACCCGTCCAATCAAATAAAAGTGTTTTTTAATAACAAACAAAAAAACCATCAAATAATAATGTTCAGTTATGCACTCAATACTTGGTCGGGAATCCTTTGGCAGAAATGACTGCTTCAATGCGGCATGGCATGGAGGCAATCAGCCTGTGACACTGCTGAGATGTTATGGAGGCCCAGGATGCTTCAATAGCGGCCTTAAGCTCATCCAGAGTGTTGGGTCTTGCGTCTCTCAACTTTCTCTTCACAATATCCCACAGATTCTCTATGGGGTTCAGGTCAGGAGAGTTGGCAGGCCAATTGAGCACAGTAATACCATGGTCAGTAAACCATTTACCAGTGGTTTTGGCACTGTGAGCAGGTGCCAGGTCGTGCTGAAAAATGAAATCTTCATCTCCATAAAGCATTTCAGCCGATGGAAGCATGAAGTGCTCCAAAATCTCCTGATAGCTAGCTGCATTGACCCTGCCCTTGATGAAACACAGTGGACCAACACCAGCAGCTGACATGGCACCCCACACCATCACTGACTGTGGGTACTTGACACTGGACTTCAGGCATTTTGGCATTTCCTTCTCCCCAGTCTTCCTCCAGACTCTGGCACCTTGATTTCCGAATGACATGCAAAATTTGCTTTCATCAGAAAAAAGTACTTGGGACCACTTAGCAACAGTCCAGTGCTGCTTCTCTGTAGCCCAGGTCAGGCGCTTCTGCCGCTGTTTATGGTTCAAAAGTGGCTTTACCTGGGGAATGCAGCACCTGTAGCCCATTTCCTGCACACGCCTGTGCACGGTGGCTCTGGATGTTTCCACACCAGACTCAGTCCACTGCTTCCTCAGGTTCCCCAAGGTCTGGAATCGGTCCTTCTCCACAATCTTCCTCAGGGTCCGGTCACCTCTTCTCGTTGTACAGCATTTTCTGCCACATTGTTTCCTTCCAACAGACTTACCATTGAGGTGCCTTGATACAGCACTCTGGGAACAGCCTATTTGTTGAGAAATTTCTTTCTGGGTCTTACCCTCTTGCTTGAGGGTGTCAATGATGGCCTTCTTGACATCTGTCAGGTCGCTAGTCTTACCCATGATGGGGGTTTTGAGTAATGAACCAGGCAGGGAGTTTTTAAAAGCCTCAGGTATCTTTTGCATGTGTTTAGAGTTAATTAGTTGATTCAGAAGATTAGGGTAATAGGTCGTTTAGAGAACCTTTTCTTGATATGCTAATTTATTGAGACAGGTTTTTTGGGTTATCAGGAGTTGTATGCCAAAATCATCAGTATTAAAACAATAAAAGACCTGACAAATTTCAGTTGGTGGATAATGAATCTATAATATATGAAAGTTTAATTGTAAACATTACATTATGGTAAATAATGAAATTTAACACTATAAGCTAATTTTTTGAGAAGGACCTGTATATATATATATACTGTGTGTATATATATATATATATATATATATATATATACTGCGTATATATATATATATATATATATATATATATATATATATATATATAATATATAATATATATATATATATATATATAAAATAGATAGATAGAAGAAAAGCCGGCAATTCCTGTGCGTGTACAGTAAAATCACACTGACATGTTAGAATAGAATAGATATATACACATAGAATATATATATATATATATATATATATATATATATATATATATGCAGCGCCCCCACTGCCGCAGGCCCGAGGGGTACCCGGTACCGGGCCTCTGAGTCTCTGCTCTGGGGTTGTCACGGTGGCTAGGCCCGGTCCGTGACCCTGCTGAGGGGCGTACAGTAAATGATAGATGTGGATGGTGGTGATGGTGCGGTGCAGTAAATAACGAGGACACCAGGTTGCAGTCTCTTTACCTCTTTACTGAAGGTCTCTGGGTCCTCTGTCCGGAATACGGTTCACCAGGCTGCGCAAGTCCGGCCGGTCCGATGGCACCTCTAGAGTTCCCTTTGCAGGTGGAAATCTGTGCCTTCCTGCTTGCGCTATGTGTTGTGGTCCTCCCCTGCTGTGCTTACGGGATAGTCCCCACAACTGTTGTGTCTGTTTCTCGTGTTCCCTCACAACAACTCGATTAGATGATCTTCTGCTAATCCTCCGTCCCTCCCGGTGTTATGGTTGGGACGCACCCGTAGGACGGGTAGGCTCGGAGCTCTTCTGGGACCCTAGAGTCACCCCTCTCCACAGGTTGCCCCCCAAGTCTGCATAGGTGATTTAGGTGAGACAGCCCGCCTGTGACTGACTGTCCTGCCATTGGTTTGAAGTATTGCCTGGAGCTAGATATATGAATACTTCCTCGGCGTTCCGGCCGCCGGTTGTGCGCCTCAGTAGGATGTTGCCTCGATCTTACAGCACGACTCCTACTGGTAATCTCCTTCTTGCTTTGATCTCGTTTCTCACTCAGCACAATATATCTCGCTTCTGATCCTTTCTTAGGGCACCGCCGCTATGCTGAGCAGGCACGGTCCCGTGACGTTCTTTCCTGTTGCCAGGCCTCTGTCAGGGTCCCAAACCTGACAGGGACCCTACCGAATCTTCCCCACCACACCCCCTGCCACAAGGTGTTGCCTGGTTCCAACCCAGTCAGCTTTCTGAACTAACTTCCTGCCTGACCCCCAGTTTTCCCACACGGTGAGGAGTGGCCTAATAAATAGCACCCTTAGCTCCCCCTGGAGGCCCGACTGTGAAATGTATTGGTGTATGTGATACCTGGTCAGATGAACTCCTTCAGTGCCAACAGACGTACCATAGCCCCCCTTAGCGGCGGAGCCACAGTACTGCAACGACCAGGACTCTGGGGCGCTGCACTCCCCCCCGGTTAAATCCAGTACTCCGGGACTGGGAAGAAAACAACAATACATGTCAGCAAAAAGACATACAATTTTTGTGAGTGCAATAACAATAAGCATACTTGAACAGAGCTTCCCTTTATGGGAGGTGAGGACACTTGAACGTTACAAACATGGTTAAATACTTTGAATAACTTAGTATAAATAACTTTTCTCACCCAACCGGGTATTCTACTTAGTGCAAATCTTTGAACAATAATTTAACATTGCCTTTAAGGACGTACACTCTGAATCCACTAAAGACCTTCTTATAACACATTATAAGGCTTGAGCAACTGTGCTACATTCTCCTACTTTATGTCTGCAGGACCGCCTGTCCTAACGGCTCCAGACCTACTGCCTCTCCTTTCTATTACAGGACCGCTCCTTTCAGCCCGAGCCTTCTGTCCTTCCACTACTATACACAGTATAGAACATATCATTTTTTTTTCCTTCAGTTTAGGATCAACAAGCCATCTCTATATGGCTCCTAGGAGGACTCACCAACTAACCCCGTCCGGGTTCACTTTCTGTCCTCATTCTTCCATCAACATTATCAAACACCTTTCACAATTAACTAGTTGGTTACATTTAACGTTTTCATATCAGCATTATTACTTTCTTTCAAGACATCATTATCACTTTACTGGTTTAAGACAGTTCTACTCCTAAGTGCACAGGTAGACATCCCCTTTAAGAGGGGACCAAGTCTTTATGAGGTAGCGCAGCTTCTTCAGCTACCAGTCCGTACACCGTAAGGACTCCGGTACAAGTTCCAATAACCGTATCTTCGCAAAGAGTCCATCTTTCATATAAAACCAGTAGGGAGCACCTTTAAGAAGGTGCAACTATGTACAAGGAGTTTGTATCATGCATTGTTCATGATTCAGCAGTTTCTTAGTAACGGAACAAAAGGTAGAAAAACAAACAAAGAGCAATAGGGATCCCGGGTCAACAAAGGGATCCCTTTAAGAGTTAACCCTGGACGGGTTTAGCAGCAACATAGCAGAAACAAACAGTTTGAAGAACTATTTACATATTATGCAGAGTTTTAAGATATTTACTTTTGTGGTGCAGAAGGTGGTTTTCTTCCGGGCCTCACCAGACCAACGGGTCGCGCTGCCGATCCAAGGAGCGGTTCTTGCCCCAGCAATGACAGGATCCCTCGCCGTGATGCTCTTCTCACTGATGGACCGGCACGCCCCCAAGGTACATGGTGGGTCCGGGTTCCCCGCTGCTCCGCCGGGACAGGTTCCGTTGCCTTTTCAGCAGGAGGTGCGTCTTCTGATGTTCCGGCAGCAGCCTGGAGTGCGACGCACCGCTGGACGCCCCGAGCTATCCAGCCAGCTTCACCTGTTTCCCTCCTCCACCTGGTGTAGGTTACAGCGTCACCTGGCTCCAGGTCGCGAGCGAACCTTCCTCCACAGGGCTCTACTTCCTCCCGGTCTACACGGACCTGTAGCGGCTCCCCAATCTCCTGTATAACTCCCCTTCCATGTCGGGAGTTGAAGGACACCACTACACCCCAGTGTGATGGTGGGGTTTCTTCCACGCTGGTCAGGTCAATCTGGGCTGCAGGCTGGGGCCGGCTCCACCACGCCGTCAACAGGCGCCGCAGGTGTTCGGCCTCCGGCAGGATTCTCATGCCCTGTGTCTGCAGCGTACCTTCAGCCGCGGTCGGGTTGGGAGGAGCAGGGGACACCGGAGACAGGCGGACCTCCGTGGGCTGGCCCAGCCGAGCAAGCACGCGGGCATAAGCCTCCAAGCGGCGTGCTATCTGTCGGGCCTCGGCTGCGGCCACACACTCCTCGGACATCTGCCAGTTAGGTCGACCCATCGGTGGTTCCGTGAGAGCCAGTTCCCGCAATGATGGCGTCTCCGAGGCTGTGTCCGGTGATGCGGCTCCATGCCGAGTCAGGTCATCCCCACGCGGTGCTCCCGGCGTCGCCATCTTTATCTCCTCCCCAGCGTCTTCTTCCCGCGGTCTCTTTCGTGGGCGGCCCCGTCTCCATGGTCTCCACCCTCCAAACAGGATCAGGAGGCGGACCTCGGCTGTTGACGGACACGTCCTCAGGACACAGAAATATTTAGACTGGACGGCCATTGTCGTTCGCGCTCTCCAGCTTGTCCACGCCTACTCCACGCCCCTCTTCTTCTCCCGCGCTCTCCTCAGCGCTGTAATGGCGGCGGATTTTGGCGGCAAATGGCGCAGCACAGTCTTTGCAATAAAGTACAGTCCAAGCACAATAAATCACAGTTCCAAGGCACACATGACCCGATTCCTCAGGCTTAAGTAGATCCTGTTCGTGACGCCAAGTTGCAGCGCCCCCACTGCCGCAGGGCCGAGGGGTACCCGGTACCGGGCCTCTGAGTCTCTGCTCTGGGGTTGTCATGGTGGCTAGGCCCAGTCCGTGACCCTGCTGAGGGGCGTACAGTAAATGATAGATGTGGATGGTGGTGATGGTGCGGTGCAGTAAATAACGAGGACACCAGGTTGCAGTCTCTTTACCTCTTTACTGAAGGTCTCTGGGTCCTCTGTCCGGAATACGGTTCACCAGGCTGCGCAAGTCCGGCCGGTCCGATGGCACCTCTAGAGTTCCCTTTGCAGGTGGAAATCTGTGCCTTCCTGCTTGCGCTATGTGTTGTGGTCCTCCCCTGCTGTGCTTACGGGATAGTCCCCACAACTGTTGTGTCTGTTTCTCGTGTTCCCTCACAACAACTCGATTAGATGATCTTCTGCTAATCCTCCGTCCCTCCCGGTGTTATGGTTGGGACGCACCCGTAGGACGGGTAGGCTCGGAGCTCTTCCGGGACCCTAGAGTCGCCCCTCTCCACAGGTTGCCCCCCAAGTCTGCATAGGTGATTTAGGTGAGACAGCCCGCCTGTGACTGACTGTCCTGCCATTGGTTTGAAGTATTGCCTGGAGCTAGATATATGAATACTTCCTCGGCGTTCCGGCCGCCGGTTGTGCGCCTCAGTAGGATGTTGCCTCGATCTTACAGCACGACTCCTACTGGTAATCTCCTTCTTGCTTTGATCTCGTTTCTCACTCAGCACAATATATCTCGCTTCTGATCCTTTCTTAGGGCACCGCCGCTATGCTGAGCAGGCACGGTCCCGTGACGTTCTTTCCTGTTGCCAGGCCTCTGTCAGGGTCCCAAACCTGACAGGGACCCTACCGAATCTTCCCCACCACACCCCCTGCCACAAGGTGTTGCCTGGTTCCAACCCAGTCAGCTTTCTGAACTAACTTCCTGCCTGACCCCCAGTTTTCCCACACGGCGAGGAGTGGCCTAATAAATAGCACCCTTAGCTCCCCCTGGAGGCCCGACTGTGAAATGTATTGGTGTATGTGATACCTGGTCAGATGAACTCCTTCAGTGCCAACAGACGTACCATAGCCCCCCTTAGCGGCGGAGCCACAGTACTGCAACGACCAGGACTCTGGGGCGCTGCATATATATACAGCATAGAGAGATTGATGGAGGAAAAGCCGGTAATACATCTGTCGAGTTCTGTAAATTCACTGCAGGAGCCGACAGGATAGAAGAAATGGATTACATACAGTAAATCCATCTATTGATGTCACAAAGGTGACATCAACCCCCACAACTATTACCCCACTTGCCACCACTACAGGGCATGTGGGAAGAGCGAGGCTAAGTGCAGGAATTAGCGCATCTTAGAGATGTGCCTTTTCTGGGGCGGCTGGGTGCTGATGTTTTTAGCCGGGGGGGCTATATCCATGGCCCCTTCCTAGGCTATTAATATCATCCCACAACTGTCTGCATAGCCTTTGCTGGTTATTAATTATGGAGGGACCTCACTTCATTTTTTTGGGGGTCCCCCATTTTATTAGCCAGTAAAGGCTAAGTATACAGTTGTGAGCTGATATTAATAGCCTGGGAAGCGCCATGGGTATTATCCCCTTCCCAGGCTATAAACATGGGCCCCCAGTCTCTGGCTTTCCCTCTGCTGGTTTTGAAAATTGCACGAGAGCCCACACCATTTTTTTCCGGAAAATCTTTTATTAATTAGATACATGTCCCGGAATTTGCACACACACTGTACTAATTGTATTTGTCACTGACATCTATATATCTACCTATTCTATATGCAATTACTCTATGTAATCCATCTCTTCCATCCTGTTGGCTCCTGCAGTGATTTTACAGAAACCAGCAGAAGAATTTCCTGCTTTTCTTCTATCTTTCTGTGCAATATAAATGCATATACATATGTGTGTCTGTGTTACTGACATGTGTATGTGTATGTGTATATATATATATATATATATATATATATATATATATATATATATATATATATATAATGTGTATATTTGCATTCTATCTATTCTATTCTAATTCTATTCTATCTATATTCTAACCTGTCAGTGTGATTTTACTATATGCAGCACATGAATTACCTTTTCAAAGGACACCGGTGCGTAGAAAACAGACAGTACTCGAATGGTGCGAGTGCTCTGCGTTTTTTTCTCACATCCATTGACTTGCATTGGTGAGTCTCGTTCGAGATACGCTGCAAATCGCAGCATGTTGCAATTTTTTTTTCTCAGTCTCACAAAAAACGTACCAAAAACAGGCAAAAACCGCAAAAAAAAAAAAAACGCGTACGGATTTCCTGCGGAAAAAGTCCGGTTTTGATCACGAAATGTCTGCGAATAATCCTGACGTGTACACATAGCCTAAGGCTGTGTGCACACGTTCAGGATATTTCGTGTTTTTTTTTCTCTATAAAAACGCTTAAAAAACACATACATATGCATCCCATCATTTATAATGCATTCCGCAATTTTTGTGCATATATTGGGTTTTTTTCCCGCGAAATAAAAATGCATCGCGGTAAAAAATGCAGCATGTTCATTAATTTTGCGGATTTTTTGCGGATTTCCCACTATATTATTGCATTGGGAACCTCCAAAAAAAAACGCAAAAAATCCGCATGAAAAACACACACAAAAAACACTAAAAAAACGCATGCGGATTTCTTGCAGAAAATGTCCGGTTTTGTTCAGGAAATTTCTGCAAGAAATCCTGATGTGTGCACATAGCCTAAAGGTACCGTCACACTCAACGAGAACGACAACGATCCGTGACGTTGCAGTGACGTTGCAGCGTCCTGGATAGCGATCTCGTTGTGTTTGACACGCAGCAGCGATCTGGATCCTGCTGTGATATCGCTGGTCGGAGCTAGAAGTCCAGACCTTTATTTCGTCGCTGCTCACCCGCTGTCATCGCTGGATCGGTGTGTGTGACACCGATCCAGCGATGTGTTCACTTTTAACCAGGGTAAACATCGGGTTACTAAGCGCAGGGCCGCGCTTAGTAACCCGATATTTACCCTGGTTACCATAGTAAAAGTAAAAAAAAACACTACATACTCACCTTCTGATATCTGTCACGTCCCCCGGCGTCCACGCGCTGCTGCAGGGAGCTTTCCCTGCACTGACTGTGTGAGCGCCGGCCGGCCGTAAAGCAGAGCACAGCGGTGACGTCACCGCTGTTACTGCCGGCGCCGCTGACACATTCAGTGCAGGGAAAGCTCTCTGCAGCAGCGCGTGGACGCCGGGGGACGTGAAAGACATCAGAAGGTGAGTATGTAGTGTTTTTTTTTACTTTTACTATGGTAACCAGGGTAAATATCGGGTTACTAAGCGCGGCCCTGCACTTAGTAACCCGATGTTTACCCTGGTTACCCGGGTGCTGCAGGGGACTTCGGCATCGTTGAAGACAGTTTCAACGATGCCGAAGTCTTTCCCCTGATCGTTGGTCGCTGGAGAGAGCTGTCTGTGTGACAGCTCCCCAGCGACCACACAACGACTTACCAACGATCACGATCGCTGGTCGTGATCGTTGGTAAGTCGCTAAGTGTAACGGTACCTTTAGACTGTGTATTGTAGTTTCAATACAATCAGTGCTTTATCAGCAAAAGATTATTCTACAGGATTAGGTACCATGTGCTAGGAAATCCAACTAATCTGTAATTCTGCCCCCACCAATGATTGGCAGCTTGCAGTTTGAGACCCTGGTACTACGCCCAAGCACAAAAATGTGCTATCAAACTCCATGCTGTACCGAAAAGACGTTCATTGATAAAAAAGGACTGGATTGGTAATCACTTATTTCAGATGACTTCACCTTCATGTCCACATATAGTAAAATTTCTCCACATTTTAGTTTACCAATTATAGTCCACTCTGTAGTAATTCACTTTTAGATGTATACTTGGTACTGGGGCTTATGTATGTAATAGTGCATACTAGATTAGTACTTTACATTCTAATTATATATTCTTGGCAAACTATCAATTTGTCGGTGATCATTGGAGAATAAGAGCAAAGCAGAGCAAGGACAATATTATTATTACAAATAAATATTGATACAGTACATTTGTAATTAATTACTTGTATTAAATAATTAAATGGCACTAACTTGTTAAAATTCACTTTTAGGACTTGCCCAACATTTTCATAGATAATTCAGTGACAGGACCGCCTCGTGTCTCAAGGTAAGTGTTTTGTGACCTCTAAGTTCCAAAAGCACCAAGTTATTTCCTGACATGTTGTACTTTATTATAGTGGTAAAACTTGTTCGATATGATTTGCTTTTATTTGTGAAAATATTAGAAATTTGGCCAAAATTTTGCAATTTTCAAACTTTACATTTTTTGCTCTTAAGCGAGAGAGTTATGTCACACCAAATAGTTAATAAATAACATTTCCCACATATCTACTTTACATCTGCATGTTTTTTTAAACATAATGTGTTTTGTTAGGAAGTTATAAGGGTTAAAAGTTGACCAGCGATTTTTCATTTTTCCAACAAAATAAAAAAATACATTTATGGACCCCATCACATTTTAAGTGACTTGGGGCCCATATGACAGAGAATACCCAAAAGTGACAGCATTCTAAAAACTGCACCTCTCCAGGTGTTCAAAATCACAATCAAGAAGTTTTTTAAGCCTTCAACTACTTCACAGGAATTAAAGCAATGTGGAAAGATACCGTAAACATTTTACTTTTTTTCACAAAAATGTTACTCAAGGAATTTATCTAGATGCGTGGTGATCACCTTGAACATCACCGAATTTTATAACATTGAGCTGTGAAAATAAGAAATCACATTTTTCACACAAAATGTTGTTTTAGCCGCAAATTATTTATTTTCACAAGGGTAACAGGAGAAATTAGACCCCAACATTTGTTGTGCAACTTTTCCTAAGTATGCCAGTTCCCCATATGTGGTGGAAAACTACTGTTTTGGGCGCACAGCAGGGTTTGGAAGGAAGGAATGACTTTGATGGAATGGTCTGCGGGTGGCATGTTGTGTTTGGAGAGCCACTGATGTGCCTAAAATACACCTCACAATTGACCCCATTTTTAGAAACTCCACCCCTCAAAAAATTTATCTAGAGGCATCGTTATAGTAATGATAACATTGATTTTGGTATTACTGGTGTATGAATTTATAATGTGGCGGTATGTGTAAGTTGTGCGGAGTATATCAGATTATAAAAGTTTGTTGTGTTAATTGGTTAAAATTAAAT
The DNA here is from genome assembly GCF_051348905.1 of Ranitomeya variabilis. Taxonomy (NCBI): domain Eukaryota; kingdom Metazoa; phylum Chordata; class Amphibia; order Anura; family Dendrobatidae; genus Ranitomeya; species Ranitomeya variabilis. The sequence continues at coordinate 127,326,880 of NC_135233.1, forward strand.
TTTATCAATATATGGACTTGTGGTACGCTTTGAAGCAATCCTTAATGTAAAGGCCAGGTTTCTGAGGGCAGGTTTCACAATGGTAAATTGTGTCCTTTTGAATTCCCCTCTTGGAGCATACTCTGCACCTTTTTTTGTGTTCTTCCTTTTTGGCTGTTTGAGGAGCATCACTGAGAAAATGTTGACCTGGTACGATGCGGGCACCATCAGTTTCGGAAGTACTGGGACCCTCATCTTCTTGACTTCCAAACATTAGGGCCTTGACGACTACCTCCTGAAACTGAAGGAAGGTTCCCGTATTGACTGCACACCGAAACAGCACAAAAGCATTGTATAATGTCATCCGTACAATGTGTATGGCCAACTTTTTTCTCCATACTTTTGCATGCCACTGTGGGCTTGGGGACCTGATCTGAGAGATCTACACCCCCATGAACATATTATAATCCAGGATACAATCTGGCACTGGGACGTCTGTTGTGGTACATTGGACAGTGACAAGGTAGCTGTTGTGACAGTGTATGGTTGTCAAGATAAGGATATCCCTCCTGTCCTTATACCTGACCACCAGCATGTTGTCGCTGCATTGGGCTCTGCTTTCACCCTTTCTCAGCAGTTGCCCAGTTAGCGAATTAGTCAGGCCTCTCTGATTTCTATGCAGAGTCACAGGCAGCTGTACCTCTGACAGAGAGGGTCTTGAAGATGGAGATGCTGGTGTAATAGATATCTATGTAGAGATGATAGCCTTTATCAGGCAGTGGGTGTTGCAATTCCCACACAATTTTCCCACTCACCCCCAGGAAAGGGGAGACATTCAGGGGTGTCATTTTGGGTGTCCTTCCCTTTGTAGGTAGACCCTAAATCTGTGGGTGTATCCTGAGGTACTCTTGCACAGTGAGTAGAGCTTAATTCCATACTTGGCCCTCTTACTGGGCAAGTATTTTTGGAATTTTAGCCTCCCTTTGAAATGAACCAGAGATTCATCTACTGTATAGCAATGTCCCTTTGGGGGTTTTACACCTCAGCAAATTTTCTGCTGAAGTTTTCAACTACTGGCTGAATTTTATATAGATGATCAAAGTTAGGATCGTCTCGGGGAGGACACTGTGCATTACCATTATAATGCAAACATTTTTTGATTGCTTCAAATCATGTCCTTGTCATGGCCATTCAGTATACTGGTGTGCTGCAGAGAACATCAGTACTCCAGTATTGCCGAAGCTCTGGTTTTCTGACAATGCCCCAAAATGTCATAATTTCTGCTGCATTTACAGGGGTCCATCTGGCATGTGATGACGAGGGATTTTGGGTGAAAAATTGATGGGTATACAAGTTTGCCTAGGCCACCATAATATTTATTTCCTCGCTGAAATAGAATGTAAAAAAATCAATTTTAGTGAGACCTGTAACATCAAATTAGATTCTTGAGGTGCCCATGAAATCCGGAATATCAGGCTGATAATTTTCATGGGTGGAATCCATATATGATCGATTGCTGTAGGGGTTGTCTCGGTCCTAAATTGTATTGATGGGGGTCTCTCCTCACTAGATCTTCATCACTGGCTGAATCCACCTTGGAGGCAAGTAAAGCGGATGCCTCCTCTGGTGAATAGCGTCTTTTTGGCAAATGGGCTATTTTTATTTTATTCTTCAAAACACTGGGGATGTGTGTGTAAGTGGTGCTTTTTGACTTGTATTGTGTGGGGCTTGTGTAAAGGGTACTATTTATTACAAAGATGAAGTAGAGAAAAAATGAAAAAATTTGAATAAACATTCAGAAGAAAAAAAAAATGAAATGAAAAATCCATAGAAGTAAAAAAAAAAAAAAAAAGTTCACTACGCTAATGCCCTACCTATAAAGTTACTCAGTGCTAAGTATTCTTTTTTTTCCAAAAGAAAAACAGACGTCACTAAGTCTACGTTCACATTTGCGGTCGGCGCCGCAGCGTCGGGCGCCGCAGCGTCGCCGCATGCGTCATGCGCCCCTATATTTAACATGGGGGCGCATGGACATGCGTTGCACTTGCGTTTTGCGACGCATGCGTCCCTGCGGCGCACGCGTCATGGCACAGAGGACGCTACAAGTTGCATTTTTTGTGCATCCAAAATCAAGCAAAAAAAGGACGCATGCGTCGCAAAACGCAGCGTTGTGCATGCGTTTTGCTGCGTTTTTGTTTGCGTTGTGCGTTGCGCCGCCGACGCTGCAGCGCACAACGCAAATGTGAACGTAGCTTACCACTGCGATGTCCACTCCCCTAATGCACTACCGCCCTACGTATAAAGCTCCTCTGTACTATTTTTTTTTTTTCTACAAGCGGACTTCCCTTACATTGTGATGTTTGCTACTCAACCTAGACATAAAAAAAGAAAAACTCCCTTGGCGCAGACTCTGATGAGCAGCGATACTGATCAGAGCGCTGCAGCCACAAAAAAAGTGCGCCAAGAACACAATTGGGAGTTAAGGGGTCATTAGGGGCAGGGCCGGCGTCCGCACCCGGCGCACCCGCGCAAGTACCGGGGCCCTGAACAGGTGGGGGGACCCATTTCCATTTTGACAAGTGTGTGACCAACTTTTTACTGTTGATGCTGCCTATGCAGCATCAATAGTAAAATATGTTAAAAATAATAAAAAATAAAAAATTGTGCTATACTCACCTTCTGGCAGCCCCCGCAGCCTTCCCGATGCTCGTGATGCTGCCAGCAGCTAGCGTTCCCTGTAATGCCTTACGAAATGACCCGATGACGTAGCGGTCTCACGAGACCGCTACGTCATCACGAGTCATTGTCTTGCAAGGCATTACTGGGAACGGGAGCTGCCGGGAGCATCGCTAAGGCCTGGGCTGGATCCGGGGGCCACCAGAAGGTGAGTATATAACTATTTTTATTTTAATTCTTTTTTTAACAGGGTTATGGTGCCCACACAGCTATAAACCACGTGGCTGTTATATGCTACGTGGGCTGTGCTATATACTAGGTGGGCTCAGCTGTGCTATATACTATGTGGGCTGTGTTATATGCTATGTGGGCTGTGTTATATACTACATGGCTGTGCTATATACTACATGGGCTGTTATATACTACGTGGCTGTGCTATTCTGTGGGCTGTGTTATATACTATGTGGACAGTGTTATATGCTACTTGGCTGTGCTATATGCTACGTGGGCTGTGTTATATGCTACATGGCTGTGCTATATACTACATGGCTGTGTTATATACTATGTGGGCTGAGCTATATACTACGTGGCTGTGCTATATGCTACACTTTTACAAATGTTCTACGTTAATACTTTCTAATGTTTACTTTAAAAAGTTTCCATTAAAAAATTGTCATATTCAATGTATGTAGTTTTTTATTTGCAGCAACTTTAGCTAACAATAAAATGCCTACTGGTAACTGAGGAAGAGGGAGTAGGTCACAAAAATTGTCATATAAGGGGTTAACTTATGTAAAGCACCTCTGCTGTATGGTATTGATGAATTTACAATAGCTATCACTCATGTAAGAAATGTAATCTGGCATTGTACTATACCTATATTTCTCTGCTATATCTGTGCATCATAAATAGTGGTACGTGTTAAAGGCGGGGGCCCACTGAGAATCTTTTGCCCAGGGCCCTCAAAATCCTGGAGCCGGCCCTGATTGGGGGTGGAGGGATGAGGGGAGGAGTTGGAACAGGGACTTGGGAACTGCTGCTGATGTTGTCATCACAGATCAGTCACGCAGTACAGGAGCTTGCAGGAGACAGGAGATTGCAGGAGACAGGAGATTGCAGGAGACAGATTGCTCTGGCCACCAATGCAAATTCTTTTTCGCAGGTAACAGAGGATCTACACAACTGCTCTGCATTCCAGCTCTGAGGAAAAGATAGCATGCAGTGCAGTGATCTCTATTTTAAATCCACCCTTTTGGCGCCTATTGGTTAGTATCTTGTTCAGCCAATCAGAGCCTAAAGTGTTAATCAGCCGAGGTGACATTCCATTGTGACTGCTGTGATTGCTGTTGTCTCAGACAGCACCAATCACAGCGTGTCATTTTTTTTTTTTCTTTTCTAATTTATTGTCCCATCGCTGTGATTGGCTGGTCAGAATTGATTGACCAATCAATGCGATCACTGATGTTGGGGTGGTGGGGGAATGCAGGGATGGCCTGCTGTCAGAGACAACAGCCATCTTAACTTGGCCACCGCGCGATGCAGAGCTGTGACCGGAAATAACAGCACCGTAAATGTACGGCGGCTTGCGTGATAGCACTTCCCACAGTGTGAAGGGGTTAAAGGAGTATTCTCAATAATAATATCCCTCCCATTCCATTACAATGAATGGAGTAGCAGTGCACGTGATCGACACCGCTCTATTCAGCTAGGGGGTTATCAGAATTGACGGACGCCCCAGCTGTCAGGAAGTTATCCCCTCTCCAACAGATTTGCTTTAACCTGAAATTCACATTTACATTTTTTCAAAGCTAATGCTATTTATTTGAATTTTCTTACAGCCTTATCAGTAAATTTTGCATTCAGCCATCATCAGAAAGTGGACTGCATAGCAGTGCCACCCCCAGTTCTGAGGTAATACACTTTATTGGTTACTTATAAAACTTATAAACCTATGAATAACTCATCAAAATTAATGATAATGAAAAATAACCAAAAGAATATTACACAAAAACAAGTATATGGCTTTACATTAGTAATGGGAGACTGGCGCAGACTGGCACTGGAGACAGAGGAGTCAAGGGAAGCTGACCGTAGACTCTCCAGATAATTTATTTCATTGTTGTGCAGATTGTATGGATCACTCTGCCTGATCATTAAGGCAACAGACAAATCATGGCCACATGACACAGCCCTTACCATCTTCTGCCTGCATTGATTTCTGTGATTGAGGCAGGAAGATCTAACTAAATGCTTTCAGCCTCAGAGAGATTGACCATATTCATCTTCATGTCACAGCAGGACAACATTGGAGAGCAATCACGGACCACCAGGCATGTTTTAAGCCCTTCACTGCTGTAGATCACTGGGGACACTGACAGTCTTTTTTGAATACCCTAATCACCAAACATATTAGCATTATTCTTTTTACTAAGCCGGACCACCGGTGGTTTTGACGTAAACTCCTTTACTACCATAGAGCACCAGGTAAATTGTCACTAGCCACTTTACGACCATAGCCCACCAACAATAATTTCATTAAATGGGTTTTTCACTGTTAAATTGTATGTCCTCAAAGCTCCTATACCTCTAAAACAAAAAATATAGATGGTGCTGACCCTCCCAAGGTCCAGGCTCTCCTCTGCTTCTTCGGTCTCTGTTTGCGTACTTCAGAGCTGACATCACAACTACAATGCTTATCACCACTGCAGCCAATCAGTGAGCTTAGCAGATCTGCAAGGTTAGACGTCACAAGCCGTTGAGCAGCAGATGTCATGTGTTGGGATGTCACCGCTGCAGCCAGTCAACGCAGGCTAAAGCAGCGGTGGATAGTGAGCACCTCAGGAAAGTGAGTACAATCTGTGTATGTTGTTTTAGAGGTATAGAAGTATTTGGGGACATAAAACTTCTTCATTATAAACCCCTTTAACAATTTAACTACCTTATTTTACCAAAAATGTTGTCATAAACCATTGTATTACCCTAAACCACCAGAGTTATCGCCATTCACCCTTAGGCCATGTGCACACGTTCAGTATTTTTCGCGTTTTTTCGCTATAAAAACGCAAAAAAACGCTTACATATGCCTCCCATTATTTTCAGTGTATTCCACATTTTTTGTGCACATGCTGCATTTTTTTCCGAGAAAAAATCGCATCGCGGAAAAAAAAGCAACATGTTCATTAAATTTGCGGAATTGCGGGGGTTCCGCACACCTAGGAATGCATTGATCTGCTTACTTTCCGCATGTGGCTGTGCACACCATGCGGGAAGTAAACAGATTATGTGCGATTGGTACCCAGGGTGGAGGAGAGGAGACTCTCCTCCACGGACTGGGCACCATATAATTGGTCAAAAAAAATGAATTAAAATAAAAAATAGTCATATACTCACCCTCTGATGGCCCCGGAGTGTTCCCGCCTCTCAGTGCTGCATGCTCTCTCTTCCGTTCCTATAGATGGTGTGGTTCAGGACCTGCGATGACGTCGCTGTCTTGTGATTGGCATTAAATCAGCAGCAATTCTATAGACATCCTTGATCATGAGAAATGTGCTTATTCTAGATCTAGTATTGTATACATTTTTTTCTTAAAAAAATATTTCTTATTTTTAGTCTACACCTAACTCTCCAGCCCTGATGCCTTCCAATGTTCCAAGGTAAGGTCTTCATTATTTAAGAATTTCTATGAACTTTATCAATGTGATGCATGAGTCTAATAATCAATCAATGGCTTAGACAGCACCGATCGTATTTGCTAAGGAGGCAGCCTGAAAGTCAGGGCCCCTTTATACTAACTGACCTGGTCTGTTAAAAGCCAAGTAGTTGTTCAGTTGTCATTTCAGAGACATGCCTGTTTAGACAGGCCGAGCGCACTTTCATGCACACAGAATGCTCATCAACACAATTGTTCTACAGGGTGGGCCATGTATATGGATACACCTACATAAAATGGGAATGGTTGGTGATATCAACTTAACTTCCTGTTTGTGGCACATTAGGGGTAAAACTTTTCAAGATGGGTGGTGACCATGACGGCCATTTTGAAGTTGGCCATTTTGGATCCAACTTTACTTTTTCCAATGGGAAGAGGGTCATGTGACACATCAAACTTATTGAGAATTTCACAAGAGAAACAATGGTGTGCTTGGTTTTAACATAACTTTATTCTTTCATGAGTTATTTACAAGTTTCTCTTTGTTTACAGCCATTGACATGTTGCAGAGGTTAACACGTGAGGAGCAGATAGAAATTGTGTTGATGTCTGGTGAACGCAGTACCCGGGTGATTGCAGCAGATTTCAATGCAAGACACCCTACACAAGAAAACTGCCACCATTACCATGTCATTTAGGTGTAGCTATATAAATGGCCCACCCAAAAAAGTGTGCCTTATCACTGAACATAATGTTCTGTGTAAACTGAGGGTCCTGTTCCAATTTTTGTTTTGCCCATTCTGCAATTTCAGTGCGCCGACCACCACCACCATTGCCCATCACCTCCATCATTGCCTCTCCCCCACCAATCAGTGCCCATCACCTCCATCATTGCCTCCCACCACCATTGCCCATTTCATCACCTCCATCATTGCCTCCCACCACCACCATTGCCCATCACCTCCATCATTGCCTCCCACCACCATTGCCTCCCCCCACCATCATTGCCCATCACCTCCATCATTGCCTCCCCACCATCATTGCCTCCCATACCATCACTACCTATTACCTCCATCATTGCCTCCCCTCAACCTCATTGCCCATCACCTCCATCATTCCCTCCCTCATCATGATTGCCCATCGCCTCCATCATTGTCTTCCCCACCATCATTGCCCATCACTTCCATCATTGCCTCCCCTCACCTCCATCATTGCCTCCCCACCACCACCATCATTGCCCATCACCTCCATCATTGTCTTCCCTCCCACCATCATTGCTCATCACCTCTATCTTTGTCTCCCCCACCACCATCATTGCCCATCACCTCCATCATTGTCTCCCCCCACCAATATCATTGTCCTTCACCACACACAGCTCACCGCAGCAGCAGCTCATCACACACACAATCAGACACTAACACGCTCTCTCACACACACACACACACACACATGCAGGCACACAGCACAGCTCACCTCCCCGCAGCAGCATCTCATTCCAGCAGCCTCTTCCTCGCTGGATTCCTGGAAGCATTCTGACTGAGACAGCAGCACACTGGATGATGACGTCATCCAGCTGGGCTGTCTCAGAGTCAGACAGGAAGCAGGACGCCGGGAGGTGAGCTGCTCTGTGAGTCTGTGTGTCTGCGTGTGTATGTGTATGGGTGCGGTGCTGTGTGTGTGCGGTACTTTGTGAGTGTGTGTGTGGTGCAGCTTTACATGCGGGCAGTGTTAGCTGCACCGTGACCCTGCGGCTAAATCTGCCCTCTATTAAAGAGAAATGGTATTCACGCCTCTCCACGCCCATAGGGGCGTGGGGAAGAATGAATATTAATTTGGCTTTAGCAGCGGGGACAGGATCCTGTCTCCAGCTGCTGCTACTGGCACAGGGCGGGCCCCCTTGTCTCAGGGGCCCTATAGCCACTGGCAAGGGGCCCCTGGAGCAGTGAGGGCCCTAGGCAGCTGCTGGCCAGTATGCCAGCAGGTGTCAGTGCCTGGGCCCACCGGAGAATCCTCCGGTTCTCTGGTGGGCCAGTCCGAGCATGGACACAACAATGTCACATCATCCACTGGGAACAGCAGAATAACATTGCTGGATCGGTGCCGCTGCAGGAGTATCCATTGCTCTTATTTTAATTGGGGTCCTAAATTGGCTCAGCTGGGGTCCAGTAGTAAACAACCCCTTTAAATATGTAGTTATATGAAAAAGTTTGGGCACTCCTATTAATCTTAAGCTTAATGTTTTATAAAAATTGTTTTTTTTGCAACAGCTATTTCAGTTTCATATATCTAATAACTGTTGGACAAGGTAATGTTTCGGCCTTGAAATGAGGTTTTTTTTACTAACAGAAAATATGCAATCTGCATTCAAACAAAATTTGACAGGTGCATAAGTATGGGCACCTCACCAGAAAAGTTACATTAATATTTAGTAGATCCTCCTTTTGCAAAAATAACAGCCTCTAGTCGCTTCCTGTAGCTTTTAATGAGTTCCTGGATCCTGAATGAAGGTATTTTTGACCATTCCTCTTTACAAAACAATTCCAGTTCATTTAAGTTTGATGGTCGCCGAGCATGGACAGCCCTCTTCAAATGATCCCACAGATGTTCAATGATATTCAGGTCTGGGGACTGGGATGGCCATTCCAGAACAGTCTAATTTTTCCTCTGCATGAATGCCTGAGTAGATTTGGAGCCGTGTTTTGGATCATTGTCTTGCTGAAAGATCCATCCCCTGTGTAACTTCAACTTTGTCACTGATTCATGAACATTATTGTCAAGAATCTGCTGATACTGAGAGGAATCCATGCGTCCCTCAACTTTAACAAGATTCCTGGTGCCAGCATTGGCCACACAGCCCCAAAGCATGATGGAACCTCCACCAAATTTTACTGTGGGTAGCAAGTGTTTTTCTTGGAATGCTGTGTTTTTTTGCCGCCATGCATAACGCCTTTTTGTATGACCAAACAACTCAATCTTGGTTTCATCAGTCCACAGGACCTTCTTCCAAAAATAAATTGGCTTCTCCAAATGTGCTTTTGCATACCTCAGCCGACTCTGTTTGTGGCGTGCTTGCAGAAACTGCTTCTTTCGCATCACTCTCCCATACAGCTTCTCCTTGTGCAAAGTGCGTTGTATAGTTCACCAATGCACAATGACACCATCTGCAGCAAGTTGATGCTGCAGCTCTCTGGTGGTGGTCTGAGGATTGTCCTCGACTGATCTCACCATTCTTCTTCTCTGCCTTTCTGATGTTTTTCTTGGCCTGCCACTTCTGGCCTTAACAAGAACTGTACCTGTGTTCTTCCATTACCTTACTATGTTCCGCACAGTGGAAATTGACAGGTTAAATCTCTTACACAGCTTTTTGTATCCTTCCCCTGAACAACTATGTTGAATAATCTTTGTTTTCAGATCATTTGACAGTTGTTTTGAGGAGCCCATGATGCCACTCGTCAGAGGAGATTCAAACAGGAGAACAACTTGCAAGTGGCCACTTTAAGTAGCTTTTCTCATGATTGCATACACCTGGCTATGAAGTTCAAAGCTCAATGAGGTTACAAAACCAAAAAAAGTGCTTTAGTAAGTCAGTAAAAAGTAGGTAGGAGTATTTAAAACAAGAAAATGATAAGGGTGCCCATACTTATGCACCTGTCAAATTTTGTTTGAATGCAGATTGCACATTTTCTGTTAGTACAATAAACCTCATTTCAAGGCAGAAACATTACTGTGTCCAACAGTTATTAGATATATGAAACTGAAATAGCTGTTGCAAAAAACACAATTTTTATAAAACATTAAGCTCAAGATTAATAGGGGTGCCCAAACTTTTTCATATAACTGTATCAATTGAGCATAGACAGTGCTAAGCAGATTTTTCATGACTCATGCTATTTTGAGAAATCTGGTGCATCTTTAGAATGCCTAGTCTAAGTTTATAAGTTTCTATCAATCGCCTTACTTTGTGGCAGAAATTTGAGACAAACTTTTGGCATAAGATCGCCAATCATCTATGCTAACTTTGCTCTCGCCTCTGGATCTCCTGAAAGGAATTCTACAGCATCACAGCTCAGTTGTTACTTCTGTATGAGACCACGTCTCTGGTGACTGTATGGCATGTTCCATGGAGCTTGATTGGGGGGCTCGGTGTGGATGAGGTAGGACGCATCATCCACATGAAGCAGAGCAGGAGGACGGAGATTGCGATGAGAGGAGGCACGAGATCAAGACCAGTGACGACCATTAGACCGGACCACACTGTATAGAGGGAATGATAAAAGATCTTTTTTTGTGCTTTGCAGAGGGGGTTGTGGACTTAGATGCAGCTTACTAGAATGCTTCAAAAAGGTGTTAAAGATGGTGGCCATACTTTATATTGGGAAAACCAGGTGACACGTTTTAAGAATACTGGTCCATTGTAACCATTTGTAACTATTATTTTTTTTTTAGTGCCCTGGCAGCATTTGACAGCATCACCAAGCTTGATAAAGGAGCATATGGTCAAGTGGTAAAAGCCAGAAAAAAAATTGATGACAGGTTTTATGCTGTAAAAAAAGTGCAAGTGAGGGATGAGTAAGTATCAAGCAAAATGATAAAAATAAAGTTGTGGTTTCATGTTAAAAAATATGAGTAGTCTAATAAGTAATACAGGAAAACCTTTCCTAAATTAGATCCCTCTAACCAGACCAAATTTCACTTCCATCATACTGGCCAACTTCTATAAGAAAACCACTCCTCTAGATAATTTTTTTTTATAGGGGGGTCTCTCAAAGAGGATTCAGTGTATGTTCAAATTGTAATAATTTCTTGGTAACATATTTACTGGTGATAGAAATATAAGGTGCTCATGCTCACAGGCGTCTCTGATTGAATGTGAATATAAAGCTAAAATAAGAGGCTTGTTCACTCAGACGCCATATTAGAGTATCTGTAGTAGTACAGAGTGGTAGACTCTCCGTGTGCTCTTGGAACGCTTCATCCTTATTTTAAATAAACTGAATTTTGTTATTTATTAAATGTCATTTACAATTCTTATATGGACAGGTCATACAGTAAAGACAGCATTGCTATTATAATACACAATTTATTTACTTTTGTATAGTAAAGTTCAGGAAGAAGTTAAAGCTTTAGCCCAACTGGAACATCAACACATTGTCCGTTACTATAATGCCTGGTTTGGACAAGATGACTTCCCTGACAGCAGTGAGAGCAGTAGTAGTTTAAGGTAATTATTTCTTTAAGAATATGTGTGGTTTTTTTTGTACTAGAAAGTCTATTTTTGCTCTAATTATAAATTATTCACTACATTGGGGGCTTAAACACAATAACCATTATTTAGTTAGATTAATGCCACATGGAATCTTGTTTGCGCAAATGAAACATCTGTGGGAATTCATTGAATTTAAAGGGGTTATTCACATTTATAAAGGAACTGTCAGTTCTCCTGACATGTATGTCTTTACGTGTGTTCCCCTCAAAACAGCACTACAGGACCATCTTGCCTTAGACCTTTATACTCTGTTTTACTTCCAAGAAGTATATGAAGTAGCTGACTACTAGCTGTTTCCACCTTGTCAATAGAGTAAGGCCCTTAAAGACTATGAGACATCCTATTGACAAATCGAATGGTATTGCCAAAGAGGAATAATATTAGAAAAGCGTAATGCACAATTTTAATAAGGGGGTTCCATTATTGCTGCTGCATCAACAATGCAAGTATTTAATAAAATACTCCCAAGTTATAATTCATACTTGTTGAATAAGTCTTCAGTGCATAGGGCCTACCTTCCTAGATGAAGCATAACTGTAGGGGGAACAGTGGTTGGAGTAGTAGCTATGCTTTTCTGGAAGGGAGCCCAAAATATCCATTTAAACCAATATGATGTGTGGCCAAGTACTGGAGGGCAGATATGTATAACTGCGGTTGTTAGCTTCAGTGATATGAACCTATAAAAGCTCCATCAAACTAAGTGCTGAGAGGGGTTAATCGGCCATGTTTTGGGATAGGTTGATTGAACATCTGTAGAGCGGGTGGGAGGCTGTTCAACATGTCTCCACCTGAGAGTGAAGTCCAGAGCATAAATAGACATCCTTTGGGCTCATTAGTTGTTGGGTGTGTCTGGAGTTGTGAACTCCAGAGCTGTGTGTGATGATAAAGGAAAATTTGGACTTTTTTTTTCTATGTTTGTTTCCTGAGCGGGCAGATCCCTGTTATGGACCTGGTGGTTAGGAGCACCCGGACTGACCTGATGAGTAAACTAGTAATCGGAACAAGCTCTGGGAAAGTGGGAACTCTGCTTACCGCAAACCCTACTCCTATCACACACACTAGAAATAGCCGTGGAGCGTACCTAACTCTCCCTAGACGCCTCTTCACAGCCTAAGAGCTAACTACCCCTAAAGATAGAAATAGAAGCCTAACCTTGCCTCAGAGAAATTCCCCAAAGGTAAAGGCAGCCCCCCACATATATTGACTGTGAGTTAAGAGGAAAGTCACAAACACAGGAATGAAACAGGTTTTAGCAAAGGAGGCCAGACTTCACTAAATAGTCAGAGGAAAGAAAAGGAAACTATGCGGTCAGCACAAAAAACTACAAAAAACCACTCAGAGTATGCAAAAAGACCCCCACACCGACTCACGGTGTGGAGGTGCAACACTGCACCCCCAGAGCTTCCAGCTAGCAAGGAAATATCATGATAGCAAGCTGGACTAGAATTTAGCAGTACTAAGAAATATATTCAGGCAGCAGTATCAACAAATGAACTAGCAGGGACTTAGCTTCTGCTGGAGTAGACTGGTCCTCAGAGAAGTCCAAGAGAGATCTGAACCAATACTGAAACATTGACAGCTGGCATGAAGTAACGATCTGAGTAGTGTTAAATAGGGAAACAAGCATAACAATAAACGAGGGCAGCTGAGAAAGCAAACCTCAGAGACCAGCAGTTCCGCTCAAAGCCACCAGAGGGAGTCCAAGAGCAGAACTAACCAAAGTACCATTCATGACCACAGGAGGGAGTCCGAGAAATGGAATTCACAACAGATCCCCGCAGCAACAAGGGTTGTGTCATTTGTTTGTTTTATTTTCCGTTAGGCCAGAAAGGCCATGTTCATGTTGCTAATCCTGCCCTGGTTTATGCTGTACCTAAATAAACCAGTTGAAAATTTAAAGAGACAGCGTTCCTGTGTCTACCTCTATGAGCAGCCATGTGAACCAATCTACAACAGAGGAAACCGATACTGTTATCAGGCTTAATAGTTGTAATGGGGAAAGGGTGGGGGGGATGCTGTTAACAGATTTTGTATTAATGCCAAAGAGCTACAAACTATACCTTTGATTTGTAGGAATCAAATGCAGGAGACATTTGGAAAGTTCAGCCATCTCCCAGATAGTTGGTGTTATTTCCCTGTCTTTGCTCAATGCCCATCAGGTCATGAATTATAGCATAACTGAAGTTAAGGAGTATTTTCACCTCCACAGAAGCTATAAATGTATAGTACATGCGGCTCCCACCAATAGGACCCAGATTTTTCTAGAAAATGAGGCCCTGAGGCTGTTGCAAGTGGAAAAAAGGTTGAATTTCACATAAAAATTAATGGAATTCCATCTCACATCTCTTCGCTGACAGCGGCAAGGCCCCATTCTTGAGTTAGATGCATATACTATACATTTATGACACATTCTATTCTCCACTTAAACGGGTATTACCATTTCATACATGTATAGACATGCCATAACTGTATGAGATGGTCATACCCCATTAAGTAGAGAAAAAAAAATTGCATTCAACTATCACTTCTATTTACCTTTGGAGAAATATAGCAGTTATTCCAGTACAGCAAATTTCTAAGGACTGGTAACAGTCATTTCCTTTCAACTGCAACATTTATAACAATTGAAATATACCTTCATATCGAAAACAAAAGTCCTAAATTCATCTGCACAAATCTTTTGTCTTTGGTGTGTTGCAGCGACTGCAGTAGAAAAGAATGGCTTTGCCTTTATATTCAAATGGAACTGTGTGAAAATGGGAGCTTAAAAAGCTGGATCAAGAAGAGGAACAACCAAAATAAAGTTAACAAAACAGAGAGCTTAGATATCTTCCATCAGATCATCGAAGGAGTAAGATACATTCATCTCCAAAAACTTATCCACAGAGACTTGAAGGTGAATATGGTATATACAACAAATATTATTGATGCTTGGAAAGTTAAAATGTGCATTTTCATATTTATTTTGCTAATTGCTGTAAAAAGTTTATTTTCATTTAGAATATTTTATATTAAAACATTTACAATTTTTCATTGTGGGCAACAAACAAACTTGTGTAGCCTGCTTCTGTAGTCATACTCTTCTTTCTATAACCTATGTAGTGCAGTGGTGTCCTCACGGTGCAGTGATGAGGCAGTGACCCAGTAGAGTTCAAAGTAAATGTAGGTTTAATATCCAAAAACTTACAAACAAAACAAATGGTAGCCTCCGGATCGCAGCAGGGAAACAAGACAGTCCGTAAATGCATCCGGTTGCTGACGGTGACTGCACCACCGTATTAGGTTGCCTGGTGCCCGGAGTTTGCTCTGCTTAGTTCTGTGTTCCCTCACACAGGCTGAGCTTTTGCAGAGCTGTCCGCTCTGCACCTTGCAAACTCCACACTGACACACCCAACCCTCTGCTGCAGGAGTTTTTACAAAGAACATGTGGCCGCCGTAGGTCACATGGAAAACCCGGGCTGGGGGACGAAACGGACAGCCATGCTACCTTCCTATAGTCTGTTTCAAAAATAAAAGCCCATGGCCGGTTTTTCTAATCTGCCTTGGACAAATAGCTTGTCCAAGACCAACACTCACTTTTATTCTGCAATGCAATCACAGCTATGCCTGTGACTGCAATCCACTTCCGCGGCCTCATTATGCTTCTTTGCGCATCCTGGGGGACACATAGCGACCCTCGCATTTGACCCAATTCGTAAAATTCCATAGTCATTGTAAAAATAAGCAACTTTGCAACTTAGTTGTTATTAAAAATCCTCTCTACTCTCAAGAAAATTTATTGTTGACTGCTTGTTGTCTAGGTTACTGGCCACCACTGCAGTCAGTCAGAGGTGGCCGATCGCCTAGGCAAGGTCCTGCCAGCTTTAGTGTCCCTGAGCTTCACAGATGCTGCAGAGGCCTTGCTGCATTGGACAGTTCATAATTCAGACCAGTGGAACAATCATGATGGGACATGAACTGTCAGCCATTCGGGGCACACCTCCCCCAGGAAGCAGGAAGTTTGGAGGCAGGGGAGTGATCTACTCCTGAACATTAAGATGAGACAAACTCTTTAGAGGGGATTTTCCATGATTAGAAAAACATGACTGGTTCCTTTTGAAAGAGTGCACCAACCAGAGTTGCCAAAATAACATAGCTCCCTATATACCGTACGAGCCCCCACATAACCTACTAAGTACAGTATGAGTCCCAATATGCCTCCTATATACAGTATAAGTTCCAATATAGCCTCCTACTGTATATACAGTATAAGCCCCCACATAGCCCCTATATACAGTATGAGCCCACACATAGCCCCCTATATATATGCAAACATCCCATACACGTATGAAAAAACAACAACACATACTTACCTTGCTCCCATTCCCTCAGCGCTCTGCTCTGATCTCTGGTGCATCGATTGTCTGCACAGCAGACGTGATGAAGTGATATCTTCACGTCTGCTTGCTCAGTCACATGCTGATTGGTAGAAGAAGGAGCTGATGGCTCCGTCCTCTACTAATGTATTCACCGCTTCCTGAGGAAGCAGATAGCGGTGACAGTGGGTGGTGGCAAACAGACAGCGGGTTAGGGCCAATGGGTTGCTGTTTCAGCCCTCCGGCTGTCATGGTCCTGGACGCGGGCTGGACTGGAACAGTCAAAGGGCCCGAGGTGGCCCACAGACCACAGTTTGTCCAGCTCTGCCATAGGGTATATAGAGGTTGAACAGGAGATAAATTTGGACCAAAGCTTGATTAGAATAACAGAGTTCAATCCAGCATAGAGCACACTAGGACAGTATAGATATCCAGTAACTGGAAATACCAGAAACACTTAAACACTGGCTGAAGAAACATTTTTTCCTTTATCTGCTGATCGGACAGGTCAGGAGAGCTATTACTGATGTTACCAGTCCTGGTTGGCAAGACTTCAAATCATTTTTTTTCAAAGAGAATATTTGAAATCATTGGCATGGCACAAGGAAATAATTTCAAGCAAGTTGCTGTTATTGTTATATAACACAACTGGTGCCGAAGATGGTAATGGTGAAAAAATATACTTTCATTCTTTGTCTAAAAGAAGCTTGTCATTTTCTTACAAGAGTAAACAGGGGTACAGAATAAAAAAAAAAGGTTTTTTAAATTACACATTTGGATCCCTTCACAAACCTAAACTAATGATTGTGCTTATGTTGTAGCCTGCAAATATATTGTTTAATAAAGACATGATAGTGAAAATAGGAGATTTCGGCCTGGTGACTCGAATGACTGGTGAGGAAGAGACAAAAGCACTTGAGCGAACTCGCAGAACTGGTACTCCAATTTATATGGCTCCAGAACAGGTAAATACATTCAGGCTTCTATATAGCAGCAGGAAAAAAGACCAAGCTGGACATGTAGCATTGCCAGTGATATGCTAAATAGGCTTTGTTTTCTGACTCCTTAAAAAGCCATTGTTAAGACAAATGTGCATGTCAAGAAGTCTTCTAAATAATGTGATATTCCCATTTGTGTTTGGGAACCAATGTTGATAAATTAAAGGGGGTTGTCCTGTTTCAAATATTATAAGCCCATTGGCTCAGAGATGTATAAAATAACATACTGAGCTTTTGCTCACCCTTCCTTGGTCTAATGATGCCCCTTCACCCCACAACTCCCATCTGTAATGATAGGCTGCGGTGGTGACATCTCATCGACAGCGCTGAAGCCAATCACTGAGCTCAGCGGTTGTGCCAATGTAGAAGGCACGAGCCATTGAGCCTAGTGATTGAATGCCATGCTGGTGACATACTGTAACTGCTGCAGCCTATCACCAAGGACTGCAGGAATGGCGGAGAGGTATTGCTGCCCACCGGGGGGGGGGGGGGGGGGGGTGAATAAAAGCTCAGATTATTTTTTATGTCTCTGCTCCAATTACCTAATACTATAATATTTACCTAATATTCAGATATATTTTGTGTACCGTATGTATTGTCAATTGATTATATTGTACTGTAAACCCTTTCTGTGTACAGAGCTCTAGAATGTAAATCATATCCCAGTAATTTCTTTGTTAAAGGGATTCTGTCAGCAAGATTTCACACCCCTAAGCTATTTATATGTGTATGTAACTCTTTCAAAGGCTAATCCAGCAATACCTTTACATGTCCAGTCTTTTCCTCTGTTACTGAGAAATCAGTGTTTGAATTCATATGCAAATGAGGCTGAAAACCTATTTGTAGATCTGAAGCCTCTGTCACTCCAGTTCTATTCCCCGCCCAGCGCCACCTCTTCCTGTTTCACTGACAGTCTTTTAGCTGTTTCACCTAAGGCAAAGGAGCAGAAAGTCAATCAAGAGGGGCGGCAATGAGTGGGGAATAGAGCTGAAGTGACAGAGGATTCAGGTCTACAGTAACTCTTCAGCCTCATTTGTATATAAATTAGAATGCTGATTTCATATTAATGGAGGAAGGGACTGGACATGTAAACGGATTGTTGGGCTTTTCTTTGAAAGAGCTATATACACATATAAATAGTTTGTAATGTGTAATCTGCTGACAGACTCCATGTAACCTCACCAAGACATATGACGTAAGTTTACATCATGGTTGGAAAGAATTCCTGCAAACTGACTTAATCTTACGTCATGGCGATAATGATAAGGAGCTGTACCCACATCATCACCACTGGAAGTTCTGCTGAAGTAATAGCTGAGCCCTGGCTGTCACTGCAGGGGGTGGTGCCTGCACTCCGGGGTCCATTTAACCCCCTAAATGCTGAGATCAATAGCAGGAAGTGGCTTCTTCTCCCAACTGATTGGCACCCCTGCGACCTGATGATGGGTGCCGATGGTCACATGCCCACCTCCGGGTATGCCAGTTATGGTGGCCTGTTAAACCATGCCCGGGGTCTGGTCTAAAAGGCATTTAGTCAGTGTAGCAATGACAGCTTTATTTTTTCTCATTGTGTCCTAACTAATCTGCCAGAATACAGCAATCATTAAAACTGGGAACACATTACATTTGTGGCCATTGTCAAGCGCATACACTTATGCGGCATGCACCCGAAGGTAGCCTATATCAGGATGGATGACGAGGCGTCCGTCCACCGCAAGGACCCATTGTAAAGTAATGCATAACACATGGTGCCTTGCATTGGCCCTCTGCATAGGAAAGCACAGTTTGCTGCGCTTTTCGATACCGTTAAACGTTATGCAGCCACATACCAGCTAGATGGAGGTAGAGAGAACTCACTTTTGGTCTCTGTCTGGTGAATGAGGTCCTATGACAGTTACATTATATGTTACGAAAATCTCCTGTTGTATACAGTAGGCTAAGTGCACAGACGTAGTGTAAACCTCTCCGCTTCGTCCTCTCAGTCATTCAAATCAGGAGATTAATCCTTGTGTTATCAGCCGCATTTCTTCATGACTTTATTTCAGGAACATGCCAAAAAACCTGCAGACTGAGAAATTTTCTGAAAGATTTTTTCTCTCATGTTTATTTCTCATTTATGTCTAGATGCGGTGTCCCTTTAAACATATACATCAGGTATATGGTAAAACATATTGCATTGACATAATAAAATGTTACTTGGCAATTTGCTAAAAAGTAAGAAAAAAAACCGATAAGATGCTAAGAATATTGCTGGTACCTGGTTAGTTGCCTTAGCATTATTGGGAGTTGGCACAAAAAAGCAAGAATAAGTACAGCTCTGGCAAAAATTAAGAGACCACCACATCAAAACCCTGTCATGGGCAGCCCAATCTCCAAACCTGAACCCCATTGAAAACCACTGGAGTGTAATCAAGAGGATGATGGATAGTCACAAGCCATCAAACAAAGAAGAACTGCTTACATTTTGGAGCCAGGAGCAGTGTGAAAGACTGGTGGAAAGCATGCCAAGACGCATGAAAGCTGTGATTAAAAATCATGGTTATTCCACAAAATATTGATTTGTGAACTCTCCCTGAGTTAAAACATTAGTATTGTTGTTTCTAAATGATTATGAACTTGTTTTCTTTGCATTATTTGAGGTCTGAAAGCACTGTTTTTTTAATTTATTTAATTTTGACCATTTCTCCTTTTCAGAAAAAAATACATAATTTATTGCTTGGAAATTCGGAGACATGTTGTCAAACATTTATAGACTAAAAGAACAATTTACATTTTACTCAAAAATATACATATAAAGAGAAAAATCTGAAAAACTGAACATTTTGCAGTGGTCTCTTAATTTTTGCCAGAGCTGTATATTAGTATATACATTTTCTAGGGACTAAAAGTGTCACAAGAAAAATAAATCATAAAACATATACTGTAGATTTTCCTAATTATGTGAGTAAGATAAATAATATGTTTCTACATATGGAGCCTTTGTTAATCCTCATTTATACTTTTTTACTTATTTACCAGAAGTCTACCAAGTATGAAAATGAAGTCGACATATTTCCATTAGGCTTAATATTATTTGAACTTTTGTGGCTATTTTACTCTGACCATGAGAAAGCAAAAGTAAGTGTTATTTTTTGTTTGTTTTTCAAAGATTTTTCAAAGAAAAGCATAAATAATCATGATATTCAATATATATACTGTAGATTAACTACTCAGAACCAATGGCTCTGAACATGAACAGTGCAGAAGCCAAGTGGGGTTCTCCCCCTGCCACCACATCGGCACCCTGAAACATGATCATGGAGTGTAGATGGTTGCCATGCCAGACTGATGTCTAAGCCTAATAGATTGTTTGTCAGTTTTACAATGATAGACATTAATACAAAATTGGAACTTACAAAAATAAATAAAGGTTAAACCTTTTTAATTTGAAAAGATATCAGTTAAAAAAAAAGGGAAAATATATTTGGTTACTAAAAAACTGGTTATTTTATGCAAACATTTGGCGTGACCATCCTTTACCTTCAAGTTTTCTAGATACACGTGCACAAAGTCAGTGATTTTGTTGGATAATAGTTAGATGTATGACTAACCATGTTACACCAAACAGGTGATAATAAGCATAATTTTCATATGTACCGTATATACTTGAGTATAAGCCAAGAGTTTCAGCCTATTTTCTTAGGCTAAAAGTGCCCCTCTCGGCTTATACTCAAGTCATTGTCCCAGTGGGTTGGCGGGGGAGGGGGAACTGCAGGAGTGGCGGCTGTCACATCATACTCACCTGCTCCCGGCGCGGTCTCTGAACTTCCCTGCTTCTCTGATGGTCTCCAGCGCCCACAACTCTTCCTGTGTTCAGCGGTCACGTGATACAACTCATTAAAGTAATGAATATGGACTTGTCTCCACTCCCATGGGGTGGAGCTCATATTCATTACTTTAATGAGCCGTACCATGTGACCGCTGAACACAGGAACAAGCTGCCAGTGCCAGAGACCATCTGAGAAGCAGAGACCGCGCCAGGAGGGGGTGAGTATGACGGGGGAGGGTGAGTCATGCGATATTCACCTGTCCCTGTTCCACCACCGGGCTCTGTCTTCCGCGTCCTCTGGCTGAGATGTTCAGGTCAGAAGGCGCGATGACGTGTTTAGTGCGCGCTCTCTGCCTGAACAGTCAGTGCAGAGGCCGGGAAGACACAGCGGTGCACTGCGGTGGAACGGGGACAGGTGAATATCGCAAGTGTCGGGGGCCTGAGCCAGTGGCGATTCCGGCACCTGGCCCCCATAGCACGTCAGTGTCCCCGCCTGCTCAGGACACCGGCACCAGACTCCCAGCAACGAGAGGTGAGTATGTCATTTTTTTTTTAATCACAGCATCAGCAGCATACAGGGCATTTTATTATATGGAGAATCTTATGCGGCCATCAACCTTTGTGCAGCATTAAATGGGGCATAATATTCTATGGAGCATCTTATGGGGCCATCAACCTTTATGGAGCAGCATATGGGGCATATTTTTCTATGGAGCATCTTATGGGGCCATCATCCTTTGTGCAGCATTATATGGGGCATAATATTCTATGGAGCATCTTATGGGGCCCATCATGAACTTTATGGAGCATTATATGGGGCTCCTGATTCAATATGGATATTCAAAAACACAACCTACTGACGTCTCAATTAATTTTACTTTTATTGGTATCTATTTTTATTTTGTAAATTTACCAGTAGCTGCATTTCCCACCCTAGGCTTATACTCGAGTCAATAAGTTTTCCCAGTCTTTTGTGGCAAAATTAGGGGTCTCGGCTTATACTCGGGTCGGCTTATAATCGAGTATATACGTTAGGTTAAATATGCACATTGCATATTCAGAGAGGAAGAGGACTAGAACTCTAGCACCACCTATTGGAAGCAGCAATCCTAAACAGTCAATATCGAGTCGATGGGATTGTCGCTTCCGATAGGTGGTGCTAGAGTTATAGTCCTCTTCTTCTCTGAAGAGACAATTTGCATATTTAATTTACCAGAGCAGCATGCATATGGCTTCTAAGTCTCCTAACTCTGACATGCCAGGCTTGACTTGTTACTTTCCACAAGAAGAAACATTACCCCTTAAACCGCATATATATGCTGAAACACAGACATTAACAGAAACAGAAACATTTGTATAAGTGGCTTAAAACCGGGTGATTTGCAGGGAGGGAAAGCGGGACAAGGAAAGTCAGCTCGCCGTATTTAAATGCACATAATCAGGAAAAAAACAATCAGCATGGAGCCATCCCAGTCAGGACGAATTCAGCAGAGACAAAGGAAGGACGAGGTCTCCAGCCATGAATTTCACAGAGGCAGTGATAAAAAGTAAAAACCTTAGCTTTTAATCCATTAAAAAAGACGCAGCAAGTGTTAGCAAGCACAGGTAATCCACATGAGACAACCGACGTGTTTCAGCAAGGAGTTCTTACTGTGATCTTCGGTGAAGTCACTAAGATTGAACTGCAGTGACCTCATCACTGACTTTTTCCCATGGTGCTGAGGTCACCGCATTTCAGCCCTGCTTGGAACACAGCCTCATTGACCGGCCGGTGGTAACCACAATGATGTCACCGCTGGTCAATGATGCTGCTCGCAGCAGCTCATGCATCAGTGGTTCTTAGCCTGGACGGTGCAAAGATGCGACCGTTCAAGCTATTTAACCCCAGACATGGATTACGGCAGGGGACAGAACGATGGACAGGCAAGGGATCTTATTTTTTATTTTTATTATAGCAGACGAGGGATTCAGTGGAATTAGGTGTTGCGTGAGTATAACTGTGTTTATTTTTAAATAAAAATGGAAAAGTGTGTTTTGTTTTATTTCTAATAAAATACTTTATTCTTGATGTGTCATTATTTAACACTAGCTGAAGAGCCCGGCGTTGCCTGGGCATAGTAAATATCTGTGGTTAGTTATAGCACCTCACTTCTCTTATTTTCCCATCATGCCTCTCATTTTCCCCCTCACATCTCTCATTTTCTCCCTTACACCTCTCATTTTCCCCCTCATTCCTCTCATTTTCCCCCTCACTCCTCTCATTCCCCCCTAACACTTGTCATTTCGACCTCACATCTGTCATTTTCCGATCACTCCACTATTTTCCCTCACTCCTCTCATTTTGCACTCACACCTTTTCATTTTCACCTCACACTCCTCATTTTCACCTCACACCTCTCATTTTCCCCTCAGTATATACATGTTTGTCATCTCCCTTATATATAGTATACACCTGTATGTCATCTCCTGTATATAGTATATACCTGTATGTCATCTCCCCTGTAAATAGTATATACCTGCTGTATGTCATCTCCTCCTGTATATTGTATATACCTATGTGTCATCTACTCCTGTATATAGTATATACCTGTATGTCATCTCTTCTGTATATACTATATACCTGTATGTCATCTCCTCCTATATATAGTATATACCTGTATGTCATCTCCTGTATATAGTATATACCTGTATGTCATCTCCCCTGTACATAGTATATACCTGCTGTATGTCATCTCCTCCATATACCTGTGTCATCTCTTTTATATAGTATATACCTGTATGTCATCTCCTCCTGTATATAGTATATACGTGTGTCATCTCCTCCTGTATATAGTATATACCTGTAAGTCATCTCCTCCTGTATATAGTATATACCTGTGTGTCATCTGCTCCTGTATACAGTGTATACCTGTGTCATCTCCTGTGTATAGTATGTACCTGTATGTCATCTCCTCCTGTATATAGTATATACCTGTGTCATCTCCTCCTGTATATAGTATATACGTGTGTCATCTGCTCCTGTATATAGTATATATCTGTGTCATCTCCTCCTGTATATAGTATATACGTGTATCATCTCCTCCTGTATATAGTATATACCTGTGTCATCTCCTCCTGTATATAGTTATATACCTGTGTGTCATCTCCTCCTGTATATAGTATATATATCTGTGTGTCATCTCCTCCTGTATATAGTATATACGTGTGTCATCTCCCATGTATATAGTATGTACCTGTATGTCATCTCCTCCTGTATATAGTATATACCTGTGTGTCATCTCCCCTGTATATAGTATATATGTGTGTGTGTCATCTCCACCTGTATGTATATATATATATATATATTTTTTTTTACCTCAGTATTTGTAAGCTAAATTGGCAGCCCGATAAATCCCCAGCCAACAGGAAGCCCTCCCCCCTGGCAGTATATATTAGCCCACACATACACATAATAGACAGGTCATGTGACTGACAGCTGCCGTATTTCCTATATGGCATATTTGTTGCTCTTGTAGTTTGTCTGCTTATTAATCAGATTTTATTTTTGAAGGATAATACCAGACTTGTGTGTGTTTTAGGGTGAGTTTCATGTGTCAAGTTGTGTGTGTTGAGTTGCGTGTGGCGACATGCATGTAGCGACTTTTGTGACATGAGTTTTCTGTGGCGACATGCGTGTAGCAACTTTTTGTGTGTCAAGTTGCATGTGACAGGTTAGTGTAGCAAGTTGTGTGCAGCAAGTTTGACATATGAGTATGTGCAAGTTTTGTGTGAGGCAACTTTTGCATGTGTTGCAACTTTTGTGCATGTGGCAATTTTTCCGCATGTGCAAGTTTTGCGTGTGGCGAGTTTTCCATGAGGTGAGTTTTGCATGTGGCGAGTTTTGCTCGTAGCGAGTTTTGAGCGGCGACTTTTGTGTTTCGACTTTTATGTGGCGACGTTGGTGTATGTGTGGTGAAGTGTATTCTGAGAGTGATATGTGTTCAAGCACGTGGTAGTGTGTGGCGCATTTTGTGTGTGTGTTCTTATCCCCGTGTGTGGTGAGTATCCCATGTCGGGGCCCCTCCTTAGTAACTGTATGGTATATACTCTTTGGCACCATCGCTCTCATTCTTTAAGTCCCCCTTGTTCACATCTGGCAGCTGTCAATTTGCCTCCAACACTTTTCCTTTCAATTTTCCCCCATTATGTAGATAGGGGCAAAATTGTTTGATGAATTGGAACGCGCGGGGTTAAAATTTCGCCTCACAACATAGCCTATGACGCTCCCAGGGTCCAGACGTGTGACTGTGCAAAATTTTGTGGCTGTAGCTGCGACGGTGCAGATGTCAATCCCGGACATACACACACACATACATACACACACATTCAGCTTTATATATTAGATATAACTATAGGATTAGTAATGGATAGGTGTCTTATAGATGCCTCTCCATTACTAAGCCGTTGGCTTGATGTCACTGGACAATACAAAGGTGACATAAACCCCACAAATATGAACCCTACTTGCCACCATTACAGGGCAAGTGGGAAGAGTCAGGCAAAGCACCAGAATTTGCGCAACTAATTGATGAGCCTTTTCTGGGCGGCTGCGGGCTGCTATTTATAGACTGAGGGGGTCAATATCCATGGCCCCTTACCAGCCTGAGAATACCAGTCCCAAGCTGTCAGCTTTAGCAAGGTTGGTTGTGAAAAATGGGGGGGACCCCACACCATTTTTTAATATTATTTAAATAATTTTAAAAAATAGCATGGGGGCCCTTCTATTCTTGATAGCCAGCCTTGCTGAAGCTGACAGTTGCAGCCCCCAGCTGTGAGTTATAGAAGATACAGGGGAACCCACACCAAATTTTTTTATTTATTTATAGTGCAGGCGGCGGCTGATTAATACCCCCATCGCCCTCTCCTGCTCTCATTGTTATTAATAGCAGCAGGGGTAGGCTGATGGAAGTAATAGTCACATCAGCCGCCTCCTGCTGTCATTGTTTTCACTTTAATATAACTCTCATCATTCTCCCCCGCTCATGCTGATCGCCGGCAGAGCAGTGAAGAATGATGAGAGCCGTCTTCAGCACTCAGTGCCGGGGAACAGCGCTTACTGTACTGCTGCTTACCTGGCACCCATGTGTGTGGTACTGATACGGCACACGGGCAGCACACGGTTCCCACACGTGTGCATCAAGTATTATACACATAGACACTGACATCTTCGGTACTGGAAATATCAGCACGTGTGAAACAGGCCTTAAGTAACATTGTTTCATTCCCCAACTAAGTAGTTTGGCATTTTAGTATATAAATTCACAGCAAAGTCTATCTTTTTCCACAAGAGACCCTTCCTTGACTTATCATTTTAAGCTTTTTGCAGATGTTGCAGTCAAGTTCCGTTTTTTACCTTAATAAAGAATGCAACGGCAGCAACATGTGCATGCAGCCTCAAATGATGACATTTTGTTTCATATGTAGATTAATTCACATTGATGTTCTAACATTGTTTTCCTTTTTTTTCTTTTCTTAAGCTATTTGAAGATATTAAGCATTGTGGATTTCCTAGCGAGTTTGAAGAGCAGAACCCAGTGGAGGTATTCAGTCATTAGAATATGTTCACGTGTGACAAATTTTCTGTACAGATTCTGGATCAAAAATCTACAGTAAAATACAGTACAATGTGTGGTTTTGTGTTCTTCCCAAAGTCCATTTACATACTTTCCTATTTGGTGAAGGTTCTTGCATTTGCCCCATATTCCACCCTGCAAAGGGATTCACTTCTATGCCTTTCATTGGTATTTACAATTCTCATTGCTTTATTTTGTGTTTTTGCAGAAGCGCGAGATCATCAAAATGTTGTCACAAGATCCGAAGAAACGTCCATCGGCTGAAGACCTATCCAAATCTTTTCAAAGGCTGAAGAAATGTGATTCTCAAACCCTCTAGACATGTTTGTTCTGAAGCTTGAATCAGACTTGTATTGTCTATTTATTTAAAGTGGATGTGTCATTGTAATAGTCAGTCCTATGTAAGGGAATTATATTACAGGTACAGGTCCGTAGTCCATTTAGCGCTCCAGTTACCCAAGTTATGGCTCCTAGAATACCAAGGACACAAGGCTATGAGCCCAGGGCACTGATTGACAGGCAGCTACCTATATGTGCATACGCAGCAGCCAGCCTGTCGATCACTGCCTGGGGCTCTCCCTAAGTAAATTCACACAATTCAGAAATTTGAGTCAACTTTGTTTTTTACAGAGCTCCACTTAGCCAAAGATCAATTTTTTTGCTATCTTGACTACTAGGAGGAGTCCGGACCTGTAGCTGTAAAATGCTATTCATAAATAGGCAGCTTATTAAGTCGACAAATCAGCTTTAACATTTACCTGAGAGTAATTTACCTAATTGGGGATGATTCTTGGCAAAAAAACATAGAAATTAGTGATGTGCAGATCGTTAGGAATTCAAATTTGCCAAACTTTTCCCTCAAAAATTCAATTTCTAGAAAATAATTTTTGCAGCAAAATAAATGTTTCTTACCGTATTATGATCTGGGGTCTCTGCAGACCCCAGAACATAATAAATGTAAAATATATTGAAAATAAAACCTCAATGATCACTCTTCCCTCTCCAGCCACATCAGTGCTTGATGCCAGCAAACCATCTCCATCCTCTTCATCATAGGCCAGGACTTCTGGCCTGGTCACGGTTCATTCATCGTGATGTCTGGATGTCATAACATTATGATGTGCAGTGACCTCAAAGGCCCTCCTGGCCTATAGTAAAGAGGCCGAAGATCAGGCAGGCAATGGAGGAAAGAAGAGTGAAGTATTTTTTTTTTTTACCATTTCATAGCCCTAAATGATTCTCATAAAGGGCGGCCAGGCATTTTTTTTGCAAATCGAATTGCAAAGTGTTCGAATTAGTATGGAACTGCAGATTTTAGGAAATTTGACTCGATCCTCCAAAGATTGATCCATTCATCTCTTATAGAAAGCACTAGTAAGAGAACCTGTCACTCACCATTTCTTCTGTATTTTAATCAAGGTTAGTATGGCTTTACATTTTTGCATTAGTTTTTATGTTGTGCATATATGTATGTATATATATATATATATATATATACACTCACCGGCCACTTTATTAGGTACACCATGCTAGTAACGGGTTGGACCCCCTTTTGCCTTCAGAACTGCCTCAATTCTTCGTGGCATAGATTCAACAAGGTGCTGGAAGCATTCCTCAGAGATTTTGGTCCATATTGACATGATGGCATCACACAGTTGCCGCAGATTTGTCGGCTGCACATCCCAAAGATGCTCCATACAAGGCAGGATGGATCCATGCTTTCATGTTGTTTACGCCAAATTCTGACCCTACCATCCGAATGTCGCAGCAGAAATCGAGACTCATCAGACGAAGCAACGTTTTTCCAATCTTCTACTGTCCAATTTCGATGAGCTTGTACAAATTGTAGCCTCAGTTTCCTGTTCTTAGCTGAAAGGAGTGGTACCCGGTGTGGTCTTCTGCTGCTGTAGCCCATCTGCCTCAAAGTTCGACGCACTGTGCGTTCAGAGATGCTCTTAGGCCTACCTTGGTTGTAACGGGTGGCGATTTGAGTCACTGTTGCCTTTCTATCAGCTCGAACCAGTCTCCCCATTCTCCTCTGACCTCTGGCATCAACAAGGCATTTCCGCCCACAGAACTGCCGCTCACTGGATTTTTTTTCTTTTTCGGACCATTCTCTGTAAACCCTAGAGATGGTTGTGCGTGAAAATCCCAGTAGATCAGCAGTTTCTGAAATACTCAGACCAGCCCTTCTGGCACCAACAACCATGCCACGTTCAAAGGCACTCAAATCACCTTTCTTCCCCATACTGATGCTCGGTTTGAACTGCAGGAGATTGTCTTGACCATGTCTACATGCCTAAATGCACTGAGTTGCCGCCATGTGATTGGCTGATTAGAAATTAAGTGTTAACAAGAAGTTGGACAGGTGTACCTAATAAAGTGGCCAGTGAGTGTATATATATATATATATATATATATATATATATATATATATATATATATATATACATACACACACACCTGCTACCTACTGTACATAATTCCCACAAAGTTATCGTTAAGTAAAAGGTTTATTTTTGATTGGTGTTCTCCCTCATGGAAGTCCTCACCATCTGGTCCTGGACAACCAAAGTCATCGGTAACATTCAGCCTGCTTGGGTGTAGTGCCCCCATAGCACAAGTCCACACATCCAGCCAGGACCCCCACTTTCATGTATTGTGCAGGGGCGTGAAAGACTAGTACCTCCCCCATGGCTACTGCCCTGCACCACAATACTTATGCATTATTGCATGTGTCAGACACTTGGTATTATTAATTCTTCTCGGTTCATTTGTATCAATGCTTCCTTTTTGTTGAGTCCATAATGAACCATTTTTATATGTCAAAAACATAACCGGTGCAAAGGAACGTCTTGACTGTAATAAAGCTGTGTTCACACATTACGTTTTTGCTGCGTTTTTTTTAGTGCAGATTTGACACAAAACCTGAAGGGTTTCCTGATGCCAGCAAAGTGAATGAGAATCCTGAAGTCTCATGCAGACGATGCTTCTTTGTGACTTGGAGATTTGGTGCAGATTTAAATTTGCAGTATGTCAATTCTTTCAGTGTTTTTGCTGCATATTTCACCCATAATAATGATTTAAAAAAAAAAAAAATCTGCACTAAAAACACAGTAAAATTCGCAGTGGTTTTAACTGCCAAGAGTGGCAGAAGTGGCACAGAAATTTTTAACCAAATACTTAACGTCTGCACATAGCCCAATGGGGTTTGTCAGGGTTCTGTGTTTATTTTTATACTCTGGACAATGTAATAGACTAGTCTTCTAATAAATAACAGAAACCAATAATAGTCAAAGTAAAACAAAAAAAAAAATGAGGGCCTTTCCAATCATACGCCATGATGATTATTATGTTATGTAAATGAAGACTTTTTCTATATTTATCTGTAAAAGTGATGTGACAGAATAACACACAGACTTAAAAATAAGGATTTAGCCTTAAAACCTTTAGGGTATGTGCACATGTTGCGGATTTTGCTGCAGATCTGCAGCGGATTGGCCTCTGCAGATTTGCAGCAGTTTTCCATGCGTTTACAGTGCCATGTAAACCTATGGAAAAAATCCGCCGTGCACATGCTGCGGAAAATACCACGCGGAAATGTAGCGTTGTTTATTCCGCAGCATGTCAATTCTCTGTGCGGATTCCGCAGCGCTTTACACCTGCTCCACAATAGGAATCCGCAGGTGTAAAACCACAGGTGGAATCCGCACAAAAACCGCATAAAATCCGTGGGTAAAACGCAGTGCATTTTACCTGCTGATTTCTCAAAACAGGTGCAGAAAAATCCACAGAGGTTTCATCTACGTGTGCACATACCCTTAATATGTGTAATTTTAATACTGTAAGTAGCCAGGTTTCAACAAATCTTGTATCTAGAACAGCACAGTGGCTCAGTGGTTAGCACTGCAGTCTTTAGGCGCTGGGGTACTGGGTTCAAATCACACCAAGGAAAACATCTGCAAGGAGTTTGTATGTTCTCCCCGTGTTTGCGTGGGTTTCCTCCGGGGACTCCTGTTTCCTTCCACACTCTAAAAGACCTACAGATAGGGAATCTAGATTGTGAGCCCCATTGGGGACAGTGATGATAATTTCTGTAAAGCGCTGTGGCTATGGTGCTATATAAGTGAGTAAAATAATTATTAATGCCCAGTAAACAAAAACGTATCACGGTAAATTATTTAGATCCATTGATCTAATTTAAATCTTCTGAAAAACTGATTTTAAAGAAACAAAACTGTAATATATTCAATAAATGGTTTGAATGTGCTTTATTTCTGGTGTTTTTATTTGCTGAAGCAGTTCTAGCACATGTGAACATGGACATTAGGGCAGGGCAGGGCCGGATCTTAAACTCCCAGGACAACTAGTGATGCGGCGTTTGTAAAATATGTTTGTGTGCTTGTGGCTGATGATAGTGTACATTACATGACAAAATAAGTCACACCATGAAGAATCTGAGTTGCCCTCTAGGAAATCTTTTGTTGTTTTTTTTTTACAGTAGGCAGGACGATATTTTAATTTGAAACCTCATAGTTTAGTACAAGTTTGTAATAAATAATCAAGCACACACTACCCCTCTATACTCACTATCAAACCGCACAACTTGGAAAAGACAGGAAAAAGGGGCACATATTACGGAGCACACCATGGCAACCTCGTTAATATGCGTACCACACAGTACAATAATGCTTTAATATCACCCCACAGTATGATACCTCACAAGCCCACCCTACAAATAATAATGCTCCAACGTGCTCTCTCCACACCAGTTCCCCCCACAGTAGTCCTTACATTATATAATGCCCCCACAACTCACCCACATAGTATAAGCATCCCACTATACAGTACATTCACCCACACAGTATAATTCCACACAGTACATCGCCACAGAGTATAATCTTCAAACACCATCCCCAAACACAGTATAATAACCTCGCACAAACCGATACCCACAGTGCCCCCACACACGGTACGATAACCCCACAGCTTCCCCAAAGTATATGCCCCCACACAAAGTATGATGCCAAGTTATGCTTATGGGAAAAAATGTATTCTGTGCAGACAGGATAAGTAGTTTCCGCTAGCCAGCTGTGCACAATGTTCATGTGCACAGTAGGAGGTCCAGCATGTGTGACCAATCAGAGTGGACGCACCAGTTACCTGACAGATCACACATGCTCGACCTCCTACTGCGCACGCACACCTTGTGTTTAATGTACTGTTCAAGAGAGGCTGGGGCACGTGTGTTTGCATTTGCTATGGGCCGGGAACTGAGTTATGATTGCCCCGCTACACCTCTTCTAATTGGATGTCTGGGTGGAGTGTGTGGTATGGTGGGGTATGTTTCTTACACACTTTTCTTCTCCCACCATCTTCACCTTGCTCTGTGACCCAGCTGACATCTTCCTCATCAAGGAGACAGAGGCATGACACTCTATACCTCTTCTGGACCTTGAGTCTAAGACTGTCCTGGCATCCAGGCATGACCGGAGTTGTGTCCTCATTTTTCTAGGAAATGAATACTGACCAGTGCTGTTTTCTTCTGCTACAGCTTAGCTGCACTACAACTTGTTATCTCTGCTATGTTTAGCCTTGCTGTCCACCAGGGCTGGCGTTAGAGGCAGGCAGACCAGGCAGCTGCATATGGCCCCCGCCCTTCCATTGGCCCCCACTCAAGCAGCCGCTATGCGGCCTGTACAAGGGGCCCGACAGTGCCTCCTGCCCCCCCCCACATCGCGCATTCAACTTATCGGCACCGCAGCCGATACAGTTGAAAGCAGTGATAGAGGAGAGAGTGTGATGTGGTGCTACCCCTCCCATCACTCCTGTTCTCCCTCTGACTCAGCAGCGTGTGCCAGGAGTGGAGCTAATGAGGAGGAGAGGTAAGTATTGTGTGTGTATCTGCTGCACTATGCTGTGTGTGTGTGTGTATATGCATTATAATGTGTGTAGCTGCATTATACTGTGTGTGGGGGGGCTGTGTAATCTATTAGACGCAGAATGAAGAGACGATGGAGGTAATGCAATACTAGTAATACTAGTTAGAAATAGCGAATTCAGGATGCACAAAACCCAGCATCCTGAATTAACTATTTCTGACACCTGGCCTGGTGAATATAGATATGCCTTGTATTACCTCCATCGTCTCTTCATTCTGCTTCCAATAGATACTGCAGACTTGAGACGCTGGATCGAATCAGAAGTCGCCTACCATAGCACTGACATCATAAGTGGATTTGAGTTGATTATAGACAGACGGGACTCGGTACAGGTTTCAAAACAGGTTTTTAGTTACACAAAATATTCCAAAAACATTTTAACATTACAGGTATATACACAAACACAACAGAACATTTTATTAAACCATTCCATCTTGCCATGCTACACGTCCGATATCAGAAACCAAGTAGGCAGCAAATTGGCCCCTCATCTGGGCAACTTTCTGTTGACCGCTGAGGGTGATGGTGGTAATCTGGCAAGGGGTTTGAAACTGGTTCATCAAGTTCAATGTTGGGTCGCTCTTTAGCCATTATGTAGTTACGCAGAATCACACAGGTTTTGACAACCTCATCAACTGTCTCCATTTTTAGATTAATGGCTGTTCCAAGAATGCGCCATTCTGAGACAAGAATCCCAAAGGTATACTCAACAGTTTTTACTCGGACTCCCATGACAGCACGACGAGAGAGAGGGGATCCGCCCTTCAGGAACAGGAAACCTACAGATACAAAAGGGCGGCACCTCTCCCCATGCATCAATTGGTTTCCTGTTCCTGGAGGGACAGATTCCTACAGATGAAAATCCTATAGGACCCAGGCCGGCCGGCCGAATCAGGTAGCGGGGGGGTCTCCTACCTCGGCCGGTGCGGGAGTCCCTGGAGACGCCACGGTGGTCCAGGCTGGACTGCATGTCGGTGGAGTTTTGGCAGCAGAGAGCAGAATCCGGTGGATCTTCTTGCCTCTATCAGCGCCGGCACAGGTATGTATACCCGTCCCTTCAGGCTGGGCGACGGTGCCGCGGGTTTTTTTGCATGTGCCAGCGTCAGGAGTTGGAGCCGTCCGGAGCGCTCCTGGCCGTTCCCGGCGTCCTGCGCCGCTCTCAGCGTGTGCTGGAGCGTTTCCGGGCAGCGGTGACGTCGGGGGCGGAGTCAGAGAGCACTTCCGGGTCGCAGGATGGCTGCGCATGCGCAGTCAATCCAAGATGGCGGCGCCCATCGGACCCTGAACGCCGGATTCATTGCAACACCCGCTCACCATCCAGCTGCAGCCTGAACAGCAGGGACCAATGGGATGGTGCCTGGCAGTCTGCTGACTGGATTCCGGGGGGAATTTAAGCAGGTGTTAGGTTTAGAACCCTGCTTTTGGTCACATGTTCATCATGGAGGAAAGTGATGGTGAGCAGCAGCCTCTGCTGCTGGATGAAGTGCGACAAAAGCCCAAAGGATTGGAGCATGTCGGGAGTGACCAGTCTGGTCGTAAAAGCTCATCCAAGCAGGGATCCAGAGCATCGACTAACAAAGAACCCCCTCGTATTCCGGTACCTGTTTGTGGCGTGCACTGGTAAGTGATCTACGTGAATGTTCACTCAGTGATGGGGCCCCTTATACTTTGTCATTTTAGGGGAAGAAGAGTTCAGGCAAGACGAAACATAAGGAGTGCGCCCTCTGCAGGACCCCCTTACCAGATTCTTACCCCAAAAAATTATGCGCCACCTGTATACAGCAGACGGTAAGGTCTACAGGAGTAGTGGGGATTGAGTGACATCAGGTCGGTTGAGGTTACCACCCTTATTGTCCTCCCCTAGGTAGCGGAAGAATCTGCCAATGCAACCAGCTTAAAGGAGATGATCCGCATGGAAGTAAGGGAATCTCTACGTTCCCTATCCCAGGCGGGTGGTTCAAAGCATAAGTCTCCCCTGGTGTCTGATTCTTCGGAGGAAGAAAGAGAAGAAGGTTCTTATGCCTCTATTCCCTCTTCCTCTTCATCTGAAGAGGACTCTGGCCGATTTTGCCTACCTCTGGACCGTGTTGACAAATTAGTTAAATCGGTCAGAGGCACAATGGGCCTGGAAGAGCCTAAAACTCAACCTTCCAAGCAAGAGATTATGTTCAGTGGGTTGGATCATAAAAAACGTAGATCCTTCCCGGTGAACGATAAGATTCAGGATTTAATTCTACAAGAGTGTAAGAAATCTGAAAAGAGAGGCTCATTGCCGCCAGCATTGAAGCGCAGATACCCCTTCGAGGATACAGCGGTGGTTACCTGGGACAAGGCCCCTAAATTAGATGCGGCAGTGGCGAAAGCATCAAAGAAAGCCTCACTACCATTTGAGGACATGGGGTCCCTTAAAGATCCTCTTGATAGGAAGGCGGACACCTTCCTTAAAGGTACCTGGGAGATGGCGGCCGGATCGTTGAGACCAGCAGTGGCCGCAACGTGTACGGCCAGATCGCTAATGGTCTGGCTGGACCAGTTGGGGTCACAACTTAAGGAAGGTGCATCTAGGAATACAATCCTAAATGCACTCCCCGTAATTCAAG
This sequence comes from Ranitomeya variabilis, assembly GCF_051348905.1. Classification (NCBI taxonomy): domain Eukaryota; kingdom Metazoa; phylum Chordata; class Amphibia; order Anura; family Dendrobatidae; genus Ranitomeya; species Ranitomeya variabilis. The sequence continues at coordinate 127,361,765 of NC_135233.1, forward strand.
ATGCAGCGGCCTTCCTGTCGGACGCTTCAATAGACTCAGTCAAAATGGCGGCCAGGGCAGCAGGTCTTTCCAATGCGGCTCGTAGAGCCTTATGGTTAAAGTGTTGGTGTGGGGACATTCAGTCAAGATCCAAGCTCTGCGCCATCCCATGCAAAGGGGAATATCTCTTTGGACCAACTCTGGACGAGTTGCTTGAGAAAGCAGGGGATGACAAGAAGAAGTTCCCCAATTTAACATCAGCATCTTACCGTCGCCCTTTCAACAGGAGGAGATTTGGTCGTGGAAGAAAACGCGTATCCTCGCCCTCTAGAGATAATTTTAGATGGGAGGATAGACGCAGGAGAGGTACGGGCTACATGTTCCGCCGTTCCTCAAAAGAACGTAAAAAGTCAGACCAATGACTAGCAATCCCTGTGGGAGGGAGATTGGCAGCCTTCTCTTCCGCATGGTCTGACATCACTAATAGTGACTGGGTCCGAGGCATTATATCAGACGGTCTGAGACTGGAGTTTAACCATTGGCCTCGTGATAAATTTAAACTAACCCCCTTACGTTCCTCCACTGTTGAACAGACAGCTTTGGAAGCCGAAGTCTTGAATCTATGTCTTAAAAAGGTGCTGATTGAGATTCCAGATTCAGAAAGAGGTAGAGGGTTCTACTCTCCTCTGTTTCTGATTCAAAAACCAGATAGGTCATTTAGGACTATCATTAATCTTAAATCTCTTAATGAATTCCTGGTTAATAAAACCTTCAAAATGGAGTCTATCAGTACTACAATAAAGATGTTGTTCAAACACTGCTTTATGGTAGTTGTAGATCTTAAGGACGCATACTATCATATACCTATCCATGAGAACTTCCAGAGGTTCCTGAGGGTGGCGGTGTCTATAGCGGGAATTGTTCGTCATTTTCAATTTAGAGCCCTTCCCTTCGGCATTTCAGCAGCACCTAGGGCAGTGATGGGCAACCTTTTGAGCTTGGTGTGTCAAAATTCGCCAAAAAACCGAGCATAACTTGGGTGGTGTGTCACCTTGATAAAAAAACATAATTTTGCGACATGTATAGTTTAAATAACAAATATTAAACAAAGATTAAGGGCGCTGCATAATCAATATATGGAGTAGACCTGCTGCAGCAAATATTAGGACCCAACTACCAAATAGTCCAATATTAGGCAAAAAACGCCAGGGTAAATAGTCTATATATAAAAATATTTGCGCTGCGGGTACATAAAAAAGTTCCCCCTAAATCTCCAGATAATAACAACAGTAGTTCAGAATAACACACAGATTTGCACCAAGAGGTACCTTATATTGTCCCTTGCACACACTTTCACCTTTCCTTAGTGTGGTAATACGATTTTCATGGAGCGTTGTCAAAGGTCCTTGTCGTCTTCAGATGGTTATGTAAAGATATCCACAGTTTGCTTAGATGGATCCGCAGGACTTCAAAAGTATGGGTAATGAGGTGTAAATCTGTCCCGGCCGGTGACAGACACCCCAAATCTATTATAAAAAATCGCCCACTTGCTGAACAGTGATGCGCGCTTCCAGTAACAGCTTGCCGGCGAGGTGCAGTCAAGCTGCAGGACCTCGCGTGACGTCACAAGCACGTGATACCTCACGTGATCGGCTACAAAGTCAGTACAGACCGCACCATAGACCAAAGTTCATCCGACGCGTTTCGGAGTCAGCAGACTCCTTCCTCAGGGAACTGAGGAAGGAGTCTGCTGACTCCGAAACGATTACCACACTAAGGAAAGGTAAAAGTGTGTGCAAGGGACAATATAAGGTACCTCTTGGTGCAAATCTGTGTGTTATTCTGAACTACTGTTGTTATTATCTGGAGATTTAGGGGGAACTTTTTTATGTACCCGCAGCGCAAATATTTTTATATATAGACTAAATAACAAATATGTATAATTAGAATTAACTTACCTGCTTGGTGACTTCTTTGTTCATCTGTCAGTTGGTTTCTTTTGTTGGTCTTGCTATTATTTAACTTGTGTGGGGTGCCGTGAACTAAGATAAGTGAGGGGGAGGGGGAATTCTTCCAGTGATGGCGAACCTGTGGCACTCCAGCTGTTGCAAAACTACAATTCCCATCATGTCTTCACAGCCAAAGCCTTTGCTTTGAATGGCCAGCCATGATGGGAATTGTAGTTTTGCAACAGCTGGACTGCCACAGGTTCGCCATCACTGCCTCCCTCTCACTTATCTCAGTAATGGCCAATGACACCCCACAGTTCACTGGATGATGGTTGCTGTAGTAGTCACAGGGCCTCCAGACAGTAATCACAGGGCCTCCAGACAGCAATCACAGGGCCTCCAGACAGCAATCACAGGGCCTCCAGACAGCAATCACAGGGCCTGCAGACAGCAATCACAGGGCCTGCAGACAGCAATCACAGGGCCTGCAGACAGCAATCACAGGGCCTGCAGACAGCAATCACAGGGCCTGCAGACAGCAATCACAGGGCCTGCAGACAGCAATCACAGGGCCTGCAGACAGCAATCACAGGGCCTGCAGACAGCAATCACAGGGCCTGCAGACAGCAATCACAGGGCCTGCAGACAGCAATCACAGGGCCTGCAGACAGCAATCACAGGGCCTGCAGACAGCAATCACAGGGCCTCCAGACAGCTATCACAGGGCCTCCAGACAGCGTCTCATTTTAAAATGCGCGCGTTTCCTGCCTCCCGTGACGTCCCGGCTTGTGATTGGTCGCGTCGCCCATGTGACTGCGACGCAACCAATCACAACGCCGGAACGTAATTTTAAAATCCTGAAGGACCTAAAATTACGTCACGGCTTGCTGTGATTGGTCGCGTCGTGGTCACATGGGCGGCGCGCGACCAATCACAAGCCGGGACTTCAAGTAAGGAAGTTAAAGCGCGAATTTTAAGCAAACAACGCTGCCGGTTCCCTCGCTGAAGTCCAGGCTGCGTCGGAGAGGTGAGTATAGCAATATTTTTTATTTTAATTCTTTATTTTACACATTAATATGGTTCCCAGGGCCTGAAGGAGAGTTTCCTCTCCTTCAGACCCTGGGAAAGAAGCAATTTCTATGGGGCCGCGGCCGGCGGCCGGCGTGTCACTGAAAATGACTACGCGTGTCAGCACTGACACGCGTGTCATAGGTTCGCCATCACTGACCTAGGGTGTTTACTAAAGTAGTCGCTGAGGTTATGGCACATTTGCGGGAATTAAATATCCTCATAACGCCTTATCTGGATGATTTCCTTATTGTGGGGAATTCAGCAGATCATTGCCTTTCACAAGCAAAGACAGCCATAGCCAAACTAGAACGTCTGGGCTGGATTATAAATTATGACAAATCCCGTTTACAGCCCCTAAAAATTCAGAGATTCCTCGGACTGTTATTAAATTCAGAGACCCAACAATGCTGTCTGCCGCCTGATAAATTGCTCCACATTCAACAACAGGTGTTAAAGGCAATTAATAAACCATCCATGACCCTTAGACAGGCTATGTCACTGTTAGGATCCCTAACTTCGTGCATTCCTGCCGTCCGTTGGGCACAATTCCATACCAGACCTTTACAGTTTGAGGTTCTGGATAATAATAGAACCTTACAGGGGTCCTTGCAGGGTCAGGTAATGTTAAGTCCGATAGTTCTTACATCTCTCAGATGGTGGCTAGTAGAAGACAATCTGTCGGCAGGAGTTCCCTGGGTGACGCATGTGACTCGTATAATAACAACTGACGCCAGCCCTACGGGATGGGGGGCACACATGGGTGACATCGTAGTTCAAGGGCTATGGGACCCTAAAACATCAGCCTCTTCTAATCAGAGAGAGTTAATGGCTATTGAATTAGCAGTTAAAGAACTCCTCGTGTATCTACAGGGTCACCATGTCAAGATCCTCTCCGACAACCAGGTGGCAGTAGCCTACGTAAACCACCAGGGTGGAACACATTCCGAATCTCTGATGGAAGTAGCAGACCGCCTTCTCCAGACAGCAGAGAGCCATTTACTATCTTTAACTGCTCTACATTTAAAGGGGAAAGAAAACATAAAAGCGGACTTTCTAAGCCGCAACACCTTAAAACAAGGAGAATGGTCCCTGAACAGAGACATCTTCGGTCAGATCGTCCACATGTGGGGTCATCCAGAGGTGGACCTATTTGCCACCAGGGACAACAGAAAAACAAAAAAATTCTGTTCCCTGAATCCCAGGGAAAATCCATTGGCAGTGGACGCTTTCCTGATCAAATGGGACTTCCAATTGGCTTATGCGTTCCCACCGCTGGGCCTATTACCTCTTGTGGTCAGGAAGATAAGGGAGGACCGAGCAAGGGTCATACTGGTCGCCCCTTTCTGGCCCAAGAGGACTTGATTCGCTTGGCTCAGGACCATGTCGGTGGAAGACCCCTGGGTACTCCCGGACATTCCAAATTTACTCCATCAAGGTCCGATCACCCATCCGCAGGTAAAGGGGCTCCATTTGACGGCATGGTGTTTGAGAGGTCATTGTTAAAAAACAGAGGTTTTTCCCCAAATTTAATTGATACCCTTATGAAGAGTAGGAAAAATATAACAACAAAGATCTACTCTAGAACCTGGAGGAAGTTCTTGGCCTCTTCAGATTTTAGAATTGAAGAAGGGTTACCAATTAACCAAATTTTAGAATTCCTGCAGAAGGGGTTAGAGCTAAACTTATCTACAAGTACGCTAAAAGTACAAGTCTCAGCCCTAGGGGCCCTGTTTTCTTGTAACATTGCTAAAAATTATTGGGTATCAAGGTTCATAAAAGCTTCTAGTAGAGCTAGACCTATACACAAGAACAGGTCGGTACCTTGGGATCTCAACCTAGTCCTTTCAGCCTTAACTAGAGAACCGTTTGAGCCCTTGCATTCGGCTTCAGTTAAATTATTGTCCCTCAAAACAGCATTTTTAGTAGCAATAACATCTGCTCGTAGAGTTGGGGACATACAGGCACTCTCTAGACTCTCCCCTTATACAGAATTTCTACAGGACAGAGTAGTCCTCAAACCGGACCCAGCCTATCTGCCAAAAGTGGCCTCACATTTTCACAGATCACAGGAGATAGTGTTACCATCATTTCTCCCTAATCCCTCTAATACTAAGGAAGAACTACTCCATACGTTAGATGTTAGGAGATGCCTGTTAGAATATATCACAGTCACTAACGCTTGGAAGAGAGAGGATGCGTTATTTTTATCCTTCCAAGGTCCTAGGAAAGGGCTTAGAGTTTCGAAGTACACACTAGCGAAGTGGATTAGGGAGGCTATCTCTTTGGCTTATACTGCAGGTGGAGGTCCGGCTCCGCAGAATCTGAGGGCGCATTCCACCAGGGCCATGGCTACATCCTGGGCGGAAAAATCTGGAGTATCAATCGACCAGATATGTAAGGCGGCCACATGGTCATCCCCGTCCACCTTCTTTAAACACTATAGGTTGGATATGGGGGCCTCCTCTGATCTCACCTTCGGGTTAAGGGTGCTGCAAGCTATAGTCCCTCCCTAAGGTAGTGTTACATCTCTGTAAATCTCTCGTCGTGCTGTCATGGGAGTCCGAGTAAAGCATTAAGCTACTTACGGGTAGCGGCATTTCTCGGAGGCCCATGACAGCACCCTTACTTCCCTCCCTATTTTCACGTGGGGGATGCACTTCCTTTAATGAGATATATAGATCTCACGTGTGATTTCTTGTTATATTACAAGGATTTGATTTGGTATATAAACTGTATATAATGTATATAATGTATACTTGTGTGCTACTAACCGCGGTAGTCCTCTCAGGCTCTAATATACAACTGATGCATGGGGAGAGGTGCCGCCCTTTTGTATCTGTAGGTTTCCTGTTCCTGAAGGGCGGATCCCCTCTCTCTTGTCGTGCTGTCATGGGCCTCCGAGAAATGCCGCTACCCGTAAGTAGCTTAATGCTTTCGTGCCCTGCTCAGTCTGTAGTTAAACATTTTTTTGGTGTGGTTCCCGACTGGAGTATGGTTTCAGTAGGTTTTCACAGAGTGTTGGGAAGAGGTTGTGGCAGGGGGAAATTAAAATGTTTTGCATACAAGGGTTGGCCCACGTCCGAGTTTTTAAAAGTCACGGAGTTATTGCCACAGCCAAAAGCTCCAATGTCCACGGCGACAAAGCGACAGTCAGCATCTGCAATCTCCATGAGCACTATGGAAAAATATTTTTTGTAGTTGAAGTTCTCAGATCCAGTTCTGGAGGGTTTAGTAATCCGAATGTGTTTTCCATCCACTGCTCCCAAACAGTTGGGGAAAGTGCACACTCGCCAGAATTTTTCGGAAATTTCCAGCCACATCTCCACGTTGGGTAGGGGGATAAATTCTTCCTGGAGAATGTTCCACAAAGCACGGCAGGTATCCGCAACTATTCCAGACAAGGTGGAAATTCCTAGCCGGTACTGAAAATGGAGCAATGATAAGCTCTCTCCGGTAGCCAGGAATCTGCCAAAAAAACAGAAATAAAAAATTACGAATAATAATATTTATGATGGGGTTTTGCAAAACAAATAAAGGAAAAAACAAATAATACATGGCAGAACAATAATTATCACAGGCGTTTGTTTTGAAATATTGCGTACCTTAATGTGACTAGGAGACGTTCCTCAGCAGGAATCACTCTACAGAGCTGGGTGTCCTGTCTCCTGATGGATCCTTGGACACGACCAATCAAATCCCAGAAGGTCTCTTGAGACATCCTGGTATAGTCCACAAATTTTTCCGGGTTCGCATGGAGCTCACTGTATAGGGTGTGGTAGGCACAACGGCTCTCCCGGACTTCGATAATGGGGTGTCTCCAAAAACGCAGACACCGTGTTCTTCTCTGTTTTTCTCCGTTTCTTTCTTGCTCACAAGCAAACGCAAAGGCAAGAAACAGCTTTAGATCCAAATCAGGGTTGAAATAAAAGCTCTCCATGCGAAGATACATCGTGACGCAGGATACAGGACCAAAATCTGAATATTTCAGCTGTACAAGTGTCTATGTAAAGAAATCCAATGAGACACGCCCATTCGTGTCCCATTGGTGGTGTCTGTTTATCTAGATTTTTCACCATAACAACTCATGCGCATAAAAAGCGCAAACGCATGCTAACGTATGTAAATGTTGCAGTTTTTTTTACCGGATGCATAAGCTTATGCGGATAAAAAGCGCTGCGTTTGCATGTTGTTTTTTGTGCGTTTATGGTTGCAGATGAAACGCTACGGACACAACCGCAAATGTGAAACCAGCCTTTACATCTTTGCGGCTTACTGCAGCCAACACTAGTTTGCATAATATCTGTACATAATTAAAAAAAAAAAAAAACTTCCGTGGCAATCACGTTTTATGTGCCAATAATACATGTTCTTCATGAAACAGCTATGAAAAAAAATCAATTTGAAAATGGTGCCCGCACGCCTGAACAGTAGCAGCGCTCGATGTATATAGCTGTGATCCGATAGCTGCTACTGGGCAGGCGCGGGCGGCCCCATCTTGCTGGAGAAGAAAAAAAAATCCTCCTCCAAGACGGCACCTGCCTGCAGAAGGTTTATTTAAGTATGTTCTACAGATGTTCATTATGAAAACTAGGGGGCAGGTCAGTGAGGGATCAATGACCTGTCAGAAGCCATACTGATGAATACCTAATCAGAGCACCACATGAAGACACCCCACAGGCCGCCCCGGAACACAAGCATATCATTAACTGAATACAAAAATTGAAAGGAACGGATGGCACTCACCGGTTAAAAAAACTTCTTTATTCCAATACTAGAAAACATCGGCGTCGGGAGAATGGGAGCAGGAGTGGAATGGATGACAGCCGTTTCGCGCTGCAGTGGCGCTTCTACTGGTCACATCATATCATTAACTGAAAATAAAGATTAAACAGCAACCACAAGACGGATTTCATGAACCAAGATATCATTGTAATCAGTATAACGCAGCCGACCTGACACTGTCTGTAGGTTGCTGTGCACAATCCTGCTGACAGGTTCCCTTTACCTTGATTTGCTTGTCATTTTTTTTTTTTCAGACTGACACATTAGCATAGTAGATTACATTATTCTGCATGTGAGAAATAATGGACACTGTCAGAAAGGAGCACGTTTGCCTTAGGGTACCGTCACACAGTGCCATTTTCATCGCTACGACGGCACGATTCGTGACGTTCTAGCGATATCGTTACGATATCGTTGTGTCTGACACGCTACTGCGATCAGACATCACGCTGAGAATCGTACGTCGTAGCAGATCGTTTGGAACTTTCGTCGCTTGATCACCCGCTGACATCGCTGGATCGTTGTGTGTGACACCGATCCAGCGATGTGTTCGCTTGTAACCAGGGTAAACATCGGGTAACTAAGCGCAGGGCCGCGCTTAGTAACCTGATGTTTACCCTGGTTACCAGCGTAAACGTAAAAAAAACAAACAGTACATACTCACATTCCGGTGTCTGTCCTCCGGCGTCTCAGCTTCTCTGCACTGTGAGCGCCGGCCAGCCGGAAAGCGAGCACAGCGGTGACGTCACCGCACTGCTTTCCGGCTATGGTGCTTACACAGTGCAGAGAAGCAGAACGCCGGGGGACAGACACCGGAATGTAAGTATGTAGTGTTTGTTTTTTTTACATTTACGATGGTAACCAGGGTAAACATCGGGTTACTAAGCGCGGCCCTGCGCTTAGTAACCCGATGTTTACCCTGGTTACCCGGGGACTTCGGCATCGCTCCAACGCCGTGATTGCAAAGTGTGACCGCAGTCTACGACGCTGGAGCGATAATCATACGACGCTGCGACGTCACGAATCGTGCCGTCGTAGCGATGAAAATGGCACTGTGTGACGGTACCCTTACTATGAAAAAGTGTTTGCCCCTTCCTGATTTCCTATTCTTTTGCATGTTTATTGCAATTAAATGTTTCAGATCACCAGACAAATGTAAATATTAGACAACGATAACACTTAACCCTTAGGCTGTGTGCACACGTAGCATATTTTTTGCATTTTTTTCACGGTTTTTCGCTATAAAACCGCGAAAAAAATGCTACCATTAAGCATCCTATGTAACAGAATGCATTCCGCATTTTTTGTGCACATGCTGCATTTTTTTCCTGAGCGGAATCGCATTCCAGAAAAAAACGCAGCATGTTCATTAAAATTGCGGAATCGCTGCGATTCTGCAGCCATAGGAGTGCATTGATATGCTTACTTCCCGCACGGGGCTGTGCACACCATGCGGGAAGCAAGCAGATTATATGCGGTTGGTACCCAGGGTGGAGGAGAGGAGACTCTCCTCCACGGACTGGGCACCATATAATTGGTAAAAAATAAAAGAATTAAAATAAAAAATAGCGATATACTCACCTTCGATGTCCCCCGCAGTCTTCCGGCCTCTCCGCTGCACGCTGCCGCTTCGGTTCCTATAGCTGCTGGGCGGTGAAGGACCTGCGATGACGTCACGGTCTTGTGATTGGTCGCGAGACCACATGTGACCGGTCACGTGACCAATCACAAACCGTGACATCATCACAGGCCCTTCACCGCACAACAGCTATAGGAACGGACGCCGCTGAGGTCTGCAGGTGAGTATAACCATGTTTTGTTTTTTTTTCATTATTTTTAAACATTCTATCTTTTACTATAGATGCGGCATAGGCAGCATCTATAGTAAAAAGTTGGTCACACTTGTCAAACACTATGTTTGACAAGTGTGACCAACCTGTCAATCAGTTTTCCAAGCGATGCTACAGATCGCTTGGAAAACTCTAGCATTCTGCAAGCTAATTATGCTTGCAAAACGCTAGTTTTCTGTGGGTATATGCATGCTAATTCTGCATGCGATATACCCGCGGCAGGAGGCGCAGAATTGCCGCGGAAATTTCCGCGGCAATTCTGCAACGTGTGAACTTAGCCTTAAGACATAAATTAACTGGTTTATCACATCTTTGGGAAGCAGAGTTCAATTTCCCTAGCCATACGCAGGCCTGATTACTGCCACACCTGTTTTCAATCAAGAGATTATTTACACAGGACCTGCCTAACAAAGTGAAGCAGACCCAAAGATCCGCAAAAGCTAGACATCATGCCGCGATCCACAGAAATTCAGGAACAAATGAGAAACAAAGTAACTAAGATCTATTAGTCTGGAAAAGGTTATAAATAGTGATGAGCGAATATACTTGTTACTCGAGATTTCTCGAGCATGTCCTCCGAGTATTTTTTAGTGCTCAGAGATTTAGCTTTTCTTGCCGCAGCTGAATGATTTACATCTGTTAGCCAGCATAAGTACATGTGGGGGTTGCCTGGTTGCTAGGGAATCCCCACATGTACTTATGCTGGCTAACAGATGTAAATCATTCAGCTGCGGCAAGAAAAACTAAATCTCCGAGCACTTAAAAATACTCGGAGGACCCCCAAGCATGCTCGAGAAATCTCGAGTAACGAGTATATTCGCTCATCACTAGTTATAAAGCCATTCCTCAAGCTTTTGGACTCCGTGAAACCACGATGAGAGCCAATATCCACAAATGGTGAGAACAGTGGTGAACTTTCCCACGAGTTGTCGGCCGACCAAAAAGTCTGGCCATCCATCATCTGTTTGGGGGTCTCCATCAGCTCAGTACGGAGTACTCCATTAGCTTCGTCCAAGGGGCCTCCACATTAATTTGGAGTCCTCCACCAGCTGAGTCTGGAGTCCTCCTTCATCGCAGTCTGGAATCCTCCACCTGAGTCTGGAGTCCTCCACCTGCTTAGTCTGGAGTCCTTCACCTGCTGAGTCTGGAGTCTACCAGTAGCTCAGTCAAGAACCACCCACCAGCTCAGTCTGGAGTACTCCACCAGCTCAGTCTGGAGTCCACCAGCAGCACAGTCTCGAATCCTTCACCAGATCAGTCTGGAACTCTTCTCAGTCTGGAGTCCTCCACTAGCTCAGTAGGAACCATCCACCAGTTCAGTCTGAAACCATCCAATCCACCATTTGTCACGCCTCCCACACCTCCCTCTGGCTCTTTACATACCTACCTGTCCCGGCGCGCCGCTGCTGCCGCTTCTGCTGGGTCTTCCTCCGGCTCCCGGTGTGCGTGTCTGGCTCTGCGCGCTCCCGGGGTGTCTGTGCGCCGCCTGGCCTCCTCCCTTCCTGGTTCTTGGCAGCGCGTGCGCACTTCACCTCCCTGCTCCGGCGGCGCACACGCACTCCCACAGGCTGGTCTTCGCTTGCTCCGTTCCTCCCCTTCGTGATCCTGGAGGTTTCCTGACCCAGAAGTTCTGCGCTACTCGTCCTATATCAGGTAGCCTCTCCCCTTGCTCTTTGCCTGATTGTCTATTGTGCTTCACGCTAGCTTCAGGTCCCTTGCTTCCCTGAGCTTTCCTGTTTCTCTCCCACTCAGACCAGTATTTTTGCACTGTCTCATATCCAGTGCTTCCCTGTCATGGTACCCCTCTGTAGTGCTCTCCGTGTGGCTTCCATCCGTCCCGGTCTGCTCCTCAATCTCCCGTTTCCCAGTCACTCCTGCGTTTCCTCCCTCCGTCCTCCTCCGTCTGTTTTGTAACAGTCCCTCTTGTTATCTCCAGTGTCCGCTTCCTGTTCTTTTTCCTCTCCTGCCTTTCGTGCTTCTCCTACGTCCTGTCCCCGGGTATCAGCATCCGCGGCAATAGTCTCCTTTGGGCCTGCCCCTGACGCTCCGAGTATAGGGGGTGGTTTACCAGGTCAGCTCACCCTTGGGAGGTTCGTTGTCACAGTTCTCCGGGTTCACCTTAGGAGTTCCACAAATCCTACAGTACTATCAGGCCATGTACCCCGCTGGTACTCCGTCTCCCACCCAAAAAGAACTTCTATTTTTATGGGAGAATCAGACAAGGATAATGTCCTTCCTATAAACCATGGAGTCCTGTTTGTTGGCCCTTCAGACCTCTAACCCTTGGAGCGCTACTCAGCTGGCCAGTCTCCAACAGGCGCTTGCTCAGCAGCGTGATACCCAGGCCCACATTCTAAATTATATGGCATCTATGGATGACCGTGTGCTTGCCCTTCAGTCCGCCGCTTCTGTCTCGCCCCAGGCTGCAACTTCTCACCCGTTGCCCCGTTTTGCGAAACCGCCACAGTACAGCGGAGATCCCAAGTTGTGTAGAGGGTTTCTTAATCAGTGCCAACTACATTTTGAGTTGCTGCCTCAGCAGTATGACCGAGAAAAGGTGGCCTTTGTTGTGTCTCATTTAGAGGAGGAGGCTTTAGCCTGGGTGAACCCTCTCTGGGAGCGTGATGACCCTCTAGTCTCTCAACTTTCCACCTTTCTTGATACATTCCGCAAGGTATTAGATGAGCCTGGTCACCTGGCTTTGGCTACGGAGTCGCTCTTTAATCTCCACCAGGGTACGCTCTCTGTGGGTCAATACGCCATTCAGTTCCGCACCCTGTCTTCCGAGTTAAGTTGGAACAATGAGGCTTTGGTGGGAGCTTTTTGGCGTGGTCTCTCGGCTCAGATCAAGGACGAGCTGGCTGGTCGGGACACTGTGACATCGTTAGAGGACCTGATCTCCCTGGCAACCCGTATAGACTTACGCTTCCAGGAGCACTCCCGTGAAGCCGCTAGGGAGAGATTTCCTCGTGTTTTCCCGGCTACCTGTAGTCCCTCTCGTTCTTGCCCTGTGTCTACTCCAGCTGTTCCTGCTCCGGAACCTATGCAGGTGGATCGACTCAAGCCTGTAGAGCAGCGTAGTAAAGAGAGACTCCCTCAAGAGCTCTGTTTCTACTGCGGCAGTGCTTCTAATTTCCTGTGTTCTTGTCCCGAGGCCTCCGCCTAGGACAGGTAAGAGAGGACTCCCTTGGTGTTTCTGATTTCTCTCCACCTTTGACTCTTTCTGTTCTTTTGCATTTAGGTTCTAAGCGTTTCTCTGAATTGGCTTATATTGATTCAGGTGCGGCCGGAAATTTCATCCAGCTCCGGTCCCTGAAGACTCCTCGGCAGATTGCTTCGGTCGACAGTCAACCCCTGCGGGAGTCAGATTACCGAAGAGCTGGAATTACAGATCGGAGTCCTGCATCGAGAGAGAATTGTCTATTACGTGCTACCCTCCTTGTCTCATGCTATTCTTCTCGGTCTCCCTTGGTTGAGAAAGCACGAGCCTACTCTCGACTGGCGGTCTGGGGACATTCTGCATTGGGGACACCTCTGCCAAAATCAGTGCTTGCTTCCCGTCCAGTTTAAAATATCTTCTCAATCAACTTCTGTGTCTCCAGATTTACCATCTGCCTATGTGGCCTTCGCTGACGTCTTCAATAAGAGGGAGGCGGAGATCCTGCCTCCGCATCGCCCATATGATTGCCCGATCGACCTTGTTCTAGGTTCCACTCCACCTAGGGGCCGGATCTACCCCCTGTCCACTGCTGAGACCCAAGCTATGACCGAATATGCTCAGGAGAATTTAGCCAAAGGCTTTATTCGAAAATCTTCTTCTCCTGCTGGTACAGAGTTCTTTTTTGTCAAGAAGAAGGATGGTTCTCTTCCTCCTTGCATCGACTACCGAGATCTCAACAATATCACGATTAAGAACAAGTATCCACTTCCGCTCATTCCGGAACTGTTTGACCGTCTCCGTGGAGCGCGTATCTTCACTAAATTGGATCTCCGTGGGGCCTACAATCTCATCCGTATCTATCCGGAGATGAGTGGAAGACCGCATTCAACACCCAAGATGGTCATTACGAGTATTTGGTTATGCCTTTTGGTTTGTGCAACTCTCCCCCTGTGTTCCAGGAGTTTGTGAACGATGTGTTCCGGGATCTACTTTATTCTTTTGTGGTGGTGTACTTAGATGATATTCTTATATTTTCTCCATATCTTTCTACCCACAGAAGAGACGTCCGTCAAGTCCTCTTATGTCTTAGAGCAAATCGTCTGTACGCCAAGCTAGAAAAGTGCGCCTTTGAACAGTCATCCCTACCATTCTTAGGGTATATCATATCTGACTCTGGTCTACAAATGGATCCGGGAAAGGTGTCCGCCGTGCTGAACTGGCCGCGTCCTCAGGGCGTTAAGGCGATCAAACGGTTCCTAGGTTTCGCTAATTACTACCGGCAGTTCATCCCACACTTTTCTACCCTGTCCGGCTCCATCTCCGCTTTGATCCGCAAGGGAGCTCACCTTCACTCCTGGTACCCGGAGGCCGAGAACGCCTTCCAGTCCTTGAAACAAGCCTTTGCTACAGCTTCCGTTTTCCATCGTCCAGAGATTAGCAAGCCCTTCATTCTGGAGGTGGATGCTTCTGCCATCGGAGCCGGTGCGGTTCTTTCCCAGAGGTCTTCCTCCGGTCGGCTTGTCACCTGCAGCTTCTTTTCGAAGACCTTATCCGCGGCTGAGAGGAACTATACCATTGGTGACAGAGAGTTGCTGGCTATCAAACTGGCGTTGGAGGAGTGGCGGTATTTGTTGGAAGGAGCTGTGAATCCTTTTAAGATCTACACTGACCACAAGAATCTGGCATACATCCGCTGTGCACAGAGACTTAATCCTTGGCAAGCTAGGTGGTCGCTGTTCTTTGCCCGATTTGATTTTGAGCTACATTTCCGTCGTGGCGATAAGAACTTCAAAGCTGACGCTTTATCCAGGTCCTTTCTGACAGCCAATGTTGAGGAGAAACCTTCACATATTGTGGATCCAAGCAAGGTCATCTCGGTTGCTCCCATTACCTTGACTTCAATGCCTCCGGGTAAGACTCTTGTTCAAGAGCGCAACAGGAAGCAAGTTTTACGTTGGGGTCATGCTTCCAAGCTGGCAGGCCATGTCGGTTTCAAGAAAACCATTTCTCTGGTGTCGCGGTACTACTGATGGCCATCCCTTCCTGAAGACACCCAAAGTTTTGTCGCTTCCTGTCTGTCATGTGCAAAAAACAAAGTTCCTAGGTATTTGCCCTCGGGCCTATTACATCCGCTTCCGGTTCCCTCGGCTCCTTGGCGACACCTTGCAATGGACTTTATCACTGATCTGCCTCAGTCTTCAGGTCTTACAGTTATCTTTGCAGTCGTGGATCGATTTTTCAAGATGGCTCATTTTGTCCCTCTTCCTGAATTACCTTCTGCCCCAGAATTGGCAAAAATTTTCATTGCTCATATTTTTCGGATTCACGGCTTTTCTCGACACATAGTTTCGGACAGAGGAGTTCAATTCACCTCGCGCTTCGGGCGTGCATTATGCAAACTAATGGACATGACTTTAGACCTCCTCTGCCTACCATCCTCAAACTAATGGTCAGGCAGAGCGCACAAATCAAATCCTGGTCAACTATCTTCATCATTTCTCTAACGTTCACCAAAATGACTGTTCCAGTCTACTTACTTGGGCCGAATTTGCATACAACAACCACATTAGTGAATCCTCTTCCAAGTCGCCTTTCTTTGTTGTCTATGGGCAACATCCTGGTGTTCCTCTGCCAGTACCCCCTGCCTCGGGTGTGCCGGCGGCCGATCTTCTGTCCGAGGAGTTTTCAGGGTCTGGCAGGAGACCAAAACTGCACTCGAACGAGCTGGAGACAGAATTAAAGAACATGCCGACAAGAGGTGCCTGGATTCTCCATCTTTCCAACCTGGTGATAAAGTATGGTTATCTTCCAAGTTCATCCATCTTAAGATTCCTTCATATAAATTAGGTCCACGGTATAGCAGTCCATTTGAGGTGTTAGCTCGTATTAATAATGTTGCCTACAAGTTAAGGTTACCCGCCTCGCTTCGCATTCCAGACTCGTTCCACGTTTCTCTACTTAAGCCAGTCATACTCAACCAAATTCACCCCACCACTGGCCAGTCGCCTTTACCCATTTCCGCACAGGATGTCTTTGAAGTTAGGGACATTCTAGCTATGAAGAAATCTCGAGGTAGGACCCTCTTTTTAATTGATTGGAAAGGCTTTGGTCCTGATGAGAGATCTTGGGAGTCTCGGGAGAACATCTGGGCTCTTCAAATTTTAGCTAGGTTTCTTTCTAATCTTAGGAGGAGTGGGCGTAAGGAGGGCGGTACTGTCACGCCTCCCTCTGGCTCTTTACATACTTACCTGTCCCAGCGCGCCGCTGCTGCCGGGTCTTCTTCCGGCTCCCGGCGTGCGTGTCCGGCTCTGCGCGCTCCCGGGGTGTCCGGGACGCCACGCCTGGCCTCCTCTCTTCCTGTTTCCTCGCTGGATCCTGGTTCTCGGCGCACTTCATCTCCCTGCTCTGGCGGCGCACGCGCACTCCCACAGGCTGGTCTTCGCTTGCTCCGTTCCTCCCCTTCATGATCCTGGAGGTTTCCTGACTCGGAAGGTCTGCGCTACTTGTCCTATTTCAGGTAGCCTCTCCCCCAGCTCTTTGACTGATTGTCTATTGTGCTTCACGCTAGCTTCAGGTCCCTTGCTTCCCTGTTTCTCTCCCACTCAGTCCAGTATTTTTGCACTGTCTCGTATCCAGTGCTTCCCTGTCCTGGTACCCCACTGTAGTGCTCTCCGTGTGGCTTCCATCCATCCCTGTCTGCTCCTTGATCTCCCAGTCTCTCCCGAGTTTCCTTTCTCCGTCCTCCTCTGTCTGTTTTGTAACAGTCCCTCTTGTTATCTCCAGTCTCCGCTTCCTGTTCTTTTTCCTCTCTTGCCTTCCGTGCTTCTCCTACGTCCTGTCCCCGGGTATCAGCATCCGCGGCAATAGTCTCCTTTGGACCTGCCCCTGACGCTCCGTGTGTAGGGGGTGGTTTACCAGGCCAGCTCACCCTTGGGAGGTTCGTTGTCGCAGTTCTCCGGGTTCACCTTAGGAGCTCCGCAAATCTTACACCACTTCAGTTTGGAACCATTCACCAGTTCAGTCTGGAATGATCCACTAACTCAATATGGAACCATCCACTAGCTCAGTCTGGAGTACTCCACAATCTCAGTCTGGAACCATTCACCAGCTCAGTCTGGAGTCCTCCACCAGCTCAGTCTGGAGTCCTCCAACAGCTCAGTGTGAAACCATCCACCAGCTCAGTCTGGAACTATCCTCAGTCTGGAGTCCACCAGCTCAGTCTGGAGTCCTCAACCAGCTCAGTCTGGAACCATCCACCAGTTCAGTATGGAATCATCCACCAGCTCAGTATGGAACTATCCTCAGTATGGAGTTCACCAGAAGCTCAGTCTGATGTCCTCCACCAGCTCAGTCTGGAGTCCACCAGCAGCTCAGTGTGGAACCCTCCACTAGCTCAGTCTGGAGTCCTTCAACAGCTCAGTGTGGAACCATCCACCAGCTCAGTCTGGAATCCTCCACCAGCTTAGTCTGGAGTACTTCACTAGCTCAGTCTGGACCCCTCCACCGGCTCAGTCTGGACTCCTCCACCGGCTCAGTCTGCAGTTCTCCATCAGCTCAGTCAGGAGCTATCCTCAGTCAGGATTCCTCCACCAGCTAAGTCTGGAGTCCACCAGCAGCTCAGTGTGGAACCCTCCACCGGTTCAGTCTGGACTAGGGTTGAGCGAAACGGATCGGTCATTTTCATAAGTCGCCGACTTTTGGCAAAGTTGGCTTCTCATGAAACCCGATCCGATCCCTGTGTGGGGTCGGCCATGCGGTACGCGACTTTCGCGCCAAAGTCGCGTTTCAATGACACTAAAGGTGCCATTTCTCAGCCAATGAAGGTGGACGCAGAGTGTGGGCAGCGTGATGACATAGATCTCAGTCCCCACCATCTTAGAGAAGGGCATTGCAGTGATTGGCTTGCTTTCTGCCGCGTCACAGGGGCTATAAAGGGGCGTTCCCGCCGACCGCCATCTTACTGCTGCTGATCTGAGCGTAGGGAGAGGTGCCGCTTCATCAGAAGCAGGGATAGTGTCAGGCAGGGTACATAAAGCCACAAACCGCTTGTGCTGTAGCGATTTCCACTGTCCAACACCTTTTGTTTGCAGGGACAGTGGAAGCTACATTTTTTTTTCCTCAGCGCTGTAGCTCATTGGGCTGCCCTAGAAGGCTCCCTGACCCTGATAGCTGCGTTGCTGTGTGTGTACGCCGCTGTGGAAACCAACTGCTTTTTTCAAAGCACAAATCCTGTTGCTCCTTCCTTTCTGCACAGCTATCTTGTGTGTTTGTCCACACTTTTGTGTGCAGCAGTCCTTTTTATAGCTGCCTGCCATACTTTTCTGAGATTACTGCAGGGAGATAAAGATTGGCAAGTCTGCCTCTGTGCCATTGCTGTGTGTGGCATCTGTCTCTCATTGTGTGCCACCGAAAACCAGTGTGTAATACTGGGCCATTTTTTTTTTTTGGTAAATTCTCCCTGAAAAAAAATAAATTAATAGTGGGAGATAAAGATGGGCAAGTCTGCCTCTGTGCCATTGCTGTGTGTGGCATCTGTCTCTCATTGTGTGCCACCGAAAACCAGTGTGTAATACTGGGCCATTTTTTTGGGGGGGGGTAAATTCTCCCTGAAAAAAAAAAATTAATAGTGGGAGATAAAGATTGGCAAGTCTGCCTCTGTGCCATTGCTGTGTGTGGCATCTGTCTCTCATTGTGTGCCACAGAAAACCAGTGTGTAATACTGGGCCTTTTTTTTTTTTGGGTAAATTCTCCCTGAAAAAAAAAAAATTAATAGTGGGAGATAAAGATTGGCAAGTCTGCCTCTGTGCCATTGCTGTGTGTGGCATCTGTCTCTCATTGTGTGCCACAGAAAACCAGTGTGTAATACTGGGCCTTTTTTTTTTTTTGGGGGGGGGTAAATTCTCCCTGAAAAAAAAAAATTAATAGTGGGAGATAAAGATTGGCAAGTCTGCCTCTGTGCCATTGCTGTGTGTGGCATCTGTCTCTCATTGTGTGCCACAGAAAACCAGTGTGTAATACTGGGCCATTTTTTTTTGGGGGGGTAAATTCTCCCTGAAAAAAAAAAATTAATAGTGGGAGATAAAGATTGGCAAGTCTGCCTCTGTGCCATTGCTGTGTGTGGCATCTGTCTCTCATTGTGTGCCACAGAAAACCAGTGTGTAATACTGGGCCTTTTTTTTTGGGGTAAATTCTCCCTGAAAAAAAAAAAATTAATAGTGGGAGATAAAGATTGGCAAGTCTGCCTCTGTGCCATTGCTGTGTGTGGCATCTGTCTCTCATTGTGTGCCACAGAAAACCAGTGTGTAATACTGGGCCTTTTTTTGGGGGGGGGTAAATTCTCCCTGAAAAAAAAAAAATTAATAGTGGGAGGTAAAGATTGGCAAGTCTGCCTCTGTGCCATTGCTGTGTGTGGCATCTGTCTCTCATTGTGTGCCACAGAAAACCAGTGTGTAATACTGGGCCTTTTTTTTTTGGGGGGGGGGGTAAATTCTCCCTGAAAAAAAAAAATTAATAGTGGGAGATAAAGATTGGCAAGTCTGCCTCTGTGCCATTGCTGTGTGTGGCATCTGTCTCTCATTGTGTGCCACAGAAAACCAGTGTGTAATAATGGGCCTTTTTTTTTTTATTAAATTCTCCCTGAAAAAAATAAAAATAAATAGTGGGAGATAAAGATTGGCAAGTCTGCCTCTGTGCTATTGCTGTGTGTGGCATATGTCTCTCATTGTGTGCCACAGAAAACCAGTGTGTAATAATGGGCCTTTTTTTTTTAATTAAATTCTCCCTGAAAAAAAAATAAATAGTGGGAGATAAAGATTGGCAAGTCTGCCTCTGTGCCATTGCTGTGTGTGGCATCTGTCTCTCATTGTGTGCCACAGATAACCAGTGTGCAATACTGGGCCTTTTTTTTTTTTTTTTGTAAATTCTCCCTGAAAAAAAAAAATTATTGTGGGAGATAAAGATTGGCAAGTCTGCCTCTGTGCCATTGCTGTGTGTGGCATCTGTCTCTCATTGTGTGACACAGAAAACCAGTGTGTAATACTGGGCCTTTTTTTTTTTTTGGTAAATTCTCCCTGAAAAAAAAAAAAAATAGTGGGAGATAAAGATTGGCAAGTCTGCCTCTGTGCCATTGATGTGTGTGGCATCTGTCTCTCATTGTGTGCCACCGAAAACCAGTGTGTAATACTGGGCCTTTTTTTTGTGGTAAATTCTCCCTGAAAAAAAAAAAATTAATAGTGGGAGATAAAGATTGGCAAGTCTGCCTCTGTGCCATTGCTGTGTGTGGCATCTGTCTCTCATTGTGTGCCACAGAAAACCAGTGTGTAATACTGGGCCTTTTTTTTTTGGTAAATTCTCCCTGAAAAAAAAAAAATAGTGGGAGATAAAGATTGGCAAGTCTGCCTCTGTGCCATTGCTGTGTGTGGCATCTGTCTCTCATTGTGTGCCACAGAAAACCAGTGTGTAATACTGTTAATTTTTTTTTTTTTTTTAATTCTCCCTGAAAACAAAAAATAGTGGAAGATTAAGATTGGCATTTCTGTTTGAGTGCCGGTCGTGTGTGTGCCATCTGTCTCAAATTATTGTGGCACAGAAAACCTAGTGTGTAACATTGGGCCTGGTTTTCCTTTCAGTGTCAGCCACCTATAAAGGTGTATATAAATCCTACAGAAGTTAGAGTTCACCTTATAAGTTGTTTTACAGTAACAAATACCGTTACTTTGGTTATGTTTTGCAAACAATGAGGAAGTCTGGTGGAAGAGGTCGTGGCCGTGGGCGGTCATTGTCAGCTGGTAATGATGGTAGTGGTGGTGGAGCATCTGGTGGTCGTGGTAAAAGCAGTACAGCACCTAAGTCTCGAGTTGTTGAGCCAAAAATGTCTGGCTACACAAGGCCTCGAACGCTACCTTTTCTGGGAGTAGGAAAACCACTTTTAAAGCCGGAGCAGCAAGAACAAGTTTTGGCTTTCATTGCTGACTCAGCCTCTAGCTCTTTTGCCTCCTCTTCTGAAAGTGCAAAATGTAAAAGCAGCGCGTCGTTAGTGGATGTTCACGGTCAGGGACAAGTCGCTTCCTTGTCTTCTTCACCCAGAACAAGAGAGAAGGATGCGTCAGGAGACACAACGGGTTACTCCATGGAGCTCTTTACACATACCGTTCCTGGGTTAGACAGTGAAACAGTTAACAGGCCATGCCCATTAGAAGTTGAATCGGACATGGAGTGCACTGATGCACAGCCACAGCCAGATTACTATGCTGTTCCTTTGACTCAGACCAGAACATTGCCCTCGCAGTGTACTGAGCCAGAATCAAACCCAGCTGAGACTATGGTGCCCCGTCACAAACGCTATACCACCGGCTTACACGGTGACACAGACGAAGTTGCACACGAGATAGAAGAGGAGGTCATAGATGACCCAGTTGTTGACCCTGATTGGCAGCCATTGGGGGAACAGGGTGCAGGCGGCAGTAGTTCTGAAGTGGAGGAGGAGGAGGAGCCGCAGCAGGCATTAACATCACAACAGGTTCCATCTGCCGGGCCCGTATCTGGCCAAAAACACGTGGCAAAACCAAAACCAGTTGGAGGACAGCGTGGCCATCCGGTTAAAGAAGCTCAGTCTGTAATGCCTGAAAAGGTATCTGATAGTAGAAAGAGTGCAGTCTGGCATTTTTTTAAACAACATCCAAATGATCAGCGCAAAGTCATCTGTCAAAAATGTTCAACTACCTTAAGCAGAGTAAGTTAGAATCTTAAAAGTCTAAATACAAGTTGCATGCATAGACATTTATCCACCATGCATTTGCAAGCCTGGACTAACTACCAAACGTGCCTAAAGGTTGCAGCACCCTCGGCCAATGAAGCTAGTCAGCAACGCTACATCCCTTCCCTCCCTGTAAGCCCACCATTTCCCGCACCACCTGCAGTATCTGTGCAGCTTTTGTCTCCAGGCCAAAGCAGTCAGGGAATCACCAGGTTCGTAGTAGGAAACACTGCATGTAGGGCACCGGCAAGAATACCATCTCCAAACCTCTCTCAGTCTGCCATGTCCACCGGCACCACCGCTAGTTCCACGATCTCCAGCTCTCCAGTCCAGCTCACCCTACATGAGACTCTTGTTAGGAAAAGGAAGTACTCATCCTCGCATCCGCGTACACAGGGTTTGAACACCCACATTGCTAGACTAATCTCATTAGAGATGATGCCCTATCGGTTAGTTGAAAGCGAAGCTTTCAAAGCGCTGATGGACTATGCTGTACCACGCTACGAGCTACCCAGTCGACACTTCTTTTCTAGAAAAGCCATCCCAGCCCTCCAACAGCATGTTAAAGACCGCATCGTCAATGCACTCAGGCATTCTGTGACTACAAAGGTGCACCTGACAACAGATGCATGGACCAGTAGGCATGGCCAGGGACGTTACGGGTCCATCACGGCACACTGGGTGAATGTGGTGGAAGCAGGGTCCACAGGCGACAGCAATATTGGGACAGTTCTGCCTAACCCACGGTCAAGGAAAGAGTTGGCTGTAGGCGTTCGCCCCCCCTCCTCCTCTTCCTCCTGCAGAAGCGAGAGCTCGTCCTCAGACCGCAGTCGCACATCCACTCCATCCGCAGCTGCCACTGTTGCACACCAGGTGTGCCATTATGGGACAGCTAGTGGCAAGCGTCAGCAGGCTGTATTGGCAATGAAGTGTTTGGGCAACAACAGACACACCGCGGAAGTTCTGTCACAGTTCTTGCAGAAAGAAAGTCAGTCATGGCTGGGCACTGTACATCTTGAGGCAGGCAAGGTAGTGAGTGATAACGGAAGGAATTTCATGGCTGCCATAGCCCTTTCCCAACTGAAACACATTCCTTGCCTGGCTCACACCTTAAACCTGGTGGTGCAGTGCTTCCTAAAAAGTTATCCAGGGATACCCGACCTGCTCCTCAAAGTGCGCAGACTTTGCTCGCATATCCGCCGTTCGCCCGTACACTCCAGCCGTATGCAGAACTATCAGCGGTCTTTGAACCTTCCCCAGCATCGCCTAATCATCGACGTTGCAACAAGGTGGAACTCCACACTGCACATGCTTCAGAGACTGTGCGAACAGAGGCGTGCTGTTATGCATTTGTGGGAGGATACACGGGCAGGCAGTTGGATGGCAGACATGGAGTTGTCAGGTGTGCAGTGGTCGAAGGTACAAGACCTGTGTCAAGTCCTTCAGTGTTTTGAGGAATGCACACGGCTGGTTAGTGCAGACAACGCCATAATAAGCATGAGCATTCCCCTAATGCGTCTGCTGATGCAAAGTTTGACGCACATAAAGGAGCAGGCGTCTGCAGCCGAGGAAGAGGAAAGCCTTGATGACAGTCAGCCATTGTCTGGTCAGGGCCGTGTAGAGGACGCGGTAGCGGGCGAAGAGGATGAGGAGGACGAGGAGGATGATGGACATGAGTACTTTTTTAATGAGGAAGCTTCTCCTGGGCCAACAGAAATTAGTGGCGTTGCAAGGCCGGGTTCTGGATTTTTAAGGGAGACAAGTGACGTAGATCTGCCTGTAATTGCCCCTATAACCAGCACAACCGCAGATTTGACAACTGGAACTTTGGCCCACATGGCGGATTATGCCTTACGTATCCTCAAAAGGGACCCACGCATTCTTAAAATGATGACCGATGACGATTACTGGTTGGCCTGCATCCTTGACCCTCGCTATAAAGGCAAATTGCAAAATATTATGCCACATGAGAACCTCGAGCAACCAAACAAGCAACTCTTGTAGACCGTTTGATTCAGGCATTCCCAGCACACAGCGCCGGTGATGGTTCTCACACGAGCTGCAGGGGGCAACAGGGCAGAGGTGGTAGAGGTGCACAAATCAGAAGTGGCGTTGGACAGAGGGGTTTTCTGACCAGGTTGTGGAGTGATTTCGCAATGACCGCAGACAGGACAGGTACTGCAGCATCTATTCAAAGTGACAGGAGACAACATTTGTCCAGTATGGTTACTAACTATTTTTCATCCCTTATCGATGTTCTCCCTCAACCGTCATTCCCATTTGATTACTGGGCATCCAAATTAGACACCTGGCCTGAATTGGCAGAATATGCATTGCAGGAGCTTGCTTGCCCAGCAGCTAGTGTGCTATCAGAAAGAGTATTCAGTGCTGCTGGTTCAATATTAACCGAAAAAAGGACTCGTCTGGCTACCCAAAATGTGGATGATCTAACCTTCATTAAAATGAACCACTCCTGGATTTCAAATTATTTTGCCCCACCTTTCCCGGCTGACACCTAGCTTTCCTATAAAAAGGTCTTGCTTGTGGACTGGTCTTACTGAGTGTTCCAATCTCTTAATTTGCAGCAGCTGTTTGTCCAGCATACGACATGTTTACACCTCCCTCAATGGGAAAACTCCCCCCACGGGGCCGTGGTCTCGCCACTTGGCGCAAGCACCCGTTAGAGTGCCGTTTGTCTGAAGAGGTGGGTGTGCCCGCTTTTGGTCGACGGCACTGCTACTGGGTCCCTCATAGTACAATAAAGTGTCTCTGGCGGTGGTGGCGCGCACCCAACGTCAGACATACCGTTGTAACATGAGGGGGCCTGGGACAGTACCGCCGGCCACAAGAGAGTTCACCCCCCCAGCTCTAACTGTGCTCTACCACGTGCAAAATTATCTCACAGCTCCACCAATGTTTAGTCTATGCGCTGACATCATTCAATGCCTGGCACTGACAATACCAATTTGTTGACATCTATGATGCTAGTTAAAGTAGTCTGGGTCAGTGTCCTATATTGACACCAGTAAATACTTACTGCCAAATTACTATGTCAGAAACTCAGCAGATGAGCCCACCCCTGTACCTAAGTATGCCACCCTTTTTTTGTTTTTTTTGGGGGGGTTTTGCGAGACATTAACATCTATTTATTTTTTGTGAGTACTAACTGTCAGACTCTCCTTGCAATCGTCCGCCGCTGACCACACCAATGCTGCCTGTGTACCCCTGCGAGATAACTCTAAGTGCCTTAAGCCTATTTTTAGTTATTTTAGGCCTAGTAAGCCTGTCTGCGGTCCCTCCTTGCAATCCTCCTCCACTGACCACAACAATGCTGCCTGTGTACCCATGTAACCTATTTAAAACTGCCTTGAGCCTATTTTTATTTATTTTAGGCCTAGTAAGCCTGTCTGCGGTCCCTCCTTGCAATCCTCCTCCACTGACCACAACAATGCTGCCTGTGTACCCCTGCGAGATAACTCTAAGTGCCTTGAGCCTATTTTTAGTTATTTTAGGCCTAGTAAGCCTGTCTGCGGTGCCTCCTTGCAATCCTCCTCCACTGACCACAACGATGCTGCCTGTGTACCCATGTAACCTATTTAAAACTGCCTTGAGCCTATTTTTAGTTATTTTAGGCATAGTAAGCCTGTCTGCGGTGCCTCCTTGCAATCCTCCTCCACTGACCACACCAATGCTGCCCGTGTTCCCCTGGAACCTATTTTACAGTGCATAGAGCCTATTTTTTTATTTTATTTAATATTAATAAAGCCATGATGGACTACGCTGTACCACGCTATGAGCTACCCAGTTGACAATTCTTTTGCGAGAAAAGCCATCCCAACCCTCCATCAGCATGTAAAAGACCGCATTGTCCATGCACTCTGTCAGTCCAAAGGTACACCTGACAACAGACGCATGGACCTGTACGCATGGCCACGGAAGGTTACGTGTCCTTTACGGCGCAATGGGTTAATGTGTTGGATGCATGGTCCACAGGGGACAGCCTACTAAGTCTGTCTGCAGTCCCTAATTCAAGTTGTCCTCAACTGAATAAATCTGAGCTTCAACCTTCTGGCTCTCATTAAGTGCTATTTTTTAAAAAATTGGTGGTTGGGGCCTACTAACGGTGTCTGACGCTCCCTGGTGTTGTCCTCAACTGAATAAATCTGAGCTTCAACCTTCTGGCTCTCATTAAGTGCTATTTTTTAAAAAATTGGTGGTTGGGGCCTACTAACGGTGTCTGACGCTCCCTGGTGTTGTCCTCAACTGAATAAATCTGAGCTTCAACCTTCTGGCTCTCATTAAGTGCTATTTTTAAAAAAAATTGGTGGTTGGGGCCTAATAACTGTTTGCCGCTCCCTGGTGTTGTCCTCAACTGAATAAATCTGAGCTTCAACTTTCTGGCTCTCATTAAGTGCTATTTTTTAAAAAATTGGTGGTTGGGGCCTACTAACGGTGTCTGACGCTCCCTGGTGTTGTCCTCAACTGAATAAATCTGAGCTTCAACCTTCTGGCTCTCATTAAGTGCTATTTTTTAAAAAATTGGTGGTTGGGGCCTACTAACGGTGTCTGACGCTCCCTGGTGTTGTCCTCAACTGAATAAATCTGAGCTTCAACCTTCTGGCTCTCATTAAGTGCTATTTTTAAAAAAAAATGGTGGTTGGGGCCTAATAACTCTGTTTGCCGCTCCCTGGTGTTGTCCTCAACTGAATAAATCTGAGCTTCAACCTTCTGGCTCTCATTAAGTGCTATTTTTAAAAAAATTGGTGGTTGGGGCCTAATAACTCTGTTTGCCGCTCCCTGGTGTTGTCCTCAACTGAATAAATCTGAGCTTCAACCTTCTGGCTCTCATTAAGTGCTATTTTTAAAAAAATTGGTGGTTGGGGCCTAATAACTCTGTTTGCCGCTCCCTGGTGTTGTCCTCAACTGAATAAATCTGAGCTTCAACCTTCTGGCTCTCATTAAGTGCTATTTTTAAAAAAAATTGGTGGTTGGGGCCTAATAACTCTGTTTGCCGCTCCCTGGTGTTGTCCTCAACTGAATAAATCTGAGCTTCAACCTTCTGGCTCTCATTAAGTGCTATTTTTTAAAAAATTGGTGGTTGGGGCCTACTAACGGTGTCTGACGCTCCCTGGTGTTGTCCTCAACTGAATAAATCTGAGCTTCAACCTTCTGGCTCTCATTAAGTGCTATTTTTTAAAAAATTGGTGGTTGGGGCCTACTAACTGTGTCTGCCTCTCTTTACAGTTGTCCTCCAGTGAACTAAGCAATGCCGCCTGGTTAGTCCTGTTATCAATTTTGAACTGCATTTAGCCCACTTTATTATTTGGGCCTATATCAGTGTTTCCTCCTCATCCTGCCCATTGCCCAGCCGGTGCTAGATGAGTCTTGTGGTACTTTGACCCAGACCACTACATTCCCCTTGCACGCTACACAGCCACAATCTGACCCTGCTGAAAGTCAGGTTCCCCTTCCCGCATACTATACCACCTTACACAGGGACAAAGAGGAAGGTGCAGATGAAAGTGCAGGTTTCTTCAACAGGTAGGGGGGCATACTTGTTGGCGACGTCACAGGCACAGGGCCCCTCAGAGTACGCAAAAGTGTCGCTGCCGGTGGGAGGCGCCCCCGCCGTGCAAACACACCGCCGTACTTTGAGGGGCCCTGTGCCAGTGCCAATGCGAACGAGTGGGCCTCCCTGCTTGCTCAGGATCACAGCACTTGCAAAGTTGAAATACTTACCTCTCACTGCTCCACCGCCGTGACGTAGTCCACGTTTCCTGGGCCCACTAAAACCTTGAACCAGCCCTACCCCATTGACTTGCATTGGGTTTCATGTTTCGGTCGATCCCCGACTTTTTGCAATAATCGGCCGACTTCACTCGACTCGACTTTGCACAAAGTCGGGTTTCGCAAAACCCGACTCGATCTTAAAAAAATGAAAGTCACTCAACCCTAACTCAGGATCACAGCACTTGCAAAGTTGAAATACTTACCTCTCACTGCTCCACCGCCGTGACGTAGTCCACGTTTCCTGGGCCCACTAAAACCTTGAACCAGCCCTACCCCCCACAACTTTTGCCAAATGACCCCCAATTTCCAATGCCCAACTATTATTATAAACTTAATTAAGATTGACAAGCTTCAGAAACAAGAATGGATGTTTTTGGCATTAAAATGGGCACTGTAGGTGTTTTCCTGGCCTCCACTCACTGCCGACTATGCTTCCCCATTGACTTGCATTGGGTTTCATGTTTCGGTCGATCCCCGACTTTTCGCGATAATCGGCCGACTTCACTCGACTCGACTTTGCACAAAGTCGGGTTTCGCAAAACCCGACTCGATCTTAAAAAATGAAAGTCGCTCAACCCTAGTCTGGACTCCTCTACCGGCTCAGTCTGGAGTTCTTCACCAGCTCAGGCTGGAACTACCTTCAGTCTGGAGTTCTCCACCGGCTCAGTATGGGGTGCTCCATCGGCTCAGTCTGGAATCCTCCTCAGTCTGGAGTCCTCCACCAGCTCAGTCTGGAACTACCATCAGCCTGGAATTCTTCACCGGCTCAGTCTTGACTCAATCGTCTAGCATGGTGCTCATCATCAAAGTTGTTTTCTTTTTCTGCCATTTATTATATGCAAAATCTTTTTTTTTGGCAACTTTAATAAAGGGCAGACATGATTAGAAGGGTTCCCAGAGCCTGTGTGCTGCCAGAAGGGGGGTGTACCTTTGTGTGTTATGGGCAGTGTGAGACTCGCTGACACCCTTCGGTGCCCACTTTGTGACCAGCCTGCACCACTGGGCACCTCTGCATTGTATGTTATTATGGGGATCAGTTTTGCTACTTAAGGGACTTTTTGCATGTGATATTAGTGGGCCCAACTGGTGGTCTCTATGGTGATGCCGGACCTGAACACCTGATAATCCGGCCATGTGTCCGGTATAGGCCGTAGTCACTGACAGGTTTCGGTTTTCTGATCATTAGACGAGAAACGAAACTGAAACCGGCGGCTCTCCCGTCTCCGCCGCCCTCCCGCCAGACTCTCTTGTGTTGTTGCAGCTCCCGTAGCAGAAGCCATCGGTGTCCGTACATAACCCTTCCCGGGACACGGCGGCGAGTAACCGGTGCAGTCTGTGGACGCCAAAGAGCGGCAGGTGAGGAGGACGCGGCCCCTGAGCTGACCATAGGCGGACGTGCTGTGTAGCTGCCACCGCTGGGGAGAACACACAGGTCTCTGGGAACCTACGCGGCATGCTGGGAGTTGTAGTTCCACAACCCGCTACCAGCCTCACTCTAGGATTTTACTGGGTGCAAGCCAGGATTTCTAGGGCCATGTTCACACTTTGCGGTGTTTACCGCGGATCCGCGGCGATTTTGATGCTGCGGGTCCGCAGCAGTTTCCATAGCGTTTACATTAACATGTAAACCCTATGGAAACCGCAAACCGCTGTGCACATGCTGCGGGAAAAACCGCGCAGAAACGCAGCGGTTTAAAACCCGCAGCATGTCACTTCTTTGTGCAGAATCGCTGCGATTCTGCACCCATAGAAATGCATTGAACCCCTTAGGCCATGTTCACACTCTGCGGCGTCCCTCTGTGGGTTCTCCCGCAGCGGAATTGATAAATCTGCAGGGCAAAACCGCTGCGGTTATCCCTGCAGATTTATCGCGGTTTGTTCCGCGGTTTCCGCTGCGGGATTACTCCTGTACTATTGATGCTGCATATGCAGCAATATGCAGCATCAATAGTAATGATAAAAATAATAAAAATTGGTTATACTCACCCTCTGATGTCCGGATCTCCTCGGCGCTGCACGCGGCGGTCCGGTTCCAAAGATGCTGTGCCGAGAAGGACCTTCGTGACGTCACGGTCATGTGACCGCGGCGTCATCACGGTCATGTGACCGCGACGTCACCGCAGGTCCTGCTCGCACAGCAACTGAGACCGGACAGCCGCGGGCAGCGCTGAGAGGTGAGTATATCATTATTTTTTATTTTAATTCTTTTTTTTTTACACTATTTATGCTTCCCAGGGCCTGGAGGAGAGTCTCCTCTCCTCCACCCCGGGTAGCAACTGCACATTATCCGCTTACTTCCCACATCGTGGGCACAGCCCCATGCGGGAAGTAAGCGGTTCAATGCATTCCTATGGGTGCAGAATCGCTGCGATTCTGCACAAAGAAGTGACATGCTGCGGGTTGTAAACCGCTGCGTTTCTGCGCAGTTTTTCCCGCAGCATGTGCACAGCGGTTTGCGGTTTCCATAGGGTTTACATGTTAATGGAAACGCAATGGAAACTGCTGCGGACCCGCAGCATCAAAATCGCCGCGGATCCGCGGTAAAAACCGCGAAGTGTGAACATGGCCTTACTTCCTGCATGGGGCTGGGCCCACGTTGCGGGAAGTAAGCGGTTAATGTGCAGGTGGTACCCGGGGTGGAGGAGAGGAGACTCTCCTCCAGGCCCGGGGAACCATATTTGGGGTAAAAAAAAAAAGAATAAAAATAAAAAATGATGCTATACTCACCTCTCAGCGCTGCCCGCGGCTGTCCAGTCTCACTTGCTGTGCGAGCAGGACCTGTGGTGACGTCGCGGTCACATGACCGTGATGACGCCGCGGTCACATGACCGTGACGTCACGAAGGTCCTTCTCGGCACAGCATCTTTGGAACCGGAGCGCCGCGTGCAGCGCCGAGGAGATCCGGACATCAGAGGGTGAGTATAACCAATTTTTATTATTTTTACCATTACTATAGAAGCTGCATATTGCTGCATATGCAGCATCAATAGTACAGGAGTAATCCCGCAGCGGAAACCGCGGAACAAACCGCGATAAATCTGCAGGGATAACCGCAGCGGTTTTGCCCTGCAGATTTATCAATTCCGCTGCGGGATAAACCCGCAGAGGGACGCCGCAGAGTGTGAACATGGCCTAATAGTGTAGATTGGTATGCTGAGATTTGTAGTTCACCAGAAGAATTGTCAGGGGTGTGAATTGTAATGGGGGACATTTACTATTGTATTGTACCAGAATTTTTCAGCCCAGCTAGATTCTCGGGGTGTGTTCACACAATCTTTTTGCTGAGTTTTTGGAGCAGAAATTGACCAACAATGCCCCAAGTTTTTAAAAAAGTTTCTGTTCAGATTCTGCTTCAAAAACTGCGAGAGAAAAAAACCCTCTTCTTAGTGTAGAGATATCTTTATGCAATGGTCACAGGGAATTTATTTCAGAAAATAAAAAATCTCTTGGAAAACTCTTCCTGTTCATTTCTATGGGAAATCTACTTTGCTGTTCATACAAGGATTTTTTATAACCTGAAAAGATTAACCCCTTTACCCCCAAAGGTGGTTTGCATGTTAAAGAGAATCTGTCACGTAATTTTGGGCTTATAAACTGCGGCTGCCATCGGCATCAGGGGCTTATCTACAGCATTCTGTAATGCTGTAGATAAGCCCCAGATGAAACCTGAAAGATAAGAAAAACAGGTTATATTATACTCACCCGGGGGCGGTCCCGGTGCGGTCCGGTCCGATGGGCTTCGCGGTCCGGGGCCTCCCATCTTCTTACGATGACGTCCTTCTTTGCTTCCTGTCATGGCTCCGGTGCAGTCGAACTTTGTACTGTTGAGGGCAGCGTAAAGTACTGCAGTGCGCAGGTGCTGGGCCTCTCTGACCTTTCCCGGCTCCTGCGCACTGCAGTACTTTGATCTGCCCTCAACAGGGCAGAGAATTACGCCTGCGCAGGAGCCACGACAAGAAGCAAAGAAGAGGACGTCATCATATGAAGATTGGAGGCACTGGACCCGGACCTGTGACACCCATCGGACCCGGATCGCATCGGACCGCCCCTGGGTGAGTATAATCTAACTTGTTTTTCTTATCTTTCAGGTTACATCGGGGGCTTATCTACAGCATTACAGAATGCACCCTTAAGGCCCCGTCTCACACAGCGACGCTGCAGCGATACAGACAACGATGCTGATCGCTGCAGCGTCGCTGTGTGGTCGCTGGGGAGCTGTCACACAGACAGCTCTCTCCAGCGACCAACGATCAGGGGAACGACTTCGGCATCGTTGAAACTGTCTTCAACGATGCCGAAGTCCCCCTGCAGCACCCGGGTAACCAGGGTAAACATCGGGTTACTAAGCGCAGGGCCGCGCTTAGTAACCCGATGTTTACCCTGGTTACCAAAAAAAACAAACAGTACATACTCACCATCTGTTGCCCGTCAGGTCCCTTGCCGTCCGCTTCCCGCTCTGACTGTGTGCCGCCGTACAGTGAGAGCAGAGCGCAGCGGTGACGTCACTGCTGTGCTCTCACTTTACGGCGGCAGTCAGAGCAGGAAGCAGACGCCAAGGGACCTGACGGGCAACAGATGGTGAGTATGTACTGTCTGTTTTTTTTTACATTTACGCTGGTAACCAGGGTAAACATCGGGTTACTAAGCGCGGCCCTGCGCTTAGTAACCCGATGTTTACCCTGGTTACCAGTGAAGACATCGCTGGATCCGTGTCACACACACCGATTCAGCGATGTCAGCGGGACCTCAACGACCAAAAAAAGGTCCAGGCCATTCTGACACGACCAGCGATCTCACAGCAGGGGCCTGGTCGCTGCTACGTGTCACACATAGCGAGATCGCTACTGAGGTCGCTGTTGCGTCACAAAACTTGTGACTCAGCAGCGATCTCGCTAGCGATCTCGCTATGTGAGACGGGGCCTATAGATGAATTCATCGGGGAGTGTAGTTTGTAAAATGAGTTCACATATACGGGGGGTTTCTGCTGTTCTGGCACCTCAGGGGCTCTGCCTATGTGACATGGCACCCTCAAACCATTGCAGCAAAATCTGAACTCCAATATGGCACCTCTTCCATTTTGAGTTTTGCACTGTGCCTCAAAAGTAGTATTCCCCTACATATGGGGTATCGGCATACTGAAGAGAAATTGCGCAACAAACTGTATTTTGCAATTTCTCTTGTTACCTTTATGGAAATGCAAAATTTTGGGCCAAAATATTTTTTTTGTAGGGAAAATGTGATTTTTTTTATTTATTTTCACGGCTCAATGTTATAAACTTCTGTGAAGCACATGGGAGTTCAAGGTGCTCACCACGCATCTAAGTACATTCCTAGAGGGGTCTAGTTTCCAAAATGGGGTCACTTGTTGGGGATTTCCACTGTTTAGGCACATTAGGGGCTCTCCAAATGGGACATGACGTCTGGTAATGATTTCAGGAAATTTTACATTCAAAAAGTCAAATGAGGCTCCTTCCCTTCTGGGCCCTGCCATGCACCCAAACAGTAGTTTTCTCTTGCATATGGGGTATCGGCGTACTCAGGAGAAATTGCACTACAAATTGCATGGTGCAATTTCTCCTGTTACCCTTATAAAAATACATTTGGGTCTAAAATATAATTTTTGTGAAAAAAAAATAGTGAAAAACCAGCTCACCTATTAGGCATTTGTTGTGGGGAAGCCCGGATACCGTGCAGTCATCACGTAAAACAATGGGGCAAACAGGAAAAAAAATCCAGCAGGCCTGCTGCTACACATTCTCCTGTGAACCATGTCATTGGACTTTGGATTTTATCCTCAATAGATTTTGATATTTTTGGAAGCTGGATTTTTTTCCCTGTTTTTATCTCTCTCTCTCTCTCTCTCTCTCTCTCGTCTGAATCACGTATTTAAGAGATTTACATGGAAACGCTGATGCAAGTGCTCAGTGTAGAGCACAGGATAAATGTGCACCTAAGTCTAACTGCGAGTTTTGGAAATGAAAAAAATCAACAGCAGGTGAAGAATTGGTTTTGTTTATTTCTTATTCTGTTCCTCATGCGGTGTAAGTGATTAGGCGACTTTATTATTTGTGTCGGTGCAATTACAGTGATACCACATTTATATTGGGTTTTATGTTTGACTGCTGTCACACACTAAAAGACGCTTTTTATTGTGAAAACTAGTTTTTGTATCACCATATATTGAGAGCTATAATTTTTCATTTGAGGTCTTGTTTTTTTTGCAGGACGAGTTGACGTTTTTACTGGTATCATTTTTGGGCACATGACAATTTTTGATCGCTTTCTATTCCAATTTTTGGGAGGCAGAATCAACAAAAAACAGCAATTTAGGAATTTTTTTTTGGAGGGGGTTTATTCCGTTCCGTGTGAGGTAAAATTGATAGTTTTATTCTTCGGGTCAGTACGATTACAGCAATACCTCATTTATATCTTTTTTATGTTTTGGTGCTTTTACCCAATAAAAACTACTTTATAGCAGTGATTGGGACCCCGTGTCACGACTCAGGGTCCCAGATCCAAAAGTAGAGGGGCTGTCAGAATCTCTGCCGGCTACCAGAATGCTGCGATCTCTTTTGATCGCAGCATTTTGGGGGCTAAAGTGCCGGGAGCGGTCCGTGACCGCTCCTGGCACTTAGTACCGGGTGTCAGCTGTCAGAATCAGCTATCACCCGGCATCGATCGCCCGCACACCACCCGTGTGCACGAGCGATCGCGCAGACGTAATAATTCGTCCCTGGTCAGACTCAGGTCACGTGGACGGATTATTACATCTGATGTCAGAAAGGGGATAAAAAAAACTCCTGGTGGGAAAAAAATGTGCAGGTCACTAAGGGTACCCATGATCAGGAATTGCTGTGCACTTATGCAGCGTCAAACCCGCAGCGGCCAGATGTTACAGCATAATGGATGGGATTTCTAGAAATCCCATGTGAACGAACGATGTGTGCGCCTTTCCGTAGACACTGACATGCAGAGCGTCATTCAGCACCACAGCATGTCAATATGTCACCAATAGAATGTATTGGATGCGGTAAATCCGCACTGTTCAGTGAACACATGGGGATTTCCCTGCGTGGTTAGAATACTCAATTTTTCTGGAGGTTTGCCTATCTAGATACCACTGTTAATAACGACTGCGAGAGCTAGATGGTTGTGAGAGGATGGGGTTTCCCTTTTTCATCCCATCGGTCACAACGCAATATGATGGAGTGGAGCCAGTTGTTGTCCTAGCAGTCAGAGGTCAAAGAATGACCTCCGGGTTTGACAGGTACAGTGGCCTGTGAGGCCCCTGCCATAGGCAGTGTCTATTTGTCTCCTGTCGGTGTAAGAGATCATGCAGACAAGGATATCAGACAGCACACAGAGAGCTCACTGAGTAGCCCTATTGTTATTCCATAGTGCTGTCCAGAAGAATGATTATTTTTCGGTCTGACTATCCGTAACACAAAAATGGCAGCATGCGCTAGTTTCTTCCAGGTCTCCTATCAGACTCGCCTATTGAGGTCTATGGTTGGTAAAAAAACATCCATCACAGAACTTCCCAGTGGCATCCGATTTTTTTACTGATACATTTCTATTATAAACACAGAAAACTGATCATGTACATTTTTCAATGTAGTCATATGAAAATGGATCGCACACAGACAACACGCAGAAATCACACGGATGTAAGAAACGCACACATGGATGACTGACAATCAGATGAAAATTAGATGAAAGTTGTCCGAGTTTTCTGGATGATACACGGATGATTTCTCATGTGCTCATCTGCAGGGGCCCTAAGGGGAAATGCACACAAGCATATAAAAAATCGTTCATGGTTTCATCCAGAAAACTCAAGACTAGAGATAGGCGAACCCCTGGATGTTCAGGTCCAGCGGGTTCAGCCGAACAGTTGAAAAAAAAAGTTTGGGTACCAGAACTAGACCCCATTCACTTGAATGCGGGGCCTGAACATCCCGTGTTTGCCGAGCTGTGATGCACAGCCGATGACAGCGTGAGCCAGCAACTGTGATCGGAGGTAAAAAGTTTTCTCCCGGCCTGCTGTCGCTAATAACAGTGAGAGCAGATGGCGGCTGATGGGAGTATTCATCAGCCGCTCCTGCACTCTAAATAAAAACGGCGTGGGTTCCCCTGTATTTTTGATAACTAGCCTGGCAAAACTGACAACTAGAGGCTGCAACCATCAGCCATCAGCGTTAGCAAGGCTGGTTATCAAGAATAGAGGGATTCCCACGCTGTTTTTTTAATTAATTATTTAAATAAATAATATAAAAAATTGGCATGGGGTCCCCCACATTTTTGACAACCAGCCAAGCTAAAGCAGACAACTGGGGGCTGGTATTCTCAAGCTGGTAAGGGTCTATGGATGTTGCCCCCCAAAGCCTAAAAATAGCCCGCAGCCGCCCAGAAAAGACGCATCTATTAGATGTTCCAATTCTGTCGCTTTACCCAGCTCTTCCCTCTTGCCCTGTGGCAAGTACTGTGCAGTGTAAATATACGGAATAA
The DNA here is from genome assembly GCF_051348905.1 of Ranitomeya variabilis. NCBI lineage: Eukaryota > Metazoa > Chordata > Amphibia > Anura > Dendrobatidae > Ranitomeya > Ranitomeya variabilis. The sequence goes on from NC_135233.1 coordinate 127,397,609, forward strand.
GGCCGCCGTCACACTATCAGTATTTGGTCAGTATTTTACATCAGTATTTGTAAGCCAAAACCAGGAGTGGGTGATAAATACAGAAGTGGTGCATATGTTACTATTATACTTTTCCTCTAATTGTTCCACTCCTGGGTTTGGCTTACAAATACTGATGTAAAATACTGACCAAATATTGATAGTGTGACGGCAGCCTTATACAGATACTGAGGATTACACCCAGTATACAGGACAGGAGAAGTGGTACTGTGCAGACCTCCGGAGTGGCCTAAATGGGTCTGACAGATTTTGGTCTGAGGCTCTATGCATTCTCTCATTTAAATTGGGTGAGATCCACCTGTTTTTGATGCCATTGAAAAGCAAAACTGAAAGCAATGAACTGGAGTATAAGCTGGCTTACATGCAATGTGCAGGAGCATGTTCACATTGGCCATTAAATGGACAAAACTTGCGATAGAAATAAAATGAACATATACCCTGCTATAAGTAAGTAAACAGCAATAGTACATATAAATAACATAGGGGACTTCATGAACCCTGTTATGACCGTGCTGACTGGGTACACCTTGGCGCTGGTGGGATGGCTTTTATGCTTTTTTTTAATCAAAAACAGTATTTACTAAGTACAGAATGTTATATGTGCTATTGCTTTTTACTTATAGCAGGGTGTATGTTCATTTTATTTCTATCCTAGTTTTGATTCCATGATGTATTTGGATCATGCCAAAATTAATGCCCAATTTTTTTAAACAGGTATTTACACTATTAATATATTTCCTTTTCTTTAAGGTTCCTAATTGAAATCCATTATGGCAGAACATAACTATAAAGGCATGCTCATAAGTCACTGTGACACATCTGGGCTGCGCTTTAGCTTTCAAATCTCCTCAACAGGACCAGCTCACAATCCCAGGTACAGAGGGTTCTTTCACTGGCTGTAGGGAACGGAGGATATCTTTATTCTTTATTTTATAATGTTGACATTATGGATTTTTTTTTCTTTTTGTTTTTGTATTTTTAGATTTACTGCTTGTGTGTTTGTAAATGAAGAAAAACGTGGCGAAGCACAAGACAAAACTAAAAAGGCAGCTGAGAACCTTGCATGCAAAATGGCTTTCCTCTCTCTACAAAACCAAGACCAGGTAAACAGTGTATCTATTTTTTAAAGGGGCTGTCTGCTTTTGACAATCTTTTTCTAAGTCCCTTTCATATGAACTAATTACTACAGTAGGGCTCTTTTCTTAATACCTTGATTTCCAAAATCTTTCTGTAACCTGAGCTGTTCTCCTTGTTACATAACCTGTGGCTGGGAAATTCCTGACTTCCTGTGATGTCATGTCAGATCCTTCCTAACTTCCTGGCTCTGGAATCTGATGTGACATCACGATCATGTGACTTTTACATGCTGAGGAGTGCGGTGCTCCACACACCCTATTCTATACCCTTATAATATATGCAGTCCAGCTCGTTTTGTTGAGCTGTATCTTTAGGCTTCACTCATCAAAAACAGCCAGCTATTTTGGATTCTTATTAACTACTGTATTTTATGGACTATAAGAGGCTCTTTTTCTCTGATCGCCCATGACGGCACCACGGAGAGAGGGGATCCGCCCACCAAGGACAGGAAACCTACGGATAAAAAGGCGGTACCACTCTCCTGCATCAGTTGGTTTCCTGTCCTTGATGGGAGACCTACGGACTTACCAGTTCGACGTTGGAATTCCGGGGCCAACCAGTCCGATTCAGGCAGCTGGGGTCCCTCTGCCTCGGCTAGGGTGGTGACCCGAAGCGCCACCGCTGGGAGCCAGGGGCGACAGGGTGTGCGGGTGAGGTGACAAGGAGTTCGCGGTCACCTCCCCAGGTAAGATGCAGCAGCGGCAACATCCAGGGGGGTCCCTCTGTGGCTGCGGGAGGTGCAGCGCGACCCTCCCTAAAACAAGCTTCAGTCTGCACGCTGCACCGCCATCGGGCGTGCAGAGTAACGCGCTATAGGGGCTGCATAGGACCGGGGGCGCCGGTCAGCAGTGCCATAGCTGCTTCCTGGGCGCCATCTTGAAAGTTCGGCGCATGCCCGGGATCTAAACTGGTCTCGCGAGTTGGGAGCTTCCGCGCAGGCGCCGGTAGATTACCGCTCGAGCGCTGGGCACGATCTGCGCAGGCGCTGACGGAGCGCCGCTCGGGCGCTGGGCGCGGTCTGCGCAGGCGCCGGCGGGGCTTCCGCTTGGGCGCCTAACGCGTCTGCGCAGGCGCCGGCGGCGCTAAACGCTCGGCGCGGTATGTGGGCGCCGGGCTAATGCACAGGCGCCGGCGTTCGGCGCTCCTCTCCGTGGACTGCGCAAGTGCAGAGGGCAAGCGGCGGGAGGGTTTAAATAGAGTAATCCACATCCTCCCAGTGGCTCTGCAGTGATAAGCAAGAGCCTCATGAGTAATAGTGCCGCAGCGCCAGCTCAGCCAAGTGTCAAAGCAGCATCCGCAGACCAGCAGCAGTATGAGCGACCCGACATCACCTCAGCCCGAGTCACCTCCACCTGTAGCATCGCCGCAGCAGCAGCAGCAAAAAAGGCGACAGCAGAAAGGGCACCAGGACACCAGCAAAGAACGCCAAAGGTCCCAGCACAGTAAGGAGTCCAGTAAGGCGTCGGGGAAAAAGCCAGAGGCAGAGAATCCCCAACCGGTATTTATGGGTCCTGGAGGTGGTAAGTGGATCTTCGTGAATGTCAGAGACAGTAAGATTGTTATTTGTCTCTTGTAGGGGAGGAAAAGCGTATGTAAAACTAAGCACAAAAGTTGCGCCATCTGTAGAGAGGATCTTCCACCTACATGGGATAAGAGACTATGCAATACTTGCATTCAGCAGACTGTATCTGAAAACCTTCCTGGGTTTGCAACAGATCTTAAAAGCCTGATTAAGGAGCAAGTAGAGGACACCTTCAGATCACTAAAAAGTGGGAAAAAAAAGAGAAAAACCAGACTCAGGTCCCCATCTCCCGTCTCAAAATCAGAAAGCGATAGTGAGAGTTCAGTGTCCTTCAACTCCTCCACCTCATCTTCATCATCTACTTCTTCCTCGGGGGGACATAACTGTTTCCCTCTAGAGGATACTGATGGCCTCATAAAAGCCGTGAGAAGTACCATGGGTCTGGTAGACTCCCACCCTAAAAAATCGGTACAAGACATCATGTTTGGGGGCCTGGAACAGAAAAAGAGAAGAGCTTTCCCTCTTAACGAAGCAATAGCAGCCTTAATTAAGAAAGAATGGAAGAAGCCCATGAGAAAGGCTCTTTTAACGCCAAAAAGAAAATACCCCTTCGAGGAGGAATCCTGCTCCTTTTGGGAAAAGGCCCCCAAATTAGATGTAGCGATCGCTAAAGCCTCAAAAAAATTTGCCCTCCCGTTCGAGGTCATGGGGGTCCTAAAAGACCCTATGGATAAGAAGGTAGATGCCTTTCTCAAAGGTGCCTGGGAGGCAGCGGGAGGAGGCCTGAAGCCGGCAGTAGCGGCAGCATGTACTTCACGCTCCCTGATGATTTGGCTGAACCAACTAGAGGGTCAATTAAAGGGGAAAACTTCCCGGGACTCAATGCTGGACACATTACCAGTAATGAGAGGGGCCGCGGCTTTCCTAGCTGATGCCTCGGCCGACTCCATCAGGCTATCCGCCAGAGCAGCAGGGTTTGCTAATGCGGCCAGGCGCGCCCTCTGGCTTAAGAATTGGCCAGGCGACCTACAAACGAAAACAAAACTGTGTACCATCCCCTGCGAAGGAGAATTTCTGTTTGGTTCCACCCTAGATGACATCTTGGAAAAAGCGGGGGACAAGAAAAAGTCCTTCCCCCCTCTGGGTCTCCCCTCTTATAGGAAGCCCTTTCGGAACAAGAGGTTTTTCCGTAGGAACCCGGGGAGAAGCCAGGGGAAATGGGAAGATAAAAAGAACAAAAATAAGGGGTTTATCTTTAATAAAAACCTCAATGACAACAAAAAACCTTCACAATGAAGGTTCGCCCCAGGTGGGGGGGAGATTATCTCTCTTTCTCCCAGCCTGGGAAAAGATTACCTCAAGTCGATGGATACTAAACATCATAGAGTCGAGACTGAGGTTAACATTCAAGAGGTACCCTCGTCCCTCTTTCAAGATAACACCCACAAGATCCTCGGCAGAAGAGCAGTTGACGCTAGAAAACGAGGTTGTCGGGTTAGTAAAAAAAGGAGTACTCCTGGAAGTTCCCCCTCAGGAAAGAGGGCAAGGTTACTATTCCCCTCTATTCCTGAGGAAGAAGCCAGATGGTTCCTTCAGGACCATTATCAATTTGAAAAACCTAAACAATTACCTAGAGGTTCAAGCATTCAAGATGGAAACAGTAAAATCATCTATCAAAATGCTGTTTCCTCAATGCTTCATGGTGGTCCTGGACCTGAGGGACGCATATTATCACGTCCCAATACACAAGGATCACCAAAAATTCCTCAGACTGGCAGTCCACATCCAGGGAGTCCTAAGTAACTTCCAGTTCTCAGCTCTACCATTTGGCTTAGCAATAGCCCCGAGGGTTTTTACAAAGTTGGTCGCGGAGGTAATGGCTCACCTCAGGGAAGAAAACACCCTGATCATACCATATCTGGACGATTTCCTGGTGATAGGCTCCTCCCTGCAACATTGCAAGAGTCAACTAGATCTAGTGATTCATTCTCTAAAAGATCTGAGTTGGCTAATAAACCTAGAAAAATCCAGACTGGTGCCTTCTCAGGTTCAGGAGTACCTAGGTCTCACTCTAGACTCCAAACAAATGGAATGTCGGCTCCCAGAGAGCAAAATACAAAAGATAAAAAATTTAGCGTTAAGAGTACAATCTCTTCCCTCCATAACACTCCGTCAGGGCATGTCCCTATTAGGCTCTATGACCTCCTGCATCCCGGCGGTCCAGTGGGCCCAACTACATTCAAGAGATCTCCAATGGCAGCTACTGTCAGAGCAAATCCTTCTAGGAGAGCATTTAGACGGGCGGTTAACATTGTCTCCTCGCACCAATCACTCTCTGACTTGGTGGACGTTGCAGGAAAATCTTTCCCAGGGAGTCCCATGGGTAATCCCGATCTCAAAGGTCCTAACTACGGACGCAAGCCCCTCAGGGTGGGGGGCTCATCTGGGCGATCTAGTAGCCCAGGGCATTTGGTCTCCGTCCCTTGCAAACAATTCCTCCAATATGAAGGAACTCCTGGCAGTAAAATTTGCCCTTCAGGAATTCTTGGGAGTCCTTCAATCTCACCATGTAAGGGTGATGTCGGACAATCAAGTAGTAGTATCTTACCTAAATCATCAGGGGGGTACCCGTTCCAAAAATCTAATGGAAGTGACCAGCTCAATCCTTCAAATAGCCGAGAGCAACCTTCTATCCCTGACAAGCCTACACATAAAGGGGGTAGACAATTACAAGGCAGACTTTCTAAGTCGATCCAGCCTAAAACAGGGGGAATGGGAACTAAATCCAGTGATATTTACTCAGATCACACAAAAATGGGGTGTTCTCAAAATAGATCTCTTCGCGAGCCATTTAAACAAAAAAGTAGCCTCCTTCTGCTCCCTATCTCCCTTGGGGAACCCAGTAGCTGTGGACGCTTTCCTGATCTCTTGGGGTCACCATCTGGTCTATGCCTTTCCTCCTCTCATTCTGATTCCAGCAGTGCTGAGGAAGATTCGGGAGGACGGGGCATTGGTCATCTTAATTGCCCCGTTCTGGCCGAAGAGACCTTGGTTCTCATGGATGAGGAAGATGTCAATATCCGACCCGTGGGTATTACCAGACCTCCAGGATCTATTGTCGCAGGGCCCAGTCTGTCATCCGCGAGTCAAGAACTTGCACTTGACAGCCTGGCTCTTGAGAGGAAAATATTAGAAAACAGAGGGTTCTCTTCGGGTTTAATCTCAACTCTGTTAAAAAGTAGGAAGCCGGTTACAACAAAACAATACGGCAAAATATGGAAAAAGTTTTTGTCTTCTTCAGGTGCAAAGATAGGGAAGGAGATTCCCCTTAATTCCATATTAGAGTTCCTACAAAAAGGTTTGGAGATGGGTTTAGCCACCAGTACCCTAAAAGTTCACGTGGCGGCATTGGGGGCATTATTCAATTTTGACTTAGCTTCAAATAGGTGGGTCTCTAGATTCATCAGAGCAGCAGGAAGATCGAGGCCTCTGCCAGTGAAAGTGGTTCCACAATGGGACTTAAACTTGGTCCTTAAAGCCCTGACTAGTCCACCATTTGAACCATTACATGAAACTTCAATAAAAAAACCTATCTCTCAAAACCGCTCTGTTAGTCGCCCTCACTTCTGCCCGTAGGGTTAGCGACTTACAGGCCCTCTCAGTTAATCCTCCTTACACACAATTTTTAGAGGATAGGGTCATTTTAAAAACAGACCCAGCATATCTCCCGAAAGTGGCTTCGAAATTTCACAGGTCTCAAGAGATATCTCTCCCCTCCTTCTGTCCCAACCCTACAAATAAGGAGGAACAAACATTACATACACTGGATGTAAGAAGGTGTCTCTTACACTACCTAGAAGCCACTAGAGAGAGTAGGGAGGATTCCTCTCTGTTTGTGTGTTTCCAGGGTCCCCGGAAGGGGAAAAAAGCTTCTAAAGCCACCATAGCAAGATGGATCACGGACGCCATCAGTCTTTCATACTCGGCAAGTGGGATGTCCGTTCCCGGGGAGGTTAAGGCTCACTCAACAAGGGCAGTGGCAACTTCCTGGGCGGAGAAGGCCGGAGCTTCTATAGACCAGATATGTAGAGCTGCTACCTGGTCCTCACCATCCACATTCTATAGGCACTATAGATTGGACCTAATCTCTTCTTCAGATCTTACCTTCGGTAAAAGGGTTCTGGAAGCGGTGGTCCCTCCCTGAATGTACTATCTATGCAATTCTCTCCGTGGTGCCGTCATGGGCGATCAGAGAAAAATATAGTTCTTACCGATAACGGTATTTCTCTGAGCCCATGACGGCACCCGTACATTCCCTCCCTTCACTTATGGGTGTGCACATTCAAAGAGTGCCATAGTCTATTCATAATCTACTTTTAGTTAAAATCACGTGGTATCTTACTAGGCTAAACAGTTAAAATTTGCAAATGCCTTAGTAGTCTCCCATCATTCTCTATGTAAACAAACTGATGCAGGAGAGTGGTACCACCTTTTTATCCATAGGTTTCCTGTCCTTGGTGGGCGGATCCCCTCTCTCCGTGGTGCCGTCATGGGCTCAGAGAAATACCGTTATCGGTAAGAACTATATTTTTTCCCAATTTTTTTTTGGGGGAAAATGGGGGTGCGTCTACTAGTCGGAATAAACTTACAAGTAACGTGGCGGTGGTCCCGGTCCGACGATGCAGCCTCCCTTCCCAGGTTGGTGCGGCGGTGGCCTGTTGAGCGGCGGTGGTTGTACTCTGTGGAACGGGGGAGGTGGTGGCGGTGGTCTGTGAGGCAGCGGGGCTCCGCCAGTATTTCTGAGGCCACCGCATCGCAGGAATGGATCTGAGCGGGCCTCCGGGAAAATGGCTGCCAGGGGCGGCGCATGCTCAGATTCCGATCTCAGCAACGAGATTCCCGTAGACCCCCGCATCACAGGAATGGATCTGCATGGGCCTCCGGGCTTTCACGAAATGCCGGCGGAGCCCCGCCGCCCCACAGGTCACCGCCCCTGTTCCACAGAGCACAGCCACCCCACAGGCCACAGCCGCCCCACAGGCCACAGCCGCCCCACAGAGCACCGCAGCCCCACAGAGCACCGCAGCCCCACAGAGCACCTGTCGCAAAATGCTTGCGGAGCCCCGCTGCACCACAGAGCAGCAACACCGCATCAGCCTGAGATGGGATTTCCCGGAGGCCACCGCACCAGCCTGGACCTCCGAACAACCCCTGTGACCACTCCTTCGCCTGTGCCGAAACCCCCCCCCCCCTAATCTGAATTCGGACTGTAAGACGGACCCCCATTTGACATTTTCTTATTTCCCTATTTTCCTTCGGGTGTGTCTTATCTGTTCACCACAGTCAAAACCCCTCCCATCTGCAGCTACTCCCATCTGCAGCTAGGCGACGACCGAGCTGGTTGGGCACAGTTTTGGCTGTCAAACACAGTTATTTTACGCCCCCAGTGAGAGCCATTCAGAAGCTGCATGTGGCTCTCACTGGTTTGCCGACTCCCATTGTTCACAGAAGGGAGCCAGCTCTTTGTGCCAGATCGGTTGTGAATGACCCATCACTAATGCAGTATACCCTGTATATACATCTTTCGCTCACCATCCGTGGCTGACCAGGTGATAAACATTATTACCATTATTACCTTGTCTGGTGTTCTATTGCTTTGTGTGTTACTTGTATCAAGGTGAAGCTGGGGATAGGATGGAAGGGTAAAAGCAAGGGATGTGCTCACTGCTGGCGTGCAGGCCAGCACAAGGGCTGATGTGAAATGTAGTCAGAAGGGAGAAGAGGATCTGAAGAGGGAGTGATGGCTGTAAAAACAAGTTGTTGCTTGGGGCAGGAAGTAAAGCAGAAAGGCATAAAACAACATGAACATTGGTAGAAAAAGGGTTCTTTTTTAGTCCATCACATCTTTAGATGGAATCTCTTAGTAGGATCAACCATCCGGAGCCGTCTATTGGGGCATGCAGGACATAGAAAGTTGAATAAAATAATAGCTAGATCTTTGCGATCTGATGTCTTATTCTAGAGAAATACACTTTTTTCATAATATGCAACTGAAGTGTTAAAAGGGTTATCCATGCTGGGGGTTCAGGGCTGCAGTCACTCTATGTGACTGCAGAATTGTGAATCCTAAAGCGCTCGCTGTCAGGATTGTTTGGTGCTGGCGCCAGGACCGGCTGGTCGATTTGCATACTTCCGGCCGCATTCAGACTAAACATATCTGGTCTCGATTAATTTGCTTGTATGGCGTGAGCCACACACATCTAGTTGGCACGTGACCGCATGTATGCAATTTCAAAGCTTTGGTAAAACGTGCGTTGGGTACAGCGGAGAGAGTGGATGAGCAGCATCTTCCCATATTCAAGTTACCTTGGAACTTATCTCCTTCTTTCCCTCCACACCAGCCACTTTGGGCACTTGTCACTTTACACCTTTTAAAACGGTTACAATAAATATTTAAATGTTATCTATAGTCGTTCACAATCCAAAGGTAAAAAATATAAAGGAATGGAGCGCACTTACCAAGGTAGAAAAAAGTCACAACTTTATTTGGACATACAGCAAGCTGGCAGGGAGGGATGTGGAAAGTGAAAGGACGACAGCTGTTTCGTGCCTACGGCACTTCGACAGGTCCTGACACCCGAAGGAAGCAGGGAGGGCTTTATAGTCACGTTACAATTGGCACCTCCCCACACCCGGCGTCACAGTGCAAAACACTAAATCAGAATGTGAATATAACAGATACAAAAAACACACGACATGTATATTATTAAAATCATTCTAACATGAGCGCTAAATAACATACGGAGCTTGTTATTTGGATTGAATGAACGTATTGACATGTCGATCTTTTTGTAAATAAAGTTGTGACTTTTTTCTACCTTGGTAAGTGCGCTCCATTCCTTTATATTTTTTACCTTTTGGATTGTGAACTATTTTCATTGGATGCAGCACCCAGTCGGATAGAAGGGGTTAACTTTGATGGCGGCAGTACTTTTAAGGTTTCCATTTATCAGGGGCTAACATATGACAGCAGTGCGGAGGTGTTTGCTTTTCTTCTGTGCTGATTTATCTATAGTCGTGTTTCATATCTATAGGCTTCATGTATGCAATTTTGCATACTTGGAGTTATGCGCTTGCATAATACTGGAGAATCCTGACAGCGTGCACTGCAGACTTGAACCCCGAGCCTGGACAACACCTTTAAAGGGAACCTGTCACTTGGTTCATTATACTCACCTGCAGGGCGGTCCGGTCCGATGGGCGTCGCTGGTCTTCGTTCGGCGCCTCCCTTCTTCTTATGATCCCCATCCTCCTGCTTGCTTTGTGTGGATAACGCATCCCTCCATCATCCACGGTCTTCTCAGCACATCCCTCCTGCGCAGGCACACTTCTCTGCCCTGTTGAGGGCAGAGCAAAGTACTGCAGTGCACAGGTGCCAGGGCTCTTTCACCTTTCCCGGCACCTGCGCATTGCAGTACTTTGCTATGCTCTCACCAGGGCAGAGAAGTGTGCCTGCGCAGGAATGCGGTGCTGAGGAGATGCCATCCACACGAAGCAAGCAGGAGGACGGCATCACAATAAAGAGAGGCGCTGGACCAAAAAGAGCGACACCCCTCGGACCGGAGCGCCTCGCAGGTGAGTCTAATTAACGTTTTTTTTTCTTCTCTTACAGGTCAGGTTGGGGGCTTATATACAGCATTACAGAATGCTGTATATCAGCCCTGAAAGGTGATGGCCATAACTGATATCGGACAAAACTGCTGACAGGTTCCCTTTAAGATCAATGGGCCAAATACAGATCCCCATGAGAATCTGCCTCCAGAGCTTATTTTAAATGAAAGGAGGTGTTACCAGTGTTATGTAATAGCTGACAGTCTGCTCTCATGTTCACACGGCAGAGCTGTGTGTGATTACAACTAATACATTACAACATTACAATCACATCTGCTTAGTTCTTCAGCTTCCATCTCATAGGCAGATAATGTGGGGGAAGGGTAGTTGTTACAGCCACCAGTCTCACGCCCTCCAAGCGCTTCCGCACTCACCCTGCGTTTCGCTCTGCTCCATCCAGTACTTGACCATCTCCCTGAGTTGTGCTGGTTGTGAGTCATGGGGGGGCGCGGCCAAATCCTGCAGGCATTTGTATCCACTCTGTCCTGCAGAGATTTGCTTTCCCAGCCTATTACCTGCTAGCAGGTGATATATCAGGTGACTCCACCCTCCATTCCTTGCCTGAATGTTGATTCCTAGCCTGCTAGCACCCGGCTATGCATTTGTCATTGTTCTTGTATACCTTTATTGACGGTCTGTTTACCCGCTCGGATTGACTACTCCATCCCTCACTTTGGCTTTGTTTTGTGAACCCATGCTGCTTGCACTGACCTCAGACCATCTGACTACGCTTTTGACTCTTCCTCCTGTACCTCATACCAGCGCCTCTGACCCTCCAGTCAGCTGCTGCAGTCATGGGAACTGCTATGGAGTGGTACCTGATGACTACCGGCATCCCAGCCTATCGTCACCATCAGAGGCACTAGTGAAGACCTAGTATACACTTAGTCACCCCCTCCAGGGTAAGCCCGGTCCGTGGCGTATTGGGCCCACAACCACCAGCGTTACAGTAGTACAGCAGAGCTGACTGCACTGTGACTAGAGAGCTGTAGCTGCAAATGTATTTGTCCTGAGAAAAATTTAAACTCTGCTACATTGTATAAGCTGTAATCAGATACAACTCTGCAAGCTCGGTTGACAGCACTATGAGTTAATAACTGCACCTGCAAGGGTGTTTGTAAGGAGACAAAGCCCAGCTCTGCTGTGCTGCATTGGTTATAATCACTTACAGCTGTGCAGAGCTATAGGAGAGCAGACTGTCGGTCATTACATGTCTCACACTGGTAAAGTACCCTTTCATTTGAAATACATGCTGAGCTCTGTATACCTCCCCCACACAAATCAGTGGAGTGGGCAGGGTTATACAGAGCTCAGCATTCAGAGAACTTGTAGATCTGCAACAGAAAACAGTTTTTAGTTTAGTTAAAACTTCAACAATCATCAAAGGAAATTACAATACTGGAATCAAGGTTTAAAATCTATATTTGTTTTCTGTTTATTTTGCAGTCTCAACCAGTAGGTAACTCTGCCTCCCCAGCAAGTCCTGCAGTATCAAATATAAGGTAATTCAGACATTGTTTAAAGGGGTATTCCTATAATTAGAAGTTCACCTCTATCCATAGGATACGTGATAACTTGCTGATTGGTGGGGAACTAACCTTGAATCTTTACCCATCCTGAGAATAGACCTGTGCAGAGCCCTGTCTCTATAGGACTGCTGGAGATAGCAGGAAAAAACGGAATGCTTTACTCAGCTGTCACATAGAGCATTAAAGCGCCACTCCAGCATTTATTTGTTTTTTTTCTGCATAGCTGGAGGGGTGCTTTATTCTAAGATTCCTGACCCTAGTCTTATACTTACTAGCCGCCATCTTCACCTGTTTTCGGTGCCACTTTGGACCTGCTGCACCATCTTGTGACATCTACTTCTGACTGGCCAGAAGTAACGTCAGTAACGTGAGCTCCGGTTCTCTATAGCAGATCATAAACTGCCATAGGCCGACTAGAGCGGTGTCGATAGATGGTGAACTTGCATTAGAAGCACCACTCCAGCACTGCAATAAAAAAAACAACAAAAAACAGGCTGTAAATCAGACACTTGCCAACACCTTTTTTATTTTATAACCGCTTATTATTTGCATTACCTTTTTATTAGTTATTTCAGTGTTAGTGTGATATTTCTGTTCATTATCTTCTCAAGTACGGGGAACCTTTCAGATCCCCCAGATTGTCCCCACAGATGGTATGGGTGCAGAGTTTATGGATTTTATGTAACTTACTAATGCTGCAGTGTTTGAAGAATATAATTTTATCCTGCAGCTTTACATGTGAGAATAGGGCAGGACTAATCAGTGCGGCGTCTTTTCCTCCCTGACTAGTTCTGCCTCGAATCTTCTAGTCACACCACTTTGGGCTTGATTGCCAGCCTACCAAAAACAAATTGCTACAATCATGTACATTATTTACATATCTGTAAAAGGGTGGTCTTATTATGGAACCCTAAGCCCCGACGCGCGTTTCAGCTTGCTTCCTCCAGGGGCATGAGGAAACAAGGTGAAGATATTTAAGTAATGGATGTTATTACAGCAATTTGGATAACTCCTTACTGTTCCTGGAGTACTGAATGTCAAAATTTGTTATCGCAAAGCCATTCCTTCTGGGGTTTTAATACAATTGGTTAAATACAATTTATGACTATTTTGCTACTATTATTCCTATATTGTCATCATTATACATTTGGTATTGTTTAAATCCACCTACCAAATTTCCCCTAACTTCATAATTGGATAGCACTAACACATATATATATATATATATATATATATATATATATATATATATATATATATATATATATATATATATATACATACATACATACATACATACATACATACATACATACATACATACATACATACATACATACATACATACATACATACATACATACATGTACATATTCATGTTTGGCTCTGGACCACTAATTCCTACCAATAGTATAATCATTTTGTGCCTGACTAACTGGGCTCCTTTTTGAGGTAACCTTGCCTTTTATTGTTTTCTCCTCTGTTTTTAAATATACTGTATCTAAATGAATAATTTCATTTTACTTCAATGGAACGTTATTGCAATCATTTTTCCTTCTGGGTTACCCCCTTGGGATTATGTATTGCTTGATTACCAGCCTGGATAATGGTAAGACCCTAATGCAAGATGTCAGTCACGCCCTGTGGGGCGTAATTAGAAGACCCAGGACTAATTTGGGGGAACAAATGCCACACTGGGCTAGTCCTGCATAGTTTTCATATGCGCCTCTTTACAATACAATGTTATTCTTCAATCAGGGCAGTATTAGTATGGAACGTAAGACACCTATTCAGATTACAGAAATGCGCACTGTAGTAGCAGCGGATCTGACAAGTTTCCCTGTCCTGTAAATTCTATTACATGCCACATGTTATGTCCTATTAATTTATATTTTCACTTTTGGAAGGCAGTAAGCAGTTTTGTTGCAGCTTTTTAAAACTTTTTATTGAAAATATTGATGCTACAATTTCTTGCGATTTCTTTTCACAGACCTGAACCTAGTCCATCGCCTGTTAATGGAGCTGCCAGCAACATTGTGGTATGCCACCCCGTTTTTAAAAAATTTTTTTGCATTTCAGTTTTCTTTTCACAATAACATGTGGATTGTCCCAACAAATGCTACTTATTCGCACTTCAGATTTTTTTCCACTTCTCAGTCAGAAATTTTCTTGGAGACATTCCAGCGTGCTTGCTTTTCTAATTATCCCTCCGCCCTAGCTTAGGGGCCCCACATACTTAGCTTTGGCCAAGAATGGTTCAGCTGATCATTTGGCCAGCAGCTAGGTCTCCTGACTCCTCTATATAAAGGAGCTTGTACTTTGCTGAAGGCTTTTGTGTTGCCTACCAGCCAGTCACTGACACAGTTTTCTAATGGCGGCTTATCTCACCAAGAACAAAAGGATTGATAATCCAATATCAGATCTGTCCCATCCTTGTTTTTTCAGATATTACCTGTTGGCAGAGAGTCAGGAGGCCCCGATGTATATTAGACTGTTGGCCGAGCCCACCAATATTGGTGGCTTTGGCCATCGTTAGCTGGCTATGTGTGGTTCCTTCTCACTTTGAAATGGCCACCTTAGACAATCAGGAGGATCCCTCCATTTCAGGCAGCCGAATCTCTTCCAGCTGACTTAGAACAGGTTTGCGCGGGTAATCTTCTTAAAGGGGTGGTCAAAAGCTAACATTTATTTTAATCCTAAATGTCTATTTAATGTTATAATCTAATCTCTTTTCTGATAAACTTTAATTAAAAAGTCTGTATTGATCCCTCACTACATTATCTAAATCTAATATATAAAGCTGAATGTGTGTGTGTATGTATGTGTGTGTGTATGTCCGGGATTGGCATCTGCACCGTCGCAGCTACAGCCAGAAAATTTTGCACAGTCACACGTCTTGACCCCGAGAGCGTCATAGGCTATGTTGTGAGGCGAAATTTTAACCCCGCGCGTTCCAATTCACCAAACAATTTTGCCCCTATCTACATAATGGTGAAAAAGTGAAAGGAAAAGTGTTGGAGGCAAATTGACAGCTGCCAGATGTGAACAAGGGGGACTTAGAGTGAGAGCGATGGCGCCAAAGAGTATATACCGTACAGTTGCTAAGGTGGGGCCCCGACATGGGATACTCACCACACACGGGGATATGAACACACACACAAAATGCGCCACACACTACCACGTGCTTGAACATATATCACCCTCAGCACACATTTCACCACACATACACAACCTCGCCACATAACAGTCGAAACACAAAAGTCGCCGCTCAAAACTCGCCACACGTGCAAAACTCACCTCATGGAAAACTCGCCACACGCAAAACTTGCACACGCGGAAAAATTGCCACATGCACAAAAGTTGCAACACATGCAAAAGTTGCCTCACACAAAACTTGCACATACTCAAAACGCACCACACATAAAACTCGCCATGCGCAAAACTCGCCATGCGCAAAACTTGCTGCACACAACTTGCTACACTAACCTGTCACATGCAACTCGACACACAAAAAGTTGCTACACGCATGTCGCCACACAAAACTCATCTCGCAAAAGTCGCTACATGCATGTCGCCACACGCAACTCAACACACACAACTTGACACACGAAACTCGCCCTAAAACACACACAAGTCTGGTATTATCCTTCAAAAATAAAAATCTGATTAATAAGCAGACAAACTACAAGAGCAACAAATGTACCATATAGGAATCCGGCAGCTGTCAGTCACATGACCAGTCTATTATGTGTATGTGTGAGCTAATATATACTGCCAGGGGGTGGGCTTCCTGTAGGCTGGGGATTTATCAGGCTGCCAATTTAGCTTACAAATACTGAGGTAAAAATACTGAGCAAATAACGTGTGAACGAGGTCTAATACAGGAGGAGATGACATACAGATATATACTATATACAGGAGGAGATGACACACAGGTATATACTATATACAGGGGAGATGACACACAGGTATATACTATATACAGGGGAGATGACACACAGGTATATACTATATACAGGGGAGATGACACACATATATACTACATACAGGGGAGATTACACACAGGTATATACTATATACAGGAGATGACATACAGGTATATACTATATACAGGGGAGATGACACACAGGTATATACTATATACAGGGGAGATGACACACATATATACTACATACAGGGGAGATTACACACAGGTATATACTATATACAGGAGGAGATGACATACAGGTATATACTATATACAGGAGGAGATGACACACACATACTATATACAGGGGAGATGACACACAGGTATATACTATATACAGGAGGAGATGACACACTGGTATATACTATACACAGGGGAGATGACATACAGGTACTTACTATATACAGGGGAGATGACACACAGGTATATACTATATACAGGAGGAGATGACACACAGGTATATACTATATACAGAAGGAGATGACATACAGGTACATACTATATACAGGGGAGATGACACAGAGATATATACTATATACAGGAGGAGATGACACACATGTATATACTATATACAGGAGATGACACAGGTATATACTATATACAGGGGAGATGACACACCTATGTACTATATACAGGAGGAGATGACACACAGATATATACTATATACAGGAGCAGATGACACACAGGTATACACTCACCGGCCACTTTATTAGGTACACCATGCTAGTAACGGGTTGGACCCCCTTTTGCCTTCAGAACTGCCTCAATTCTTCGTGGCATAGATTCAACAAGGTGCTGGAAGCATTCCTCAGAGATTTTGGTCCATATTGACATGATGGCATCACACAGTTGCCGCAGATTTGTCGGCTGCACATCCCAAAGATGCTCCATACAAGGCAGGATGGATCCATGCTTTCATGTTGTTTACGCCAAATTCTGACCCTACCATCCGAATGTCGCAGCAGAAATCGAGACTCATCAGACCAAGCAACGTTTTTCCAATCTTCTACTGTCCAATTTCGATGAGCTTGTACAAATTGTAGCCTCAGTTTCCTGTTCTTAGCTGAAAGGAGTGGT
This sequence comes from Ranitomeya variabilis, assembly GCF_051348905.1. NCBI lineage: Eukaryota > Metazoa > Chordata > Amphibia > Anura > Dendrobatidae > Ranitomeya > Ranitomeya variabilis. The sequence continues at coordinate 127,414,551 of NC_135233.1, forward strand.
ACCCGGTGTGGTCTTCTGCTGCTGTAGCCCATCTGTCTCAAAGTTCGACGCACTGTGCGTTCAGAGATGCTCTTAGGCCTACCTTGGTTGTAACGGGTGGCGATTTGAGTCACTGTTGCCTTTCTATCAGCTCGAACCAGTCTGCCCATTCTCCTCTGACCTCTGGCATCAACAAGGCATTTCCGCCCACAGAACTGCCGCTCACTGGATTTTTTTTCTTTTTCGGACCATTCTCTGTAAACCCTAGAGATGGTTGTGCGTGAAAATCCCAGTAGATCAGCAGTTTCTGAAATACTCAGACCAGCCCTTCTGGCACCAACAACCATGCCACGTTCAAAGGCACTCAAATCACCTTTCTTCCCCATACTGATGCTCGGTTTGAACTGCAGGAGATTGTCTTGACCATGTCTACATGCCTAAATGCACTGAGTTGCCACCATGTGATTGGCTGATTAGAAATTAAGTGTTAACAAGAAGTTGGACAGGTGTACCTAATAAAGTGGCCGGTGAGTGTATACTATACACAGGAGGAGATGACACACAGGTATATACTATATACAGGAGGAGATGACATACAGGTACATACTATATACAGGAGGAGATGACACACAGGTATATACTATATACAGGAGGAGATGACATACAGGTACATACTATATGCAGGAGCAGATGACACACAGGTATATACTATATACAGGAGGAGATGACTTACAGGTATATACTATATACAGGAGGAGATGACACAGGTATATACTATATGCAGGAGCAGATGACACACAGGTATATACTATATACAGGAGGAGATGACATACAGGTATATACTATATAAAAGAGGAGATGACACAGGTATATAGAGGAGGAGATGACATACAGCAGGTATATACTATATACAGGGGAGATGACATGCAGGTATATACTATATACAGGAGATGACATACAGGTATATACTATATATAGGAGGAGATGACATACAGGTATATAGTATATACAGAAGAGATGACATACAGGTATATACTATATACAGGAGGAGATGACACATAGGTATGTACAATATACAGGAGGAGATGACATACAGCAGGTATATACTATTTACAGGGGAGATGACATACAGGTATATACCATATACAGGAGATGACATACAGGTGTATACTATATATAAGGGAGATGACAAACATGTATATACTGAGGGGAAAATGAGAGGTGTGAGGTGAAAATGAAGGGTGTGAGGTAAAAATGAAAAGGTGTGAGTGCAAAATGAGAGGAGTGAGGGAAAATAGTGGAGTGATCGGAAAATGACAGATGTGAGATCGAAATGACAAGTGTTAGGGGGGAATGAGAGGAGTGAGGGGGAAAATAAGAGGAGTGAGGGGGAAAATGAGATGTAAGGGAGAAAATGAGAGATGTGAGGGGGAAAATGAGAGGCGTGATGGGAAAATAAGAGAAGTGAGGTGCTATAACTAACCACAGATATTTACTATGCCCAGGCAATGCCGGGCTCTTCAGCTAGTACTTTATATATACAGTTGTGCTCAAAAGTTTGCATACCCTGGCAGAGTTTTTGCTTTCTTGGCCTTTTTTACAGAGAATATGAAAGATAATCCAAAACTTTTTCTCCACTCATGGCTAGTGGTTGGGTGAAGCCATTTATTGTCAAATGAATGCAGCACGTTATCAGAAAATACTGGAGGCAAATTTGCACTCATCAGTCCTGAAGCTGCGCATGGGACGTACTTGGATGTTGCAATATGACAACGTTCCAAAACATGAGGCCAAGTCGACATGTCATTGGCTACAGCAGAACAAAGTGCAGGTTCTGGAGTGGCCATCTCAGTCTCCTGACCTCAATATCATTGAGCAACCCTGGGGAGATCTCAAGCACACAGTTCATGCTAGACAGCCCAGAAATTTACAGGAACTAGAGGCTTTTTGCCAAGAAGAGTGGGCAGCTTTACCATCTGAGAAAATAAAGAACTTCATCCACAACTACCACAAAAGACTTCAAGCTGTCATTGATGTTAGATGAGGCAATACACGGTGTTAAGAAATTGGGTATGTGAACTTTTGATCAGGATCATTTGGATGTTTTGGGTTATCATTATGATTTAAAAAGTGAAAACACAATAGTTTGACAATAAATGTCTTCATCCAACCACTAACCATGAGTGGAGAAAAAGTTTTGGTGTTATCATTCATATTCTCTGAAAAAAGGCCAAGAAAGCATAACTTCTGTCGAGGTATGTAAACTTTTGAGCACAACTGTATATTTTGTTTAACCTACTTCCATTTTGTTGACGCTTTGTTTGAGAGTCCCCAGTGCATGCTGCCATATTCAAATACGACATCATTAGGGGGCAGAGGCTGTGGACAATGCTGCAGCCTCTACCCCCACCCCCACCCTGAAATGAAGCTTCATCAGTGCCATCTGTGTTTCAGCAGCTGGGCTAGTCCCTTCTATACAGAGCATGCATCAGTTGTCAATTCCGATGTATTCTCAGTAGGATCTTGTGACTGTGCAATATTCTTTTAAATACACAGTGACAGTGCGCTCCTTCGTTTGGTCTGATGAGAAGTGATGAGCTAGTAAGAGAGTGCCCTATCTGTGCACGTTGTAAGGAGAGTACCTGGCAAGCAGGCATCAGCCCCTACACCGCAAGTGATGCTGGGTAAGCTCTGTACAATGTGCACTAACAGTGAGTTCTGTTGCCAGCTCATCTCTTCTCATCAGAGCAGGCAATGAAGCGCAATGTCACTGTGCATTAAAGAGAACATTGCACAGTGACAAGATCCTATACGTCAGATCCTATACTTAGCATACGTCAGAATTGGCAACTGATGCATGCTCAGTATAGCAAGACTAGCCCAGCCTGTGAAACAGACGTTATTGATGATGCTTTGCTTTAGGATGTGGCAGAGGCTGCTACAGTGACCGCTGCCTTTGCCCCCAGATGAAGTCCCATTTGAGTATCCCAGCATGCACTGAGGGTTCTCAAACAGAGCATCATCAAACAGGAAGTTGGTAACAAAAATAAAGCAGTTGGTAAATAAAGCAGCATGGTAACTTTTTAATTAAAGTATATTAGATAAATGTCGATTTAATTTCATAATTTAATCTCTTAAGATCAAAGTAAATGTTAGTTTCAGACCATCCATTTAAGTGCATGCATATACAGTAGATCACCAGCATATCATTCATCGGGGCAGGAGCTTCTCTTTTTCTTGCCCGCTACGGCAAGGGAAATCGATAGGATTAAGACTAGGGTTAGGGCTTGGATTATGAATAGCCTTAGGACTGGGGTTAGTGAAAGGATTGAAGCCCCCGTACACATTAGACTAAGGTCAGCTGAACCCACCAATATCAGCAGGATTGGCCGACAGTGTAATTTTATGGGGTCTCCCAATTCTTCCTCCACAGGTGGAGCCGATTGAGAGAAGGATCCGGCATGTCAGATTTCCATTGGCTGATCCTTTTCTTCTCTAGTAGATAAGCCGCTTCCAGAGGAGTCTGGTAATGGCTCTTACAGAGAACACGAGTGCTGGAGAGTAGTAAGGGACTAATTGAACAGCAATGGAGATTTGAGACTATAGAGACTATGATCGCAGTGATGCGGTAGCAGAGCCTATGAAGAAGAGGCATATACTGTCAGATTGGCCTTTTAACATTGTACCACAATGTCTCCTGTTCAATATGATGTAATAGGAATACAAGCGAACAATAAAACATATAATAAGGGATTTTTTATTTATGTTCTCTGCTTTGAAGGGAACCTGTCATGTCCAATAACGCTATTAACTTGCAGACGTAAAGTAAATGAGCAGGCTAACTATTAGCATTATGGATGTGCCCGACTTCTGTACTGAAATTTGGCACCCGGGAGAGCACAAATTTTCTTTCTATCTGTAAGCACACCCCGACACTGACTGACAGCCAGCTCTGTAATGATGCACTGCACAGTCAGCTGTCAGTCGGTGCAGGGGCGTGTTCTCAGCTGCTGCTCTCAGTGCTGTGAGTGGTGACTGTAATTGCTTTGGGCACGCCTGTATGATCAGGAGAAAGTTCATTTTATCCTGAGTGCCATACATTTGGCAAATCCATAACGCTGTTAATCCGCAGATTAACCCTATATCTGCAGGTTAATAGAGAATTATTAGAACACATAGGTTCCCTCTAAATCTTTTCTGTGAACATTTATACCTTTTTTAGGAGCTTCTAACAGCAGTAAGTTTTGCGGCACAAACCATTTAAAGTGCGACAAACATTCCACACATCCACCCAAAAATCTGTAAATTTATGAATTTCACACTGCCCATATTTATCCATGCGCCTCATAATACAGTTTTTGCACTGTAGTTTAGTGGCATTTTATCAAAACTTGAGTCTGAAACACCTGTCTTGATGAATTCTTCCCTCTGTGATTGAGGTTTCAAAAAAGAGGACCAACATTTTTCCCCAGCATAAGTTTACAAAATCATAGATTGTTCAATCATAGATTTATACTTGTAGTCAAATTCATACACTCATGTATTTTAAAACCACATGCTCTCTTTAGAATTCTCTTATAATTGCATCCATTTTTTTATGTAGGTAGACCTAAACTACATTGGATTCTTCAATGAATTTTGCCAAAGAAATAACTGCTTGGATTCTAGATTTGTGGCTGAGCGCAGAGGACCTCCTCATTTGCCAGAGTACGTGCCTATTTTAAATGGGTTTTTGGGGGTCACAATTTTGTTGATTACTGTCAATTTTAATGAATGCTCAATTCTACTTAACACTTTAACCCCTTAACGACCGCCGATGCGCCTTTTAACGGCTGCAGTTAAGGGTACTTATTCCTCAGCGCTGCTTTTTAACAGCACTGAGAAATAAGGGTATAGCGCCCCCCAGCGTCGGAAAATCTCCGGGGTCACAGCTCCTGGATAACGGCGTCCGCAAAAATTAAAAAAGTCCGATTTCCCATGTATTTCTCTCTTCTCTGATATGATCTAGCACATCAGAGGAGAGAGAAATGGGGTCCCTCGAACCCACCTGTTACGTCCAGCACCCCTCGGTCCCTCCGGCTCTGTCCTCCGGCCCTCGGCGTCTTCTTCTGGGAAGAAAATGGCGGGTGCATGCATAGTGCGCCCGCTGAAATCTGCTGGTTGGCACCCGGCAACAATAGGAAATTTTTTTTATTGGTCCATTTTGATCACTGTGATAGGGTCTATCACAGTGATCAAAATAAAAAAAAATTGTAAATCAATCTCCCCTTTAGGTAAAAATAATAAAATAAAAAATATTTTTTTTTTCCGTTAGGGTTGGGCTAGAGTTAGGGTTGGGTCTGGGGTTAGGGTTGTTGTTAGAGCTATTGTTAGGGTTGGGGCTAGGTTTAGAACTTGGGTTAGGATTATGTTGGGCTTAGGGTTGTGGTGGTGGGGTTAGGGTGGGGTTGTGGTTAGGGTTATGGGTAGGACTGGGATTAGTGTTAGGGGTGTGTTGGGGTTAGGGTTGGGATTAGGGCTGTGTTAGGTTTGGCTTTAGAATTGGGGGTTTCCAATGTTTAGGTACATCAGGGGTCTCTAAACATGACATGGCGCCCGCCATTGATTCCAGCCAATTTTGGGTTCAAAAAGTCAAACGGTGCTCCCTCCCTTCTGAGCCCTGCCATGCGCCCAAACAGTGGCTTTCCCCCACATACGAGGTATCAGCATACTCAGGAGAAATTGCACAACAAATTTTGTGGTTCATTTTCTCCTGATACCCTTGCGAAAATAAAAAAGTTTGGTTCCAAAGTAAATTTTTTGTGAAAAAAGTAAAATGTTCATTTATTCCTTCCACATTGCTTTAGTTCTTGTGAAGCACCTGAAGGGTTAATGAACTTCTTGAATGTGGTTTTGAGCATCTTGAGGGGTGCAGTTTTTAGAATGGTGTCACTTTTGGGTATTTTCTATCATATAGACCCCTCAAAGTGACTTCAAATGTGATGTGGCCCCCCCAAAAAAATAGTGTTGTAAAAATGAGAAATTGCTGGTCAACTTTTAACCCTTATAACTTCCTAACAAAACAAATTTTGGTTCCAAAATTGTGCTGATGTAAAGTAGACATGTGGGAAATGTTACTTATAAGGCTGCCGTCACACTAGCAGTATTTGGTCAGTATTTTACGTCAGTATTTGTAAGCCAAAACCAGGAGTGGAACAATTAGAGGAAAAGTATAATAGAAACGGGAGGGGTGCAGTTTTTAGAATAGTGTCACTTTTGGGTATTTTCTGTTATATTGACTATATATATTTTACTATATATATTTTGTTGGAAAAATGAGAAATCGCTGGTCAACTTTTAACCCTTATAGCGTCCTAACAAAAAAAAATTACAGCATTTTCGGATAATAAGGCTCACTTTTTTTCCACCAAATTTGGGGGGAAAATGGGTGTGTCTTATAATGCGAATGTACCTTACCGGTACTGTTGCTGCAGGCCACAGGCTTGGATGAAGGGGTGTCCGGCGCTGTTGCCCGGTGCTCTGCTGGTGTCTCCGATGCTGCGAGTGCTTGGCCGGCGCTGCCCGATGCTGCTGCGGTCTTCGGCAGTCCCATGGTTTCCTGTGTGGTGGACTCCTGGAAAATGGCCGCCGGGCGGGGCGGCGCATGGGCGGATGGAGATCTTGGCACCGAGATCACGGGAGATGAGATTTCAGTGCTGAAATCTCATCTCCCGAGATCTCGGTGCCGAGAATACATGAATATGGATCCCAGGGCCTGAAGGAGAGTCTCCTCTCCTCCAGACCCTGGGAACCATCCGCACTGCACACACCGTATAAGACGATTGGGCATATAAGATGACCCCCGTCTTATACGGCGAGTATATCCCAAACTCCATATTTTATATGGAAAAGTTGGGGGTCGTCTTATACGCCCATTCGTCTTATACACCAGAAAATACGGTAAGTACAAAATTGGCTCTGTAACTAAGGGATTAAGGATAAAGGTATTTTTTGTTTGACCTTTCATTTTTTCCTCAACCTCCTTCAACAGCCATAACTTTTTTATTTTTCTGTCAACATAGAGGTGTAGAGGCTGGACGTGTTGTAGCATATGAATGGCACCATACATTTTACCACATGATATACTCAAACAGAAATGCAATTCCGACTTTGTTTTTATGGCGTTCATTGTGTGGTTTTATATGTCACATATGTTATATATTATTATTTTTTACATTCTAAAAATTACAAAAAGGAAAACTGGCCAATGCAAAAGTTTGGGCACCCTTGGAGATTTGTGTGCCCAAAATCTGACCAAGGTTTCAGACTTTAACCCCTTCAAGACCAGAAGTATTTTTGTTTTTGCGTTTTCGTTTTTTTCTCCCCTTTTTCCCAGAGCCATAACTTTTTATTTTCCAGTCAGTATGGCCATGTGAAGGCTTGTTTTTTGTGGGTTGTACTTTTGAACAACACCATTGGTTTTAACATATGTACTGGAAAATGGGAAAAAATTCCAAGTACAATTCCATATTTTTTTTTTAACCATGTTCACTAAATGCTGAAACTGACCTACCATTATGATTCTCCAGGTCATTACGAGTTCATAGAAACCAAACATGTCTAGGTTCTTTTTTTATCTAAGTGGTGAAAACGAAATTCCAAAGTTTGGTAAAAAAAAAAAAATGGCGCCATTTTCCAGACCTGTAGCGTCTTCGTTTTTCGTGATCTGGGGCTGGGTGAGAGCTTATTTTTTACATGCCGAGCTGATGTTTTTATTGATATCATTTTGGTGTATATACAATTTTTTGATCGCCCGTTATTGCAATTTATTGCAATGTAGCGGCGACCAAAAAAAACGTAATTCTGACGTTTTGAATTTTTTCTCATTACGCCATTTAGCAATCGGGTTAATTCTTTTTCATATTGATAGATCAGGTGATTCTGAACGCAGTGATACCAAATATGTGTATATTTCATTTTTTTATTGTTTTATTTTGATTGAGTCGAAAGGGGGTGATTTAAATTTTCATATTTATTTTTTATTTTTGTAATATTTTGCATGCTTCAATAGTCTCCATGGGAGACTAAAAGCTGCAGTACTTCGATTGCCTCTGCTACACACAGGCAATGATCAGATCGCCTGTGTTTAGCAGAAATGCTCACTTGCTATGAGGGTCGACCACCGGTCAGCACTCATAGAAATCTGGCTATGACAACCATAGAGGATTTCTGGAGACCTCTTGTTGTCATACCAACCCATCGGTGACCCATGATCATGTGACGGGGTCAGCGATGGGTGGGATTAGTGACGCGCTTTCGGTAAGCGCAAGTTAAATGCCGCTGTCCGAAATTGCGATTCCACCGGCTGCTTTTTCAGGCACATGTCAGCTGTATAGATCAGCTGCCATGTGCCCGGAAAGGTGCAGGCTCAGCGTTGGAGGCCGCACCAAACGAAGGGAGTCCGACTTCAGCGTACTATTACGCCCGATGTCAGAAAGGGGTTAATTAGCCTGTTAGGGTTCTGGCTTGTTCACTATCATCATTAGGAAAGGCCAGGTGATGCAAAATACCCAGTTTTGTAAATACCCATCTTCTAACCTTGTGCCCAAAAAAGTCAGCCACTGCCTATCACTCTGAAAATGAAAATGGTGGAGACCGACAAAGCAGGAGAAGACTATAAAAAGATAACAAAGCGTTTTCAAGTTTCCCTTTCCTCAATTTGAAAATTAATTTAGGAATGGCAGTTAAAAGGAACAGTGGAGGTCAAGACGAGGCAAAATTTCAGTGAGAGCTTCTCGTAGGATTGCTAGAGAGGCAACTCGGAACCCCTCTTACCTGTAAAAGACCTTCAGAAAGATTTAGCTAACTCTGGAGTTATTGCACATTGTTGTACTGTTCAGAGACACTTGCACAAATAAGGCCTTCATGGAAGAATCATCAGAAGAAAACCTCTCCTGCATCCTCACCATAAAATTCAGCTTCAGAAGTATGCAAAAAAAATCTAAACAAGCCTGATGAATTTTGGAAACAAATCCTGTGGACCGATGAGGGTAAAATAGAACTCTTTGACCACAATGATCAAAGGTAAGTGTGGAGAAAAAAGGGCACAGAATATCAGGTAAAGATCATCTCGCCAACCATTAAGCATGAGGGTGGATCAATCATGCATTTGAGTTGTGTTGCAGCCAGTGGTACGGGGAACATTTCACTGGTAGAGGGAAGAATGGATTCAATGAAATTTCAACAAATTCTTGATGCACACCTAACACCATCTATAAAAATAAAGATGGCTTCCACAAATGAAAAATGATCCGAAATATGTCAAAATCCACAACAGACTACCTCAAAAGGCACAAGCTGAAGGTTTTACAATGGCCCTCACAGTTCCCAGATTTGAACATCCTTGATAATCTGTGGCTAGACCTTAAAATAGCAGTGCATGCAAGACGAACCAGGAATCTACAGAACTGGAAGAATTTTCCGAGGAAGAATGGATGAAAATCTCTTAAACAAGAATTGAGAGACTCTTGCCTGACTACAAAAGAGTTCTCATTCTGTAATATTTTCAAAAAGGGGGTGCTACTAGATACTAACCATGTAAGGTGCCCAAACTTTTACATCGGCCAATTTTTTTTTTGTAATTTTTAAAATGAAAGATATGAAAATATACTTTTTTTTTTGCTCAAAATACAAGGGATATGTGTCATCTTTAACTTCAGACCTTTTAGAGAACATTTAATCTTCAACTTGCTTAACTATTCACAATAACAGTAATTTTGACGAGTGGTGCCCAAACTTGTACATGCCACTGTAAATGTACTGTATTTTTTAAACCTCTTTTAAAAGACCGCTATGACAGGTCTAGAATATGCAACCTTTATGTCGAAATGCACCCTTTCTAGGCACTTTTAAAGTTTTGGAGTAATAATAAATTGCGGAAAAAATTGAAAAATTTGACATGGGCTTTTACAACAATTTGACTCAATTTGTGCAAAAAAAAGTTACAAAGTAATGATAAATATCCTGGTGTATATTTTGCCCTAATTGGATACAATTTTCTCAACTCTAAAATCCCTTTTTGTTTTGTAGTTTTTTCTGCAGTGTAGAAATTGGTAAAAGAAAATTTCCTGCAGCTGAAGGAAAAAGTAAGAAAGAAGCAAAAAAGAATGCTGCATATTTGGCATTAAAAGAGCTTAAGCCGGAATATCCTGGCGATCTTCAGGTATATTATCTTTTATCATAAAAGTATATTACCTTTATCATAAAATACAATAAGCAAGTACATGTTTACCAAGTGTCTAAAATAAGCACCTCCATCATAAACGTACATTGATCATAGAATAATGATTATCATAAGAAATGAACAGGCCATGTGTAAACTCTGCATAAGCCAAAAGCTGCTAATCAGTGGTGGAGGTATGGTTACACAGTGCAATTGACGAGGAGGCATAAGACAGCTAGTCCGCTAGTGATAATCTATTGCTGATAAAACACTGATTTTATTGAAACTGTAGCAAGCAGCCTATTAAAAGACACATTGCTAGAATCAGGGTCTCCGCTCTTACATCATGATGCTCTCAGATTACATGGCAAATACCTGGTGACAAATTACCTTTTTTTTTTTTTAATGAGTCCAGCTATAGAGTGATATAGCAAATGATTTCAAATACAGTATAGCAGTCTCCGTCCATTCAGCCTGACCGACAACTGCGGCTCGTACTGAGCAGTGCAGGAGGAGGTCACTGAGGATTTGTCAATCACACTTGGTTCGCAGAGATTGAGTTAAACTTTCATAAAAGATTATACAGACATTCTGACTTGTAATTTCAAAGTAAATACAGTATCATTATCAAGTCTATTTTAACCTCATCGGTCCACAGGACTTGTTTCCAAAATGCATCAGGCTTGTTTAGATGGTCTTTTGCATACTTCTGAAGCTGAATTTTATGGTGAGGACGCAGGACATGTTTTCTTCTGATGATTCTTCCATGAAGGCCTTATTTGTGCAAGTGTCTCTGAACAGTTCAACAATGTCCACGACTCCTGATCCTGCTAAATCTTTCTGAATGTCTTTTGTAGTCAAGCGTGGGTTCTGATTTGCCTCTTTAGCAATCCTACGAGCAGCTCTCACTGAAATTTTGCCTTGTCTTCCAGACCTCATCTTGACCTCCACTGTTCCTGTTAACTGCTATTTCTAAATTTCGAATTGAGGAACGGGAAAGTTGAAAATGCTTTGCTATCTTCTTATAGCCTTCTCCTGCTTTGTGGGTCTCCACCATCTTCATTTTCAGTGTGCTAGGCAGCTGCTTAGAAGAGCCAATGGCTGCTGTTTTTTGGCACATGGTTAGAGGATGGCCATTGTTGCTGTGGTTTTGTGCTGATGGGGTGGTGCGTTCCGCTGCCGGTGCATTGTTGCTGCGGCGGTGGTCAGCACTCCACCCCTGCTCTGTTAAGGCGATAGGGACCAACTGAGAGGCTTGCCGTGATGTGGCAGTGGGCTTCATACAGTTTGATCAGAATGTTAAACTAAGAACCTCATGTTCAGTTATGTAAATTTTTGTGTAGCAGCATTAGATCAATGTATGATTTTTGGATGTGCGGTCCATTCTCTTTTCTAGCATATTAAATATTGGAAATGTTGCTCAATACTGGCTTCAATATTTCACATGTATGGGTCATCCAAAGTCAATGTCCGTTCAAGGTAAAACTGTATTGCACATGATACTGTCGGAGTAGGAGCAACATATATTGGTGCAACCTGTGCAGCTTCCCAGGGTTCCCAAGAGGTAAGGGGGCCGCACCCACCTCCAAAGCAGGTGGAATTGTGTATTATGATGAGCTGCTGAACAGCACAGACCCCATATACTGTTCTTGCATAGGAACCCTCTCCTGCCTCTGTCCCCACTGTATCTGAGCACGTATTTAGAGCTGTAATGCTCCCCTTGTGACGTGGACCCGTTAAACCCCAGGTCAGGGTGGGTACACGGACCCAGGGCGTCTGTGCAGCTGACAATGGCACGTGGGGAGCGTAGACGTGGCAAACATGTCATGAGAACAGCAGTAAGGTCAAAGAGAAATCCGGGTTGCATGGATTAAAGCAGGTTAGCATGGTGTGCACAGGAGCTGGAGAGTAACAATCCAAATATACTGATAGGCATTAAAAGGCTAAGAGATATGATGTCACATGCCGGGCAACCTGCAAAGGCTGGCGTGGAGCACAACAGAGGCCAGCGGGCAGAGGTGAGGGGTGGAGTAAAGCCCGGATCCAGGACAGGTGTGCAACAAGAGCTTTACAATATATCTAATTTTTTACTTGAAGCTAAACACAACAAAGTACAAAAAGAGTAACTAAACATGGCTAAGTTAGTGACAAGAAGGAGAATGGGAACAGCAGGCGAGAGTGCATGCTGCTGATTTGGTATTGAGGTGACAGCATGGTTATTGCAGGTGGTAGGGTTTTTTCAGATATGTGGGGAGGAAGTGATTGTTTCTGGTAGTGAATTCTAGAGTTCTGGGGAAAGCACAGGATAAATCTTTAAGACTGTTGTATGAGGAACAGACAAGAGGAGTCATAAAGAGGTCTTGTGACAGCTGGAGATGACGTGGGGTGTTAGTCGAGGTAGATTAGGATGGGGAAATTTTAAAGGAAGGCCTTGTAAGTCATTCTTAGTATTTTGAACATGAGGGGGGTGATGTGAGGAGGTAGCGTGAGAATTGGAGATGCTAAATGTGCAGACCGTAAGGTATGAGGCTATCCAGTCTTTGATGCCAAAGGATGTGACTGTTAGTAACAGAAGGAAATAATGGGCAAGTGAGGAGATGGGCTGTAGAGAGTAGGGTGCATACCAGGGGTGCACAACCTCCGATCCAGGGGCCACATGCGGCCAGTGATGCCTTTCTATGTGTCCCCCAACCATATAGATAGAAAAATGCTTGTCTGGTAGATGAACTATAAGTGAGCAGCACACACAGAGTGGTAGCAACCGAGGAGCAGGGACTGGCAAGTACTAATGGTGCCCAGTGTAGACATCTCTGGATGCCTCATACATCAGGAGAATGTGTTCCTCTCACCTGATGAGAACTCCAGAAAGCAGTATGTGAATTAGGTGGCCTTTCATACCTGTGACTTGCTCTACTGTAGTTTATGGGAATTGTAAAACATTAGGCAGAAAGCCCAAAACCCATGATCTATTTTAAAGAGCCATGTGCATTCATCGTGTCTTCCTTTTTAGGGCCTATTCACAAAGGTCTTTTATGAAGATTTAGAAGTGTATTTTACTGCGAATTCACATTAAAAATTGCATCAAATACACTTTTGAATAAGCTTCTTACTGGTGTTACCAGGAAATAATGTGAAGAAAACAGCACTGTGTGCACTATAGGAGCTTTTCTCATTAAGATCAGTCAGAAACTAATTTAGAGTATTTCATGCATTTTTGTATGTGGATTTTTAAGCAAAATCTGTTTCTAAATCTTCATCAAAAACCTGAGAATGTATCATTATCGTGCAGATTGGTGGTAAGAGTCCTGTAAGTAGAATTTGTACCTATGAAATTTATTGTATTTACTTTCAATATGCCATAAATGTCACAGAAGGTAATACCCCTTAAATTTTTAGTACGGCCCCCGGATTGTCATCCTAAATCATTGTGGCCCTTGGACCAAGAAAGGTTGTCACCTCTGGATCTGTAATGGTGGAGAAGCAGGTTTTGGATGGAGAAGACTGAGCCGTTGTGTAGAGGGGTAGTTGTCTGTAGGACAAAGCTTTCTCTAATGTTATCAGTCTCCTGTTGCGACGTCTTCAGATGAGATGAGAGAAAGTTTGCACACGGCAATGTTCAGGATTACCAAGCAGGATGTCACATAGCGGTTTTCCATAGAAGTATGCTAATGAAATCCTCAAGCTCAGAATGATCCAGCATCATAACTTTTCAATTATTCCAGTTGCAACAGATCCCAGGACTAGATGGTATAGAAGAAGCCGAGGAAAGTGGTGCCAAGTCTGAAAGGTAATTCCTTCTTCATTATAGGCCATATGCTTCCTCTGATTCACTGAGTTAAAAGGGTTGGTCACTTTCTGCTACAAACTCTGAAATGGTATAAAATGGGGTTACCAGCATGGAAGACCCTTCCTCCCTCAGTCCTTACTACAGCACCCCAGGTACAGAACCCCTTGCTCACCATGGTATTTGTGTGTGAAGAGTTTACACCAGTGGTCGCTGCATTCAAAGTCCTCGAGGTGGCGAAGGTCGCATAATTTATCCAAAGGATCTCCTGCCTGGCTGTGTCCTTCTCTGCACAGGCAATGGAACATTTAGATGCAGTCAGCTTATTTCTTACTTATTTACACCATCATTGTACCACCTCATGCCCTGACATACTTCACATGGCTCACATATGCCTCCACATTGTAATTTAAAGTAAGAGTTAACCCCGCCCCCCCCATATTTGCTAGATGAAGTCCTTGAAAGATGTCGTTTTACAATATGGGGTCAGTTCTTGGTGGCTACTTAATACCTCGTGACAAGTTCAGTTTCCAAAAAGGGACATTTTCAGGGTTTCCGTAATACAAGGATAGGTGACTGATAAGTGATTGATCAGTGGAGTCGGCCTCACTGATGGGCAGAACGTCATTTTTATCACTGGCAGGGTACCTTTGTCCCTGTTAGAATAAAGTAGCATCTCAGATGCCCAACCGTCACTCCATTCATTTTCTGGGCTGCTGGGAAAGGCCCAGCACAGCGCTTGGCAGCCCCTTAGGAAATGAATCGAGCATCTGACCTGCTACTCCATTGTAACAGGGATAAAAGTGACCTGTTCTGCCATTCAGGGCGGATTGCAGTGATCAGGACCTCTGGATTTTTTGATCACTTGCTTTCTCTGAACAATCCCTTTTTACCTTTTCATTGTTTTATTGTTGGGGAAGAGGGATTTTATCAACTCCTGCTGAACAAACCAGAAATATATAAATCTGCCTTTATTATTGTAGTTCTGAAGACCAGTCTTCTTCAAGCGAGCCAAAGCCAGAAAGCAGTAATTCCCAGGTATTGTGAAATACGCATACTCCGCACCAATAGAAGGATTTCAATTTTGACACATATCTAAAAGACTGAAAAGTGAAACTTTAAAATTAAGAGACTACTCAAGTGACATTTATTAGAATAGCTAATGTCATAGTGAATGCAAAAATATTCACCCCATTTGAGGGGCGGGCGACATTTGCGGAGCCTCAAAACTATTCTAGTAAAGTCTGTAAAGTCTAGTGCTCCAAAAGCCAAATAGCGCACCTTCCTTCTCAGCCCTGAAGTGTGGCCTAACAGCAATTTCTAACTAGATATGGGGCTTCGCTGTGATCAGGAGAAATTGCAAAATAAATTATGGGGTCCATTTTCAAGTAATAACTCTTGTGTACTGAAAGTTTGCAGCAAATACAAAAATTAAATTTCGCCTTCACCTCATTGGGGGACACAGACCGTGGGTGTATGCTGCTGCCTCCCGGAGGCTGACACTAAGTGATACAAAGAAAGTTAGCTCCTCCTCTGCAGTATACACCCTCATGCTGGCTCCCAGAGAACCAGTTCTTGCTTAGTGTCCATAGGAGGCACACGGACGGGTCTGCTATTCAGACCCAAAGCTCTTTATTATTTTACTTTTCAATTTTGATTACCTTTTTGATTTAGAATTTTTCCATGGACAAATCGGGCGACGGATCCTTTCAAGGTTCTGATCTCCACGAACCATCAACAGGCGAGCACGGAGAGTGTCACCTCTCCGTATCCTCTCCTGCGACGTGGAATGCCACGCCAGAGCTGATTTTTAGGGGCGACGGGTCCCTTAAAGGGCACCGATTGAGGTTTACCCCTTTATCCCTGCACCATCCACGCTGCAATACCTGACCTGCAGCAGAACAGTAGAGTGCGTGCGCTTTCCTCGGCGCTGAAACCCAGTCTGCGGTGGCTCTATGCCGGGACGCGTACCGATGGTGAAGTGGATCCAGTCTGCGATGGGCCTCTGCAGTGGGATATTCACATGCTGACAGGCATCCTCATCCATGGCTTCCCTGTGGCCCACCTCCCTGAGGTGACGCTCCGGCCGGCTGCAAAAATTTAGCCCCAGGCTTCGGCCGATGTGTAGGCCGCATCCTGAAAGCCGTGCCCGCCTGGCATGGGAGCGCTCTTTTTTTTTTCTCGGCCACCACCAACAACGCCCTCTCACTTCTTCCCCTGGTATTGCTCCCGCCGGCTGCAGAAATTTAGGCCCCGGCTTGGGGCTATTCTTGAAAGTCATGAGGCTCCGGCCACATAGTGGCATTGGCTCCGCCCCCCCAAATTTTCGCCTCTTGCTCTCTGCGAGACTTTACCGCCTCTGCAACTCCCGTTGGCCATCTTGGTCCACCCAGCCGGCTCACACAGGGGCGATGGATTTACATTAAAGGGGCACAACGACGCTGCAACATCAGTACCCGGGTAAAGAAGTACTGCTCTCTCCCCCGGCATTTTCCCCCTGTAGTGTTTCCCTGGTCTTAAAGGCACATGACCAGTATTCCCTGGTCTTAAAGGCACATGACCAGTCCAAAACCGGTTACCCCAAATGAGCTCAGGAGCCCTCCGCCGCCGCCGATCCCATCTTATCCCAGAGCACCTAGTTCCCTTGAGTGGGCTTCGTCACTACCGCAATCCATGGCTTCTCTGAGAGATTGAATCCCTCCGTGAACTCTCTGTGGCAATGATTTGCTTGGTTCTGGACTCACCAGAACTTCAGAAAAGGATGGATTCGGCTATTGATATCATCAACCAATCTCTGTAGATTGATGAGGTCTCCAGTTCTGCTCTAGATCACGCAGTGTCCCTCAAAAGGAGACTAAACTCCCTTGTAGAGCATTTGCCATTCACCCGGACAGGGAGCGTCCGGATAAGTGATTCACTGGACAGAAGCCTCTCCAAGCGCGGTATCCTTTTTCAGCCAATATGCGAACACGTGGGGTATCCCCTCCACATATACCCCCCTACGACGTGGGATGCCATGCCTGGTCTGATTTTTAGGGACGACGGGTCCTTTAAAGGGCACCGATCTCCCCATACCATCAATGTATGTATCCTCTTCTTCAGCCAGGCCTAACGCTGGACAACCAGCCCTGTCCATCCAGGGATCTGAACTCCGCAGATGTACAAAGGCACCCTTTTGGCGTCTGAGCAGCCCCCTCTGCATCACCACCATTGTTTATCAAAAAATGCAAGAAGGCGGACGATCCCTCTCCACTTCCCTGTTAAGAGGATGGTGGATCGAGGGTTCATCATTTTAACTCTGCACCGTGAAAAGAGAGCTGCGATAGCAAGAGACGGCTTTTCCCCTACCTGCTGGATGCAGCCGCGCAATCTGCCACTTGGCAGCTTAACTGGGTAGAATCTCCTGTGGTATACCTACCAGTATCCCTGCCCAATGGGTCATCAATTAAAAATACCACGGACTGTCAGATAGCAAATCTGGTTCGTTCCATCTTGCGATCTCGGGTTTAGTGCTCTACCCTCCGTTAGCCGCCGCATGGGTTGCTAGAGCAATGGTCTCCTGGCCGGAGATCTTAACTACTTTGATTCACAGCAGTAATCTTTTCCCGAAGACAGTACAGCTGGCCAATCAAATCTCTTGAGAGGGAGACTATGTGGTTCATGTCTCTTGGATGCGGCTAGTTGCGTGGTGCTGTCAGCAGCAAATGCCATTACATTCAGAAGGGCATTATGGCTCAGAGAATGGAAGCGTACTTTGCGTAAAAACAATCATCTGACATCACTCCCTTCCAGAGTGGTCGGTTATTCGGTGAGAAGTTGGGAGCGTTTCCCACACAGTAACAAAGGATAGCATGCTTCCTATAAACCCAAACAGCAGTGGAAGGGTTGCTCAAAACAGTCTAGATCTGAGGGATCTTGGTCTCAAAAAGGGGACGGAAAAGTAAGACCGATCCTGGACCTCAAACTTTTAACAAGCTTGACAAGGTCCTCCTTCTTTGGATGGATTTCCTCCGTTTGGCCATTACCTCAATGGTAAAAGGTGGAGTTTCTGGCATCCTCGACATTCGGGATGTTTACCTCCACATTCTGATTTTTTTTTTCCATTCGCGGACAGTATTTTCAGGTCACGACCTGCCCTTCGGCTTTGCTTCCGTTCCCAGAGTGTTCACAAGGGTCATGGCAGCTGTCAAGTCCATCTTGCACCCTCGGGGCGTGTTCATCCTGCCCTATCCGGTCGACTTTCTAGCCGTCCTTCTAGGACTGCGCGGAGCCCGACTATATCACTTGCGATACCCTTTCCCACCTGGGCTGGCTGATAAACTTAGATAAGTCTTCCTCATTTCCAGCCCAGCAGATATCCTCTTTGAGGATGATCCTTGACCCTTCAACAGGGAGCTCGCGCACTTGGTCACTCATCCCCCCATTCCATTCAATTTGCTATGAGGATTCTGAGGAAAAATGGTGGCAGCAATCAAAGCAGTTCCCTTCGCTTCTCTTGTTTTCTGCAGGTTAGACAGGCCTTCAGAGGGTAGTCTCTGAGCTCCTTCCTCATCCAGGGGAGATCCTTTCTCCTGGTTCAATGATTATTAGTGACTACCGATGCCAGTCCTCTTCTTCTGATCATTGTTCTGGGGACCTAGTTCTACAGCAGGTCCACTGCCTTATGGCAGGTC
Source organism: Ranitomeya variabilis (assembly GCF_051348905.1). Classification (NCBI taxonomy): domain Eukaryota; kingdom Metazoa; phylum Chordata; class Amphibia; order Anura; family Dendrobatidae; genus Ranitomeya; species Ranitomeya variabilis. The sequence continues at coordinate 127,433,188 of NC_135233.1, forward strand.
ACCCCATCCGATTCAATCGGAAAATCCCACGTCTGTGCCATACGTCAAATCATCTAGCAGGTACCCACGGTCAGGCGTCCTGGTCGAGGTACCTCACATTCTCTGTTGGACCACAATCTATCATTCGGTGATCTCGGCACTACACATCTCAGGAGTAGAACTCTGGGCGGCAGATGCCGTCAGGGTCCCGCCTCATGTGAGTGGGAACTTCACTCGGAGGTCTTCCATCTGATCTGTCTTCTCTGGAGCACTCCAGATGTAGGTCGGATGGCGTCAAGACTGAACGCCAATGTACTTTAGTTCATGGTACGGCCTCAAGATCAAAAAGCCATCGCAGTGCATGCTCTGGTTCTTCCATGGTACCAGTTTCCATAACCCCTCTTCCAATACTTCCAAGATCTTTTCCGAAGCAGGAAGGGCCCCATTGATCCTGGGAGATCCGCACTGACCAAGTCAGATTTTCTCATTTGCGGAACTAGTATTTTTCTGTCTTATTGCAACAAAACTGCAAATATGGACTTCCTCGCAGAGAGTCTTCACATGTGGTTCTTCCCTATCGCATACCGTTAGATCTTTGGGACCTTTAATGGTCCTGGGAGTCTTAAAGTAGACTCCTTTTGATCCGGACAGACTTTACTATCAGAGAAGGTCGCCCTTTTTTCTCTGCGATCTCCTCATCCTGACGAGTTTTCAGAGCTAGCCGTTCCGTTCTTTCAGACTTTTTTCCCTTATTACCATCAAGGCAAGGTTGCCCTCAGGCCATCCCCGTCCCTTGTTACCAAGGTGGTATTCTCACAGTTATGAGGGCATCGTTCTTCACTCATCTCTTTCGGCACCAGTCCACAAAACGGAATGGGTTCCCCATATTCTGGACGAGGTGAGTGCTGTGAGTAGGTACGTCTCGAGGACGACGTCCTTCTGAAGGTTGGACACTTTATTTGGACTACTTCACGGTAAGAGGACGGCTTCCTGACGGTTACAGGAAGGGTTTAGCCGTTTCATCAGCCATGTTAGCCTGGTGGATTCGTTACACCATCCAGGAGTCCTTCCGTGTTAGATGTCAGCCTATCTCCCTGTCTATCAAGGTGTCTTGGGTTCTAGGCACCAGGCATCAGCAAAGCACGCCTGCAAGCTTGCTTGTTCGTCCAGTCCGCGTGCATTCTTGAAGCATTATAATTCCCAGACTTTCACAGATGTTAGTCTGGGCAGAAGGACTCTGCAGGCCGCGGTGGTGCACTTGTAAGTAGCGGTTACACAGGGCCTGATCTGATGTTGTCCCCACCTAGGGACGTCCCACGGTCTGTGTCCCCCAATGAGGCGAAGGAGAAATAGGGATATTTGTGTACTCACCGTAAAATCCTTTTCTCTGAGCCATTTATTGGGGGACACAGCTCCCACCCTATTATTAGCTTGTGCTTGTTTTATAATTTGACATGCTATACCATCATATATAATGTGACATGCTATACGCGCATATATTGTTATTGATCTCATACTGCTTTTGCACCGAACTGGTTAGCTGAGAGCCAGCAGGAGGGTGTATACTGCAGAGGAGGAGCTATCTTTCTTTGTATCACTTAGTGTCAGCCTCCTAGTGGCAGCAGCATACACCCACGGTCTGTGTCCCCCAATGAATGGCTTGGAGAAAAGGATTTTACGGTGAGTACACAAAAATCCCTATTTTCATAAATTTTTGTGAATCACCTGTTTAAAAATGCTCAATACACCCCTAGATTTATTCCTTGTTTCCAAAATGGGGTCACTTGTGGGGGATTTCTGCTGTTTTTGCATGTTATGGGCTTTGAAAATGCAACATGGCATTCACAATCTATTCCAGACAAATAGCGCTCTTCCCTAGCCCTAAATGTGCCCAAAGAGAAGTTTTTGACCACATATGAGGTATCATCGTATTCAGGAGTAATTGTGTAACAAATTATGGGGTCCATTTTCACCTATTATCTATTGTGAAAAATACAAATTTGGGCTAAACAACATTTTCGTGAAAAAAAATGAAATGGTCATGCAGCTGCAGTGCAGTACAGTGCAACCTCCACCAGGGGGAGCTTGGTAGGGAAGCGAGACTGCACACACAGAGCAACTGAACAGACGCCACCTAGTGGCGAGAGCGAGGTCAGGAAAGCCAAGTCAGAGCACAAGACAGCACAGCAGTACAAAAGGATTTAGACAGAATGGATAGTCAGGACGTAGCAAGGGATCAGTAAACCAGGACGGGCAAAATACGGTACAATATGGACAAACTGAAATGGAGTCAAAAAGCCAAGCCAGGAGGTCAGAACCAGAGAGTCAAGCAGATCTACAGACAAACAAAGAGACACTGGGAAAGGGCAGGCAGGGGGAGATAACAGACACAGGACAAGTCAGGGTTCACAGTAGGACAAATCAAGGGCTTCCAGAGTCAGGTTCACACTCCGAAGACAGAGCTATAGCTAGCTGACACCACCCTCAGGATACCTGGGAGCTAAATAGCAAACCCGAGCCCAGAATGAGGCAGAGCAAAGTTAACCCTTGACATGATCCACCCAGAGAAAGAGCAGACAGGACTAAACTCCGGAACGGATCATGATACAAATATTTCCATATGATGACCTAATGTTATCAAATTTTGTGTACTACTTGTTGGTTCAAAATGCTCACTATACTCCTGCATAAATCCTTGAGGGGTGTAGTTTCCAAAATGGGATCACTTATGGGAAGTTTCCACTGTTTAGGCACATCAGGGGCTCTCCAAATAAGACGTGACGCCCACAGACCATTCCATCAAAGTCTGCGTTCCAAAAGTCACTTCTTCCTTTCCGAGCCCTGCCGTGTGCCCAAACAGTAGTTTTGTACTCAGGAGAAATTGCACAACAAATTTTGGGGTCCATTTTATCCGGTTACCTTTTATGAAAACAAAAAATTGGACTAAACGTAAATTTATGTGATTTTTTTTTTCACAGCTCTACGTTATAAACTTCTGTGAAGCACCTATGGGTTCAAGGTGCTCGCCACACATCTAGATACATTCCTTCAGAGGTCTAGTTTCCAAAATAGGGTCACTTGTGGGGGATTTTCACTGTTTAGGCACATTAGGTGCTATTCGAACACAACTTGGCTTCCGCTCTCGATTTCAGCAATTTTTACGTTCAAAAAGTCAAACCATGTTCCTTCCCTTCCGAGCCTTGCCGTGCACCCAAACAGTAGTTTTCCCCTGCCTATGGGGTATCGGTGTACTCAGGAGAAATTTCACAACCAATTTTGGGTTCATTATATCCTGTTACCCATGTGAAGATAAAAAATTTGGGGCTTGGGTAAAATTTTGAGAAAAGTCAAATGTTAATATTTTTCCTTCTTCATTGCTTTAGTTCCTGTGAAGCACCTGAAGGGTTAATAAACTTCTTGAATGTGGTTTTGAGGACTTTGAGGAGTGCAGTTTTTAGAATGGTGTCACTTTTGGGTATTTTCTGTGATAGGGCTCTTAAAGTCACATCAAATGTGATGTGATCTCTTTAAAAATGGTTTTGTAAACTTTTGTGGAAAAAATTAGAAATTGATTATCAGCTTTTAACCCTTCTAACTTCTTAACGAAAAAAGTATGCTTAAAAAATGCTGCAGATGTAAGGTAAGCATGTGAGAAATGTTATTTAGTAATTATATTGTGTGGCATACCGTAACTCTTTGGCTTAAGGGCATGAGACTTAAGAGTTTGAAAATTGTGACATTTTTTGCAAAATTTCCAATAATTTCACAAGCAAACGCAAGTCATATCGAACAAATGTTACTAATATCATGAAGTACAATATGTCATGAAAAAAACAGTCTCCGAATCAGTGGGATCCGTTGAAGCTTTCCAGAGTTATTACCTCATAAATTGACAATGGTTAGATTAAAAAAATTTGGCCTGGCCATAAAGATCAAAATTGGCTTGGTCACTAAGGGGTTAACAAGGTATCACAAATACAGAAACAGAAGCAACCTTTCTACCCCTTTATTAATCTGGGTCTTAGTTTGACAATTACCCCTTTTTATAGTAGGGATGAAATGTTGCTGTTTTTGTATTTGTGATATAAAGAAGCAAATTGAGCATTATTATATCCTGAAGCTGCCTTCTTAAGCTCAGAACTTTACAGCGCAACATCCTCTTAATATATTGCAGTCATCATATTACAGTATATAGCACTGTGTACTTACAATTGCTCATTTTGTGTTTCTACCCAGTTAATTATTCAATTTTCTCTGCTCTATGTAGCACAGGAAGTCTCTTTTCCCTGCATTTATCACTCCCTTTTTCACCTCCTGACCCAGCTGCTCCGCTCCCCCTCTGCCAGGGACTTTTGCAGTGACGTATGACTCCTACAGGGAGAATTTACATCCTGTTTCTACATAGAGCTTAGAAGGATTCAGCTAGCCAGTTTTTAATCACTTGATGTCATAAACCTATTTGAAAAAAGAAGAATTAGCTGGGTAGAAGGGATTTTTTTTCCCTCAAAGATGTCCATATCTTTTTAAGTTTTACTCACTAGAAGCTGACTTTCCCATATTTTGATGCTTTGTGAATAACGTGTTACCTATGTATGTTCTTCTTTCAGTCTTTATCCAGTGAAACCTCATCTGAACCAAGCAAACCACAGAGGTGAGTTAATTTTATCTTTTTTTAAATAAATTGAATAGTCACTGTCATTTTAACAAACTTTGCATAAATCAATAGGACAAGTGAAAATAAGAAACTTATACCATGTAGTTCAAAGGAAGATGGACTTACAACAAAGTGAGGTGTCAGGTTATACATCCTGTTATACTCTATCTATATATATAATTGTCTATGGGGTACTTCCGTCTGTCTGTCTGTCTTTCTGTCTGTCACGGATATTCATTGGTCGCGGCCTCTGTCTGTCATGGAAATCCAAGTCGCTGATTGGTCGTGGCAAAACGACCACGACTAATCAGCGACGGGCACAGTCCGGCGACAAAATGGCCGCTTCTTACTCCCCGCAGTCAGTGCCCGCTCCATACTCCCCTCCACTCAGCGCTCTCACAGGGTTAATGGCAGCGGTAACGGACCGCGTTATGCCGCAAGTAACGCACTCCGTTACCGCTGCTATTAACCCTGTGTGACCAACTTTTTACTATTGATGCCGCCTATGAGGCATCAATAGTAAAAAGATCTAATGTTAAAAATAATAAAAAAAATAGTTATATACTCACCGTCCGTCGGCCCCTCTGATCCAGAACCGGCCTTTCCCGCTCCTCGCGACGCCCCGGTGACCGCTCCATGCATTGTGGTCTCGTGAGATGATGACGTAGCTATATACTGCGTGGGCTGTGCTATATACTGCGTGGGCTGTGCAATATACTACGTGGGTTGTGCTATATACTGCGTGGGCTGTGCTATATACTGTGTGGGCTGTGCAATATACTACATGGGCTGTGCAATATACTACGTGAGCTGTGCAATATACTACGTGGGCTGTGCAATATACTACGTGGGCTGTGCAATATACTACGTGGGCTGTGCAATATACTACGTGGGCTGTCCAATGTATTACGTGGGCTGTGTTATACACTACGTGGGCTGTGTTATACACTACGTGGGCTGTGTTATACACTACGTGGGCTGTGTTATATACTGCGTGCATGGGCTGTTATATACTACGTGTGCTGTGTTAAATTCTACGTGGGCTGTTATAAACTACGTGGCTGTGTTATATGCTATGTGGGCTGTTATACACTAAGTGGCCTGTGCTAAACACTACGTGGGCTGTGTTATACACTACGTGGCCTGTGTTATACACTACGTGGCCTGTGTTATACACTACGTGGGCTGTGTTATATACTGCGTGCATGGGCTGTTATATACTACGTGTGCTGTGTTAAATGCTACGTGGGCTGTTATAAACTACGTGGCTGTGTTATATGCTATGTGGGCTGTTATACACTCCGTGGGCTGTGCTATATACTACGTGGCTGTGCTATATACTCCGTGGGCTGTGTTATATACTACGTGGCTGTGCTATATACTCCATGGGCTGTGCTATATACTCCGTGGGCTGTGTTATATACTACCCGTAAAAATAATTTTTGTGTAAAAAAAAAAAAAAAAAAAGAATTTTTATTTTCACGGCTCTGTGTTATAAACTGTAGTGAAACACTTGGGGGTTCAAAGTTCTCACAACACATATAGATAAGTTCCTTGGGGGGTCTAGTTTCTAATATGGGGTCACTTGTGGGAGTTTCTACTGTTTAGTTACATCAGGAGCTCTGCAAATGCAACGTGACGGCAACTTTCTTTCTTTAAGAAACACTAAAAGAAATCAAGAACAAAAAATGTGGTAGTCAGTAATGGTTACTTTTTTTAACCAAGCATAGGGAAAAAAATATGTAATCACTCAATTCTGAGAAAAAAATTATGGAATCATGAAAACAAAAAAACACTCCAAAACATCGCTAGTATTTTGTTGCACCACCTCTGGCTTTTATAGCAGCTTGCAGTCTCTGAGGCCTGGACTTAATGAGTGTCACACAGGACTCTTCATCAATCTGGCTCCAACTTTCCCTGATTGCTGTTGCCAGATCAGCTTTGCAGGTTGGAGCCTTGTCATGGACCATTTTCTTCAACTTCCACCAAAGATTTTCAATTGCATTGAGATCCGGACTATTTTCAGGCCATGACATTGACCTTATGTGTCTTTTTTTAAGGAATGTTTTCACAGTTTTTGCTCTATGGCAAGATGCATTATCATCTTGAAAAATTATTTCATCATCCCCAAATATCCTTTGAAATGATGGGATAAGAAAAGTGTCCAAAATATCAACATAAACTTGTGCATTTATTGAAGATGTAATGACAGCCATCTCCCCAGTGCCTTTACCTGACATGCAGCCCCATATCATCATTGACTGTGGAAATTTGTATGTTCTCTTCCGGCAGTCATCTTTATAAATCTCATTGGAACGGCACCAAACAAAAGTTCCAGCATCATCACTTTGCCCAATGCAGATTTGCGATTCATCATTGACTTTCATCCAGTCATCCACAGTTCACAATTGCTTTTCCTTAGCCTATTGTAACCTTGTTTGTTTCTGTTTAGGTGTTAATGATGGCTTTCATTTAGCTTTTCTGTATGTAAATCCCATTTCCTTTAGGCGGATTCTTACAGTTCGGTCACAGACGTTGACTCCAGTTTGCACCCATTCGTTCCTCATTTGTTTTGTTGTGCTTTTCCTGTTTTGGAGACATATTGCTTTAAGATTCCGGTCTTGACGCTTTGATGTCTTCCTTGGTCTACCAGTATGTTTGCCTTTAACAACATTCCCATATTGTTTGCATTTGGTCCAGATTTTAGACACAGCTGACTATGAACAACCAACATCTTTTGCAACATTGCGTGATGATTTACCCTTTTTTAAGAGTTTGATAATCCTCTCCTTTGTTTCAATTGACACCTCTTGTGTTGGAGCCATGATTCATGTCAGTCCACTTGGTGCAACAGCTCTCCAAGGTTTGATCACTCCTTTTAGATGCAGACAAACGAGCAGATCTAATTTGATGCAGGTGTTATTTTTGGGTATGAAAATTTACAGGGTGATTCCATAATTTTTTCCTCAGAATTGAGTGATTCCATAATTTTTCCCCTATGCTTGGTTAAAAAAAGTATGCATTACTGACTACCAGATTTTTTGTTCTTGATTTCTTTTAGTGTTTCTTAAAGCCAGAAAGTTGCCATATGAAATGACTTTAGTTTTGTGCCATGTCTGTGATCTGCTTTTTTTTTACAAAATTAAACAACTGAATGATCATCCACCAAGGACGGTGATTCCATAATTTTTGCCAGGGGTTGTACCTAATTATAAGGAATCTTCCACTGGGTGTTCTGTCTGAATCATGGAATTCAGAGAATTACACGGAAACCCCGGTGTAAGCACTCAGTGCAGAATGCAGGATAAGTGTGCATCGAGTCTTACTGCGATCTTTGGGAGGCAGAATGGACAAATCAATTGCAGATGGTTTTATTTTTTTTTTTTGCGCAGTTCTTCTTACGCTATAAGTGATTAGATGCCTTTATTATTTGGGTGTGATTACAGCGATACCAGATTTATGTCTGGTTTTTATGTTTGGCTGCTATCATACACTAAAAAAAAAATTTTTTTTTTAAACAAAAAAGTTTTTGCCAAATCGTATTTCGCTATAATTTTTCCATATTTTGACCGGCACTGTAATATGATGGTTTATTTTTTACAAGACGAGTTGACGTTTTTATTGGTACCTTTTTCGGGCAGATGACATTTTTTGATTGCTTTGTATTCAGATTTTTGTGTGGCAGAATGAACAAAAACCAGCAATTGAGGATTTTTTGTTGTTGTTTTCTTGCCATTCCGCGTATAGTAAAATTGAAAAGGCAGTTTTATTCTTTGGGTCAGTAAGATTACAGTGATACGTTTATATTTGTTTTTTTACGTTTTCAACTTTGACACAATAAAAAATATTTTATATAAAAAATTGTTTTTGCATCATTTTATTCTGAGAGCTATAACGTTTTTTAACTTTTCCACTGAGCTGTATGGCGGTTTGTTTTTTTGCGGGGGGAAAAAAAATGATGTTTTCATCAGTACCATTTTTATTTCCATTTGGCTTTTTGATGGCGTTTTATTCCACTTTTTATTCTGCGGTATGATGAAAAAGCTACTGGCTGAGTCAAACAGGCCACCGTAGCTGACAGACCCAGAGGTCATCATGTGACCTCCGTCTGCCATGACAATGCTCGATTCCCTGTGCTCAGGGGGGGGGGGGGGCGGTAGGGTGCATCGGAGAGATGAGTGAAGCAGTGATCTCCCTATCAATATCTTGAGATTGATTGTGGCATCTTGAAGATAGCATCATTGGGACCTGATCCAATTAGTTCTCGATGATGTCATCTGTCAGAGCTACCGCTCTGCACCGGAATCGCAGCTCTTGGGGGTCCTCAGTGCTGCGAGACTGCCAACCATAGAGAAACATCGGCCCTGCATAAAGCCCAGTATGTATCGACGTTTTTATACAGTAGGCGGTCGGGAAGCAGTAAAATCCGCTAATTTGTTTGCCCCTGTGTGCTAACAATATATATGTCCAGTAACTTTATAAATTCATGAAAGGAAATCGGTCACCACATTTGCGCTATGTCACTTATTAATATGGGCATACAGGTTATAGAATGCTGAAAAAAGTCCGACCTGTATGTCTCCTGGATGATAACTTGTTGTTGAGAAATCTGCTTTTATGCAGTTATGACCTCTTCCAGGCTAAAAGGCGGACGCTGCCCGGAAGATAACTCCGCACCTCATTATCCTATGTATCACCTTCCCCAGCATCACTCTTCCGTTCCCAGTGATCACCCATGTGCAGAATCCTTGCACTGCACAAGTACCAGTGACTCGCTTAACGCCTGCGCAGAAGGAACGTGAAGTCAATACCAAGAGAAGGGCGTAACACTGATGAGGAATGCCATCAGATGGAATGCGAAGTGTGAGATTTCCAGACAAGTGCCCAACGTCACAGGGACAGGGTGAGTGTGTGGGAGGTGATACATAGGATAATGAAGTGCGGAGGCCGTGTTTACTTCCGGGCAGCGTCCTCCCCATAGCCTGGAAGGACTCATTTACATAATCGTATAAAAGTGGATTTCTCAACAACAAGGCATCTGATAGGAAGTATGACTTTTTTCAGCAGTCTATTACTTCTGTGTCCATATTAATAGGTTACATAGCTCAAGATATGGCGATACAAAAACAAGTTTTTTAGTGTGCGATCGTAGCCAAACATAAAAAAAATACATAAATCTTGTAATTCTGCAATTTTACCAACCTGAAGAATAGTCGTCTAATCACTTATGCTGCACAAAAAACGGCATAAAAAATAAATAAGACAAATTCTTGACTTACTGTTGATTTATTCATTCTGCCTCCCAAAAACCGCAGTAAGGTTCTGCTAACATTTATCCTGCGCTGTACTCTGAGCACTTACATCCGGTTTTCCATGTAAATCTGTGAAATACATGATTCAGACAGAACCCTGACGGAAGATTCCCTATAATGAGGCAGATGGAGGCACTGTGGATGCCATAGGACCTGTGATACGGCCGTGTCCATCTTTTTAAGTGTGTATAAAAGCGCGGTCGCCCCCAGTTTTCTGCGCTGCTGAAAAGAAGGACAATGACAGAGGCCAGATGAAGTCCAAAGTACCTGCTGCCTCATTATAGTGAATGGATTCATCGAGGGTTTAATCTGAATCACATCATTCGGAGATTTAGATTGAATGCACGATTTAAGTGCTCGGCATAGAGCACAAGATAATTATTATGTAATCTGCAGTTTTATTCACCGCAATGAAATTATCCCTGCGAACTGCAGTGAACTTACCTCTGCACTGTGAGACTTTCTTATGGTGCCAGCTGGGATCTAACCAAGGTCACCGCAGTTCAGCGCGGCTGGGAACGCAGCTTCAGTTACCAGCAGTAACCTCGATGACGTCACCGTCGGTCAGTGATACTGCACCCTTAGCAGCTAATTCACCAATGGTTCTCAGCCTGGACGGTTGCATCTTGGCACCATCCAGCTTGAAAACTGTTTATCCCCAAGACCTGGATTACGGCGTGGGACAGAACGAAGGACAGGTGAGGGATATATATTGTTGTTTTTTATTTTTGTTTTATTACAGAAGACGAGGGATTCAGTGGAATTAGGCGTTAGATGAGTATAATTATGTTTATTTTTAAATAAAAAAGGAAAAGCGTATTTTGCTTTATTTCAAATAAAAGACTTTATATTTCTTATAGACGCCTCTCAATTACTAATCGATGGGCTTAATGTCACCGGACAATACAAATGTTTCATCAACCCCACAAATATTACCCCACTTGCCACCACTACAGGGCAAGTGGAAAGGGCTCGTCAAAGCGCCAGAATTGGCGCATCTAATAGATGCTCCATTTATGGGCGGTTGCAGGCTGCTATTTTTAGGCTGGGGGCCCATATTCATGGCCCCTTAGCAGCCTTAGGATACCATCCCCCAGCTGTTTGCTTTAGCTTGGCTGGTTGTCAAAAATAGGGGGGGGGGACCCCCATGTCGTTTTTGAAAAATTATTTAAAGAATTAAAAAATACAGTGTGGAAACCCCTCTATTCTTGATAACCAACTTTGCTGAAGCTGACAGCTGAGGGTTGCAGTCCCAGCTGAGAATTTTGCCTGGCTGGTTATCAAAAATACAGAGGAACCCACGTTGTTTTTTTAAATTTTTTAAATTATTTATTTACAGAGCAGGTGCCGGTTGATGAATACTCCCATCCGCCGCTCCTCCTCTCACAGTAGTCCCATCAGCTGACACCAGTGACCAGAGATAAACTTTATACCTCCAATCACAGCTGCGTACTCACGCTGTTTTTTTACTGCGTGGGAACCGCGGCTGTGTAACCGGCAGTGATGACTTCACTGCCAATCAGAAGCGGTGTTTGTCGTGCTGTTATGCACAGAACAGCGTGGCAAACACTGAATGTTCGGGCCCCCCATTCAAGTGAATAGGGTACGGGTACTGTTCTGGTACTTGAACTTTTTGTAACTGTTCAGCCGAACCCACCTGAAATGAACATCCAGTTGTCTATCCATCTCTTGGCAGGTACTCTTCAAATGTGACATGGTATCCACAAAGTATTCTAGCGAAAATTGCGCTCCAAAATTCAATTGGCATTTGTTCCCTTCCAAGCCGTGTTGTGTGCCAAAACAATAGTTTTCTACCACATATGGAGTATTGGTGTACTCAGGAAAAATTGCACAAAAAAAAAAATTTGGGGTTGATTTTCTGTTGTTACCCTGTGAAAATAAAAAATTTTGAGCTGAAGTAAAATTTTTGTGGGAACATTTTTTTTTTCATTTTTTCCTTCTACATTGCTTTAATTCCTGTGAAGCGTCTGAAGGGTTAATAAACTTATTGAATGTGGTTTTGTAAATTTTGTTGGAAAAAAGAGAAATTGCTGATAAACTTTTAACCCTTCTAACTTTCTAGCAAAAAAATAAAAATGTTTAAAAAATGATACTGATGTAGTAGACATGTGGGAAATGTAAATTTTTAACTAGTTTGTGTGACATACCTGGTTTAACTCCAGTCCGACGTTGTCGGACTCTCCCTGCACCTTTCCGGGAACATGGCAGCTGTTCTATACAGCTGACATGTGCCTGCAACAGCCGCGGGTGGAATCGCAATCCACCCGCGGCTGTTAACTAGTTAAATGCCGCTGTATCTGACAGCAGCATTTAACTCGTGCTTACCGAAAGCACGTCGCTAATCGTGCACATCGTGACCCCGTCACTTGATTGCGGGTTACTGATGGGTCGGCATGACAACCAAACCAGAAGTCTTGAGCAGACCTCTATGGGTGTGTGTCCACGGTCAGTAAACGCTGCTTGTTTGACGTTGCGCAGAGCTGCAGCGTCAAACACGATGCGTCCAGATGTTCCAGCATAGTGGAGGGGATTTTTTGAAATCCCGTGTCCACTATGCGAGGAAACCCGCACGCGGCGGGTCTGCGACTCCGGACATGCTGCGCGTCTTTTCAGATCGCAGCATGTCCGTTCACCTTGCGGGGACGCAGCGTCCCCGCAAGGCATAACACAGGGCCCTATGGGAGGGGTGCGATGATCCCGGATGTGTACAGTTAACACATCCGGCATCATCGCGTCCCAGAAGGGGGCGGGGCTTCGCCGCTCCGGCGATACCGCCGGCCATCCTGAACGTGGACACGCAGCCTTAGGCTGTCTTTGCCAGATTGCTATAGCAAGTGAGCATTTCTGCAACATACAGGCGATCTGGTCATCGCCTGTGTGTAGCAGAAGCAATCAAAGTGGTGCAGCGTCTGGTCTCCCATGGAGACTATTGAAGCATGCAAAAAGTAAAAAAAAAAAAAATAAAAAAAAAATATTTAAAAAAAAAACTATAAAAGTTCAAATCAACCCTCCTTTTGCCCCATTCAAAATAAAACAATTAAAAAAATCAAATATATACCGTACATATTTGGTAACGCCGTGTTCAGAATCGCCCGACCAATATAAAAAAAGAATTAACCTGATTGCTAAACGGCGTAACGAGAAAAAAATTAAAACGCCAGAATTAATGTTTTTTTGGTCGCTGTTTACATTGCAATAAAATGCAATAACGGACGATCAAAAGATTGTATGTGCACCAAAATGGTATCAATAAAGCCATCAGCTCGGCGCACAAAAAAAAAGCCCTCACCCAACCCCAGATCACGAAAAATGGAGAAGCTACAGGTCTTGGGAAAATGGTACCATTTTTAAAAGAACTTATACATGTTTGGAGTCTAAGAACTTGTAATGATGTGAAGAATCCTAATGGCAGGTCAGTTTTAGCATTTAGTGAACATGGTAAAAAAACCCACCTGTCTAATAGCATTTTTATTGCAATTTCACCACACTTGGAATTTTTTCCCCGTTTTCCAGTACATAATATGTTAAAACCAATGGTGTCGTTCAAAAGTACAACTTGTGCCGCAAAAAAAAAATCCTCACATGGCCATATTGACCAAAAAATTAACAAGTTATAGCTCTGGGAAGAAGGGGAGCAAAAAACAGAATTTAAAAAACTGAAATACCCCTGGTCATTAAGGGGTTAAGGGCATAAAAATGTGAAAACATTTTGGCAAAATTCTAATATTTAAAAAAATAAACAAAACAAATATTGCCCTAAATTTACCACTAACAAAAAGTACAATGTGTCACGAAAAAAACATTCTTGAAATCACTGGGATATGTTGAAGGGTTCCAGAGTTATTACTACAGTATATAAACTGACAATGGTTAGAATTGTAAAATTTGGCCTGGTCAGGAAGCTGAAAACGGGCTTGGGGTAAAGAGGTTAGCCTCTTTTGTGTAATTTTTGGGGGACAAAGGAAAGGATTTAGCCAACCCCTGCTCAGCAAACCTGTGCTGGCTGCTCTATATAAGCAGAAATATACAAATCTGCCTTTCTTATCTTGTAGTTCTGAAGATGACTCTTCTTCACGCGAGCAAAAGACAGAACCTTTCCAGTCAGGAAGCAGTGATTCTCAGGTACAGTCTTTTTGGTCGTGCACTTCTGAACTTTTTTTTCCCCCAAGGCTTTTTTATTTTTTATACATACAGTGCAGAAATCTGGAATATCACCATACTTATAGCATGATGCACTCGATGAAAGAGCAAAGCTAAAAATGCACACACTTTAAAAAAAGTTATAAAAAATGCAATGTTTATACTGAGTTTCGTGATTTTTACAGCAAAAAAATCAATTAGCGAAAGAGCAAAAATATGCCGCGTTTTTACAAAAAGAAGATGCTCCCAAGAAGCTGATTTTCACACTGCCTAATATTTTATGCAGTAAATGATAAATTATATACTTATTATAGAGATTTACGCTCCCTGGCAGTGGTAAGGGTTCACACAGACATTTGGTTTTAGTGCAAAACAGCCTTATGTTTATTTTCCAGCATAAACATTAGCAACATTCACATGAAAGCAAAATAGCTGTACCCCATCCCTAAACGAATGTCAAAGGAAGGGAAAACTGTCCCTTTTCTGGGTAGGCAAGATATAACATGGTCTCTCCCCGTTAGCAATCTATGCACTGCCTCTAGCTCAGGCGGCTCAGCCACAATGAAGAAGCTGCAGCTCCTACACGTTGCCCTAAATGTCTATTGTCCATAGCAACCTGTGATACTTGGAGCCTGGTGCACATGACTTGACCAGTCTCCTCTCAGAGAGATTCTGGCTTGTCTCATTGGAGCTCCAACACCAATTCACACTGCTCAGCTGACTATCCAGCAAGTTATCACAGGGCCTGGCTGGAGACCTAGCTAGCCAGGTGCACGTAATGGGCCTCCAGTGCTAGGTTTTAACTGTGTCCTACCTGTTATATACTCTTACATATATAGATACTATTTTATTTAGATCACATTTCGCTCGTCAGCCTGTGGGACGCCATCAGGACCAGTCAGACCCCAAAGGTAAGCCCACCTCCTCTTTTTTTTTTTTAAATGAAGTAAGTAAGTAGTAAGCCAAATTTTCCATATAATAATATAGAAATGTTTTCTTTTCTTTTAGACGTATTGAGTTAGCAGCCAAGTTCACAAACCCTGAGCCGGCACATGATGTGACCACTGACAAAATGTAAGTTAAATGATATCTTTGTTAAAAACATTTGTGGTTTTTTTTCCCTAAATGCATGTATCTTTGCAATTGGATTTCACTAAAAAGGCTTCCGCAATTGTCTTCTATAGCCTCTGACTTGCGCTGTGCACTGGTTCTGGACGGAGAGTTTATAAGTCTTTTATCTTTCTTCTTCTGAGCTCCTCTCAGCTGATTTATGAAGACATGAAAGCTGAGCTGAACGCTGTTGTCATAAAGCAGCTGTCACCCTACCTGTATTCTCCATTCTGCAATTGATCTTAGACCAACATCTTCCATAAACCAAACTTCCCATTTCCATCCCCAAGACTTCTGTCATGTTGCACCAGTTTTCTGGAATGCACTATTCCTGATAATCCAGTTAATTCCGAACTACCATCTTTTTAAGCGTGCTTTAAGAACACATCTTTTTAGAAAGGCCTATCACCTCACATCACTAATCTAACTCTTCCCTGTTCCCTATTTCTAAATTTTCCTCAGAATCTGGTCCCACCTATTAATTTCCTACTTGCACAGATGCTGACTGGTGACCGGCTCATGCTGCTTTATTGGAATACCCTCATCTATTATACCGATGACTGGAGACCTATTGTGCCCCCTCTATTTCCTTATAGATTGTAAGCTTGTGAGCAGGGCCTCACTCTCTGTAACTGTTGAACTAGGTGTTACTCTTTAATGTTCGTTATCGTCAGTACATATCCCTGCTTAATTATAAAGTGCTTCAGAATATTTTGGCGCTACACAGTATATATATATATATATATTTTTTTTTTTCTCTATTATCTATCTATCTATCTATACAACTAGCTGAAGAGCCCGGCGTTGCCTGGGCATAGTAAATATCTGTGGTTAGTTATAGCACCTCACTTCTCTTATTTTCCCATCACGCCTCTCATTTTCCCCCTCACATCTCTCATTTTCTCCCTTACACCTCTCATTTTCTCCCTTACACCTCTCATTTTCTCCCTTACACCTCTCATTTTCTCCCTTACACCTTTCATTTTCCCCCTCACTCCTCTCATTCCCCCCTCACTCCTCTCATTCCCCCCTAACACTTGTCATTTCGACCTCACATCTGTAATTTTTCGATCACTCCACTATTTTCCCTCACTCCTCTCATTTTGCACTCACACCCCTCATTTGCACCTCACGCCTCTCATTTTCCCCTCAGTATATACATGTTTGTCATCTCCCTTTTATATAGTATACACCTGTATGTCATCTCCTGTATATAGTGTATACCTGTATGTCATCTCTTCTGTATATACTATATACCTGTATGTCATCTCCTATATATAGTATATACCTGTGTGTCATCTCCCCTGTATATAGTATATATGTGTGTGTCATCTCCTCCTGTATATAGTATATACCTGTGTGTCATCTCCTCTGTATATAGTATGTACCTGTATGTCATCTCCTCCTGTATATAGTATATACCTGCTGTATGTCATCTCCTCTATATACCTATGTGTCATCTCTTTTATATAGTATATACCTGTATGTCATCTCCTCCTGTATATAGTATATACGTGTCATCTCCTCCTGTATATAGTATATACCTGTAAGTCATCTCCTGTATATAGTATATACCTGTGTGTCATCTGCTCCTGCATATAGCATATACCTGTGTGTTATCTCCCCTGTATATAGTATGTACCTGTATGACATCTCCTGTATATAGTATGTACCTGTATGTCATCTCCTCCTGTATATAGAATATACCTGTATGTCATCTCCTCCTGTATATAGTATATACCTGTGTGTCATCTCCTCTGTATATAGTATGTACCTGTATGTCATCTCCCCTGTATATAGTATATACCAGTGTGTCATCTCCTGTATATAGTATATACCAGTGTGTCATCTCCTGTATATAGTATATACCTGTGTGTCATCTCCCCTGTATATAGTATATATGTGTGTGTCATCTCCTCCTGTATATAGTATATACCTGTGTGTCATCTCCTCTGTATATAGTATGTACCTGTATGTCATCTCCTCCTGTATATAGTATGTACCTGTATGTCATCTCCTCCTGTATATAATATACCTGTGTGTCATCTCCTCCAGTATATAGTATATACCTGTGTCATCTCCCCTGTATATAGTATATACCTGTGTCATCTCCCCTGTATATAGTATGTACCTGTATGTCATCTCCCCTGTATATAGTATATACCAGTGTGTCATCTGCTCCTGTATATAGTATATATCTGTGTCATCTCCCCTGTATATAGTATATACCTGTGTCATCTCCCCTGTATATAGTATGTACCTGTATGTCATCTCCCCTGTATATAGTATATACCAGTGTGTCATCTGCTCCTGTATATAGTATATACCTGTGTGATCTCCACCTGTATATAGTATATACTTGTGTGTCATCTCCTCCTGTATATAGTATATACCTGTATTTCATCTCCTCCTGTATATAGTATATACCTGTGTGTTATCTCCCCTGTATATAGTATGTACCTGTATGTCATCTCCTCCTCTATATAGTATGTACCTGTATGTCATCTCCTACTGTATATAATATACCTGTGTGTCATCTCCCCTGTATATAGTATATACCTGTGTTATCTCTCCTGTATATAGTATGTACCTGTATGTCATCTCCCCTGTATATAGTATATACCTGTATGTCATCTCCTTCTGTATATAGTATATACCTGTGTCATCTCCTCCTGTATATAGTATATATGTGTCATCTCTCCTGTATATAGTATATACATGTATGTCATCTCCTCCTGTATATAGTATATACCTGTGTGTCATCTCCCCTGTATATAGTATACAGGGCCGGCTCCAGGTTTTTGAGGGCCCCGGGCGAAAGAGTCTCAGTGGGCCCCCCCCCCCCTTTAAAATATATCACGATTCATGATGCCCAGATACAGCGGAGAAATATAGGTATAGTACAATGCCAGATTTCACTTCTTACATGAGTGATAGCTATTGTAAATTCTGCAGTGTATATATACAGGGGAGAGGTACTGTGCAGTGTATATATACAGGAGGAGTGGTACTGTGCAGTGTATATATACAGGAGGAGAGGTACTGTGCAGTGTATATATACAGGAGGAGTGGTACTGTGCAGTGTATATATACAGGGGAGAGGTACTGTGCAGTGTATATATACAGGAGGAGCGGTACTGTGCAGTGTATATATACAGGGGAGAGGTACTGTACAGTGTATATATACAGGAGGAGAGGTACTGTGCAGTGTATATATACAGGGGAGAGGTACTGTGCAGTGTATATATACAGGAGGAGCGGTACTGTGCAGTGTATATATACAGGAGGAGAGGTACTGTGCGGTGTATATATAGAGGGGAGTGGTACTGTGCAGTGTATATATACAGGAGGAGTGGTACTGTGCAGTGTATATATACAGGAGGAGTGGTACTGTGCGGTGTATATATACAGGAGGAGTGGTACTGTGCAGTGTATATATACAGGGGAGTGGTACTGTGCAGTGTATATATACAGGAGGAGTGGTGCTATGCAGTGTATATATACAGGAGGAGTGGTACTGTGCAGTGTATATATACAGGAGGAGTGGTACTGTACAGTGTATATATACAGGAGGAGTGGTGCTATGCAGTGTATATATACAGGAGGAGTGGTACTGTACAGTGTATATATACAGGAGGAGCGGTACTGTGCAGTGTATATATATATAGGAGGAGTGGTACTGTACAGTGTATATATACAGGAGGAGTGGTACTGTACAGTGTATATATACAGGAGGAGCGGTACTGTGCAGTGTATATATACAGGAGGAGTGGTACTGTGCAGTGTATATATACAGGAGGAGTGGTACTGTGCAGTGTATATATATATATAGGAGGAGTGGTACTGTGCAGTGTATATATACAGGACAGGTGGAGGGTACTGTGCAGTGTATATATACAGGAGGAGTGGTGCTATGCAGTGTATATATACAGGAGGAGTGGTACTGTACAGTGTATATATACACAGGAGGAGTGGTACTGTACAGTGTATATATACAGGAGGAGTGGTGCTATGCAGTGTATATATACAGGAGGAGTGGTGCTATGCAGTGTATATATACAGGAGGAGTGGTACTGTGCAGTGTATATATACAGGAGGAGAGGTACTGTGCAGTGTATATATACAGGACAGGAGATATGGTAATGTGCAGTGTATATATACAGGACAGGAGGAGTGGTACTGTGCAGTGTATATATACAGGAGGAGTGGTGCTATGCAGTGTATATATACAGGACAGGAGGAGTGGTACTGTGCAGTGTATATATACAGGAGGAGTGGTGCTATGCAGTGTATATATACAGGACAGGAGTGGTACTGTACAGTGTATATATACAGGGGAGTGGTACTGTGCAGTGTATATACTTCAACAGCCGCCCAGCCCAGGCCCCCAGCACCTGTCCTGTATATATATTATATACACTGTATCTATACAGGCTGTGCTGGGGGCCTGGGCTGGGCGGCTGCTGTAGTATATATATATATATCAGCTGCAGCCGCCCAGCCCATGGCCGCCCCAGGTCACCCAGTCCCAGACTGTCAGAACATACAGCGATATAGCATTGCACTCACTCAGGTGCTGGTAGGAGCTCGGTCTCCTTGATAAGTTCAGGAGTGCACACAGTCAGGAGATTCAGAGCAGGAGAACTCTCCGCCCACAATGTCACGCTGGCTGTGTCCTTAATTAACCCCTATGTGTGCCTGGCCCTGCACTGACAGTGAGAAGATGCTTGTGCCAGCGCAAATTGAAAGGGTAGAAAGGGTTAAAGCAGCCAGATGGCTCTATGACTGTGTGAGTGGGCCCCCCTGTCTCGTCAGGGCCCCGGCAATTGCCCGGCTAGGCCGGGTGTTGACGCCGGCCCTGATAGTATATATGTGTGTGTCATCTCCCCTGTATATAGTATATACCTGTGTGTCATCTCCTCCTGTATATAGTATATATCTGTGTGTCATCTCCTCCTGTATTAGACCTCGTTCACACGTTATTTGGTCAGTATTTTTACCTCAGTATTTGTAAGCTAAATTGGCAGCCTGATAAATCCCCAGCCAACAGTAAGCCCACCCCTTGGCAGTATATATTAGCTCACACATACACATAATAGACTGGTCATGTGACTGACAGCTGCCGGATTCCTATATGGTACATTTGTTGCTCTTGTAGTTTGTCTGCTTATTAATCAGATTTTTATTTTTGAAGGATAATACCAGACTTGTGTCTGTTTTAGGGCGAGTTTCATGTGTCAAGTTGTATGTGTTGAGTTACGTGTGGCGACATGCATGTAGCGACTTTTGTGAGATGAGTTTTGTGTGGCGACATGCGTGTAGCAACTTTTTGTGTGTCAAGTTGCATGTGACAGGTTAGTGTAGCAAGTTGTGTGCAGCAAGTTTTTCGCATGGCGAGTTTTGCGCGTGGCGAGTTTTATGTGTCGTGCGTTTTGAGTATGTGCAAGTTTTGTGTGAGGCAACTTTTGCATGTGTTGCAACTTTTGTGCATGTGGCAATTTTTCCGCGTGTGCAAGTTTTGCGTGTGGCGAGTTTTCCATGAGGTGAGTTTTGCACGTGTGGCGAGTTTTGCGTGTGGCGAGTTTTGAGCGGCGAGTTTTGAGCGGCGACTTTTATGTGGCAAGGTTGGTGTATGTGTGGTGAAATGTGTGCTGAGGGTGATATGTGTTCAAGCACGTGGTAGTGTGTGGCGCATTTTGTGTGTGTGCTCATATCCCCGTGTGTGGTGAGTATCCCATGTCGGGGCCCCTCCTTAGCAACTGTACGGTATATACTCTTTGGCGCCATCGCTCTCATTCTTTAAGTCCCCCTTGTTCACATCTGGCAGCTGTCAATTTGCCTCCACCACTTTTCCCCCATTATGTAGATAGGGGCAAAATTGTTTGGTGAATTGGAACGCGCGGGGTTAAAATTTCGCCTCACAACATAGCCTATGACGCTCTCGGGGTCCAGACGTGGCTGTAGCTGCGAAGGTGCAGATGCCAATCCCGGACATACACACACACATTCAGCTTTATATATTAGATTATTACTTGTTTGTTCACTGAGAAACCTGCTCTGCGCTATGGCAGGGGTGTGTTAGTATTTTCTTTGAGTGTGTTGCTGCCTTCTTATGATTGGCCAACCTAATACGGGGGGGGAAGAAGTACGGTACGCCCCCCCTAGTGAAAACTATCTGGTAAAACCCAAATTAAGAATTAACATTTTAGGCTACGTTCACATTTGCGTTGTGCGCCGCAGCGTCGGCGCCGCAACGCACAACGCAAACAAAGACGCAGCAAAACGCATGCACAACGCTGCGTTTTGCGCCGCATGCGTCCTTTTTTTCATTGATTTTGGATGCAGCAAAAATGCAACTTGCTGCGTCCTCTGCGCCCGGACGCGGGCGCCGCAGGGACGCATGCGGCGCAAAACGCAAGTGCGACGCATGTCCATGCGCCCCCATGTTAAATATAGGGGCGCATGACGCATGCGGCGCCGCTGCGGCGCCCGACGCTGCGGCGCAGACTGCAAATGTGAACGTAGCCTTAGGTGCCAAATGCTTTGATTTCTAATATCTCCACAACAGAGGCGAAATCAAACAGAAAACCTTTATTTCACTCTGCAGCCACTATCACATCCTGTGTCCAGCTCAACATTAAGAATTTAGCGAAAGGTGTGTTTTTTTTTTTTTTTCTTTTTTAAATCTGATGTATCACAAGTCTCGCAATACAAACCACATATGTTCTTGGATCTGATATCCATTTCAGAGTGATTGTGTAATCCTGATATTAACATGAGTATTATTCTAGCCAAAGAGTGAGAACTTATGATGTTCCTTACGTCATTCACGCAGCTTTACAAACGTCATGGTGTACTGATTAGACCGGCGCATGTGCAATTCACTCTTCTGTTCAGTGCAGTGGACTCCATTCTCTCCTGTGCATACAGTGATCTGATTAATACCACTACTGCTAAATTTCCAAAGTCCCATGCATAATGTAGGGCATGTAATACACATCAATCAAAGCCAGAGGGGCGGCATTAACAGGCTCTCGTCAGACGAGGAGCTCGGGTGTCTCTGTAATTCCCAGCGCTCATTCACATACATCCAGGATACAGTTCTGTGTATAAGGTACGCCAGGATGCAATAGACAGCGTATCACTGCATAAGAAGGAGGAGGGGCAGGTCTGACCCCAGGTTCTCTTTAATACCTTGTTTTGACACCTTGCAGTAATTATTCTATTTTCCAGCTTTTTAGACCTTTTTGACAATATTACAAAGCTTGATTCTGGAGGATATGGGACAGTATACAAAGCAAGAAAAAAGCTTGATCAAAAATATTATGTCGTCAAAAAAGTAAAGAGGCGTTCAGAGTAAGTATTTTCAATAGATACACATTGTTGCTAACATAATATCACACAATACATATTTTAATTTGTCTAATTATGTATAAATATATTGCTTGCTGCATGCACCACAGTTGCAATAATAATATTTGGAAATGCCTCCAATTAGAAATGTATAGTTCTTTTGATTCGTTATGTCGCTTACCCTTGTGCAGGCATTGCAGTAGCTAAGGTATCCATGGACCACTAACAACTAACTATCACTATGAGTGGTCGTACCCATGGATACCTACGCTACTGGAATGTAAGCAATATAGTTCATCAGCAGAACTATGCTACATTTCCAATTGGAGATATTTTATAATACTCTTATTATTAAACCTACTACATATTGGGACTGAATCTTGGAGAGGGGAATACACCTTTAAGACTTCCCTTCACTGCAACTAAGAGATCATTATTTTTATTTCAATTTGGGTTCTTAATTGATTAAGCAGGGGTTTTCTAATAGTGGACAACTCCACTATTAATAATTATGAAATAACTATGAAATAATTTAAAGATCTGGTTGAGGGGTCTGAATTACTTTCGGCAGCTAGAATGTGGACTGTGACAGAGAAGAAACCACACGAAAAAGTCTTTGAGTGGGGTGATTATGTGAAGAAGTTTGTGGGAGAGTGGGGACCATAAGAGACATTATATGAGAGGAGGGGCAATGAAAAGCAGTTGATGAGCGGGAGAAGCAGTCTGTGACATCGGGGCGACCAAAGACACCAGTTTATGAGCGAAGAGGAACCCTAGGAGCAGCCTGTAAGAAGGAGGGAACGGTCTATTAACATGGGAACCGTAAAGAAAAAGTGCTGTGTGAGGGGGATATAGAGTGTGATGTGAAGAATATGGGGGTGCCCGACTGTTACTGTCAGGTGTTCTTTTAGATGGTATGTCAAACCGCAAAAATCCTCTAATTTTCCCCCTTTTTTTATTTAATTGTGGCTCATGTGGATAGAAGAAATGTGACCCCACAATGAATAGACTCCACTTAAATATTTCTTTTATGTTTCTTATGTTTGTTAATTTTCTTGCTCCCAAATATATTAGAGACATTCCCATAAGAAATGCCATGAATATTTGATAGGTGATTGTTCTGCTTGACAAGGTATTGAATGAATGTCTAGATAGCCACACAAGTGTCCTCGACATGCAGTGATTAGTAACTGCTGGTGACAGGGCCATTAGAGATATTGAGTCTATGGGGCTGCATAGCCACTGACCAGTCAGAGGGCCAAAGCCAATCCCTGTTCACTGCCAAAAGTGCCGGCGAGGAGCATCAAAGGATTAAAACTAAACCATGGAGCTCTGGAAGATGGTAGCTTGGTGTGAGGAATCTTGTGGACTGCCAGGTACATGTACGTCGCTTACCTGGGAAATACTGTAGATGGCACAAGAATGTATTATAGGAAGAAGGCAAACTAATGGGGGTAGAATTTTTCTGGGGACCTTGGGTGCTGGCAGGCACCTGAATAGTATGTTGCCACTACGTAAATATTGTTGCAGACAAGGTACAGCCCCAATAGCAAGGATATACATTTGTGCTCAAAAGTTTACATACCCCGGCAGAATTTTGGCTTTTTTGCCCTTTTTTCAGAGAATATGAATGATAACACCAAAACTTTTTCCCCACTCATGGTTAGTGGTTGGGTGAAGCCATTTATTGTCAAACTACTGTATTTTCTCTTTTTACATCATAATGACAACCCAAAATATCCAAATGACCCTGATCAAAAGTTCACATACCCTGGTGATTTTGACCGGATAACATGCACAGAAGTTGGCACAAATGGGTTTGAATGGCTACTAAAGGTAGCATCCTCACCTGTGACCTGTTTGCTTGTAATCAGTGTGTGTACATAAAAGCTGAGTGAGTTTCTGGGATCCAGACAGACTCTTGCATCTTTCATCCAGCCACTGATGTTTCTGGATTGTGAGTCATGGGGAAAGCAAAAGAATTGTCAATGGATCTACGGGAAAAGGTAGTTGAACTGTATAAAACAGGAAAGGGATACAAAAAGATGTCCAAGGAATTGATAATGGCAGTCAGCAGCATTCAAACTATGATTAACAAATTGAAAATCAGGGGCTCTGTAAAAACAAAACCACGGTCAAGTAGATCAACAGAAATGTCGTCCACAACTGCCAGGAAAATTGTTCGGGATGCAAAGAAAAACCCACAAATAACATCAGCTGAAATACAGGATTCTCTGAAAACTAGTGGTATGTCTGTTTCAAGATACACAATAGGGAGGCACTTGAAGAAAAATGGGCTTCACGGTTGAGTCGCCAGAAGAAAGCCATTACCTCACAAATGCCACGAAGTATCTTGCTTACAATATGCAAAACAGCACAGAGACGAGCCTCAAAACATCGGGAACAAGGTAATTTGGAGTAATGAGACCAAAATTTAACTTTTTGGCCACAACCATAAACGTTACATTTGGAGAGAGGTCAAAAAGGCCTATGATGAAAGGAACACCATTCCTACTGTAAAGCATGGAGGTGGATTGCTGATGTTTTGGAGATGTGTGAGCTACAAAGGCATAGGAAACTTGGTCAAAGTTGACGGAAAGATGAATGCAGCACGTTATCAGCAAATACTGGAGGCAAATTTGCAATCATCAGCCCGGAAGCTGCACAAGTTCCAACATGGCAATGATCCAAAACACAAGGCCAAACCGACCTGTCCTTGGCTACAGCAGAACAAAATGAAGGTTCTGGAGTGGCCATCTCAGTCTCCTGACCTCAATATCATTGAGCCACTCTGGGGAGATCTCAAGCGCGCAGTTCATGCTAGACAGCCCAGGAATTTACAGGAACTAGAGGCTTTTTGCCAAGACGAATGGACAGCTTTACCATCTGAAAAAATAAAGAACCTCATTCACAACTACCACAAAAGAATTCAAGCTGTCATTGATGTTAGAGGGGGCAATACACTGTATTAAGAAATTGGGTATGTGAACTTTTGATCAGGGTCATTTGGATGTTTTGGGTTGTCCATTATGATTTTAAAAGATAAAACAGTATTTGGTCAATAAAAGGCTTCACCCAACCACTAACCATGAGTGGAGAAAAAGTTTTGGTGTTATCATTCATATTCTCTGAAAAAAGGCCAAGAAAGCCAAAATTCTGCCGGGGTATGTAAACTTTTGAGCACAACTGTACCTAATAGCTATGGTATTTGGATAATGCTCTCTGACAAACTGCAAAAAACATTTAGAAAAATGATGAAGGAAATGAAAGAGTTCAAAATCTTGAGTCGGCCTCCAAATTACACAGATCTCAATACCATCGAGTATCTATAAGATTTCTGGGAAAAATCAATGCAGGGAGGCCACTCTACAAATTACATGACCATAAAACCTGCTAATTTCTTGGTTCTAAATACCACAAGATACCTTTGCACAAGTGGATGCCTCGAAGGGTCAGAGAGGTCAGAGAGGTTATGGTGGTATGTGGAGGGCCTAGAAGTTTTAATGTTATGGCTAATTGTTATATATTTCTTTATTGCTGTTAACTCTGTGGAATCTTGAAGATCTACAGATACAGTAAGAAGACACTTTGATTTTAATATCAAAGCACAACCTGTTCATGTTTATGGAATAAGTTTACTTTATACTACAGCAAAACTTCATATTATGAACTATAGCTCTAATGCAGGGGTGGTGTCACAGGTATAGCACAACAGAGAGGGTACAGAAGACCGTAGCTTCTGATTTCACGTACTCCTAAACTGGTTAGAAGCACTTCACCTTCATATTAATTAGTGCCAGTTTTTCCTTGCTAGAAGTGCAAGGGCTTGTTAATCTGTTCAGTTGAGGGCTTCTGAAGCTTCCCTGTTGTGATGATCTCAGCTGTTCAGTGTTAGCCACTGCCCTCTGCTATATATACTAGCCTCTGGCATTTAGGGACTGCCAGTGTTAATTCATACTGCCTGGTTCTAGAGTTGGAGGAGTTGGTTGTTTGAGGAGGTGTTTTAGAGTGTTGTTCAGAAAACTGTTGCTTGGGGTTTTTTCTGTGTGGTCATCCTCTCCTATTTTTCTTCTTCCTTTACTCCCTGGTGTTCCACTCTGTTGTTTTGTGAGTGATTATTTGTATGATTAGTATTTTCATTTATTCCTGTCTGTCTACCCTTGTTTGTCCGGTTGATGAATACTTATACACTACTACTCCCCCGTTCAAAGGGGTGGGGGAGGGGACAGATCAGGGCTGATATAGGAGAACAGCAAGGCACATGGCCCCGGCGTCTTCGCCATCAGAAGTAATCCAGGGAGCAAGGATAGACTAGGGCGCACCCTAGCTTGAGGGATAGGGAAGGAGCCCCTAGCCCTGGGATATCCTGCTACTGACCCGTGACAATTGGGGAACCTCAGAACCACTGGCCGTTTATGGCCCTCAACAACCTTTTATCCGACTCTCGGACAGATTCCTGGGAACCGCAGCTGTATGTTGACGGTCACCCGCCCTTTAATTTCTTTTTGCTCTGTGAGCACGTTCATGCAATGTTCACTACTGAACAATGAGTTGCGTGCAGTGAAAGATTATGTCCTGACACCAGTGCCAGCGTCAAGACATACTTTGCTGGCAGAGTTAGTGCGTGATTTGTTCTTCCCCTGAAGGATGTTATAAATATCCAAATGGCCCTAGGCAGAAAAAAGGTTCCCCACCCCTACTCTACTGCATGGAAATATATACTGTACATTTTACTAAACATTACTCTTTTGACATTACTCTGGCGTAAATTAGATTTTGAACTTGCGCAGGATGTACTCTGGTACGTGAAACATGGCATGTATATAGCTTAGGCTACTTTCACACTAGGGTCGGGCCCAGCCCGTCGCGGTGCGTCGGGCCGAGGTTCCCGACGCTAGCGTTGTCTCCGCCGCACAACGGGGGCAGCGGATGCATTTTTCCAGCGCATCCGCTGCCCCATTGTGAGGTGGGGGCGGAGTTCCGGCCGCGCATGCGCGGTCGGAAAAAGCGGACCGTCGGGAGCAAAAAACGTTACATGTAACGTTTTTTGCTCCCGACGGTCCGCCACAGCACGGCGCAACCGTCGCACGACGGTTGCGACGTGTGTCATTGCGTCGCAAATGCGTCGCTAATGTTAGTCAGTGCAGAAAAAACGCATCCTGCAAGCACTTTTGCAGGATGCGTTTTTTCGGCAAAACGACGCATTGCGACGTAATGCAGTTAACGCCAGTGTGAAAGTAGCCTTATACATAGACTTCATATTCAACATTCATTATAGGGACTGTACAGTTTCGATGACACCTTTTCTGTTAACACATTAGCTGATCAGAATGGCTCCTTTTGCTTGGAAGCCGTGTGATCAAATATCCCAACAGGTTAAACTCACTTAGTGAACAGACTCCCTTTAAATGGAATGTGTCCCAAGGTTTTTGCCATCTCATCTGAGAACAGGAACAGAGACCTTGACTCCAGTGATGTGTCAACTACTGGACTCGTTGATGCAGTTTTGGTAAAATCACAGGTTTATCTGCTACAGATCTGCAATTTCTCTGAATTCTGAGCTCTGTATAACCTCCCCCACACCACTGATTGGCAGCTTACACCACTGATTGGCAGCTTTCTGTATACACGGTTCATAAGCAGGAAGCTGCCAATAGGTGGTGGGGCCTGGGTCATAAAGAACTCATAAATATGGAGGACTACATGGCAGCAGGTTTACTAGTACTCTAGTGATAATCTGCTGATAAAACAGTGACATTATTAAAACTACAGCAAGGAGTCGAGTAAGTGACATATAGCTAGAATCAGGGTCTCTGTCTCTACATTACGCTGCTCTCAGATTAGGTGGCAAAAACATGGTGACAGATTCCCTTTTAAAGCATTTTTATTAAACGGGTTGTCCACTACTAGGACAACCCCTTCTTGAACTAAATGTTTGGCCCCGATTAAAATGATAAAGCCTATACTCACCTGCCATGCCAGCTCTGTAGCAGCGGTGTTGGCACTCGCTCTTTCCGGGGCTCTCCTGTGGTGTTGTGACACGTGATGCTGTCGGCCAATCAGCTCTGTCGTTACTGTCTCCGCCTTCGGACAAACTGAACATGAAGAGGAAGTTCAGGCAGCAGCTGATCTCTGGCTTCCTCTTTATATTCAGTTTGTCCGAAGGCGGAGACAGTAACGACAGAGCTGATTGGGCGACAAGGTCACGTGTCACAACACCGCCTCACAGTCCTGGGGAGAGCCAGTGCTAACACTGCGGGAATGGCGCCGGCATGGGAGGTGAGTATAGGCTTAATTATTTTATCGTGGTGAAACATTTAGTTCAAGGAGGGGTTGTCCTATTGGTGGACAACCCCTTTAAGCACGGCTTGGCTCCCTTTCGGCTTGGCTCCCTTTCATCTGTGAAAGACCACAGAATATTTTACTCTCCCTATACCTAAGCCTAGAGGCCCGGGATATACTGTAGAGCATGAGGATTCACTCTTTAGAGTAGCAAGGTAATCATGACCCATAGACATAGAATGCAAAAATTTGTATTTATTAGATAATTTGTTTTCAGAATCTATTCTCTCCTGGGATGTGATGGCGGCTGACCATAGGCTTAGGGCTTTCCTTTTACTTTACTGGATACTTCTATCCTTTGCTTATCGTGTGTGTGGCATGGAGGTGGCCCAGTGTAATTGTGTTTCAGTTCCTGAACTCGGGATTTATTGAGCAAGTTTTTTCTTTTAATAACCGCAGTAGATGTCATAGTTTCTGACTTTGGTGTAGTTATAGTTGATATGGTTCTTGACAACTTTACATGGATCCATTCTAAAAAATACTGGGTGTTTGTGTACACGCCTGGCTTCTTTGACTGGGCACAGCCACTGCCCCAACTTGTGACACCAATCACATAATATTTAGAAGTCGCTTCATCCCGGCACATTAAGGGTCCTCCGCTGTCACCCTGTAAGCAGCAAAACATTATTAAAATGTTGAAACAAAATCGGAAAAACAGGTTAGCTCACCAACAAATGGAAGATCCCTGCAGAGGAAACCTTCAGTGCTATAGGAAAAAGGTAAGGAGATAAATTCCAACATACAAATCTTGCAGTGATTAAAGACAGTAGTCTGAATTGCGTTTGCTTGGTTACCGGATGTAATGGCGTCAACTTGCATGTCTTCTCAGTGCTGCTCCACTCACCGTGCAGTATCTCCTTGCGGCAGGCCATTCCGCTAAATTTGTTTCCTCCTGCACTCCTTAGCACTGTTACACTTACATGTGGTATCCATCTAGCCTTAGGATAACATGGTCGGTCTCTGCAGGAATTTAACCCTGCCGTGTCCTGCAGAGATAAAGTGCCCCAGCCTATCCCATGCTAGCAGGGCCTTTATTAGGCAGCTCCACCTACTACTCCCCACCAGAATGTTGGTTCCTGCTCTGGCAACAAACGTGTATGCATTCATCTGTATTCCGCTTCTTGTAAACATCCCGGCCTGTTTCTCCTCCTGCCTGACCTCTCCGATCTGGACCTCGGTTATGTTTTCTGATCCTGTTCTGCCTGCCCCGACCTCGGATCACCTGACTGTGCCTCTGTCTCACCCCTCTGTACCGCATACCCATGACTCTGACTCTTCGGTCAACTGTTGCAGTCCCGGGGAATGCTCTGGAGTGGTACCTGGCACATTGGGTTCACACCCACCAGCGTTACACTGGACTTGTGAACTTTTTAACCGCTTCGTGACCGCCAATTGAAGATAAACGTCGGCGCCAGCAGGGCTTTGTGCAGCACCGACGTTTCTCTACGGTTAGTGGTCTCGCAGCGCTCAGCACCCCCAGGGTCCTGCAAGCGCTGCGATTCCTGTGCAGAGCCGTTGCTCTGACAGGTGACATCATCGGGACCTGATTAGATCAGGTCCCAATGATGTTAACCCTTTGCTATCTTCTAGGCATTTAGAAGATAGCAGAGGGAGACCCCTGCTATAATACTCACCTCTCCGACGCTCCCCGTGATGAGATCTGATCACATGACGGGGAATCCCGCGTTGTCATAGCAGCCGCAGGTCACGTTATGACCTCTGGGTCTGCAGCTGAGTCTAACAGATGATCTGCCTGTGTTAGGGTATGTTTCCACATTCAGGATTCAGCATTGAGCCGCAGCGTCAAACACGCAGCATCCAGATGTTATAGTATAGTGGAGGGGATTTCATGAAATTCCGTCTCCACTATGCATTAAAAGACGCATGCGGCAGACCCGCGGAATCGGACATGCCGCGCGTCTTTTAAGAACGTAGCATGTCCTTGCATTGCTGAAACAAGGCAAGGACAACGCAGGTGACCTCCCAGTGACCTCAGGTGCAGATTTGGTCAGGATTTTACCTGCATAAAATCCTGACCAAATCCTGAGGCAATCCTGAACGTGGAAACTGACAGGTCTCTTGCAATACAATACATGTGTATTGCATTGTAAGGGTATGTCTCCACGGTCCGTTTCGCCGGCGGGATCGCCGCAGCGGCGAGGCCGCTCGG
Source organism: Ranitomeya variabilis (assembly GCF_051348905.1). NCBI lineage: Eukaryota > Metazoa > Chordata > Amphibia > Anura > Dendrobatidae > Ranitomeya > Ranitomeya variabilis. The sequence goes on from NC_135233.1 coordinate 127,464,269, forward strand.
CGCTAAGCCCCGCCCCCTTAATGGGACGCGATGGTGCCGGATGTGTACAGTACACATCCGGGATCATCGCACCCCTCGCCATAGGGCCCTGTGATATGCCTTGCGGGGACGCTGCGTCCCTGCAAGGTGTACGGACATGCTGCGTTCTGAAAAGACGCGCAGCATGTCCGGAGTCGCAGGGCCGCCGCGTGCGGGTTTCCACGCATAGTGGAGACGGGATTTCATAAAATCCCCTCCACTATGCTGGAACATCTGGACGCTGCTTGTTTGACGCTGCAGCGTCAAACAAGCAGCGTTTACTGACCGTGGAAACATACCCTAAGGGTATGTTTCCACGTTCAGGAAACGCTGCGTGTTTGACGCTGCGCAGAGCCGCAGCGTCAAACACGCAGCGTCCAAATGTTACAGCACAGTGGAGGGGATTTCATGAAATCCCGTCTCCACTATGCGGTAAAACACGGAGGCGGTAGACCGGCGTAAACGGACATGCGGCGCGTCTTTTCAGAACGCAGCATGTTTGTTTACAAAGCGGCGACGCTCCATCGCCGCGCCGTATATTTACCATAGACTATCATTAGATGCGATAAAATCGCATCTAATGATTAGTCACATGCGTAGAAGCTGCGTACAAGCAGCTTACTACGCATGTCTGCCGGCTCACCTGTCCCGCTGCCAGAAGTCCCTTCTCCAATGCAGTTCTCGCGATAACTTATGTTATCGCGAGAACTGCCGTGCACGTGACCGGGACTTATCTCCGGTCACTAGTCTGGTTCTCGCAAACAGCTGATCAGCTGATTGTGAGAACGCTGTAGTGTAGGTGATCGCTGGAGAGTTATCTCCGGCGATCATCTACCGGCACTGCTACATCTGGATGTCAGGCATCGAGATGTAGCAGAGCCGGACTCGTCTAGACTGTGTGCACATACACCACACAACATACAACACACAACATACACCATGCAACATACAACATGCGACATACAACATACAGCATGCAACATACAGCATGCGACATGCAACAACATGCGACAACATGCGACATGCGACAACACGTGACATGCGACATCATGCGACATGCGACATCATGCGACAACATGTGACATGCGACTACATGAGACGACATGCGACGACATGCAACATGCGACAACATGCGACATGCTACAACATGTGACATGCAACAGCATGCGGCAACATGCGACGACATGCGTCAACATGCGACAGCATGCAACATGCGACAACATGTGACATGCGACAGCATGCGACATGCAGCATGCGGCAACATGCGACATGCAACGACATGTAACATGCGACAACATGCGACAACATGCGACAGCATGCGACATGCAACATGCCACGACATGCAACATGCGACAACATGTGACATGTGACAGCATGCAGCAAGATGCGTCATGCAACATGCGATGACATGCAACATGCGTCAACATGCGACATGCGACTTGCAACAACATGCGACATGCAACAACATGTGACATGCACCATACAACATGCAACATACACCATACAACACATACATACAGTACATACAACATAGATTACATACTCACCATCACTTGTCACTTTGATCCCCGAAGCCAGTGTCACCTGTAAAAAAATATTAAAATAATAAACAATATACTCCCTGATCCGCAGAAATCCAATTAAAACGAGTGTCCCACGACGATCTCCCGTGGAGAGCAGCAGCATCAGCTGATGCGACTGCTCTCCAGGGGCTCCAGGAATACAATGATGGAAGGTATCCTTCCACAATGTATTCCCCACAATGTATTCCTACGCCCCTGTGAGAAAATAGTCCCTAGTCTCACTTTTGGCATTGCTGTGTGAGAAATTTTCCCACACAGCAATTGTCATAAAGTGAGACTGAGAGGTTACTATAGTTCAGTCACGCACTGCAGGAGCCATTGTCTCCTGTCAGTGTGTCACTGAAGGTCCTATAGAGCAGTGACATCACCCGATGTCACTGTTCTATAGGGGAGATCGTCGTGGGACCCTCGTTATTAATTGGACTACAGCGGACTGGTAGTATACGGTTTATTTTACGTTTTTTGCTGGCGCTGAAGTATGGTAAGTATGGTTAAATTAAGAATAATAAAATACTTTTTTCTGGCTGTGACTTTATTTTGTTTTTTAACCCTTTCACTACTCTAGGATTAATAATGGATAGGCGTCTTATTGACGCCTCTCCGTTATTAAGCCGGCTTAATGTCACCTTACAATAGCAAGGTGACATTAACCCCTTATTACCCCATATCCCACCGCTATACGGGAGTGGGAAGAGAGGGGCTAAGTGCCGGAATTGGCGCATCTTACAGATGCGCCATTTCTGGGGCGGGTGGGGGCTGGTATTTGTAGCTGGGGGGGCCCAATATCCATGGCCCCTCTCTAGGCTATGAATATCAGCCCGCAGCTGTCTGCGTAGCCTTTCTGGCTATAAAATATAGGGGGACCCCACGTCTTTTTTTGGGGGGGTCCCCCTATCTTTATAGCCAGTAAAGGCTACGCAGACAGCTGTGTGCTGATATTCATAGCCTAGAGAGGGGCCATGGGTATTATCCCCTTCCCAGGCTACAAATATTGGCCCCTGGCCGTCGGCTTTCCCCCTCTGGTGCAGAAAATTGCGCGGGAGCCCACGCCGTATTTTTTCCCCATTTTTTTGTTAAATTAAACATTCATAAACATCGGCCTTGCTATTACATATCTACTAGATTGGTGGCCCGATTTTAACGCATCGGGTATTCTAGAATATGTATGTATGTACGTCGCGCTGTGAGTGGGGGTTAAATTCCAGCCCAATATCGCTGATTGGTCGCAGCCGGCCACGTAGTATATAGCACAGCCACGTAGTATATAGCACAGCCACGTAGTATATAGCACAGCCCACGCAGTAGATAGCACAGCCACGTAGTATATAGCAGCCACGTAGTAAATAACACAGCCCACAAAAAGAATGAAAATAAAAATAGTTATATACTCACCTTCCGTCGTCCACCAAAGCTATCCCACTCCTCGCGATGCGGCCGGCAGCTTCCGTTCCCAGAGATGCATTGTGAAATTACCCAGATGACTTAGCGGTCTTTGCCAGAGACCGCTAAGTCATCTGTGTAATTTCGCAATGCATCTCTGGGAACGGAAGCTGCCGAGAGCATCAGGAGGAGCGGGAAAGCTGCGGAGGCGACGGAAGGTCAGAATAGCATGATTTTTTATTTTTTTAATTACTTTTACATTATATCTTTTTACTATTGATGCTGCATAGCCAGCACCAATAGTAAAAAAGTTGGTCCGGGATGGGGAGTAGGGAGGGGCCAATTTGCGGCCGGACTGCCGGCCGCGACCAATCAGCGACTCGGGATTTCCGTTACAGACAGAAAGACAGACAAACAGACGGAAGTACCCCTTAGATGATTATATAGATAGATGGATAATCTATCTATAGATATATTTATAGATAGATATATCTATAGATACATAGATATACTAAACATCGGGCTTGGTATTATCTGTCTATCTATCTATCTATCTATCTATCTATCTATCTATCTATCTATCTATCTATCTATCGTATCTATCTATCTATTATCTATCGATATATATCTACCTATCTATAGATATATCTATCGATAGATATATTTATAGATAGATAATAGATACGATAGATACGATAGATACAGTGGGGCAAAAAAGTATTTAGTCAGTCAGCAATAGTGCAAGTTCCACCACTTAAAAAGATGAGAGGCGTCTGTAATTTACATCATAGGTAGACCTCAACTATGGGAGACAAACTAAGAAAAAAAAATCCAGAAAATCACATTGTCTGTTTTTTTATCATTTTATTTGCATATTATGGTGGAAAATAAGTATTTGGTCAGAAACAAACAATCAAGATTTCTGGCTCTCACAGACCTGTAACTTCTTCTTTAAGAGTCTCCTCTTTCCTCCACTCATTACCTGTAGTAATGGCACCTGTTTAAACTTGTTATCAGTATAAAAAGACACCTGAACACACCCTCAAACAGTCTGACTCCAAACTCCACTATGGTGAAGACCAAAGAGCTGTCAAAGGACACCAGAAACAAAATTGTAGCCCTGCACCAGGCTGGGAAGACTGAATCTGCAATAGCCAACCAGCTTGGAGTGAAGAAATCAACAGTGGGAGCAATAATTAGAAATGGAAGACATTCAAGACCACTGATAATCTCCCTCGATCTGGGGCTCCACGCAAAATCCCACCCCGTGGGGTCAGAATGATCACAAGAACGGTGAGCAAAAATCCCAGAACCACGCGGGGGGACCTAGTGAATGAACTGCAGAGAGCTGGGACCAATGTAACAAGGCCTACCATAAGTAACACACTACGCCATCATGGACTCAGATCCTGCAGTGCCAGACGTGTCCCACTGCTTAAGCCAGTACATGTCCGGGCCCGTCTGAAGTTTGCTAGAGAGCATTTGGATGATCCAGAGGAGTTTGGGGAGAATGTCCTATGGTGTGATGAAACCAAACTGGAACTGTTTGGTAGAAACACAACTTGTCGTGTTTGGAGGAAAAAGAATACTGAGTTGCATCCATCAAACACCATACCTACTGTAAAGCATGGTGGTGGAAACATCATGCTTTGGGGCTGTTTCTCTGCAAAGGGGCCAGGACGACTGATCCGGGTACATGAAAGAATGAATGGGGCCATGTATCGTGAGATTTTGAGTGCAAACCTCCTTCCATCAGCAAGGGCATTGAAGATGAAACGTGGCTGGGTCTTTCAACATGACAATGATCCAAAGCACACCGCCAGGGCAACGAAGGAGTGGCTTCGTAAGAAGCATTTCAAGGTCCTGGAGTGGCCTAGCCAGTCTCCAGATCTCAACCCTATAGAAAACCTTTGGAAGGTGTTGAAAGTCCGTGTTGCCAAGCGAAAAGCCAAAAACATCACTGCTCTAGAGAAGATCTGCATGGAGGAATGGGCCAACATACCAACAACAGTGTGTGGCAACCTTGTGAAGACTTACAGAAAACGTTTGACCTCTGTCATTGCCAACAAAGGATATATTACAAAGTATTGAGATGAAATTTTGTTTCTGACCAAATACTTATTTTCCACCATAATATGCAAATAAAATGATAAAAAAACAGACAATGTGATTTTCTGGATTTTTTTTTTCTCAGTTTGTCTCCCATAGTTGAGGTCTACCTATGATGTAAATTACAGACGCCTCTCATCTTTTTAAGTGGTGGAACTTGCACTATTGCTGACTGACTAAATACTTTTTTGCCCCACTGTAGATACGATAGATAGATACAATAGATACGATAGATCTATTATCTATCTATCCATCCTATATCTATCTATCTATCTATCTATCTATCTATCTATCTATCTATCTATCTATCTATCTATCTATCTATCATCTATATATCATCTATTACACAGGTCAACAAAAAAAAAATTTTTTTCTGGTGTCCAAAATATTTTAATGAATTTGGGGTATTTTTGGGGTGCTGATTCTGAATATGTCATCAGTTTTGCCAGATTGGCTCAAGTTTTTGACATTTTTGGTATCTTATTTATAGCACTTGTTGGTAAATGCGACGCATCATCTCATTAATTTCTTTGGATTAGTACTTGAACTGAGCAGTTCTCAATATAGTTTTGTGTTAATTAGTGTTCTAAAAGTTTGTTCATAGCTTGATTTTTGCACTAACTTTATGTTGTTGTCTGTTTTCCAGTGAAAAGCATGAACTCATCAAGAAGAAGTTGTCTTAACGATCCAGACTCATTCTGTTACATTGGTGAATACACACTGCCAAAACATAGAAGAAACATAACAGACTTCGTAAAAAAAGTGTATTTTGCCTATTTTGGGGTTATGCTTGGGGACCAAGACAAGTTTTGGGCACCACACATAGTGTGCAAAGCATGTATCGAATTATTATGAAAATGGAGCAAAGGGCAAAGAAAAAGCTTCAAATTTGGTGTTCCAATGGTGTGGAGAGAGCCAAAAAATCATCATGATGACTGTTATTTCTGTGCAGTGCAAGTGCAAGGATTCAATAAGCATAAGAAACGAAAATGGGAGTAACATGGAATCTGCAAGAAGGCCTGTCCCTCATTGTGAAGATGTGCCTGTACCTGTGTTTACCATAAATAACAGTCATCATGATGATTTTTTGGCTCTCTCCACACCATTGGAACACCAAATTTGAAGCTTTTTCTTTGTCCTTTGCTCCATTTTCGTAATAATTCGATACATGCTTTGCACACTATGTGTGGTGCCCAAAACTTGTCTTGGTCCCCAAGCATAACCCCAAAATAGGCAAAATACACTTTTTTTACGAAGTCTGTTATGTTTCTTCTATGTTTTGGCAGTGTGTATTCACCACAAATGTAACAGAATGAGTCTGGATCGTTAAGACAACTTCTTCTTGATGAGTTCATGCTTTTCACTGGAAAACAGACAACAACATAAAGTTAGTGCAAAAATCAAGCTATGAACAAACTTTTAGAACACTAATTAACACAAAACTATATTGAGAACTGCTCAGTTCAAGTACTAATCCAAAGAAATTAATGAGATGATGCGTCGCATTTACCAACAAGTGCTATAAATAAGATACCAAAAATCTCAAAAACTTGAGCCAATCTGGCAAAACTGATGACATATTCAGAATCAGCACCCCAAAAATACCCTAAATTCGATGAAATATCTTTGGCACCAAAAATGCTGTTGACCAGTGTTATCTATCTATCGATATATATCTAGCTATCGATAGATATATCTATCGATAGATATATTTATAGATAGATAATAGATACGATAGATACGATAGATAGATAGATAGATAGATAGATAGATAGATGGATAGATACAATAGATATGATAGATCTATCTATTATCTATCTATCCATCCTATATCTATCATTTATCTATCTATCTATCATCTATTATCTATCTATCGATCTATCTGTTATCTATCAACTATCTGTCTGTGTGTGTAAACATTATTCTTCAATGGAGTATGTAAATGAAGAGGTTGGACAAGAAATGACATCACCCTTTTTTTTTTGGCATATCTTTATTGAGCTTACAAAAACACACACAAAACTGCATGAAAAAAGCGTAAAAAAACGCATGTAAAACGCGTAAAAAAACGCATGAAAAACGCAGGTGACCTGCCAGTGTCCTCAGGTGCAGATTTGGTCAGGATTTTACTTGCATAAAATCCTGACCAAATCCTGATGCAATCCTGAACGTGGACACATACCCTTTGAGACCAATGATCAGTAAAAGACCAATGATCAGACAAATAAAAATTGTAGTCCCATACAGGGACTAAGTAAAAAAGTTAAAAAATGTTTTAAAACTATTAAAACAAATTCACAACATTAATAAAAAAAAAAGAAAAAAATATGAAACCAATAAATGCGTGTAGAAACAAAAAAAAGTATACATATTTGGAATCGCCGCTTTTTCGTCATGCCGACAAACAAAAAGTAGAATAAAACGTGATCAAAAAGTCATATCAAAATAATTATAGTACCGCTGAAAACGTCATTTAACGTCAATAAAGCAATGCAAAAAGACGCCTTTTATTGCAAAAACAAGTTTTTGCATCAACATATTTTGAGAGCTATACTTTTTTCATATTTCGGCAGACAATCATGTGACGGCTTGTTTTTTTGCGGGACAAGCTGATGTTTTTATTGGTACCATTTTCGGGCACATTACATTTTTTGATCGCTTTCTAATCTGATTTTTGGGAGACAGAATGATCAAACACCAGGAATTCAGGATTTTTTTTTTTTTTTTAAATGACGTCCCATGTGTAGTAAAATTAATAAGGCAGCTTTATTCTTTGGGTCGGTACGATTACAGCGATACCACATTTATATATATTTTTTAAGTTTTGCCGCTTTTTCACAGTAAAAACTATTTTATAGAAAAAAATATTATATAAAGTAGCCTAATCACTTATACCGCACAAGGAATGACGTTAAAAATAAATAAAACCAATTCTTCACCTGCTGTTGATTTTTTTTCATTTTGCCTCCCAAAGATTGCAGTAAGGCTCGGTGCACATTTATCCCATGCATTGCGCTGAGTGCTTACACCGGGGTTTCCGTTTAAATCTCTGAAATAGGTGATTCAGACGGAACCCCCGACGGAAGATTTCCTATAATGAGGCAGATGGAGACACTGTGGACACCATAAGACCTGTGATTCAGCGGTGTCCGTCTTTGTAGTCATAATAAACACGCAGTCAGCCAGTTTTGTTCACTTCTGAAAAGAAGTACACCGCTGAACAGAGGCCAGACGGAGTCCAGAGTAACTTTGCTGCCTCATCATAGTGAATGGATCGGGGGTTTCATCTGTCATGTCACTCAGAGATTTAGATAGAAACCCCAAAGTAAGTGGTCAGCGTAGAGCACCAGATAAATGTGATCCCAAATGTTATGTAAAATGTTCCCAATAAAAGCTTCAACTCAATCCACACAAAAAGCAAGACCCCACTCAGGGCCGTCATCTGTTAGCGGAAATATAGGGGGCTTCCACGTTACTGCTAGTACAAAGGCTCTGGAAAAGCGTTATGGCTACTCACCCCCCTAAGGCTATGTGCACACGTTGCGGATTAGGTTTAGGAATTTCTGGTGCGGATTCTGTCTCTCTTGGCAGAAAACGCACCTGCGGTTTTTTGTGCAGTTCCACAGCGTTCTTTTGTGCGTTTTTGCTGCGGTTTTCTTGCGGATTTGCTGCGGTTTTTACCCCTGCGGTTTTCTATAATGAAGTGGGTACAAAAACGCTGCAGATTCACAAAAAAGAATTGACATGCTATTTCTTAATAACCGCAGCGTTTCCGCAAAGTGTGCACAGCATTTTTTTTTCTCATCGATTTTACATTGTACTGTAAATCAATTGCGGATCTGCACCTCAAAAAACGCTGCGGATCCGCAGAGAATCCGCAACGTGTGCACATACCCTAAAAGAAATACTGTGCTTTCAAATTTAAATGCCCTCCTCCCTTCTGAGCCCCACAGTGTACCTAAACCACATATATCATCCACATGTTTGTGGGTGCATGTATCCAGAAGCACGGGCTGGGCATAACATACTGGTGACTGCAATGTACTGGTCACTACAGCGTTCTGGTCACTACAACGGCAGTTTGCATTTTTTCACTCAGCAACATCCACTGCTGCCTGTTTCTAGAAAACACTCATGAAGTCAAAATCATCACTACACTTGTAGATAAATTCCTAAAGGGGTATGATTTCCAAGCTGGGGTCAGTTGAGGTGGGATTCTGCTTTTCTGGCATTTAGGGGCTCTTTACATAGAGTCTGGAAACTATTCTATAATAACTTGTTCTCCAAGAGTGAAATAGCGCTCCGTCCCTCCAGAGTCTTGCTGTGTGGCTAAGCAGTACTGTATGGCCACATATGGGCTATTGCCAAGTTCAGAAGAAATTGTGTAACATATTTTGGTACCATTTTGCCCATTTCCCCAGTGTGAAAATGTAAAATCTGGGGCTAATACAATTTTTTTTTAAGGTAAAAATGTAGTTATTTTTTCTTCATTGCTCAATGGTATCAAATTCTGTGACACACTTGTGATGTCAATATGATCACTGCACCCCTAGATGAACTGATTGAGAGGTGTAGTTTGTAAAATGGGGTCACTTACGGGGTTTCTGCTGTTCTGGCACCTCAGGGGCTCTGCCAATGTGACATGGCACCCTCAAACCAATACAGCCAAACCTGCTGTGTAATATGGCGCTCCTTCCCTTTCATGCCCTGCCGTGTTACATAGTTACATAGTTATTAAGGTTGAAGGAAGACTGTAAGTCCATCTAGTTCAACCCATAGCCTAACCTAACATGCCCTAACATGTTGATCCAGGGGAAGGCAAAAAAACCCCATGTGGCAAAGAGTAACTCCACCATGGGGAAAAAATTTCCTTCCCGACTCCACATACGGCAATCAGACTAGTTCCCTGGATCAACGCCCTATCAAGGAATCTAGTGTATATACCCTGTAACATTATACTTTTCCAGAAAGGTATCCAGTCCCCTCTTAAATTTCCCAGACAGTAGTTTTCCACCACATACACACATACATACTGGGTATTGGCATACTAAGGAGAAATTGCACAAAAAACTTTGGGGTCCATTATTTCTTGCTACCCTTGTGAAAATAAAAAAGTGGGGGCTAAAATCGCATTTTTGTGGTAAAAATGTGTTTGTTTTTTTTATTTTGACGGCTCAATATTATAAAATTCTCTGAAGCCCCTGGAGGTTGAAGGTGCTCACCAGACATCTAGATAAATTACTTGAGGGGCGACATGGCAGCTGCTAATTATTCCAGCATATTTTACATTTAAAAAGTTCACAAATGGTGCTCCTTCCCTTTCAAGCCCTGCCATGTCCCCAAACAGTAGTATTCCCCCACATATGGGGTATCGGCGTGCTCAGGAGAAATTGCACAACAAACTGTATGGTGCAATTTCTCCTGTTACCTTTATAAAAATATAAAATATGGAGCTAAAAAGATGTATTTCGGAAAAATGTGGGTTCAAGGTGCTCAATACACATCTAGATAAGTTCCCTATTGGGTCTAGTTTCCAAAATGGTGTCACTTGTGGGGGTTTTCCACTGCTTAGGCACATCAGGGGCTCTCCAAACGCGACATGGAAACCACTAATTATTTCAGCATATTTTACATTCAACAAGTCAAATGGCGCTCCTTCCCTTCTGAGCTCTGCCGTGCGCCCAAACAGTAGATGTCCCCCACATTTGGGGTATCGGCATTCTCAGGAGTAACTGCAAAACAAAATGTATGGTCCATTTTCTCTTGTTACCCTTGTGAAAGTAAAAAAAAAAATAGGTCTAAAGGAACATTTTTGTGAAAGAAAAGTAAATATTTTTTCTTTCCACATTCCATTCATTCCTGTGAAGTACCTGAAGGGTGGTTTTGCACACCTTAAGGGCTGCAGTTTTTAGAATGGTGTCACTTTTGGGTATTTTCTTTCATACAGGCCCCTCAAAGTCACTTCAAATGTGAGGTGGTCCCTAAAAAAATGGTTTTGCAAAATTTGTTAAAAAAATGAAAAATCACTGGTCACCTTTTAACCCTTATAACTTCCTAGCAAAAACAAATGTTGGTTCCAAAATTGTGCTGATGTAAAGTAGACATGTGGGAAATGTTACTTATTAACTACCGGTATTTTGTGCGATGTGACTCTCAGGTTTAAGGGCATAAAAATTAAAAGTTTGAAAATTGCAAAATTGTCAAGATTTTCACCAAATTTCCATTTTTTTCACAAATAAACACAAGTCATATCGAAGAAATGTTACCTCTATCATAAAGTACAATATGTCGCGACAAAACAGTCTCAGAATCACCAGGATCCGTTGAAGCTTTCCAGAGTTATGACCTCATAAAGTGGCAGTGATCAGAATTGTAAAAATTGGCTCGTTCACGAAGGCAAAACACAGGCCCGGGCACGAAAGGGTTAATATTAGTTTAATAAAGAGTGGTTTTGCGAACATGTAGATGCTGGAATTTATCTCCCTACCATTACTAAAATGTGTTAAATTGTTGTTAATACTAATAATGTGATTTAAAGCAAGAAATATTGGTACACGTTCTGATTATTTTAAGTCCTACCTGGCAACTGTCAATTCCACCTTCCTCATATCCAGCACATAGGTTGTACTTCCAAATCACACCGTTATACCAATGAGAGCTGTTGCATCTTTGTGGATTAACCTGGTTCACTTTAGCCTCCTGCAGAATATCTGCCGTTTCTGCAGCTATATAATGGTATAATAGTCTGTATCATTATTCAGCTGTATTATGGTTAACATCAGTAAATTACAGTTATATGAAAAAGTTTGGGCACCCCTATTAATCTTAAGCTTAATGTTTTATAAAAATTGTTTTTTTTGCAACAGGTATTTCAGTTTCATGTATCTAATAACTGTTGGACACAGTAATGTTTCTGCCTTGAAATGAGGTTTATTGTACTAACAGAAAATGTGCAATCTGCATTCAAACTAAATTTGACAGGTGCATAAGTGTGGGTACCTCACCAGAAAAGTGACATTAATATTTAGTAGATCCTCCTTTTGCAAAAATAACAGCCTCTAGTCGCTTCCTGTAGCTTTTAATGAGTTCCTGGATCCTGGATGAAGGTATTTTTGGCCATTCCTCTTTACAAAACAATTCCAGTTCAGTTAAGTTTGATGGTCGCCGAGCATGGACAGCCCTCTTCAAATGATCCCACAGATGTTCAATGATATTCAGGTCTGGGGACTGGGATGGCCATTCCAGAACAGTGTAATTGTTCCTCTGCATTAATGCCTGAGTAGATTTGGAGCAGTGTTTTGGATCATTGTCTTGCTGAAAGATCCATCCCCTGCGTAACTTCAACTTTGTCACTGATTCATTAACATTATTGTCAAGAATCTGCTGATACTGAGAGGAATCCATGCGTCCCTCAACTTTAACAAGATTCCCGGTGCCGGCATTGGCCACACAGCCCCAAAGCATGATGGAACCTCCACCAAATTTTACTGTGGGTAGCAAGTGTTTTTCTTGGAATGCTGTGTTTTTTGGCCGCCATGCATAATGCCTTTTTGTATGACCAAACAACTCAATCTTGGTTTCATCAGTCTACAGGACCTTCTTCCAAAAAGAAATTGGCTTCTCCAAATGTGCTTTTGCATACCTCAGCCGACTCTGTTTGTGGCGTGCTTGCAGAAACGGCTTCTTTCGCATCACTCTCCCATACAGCTTCTCCTTGTGTAAAGTGCATTGTATAGTTGACCGATGCACAGTGACACCATCTGCAGCAAGTTGATGCTGCAGCTCTCTGGAGGTGGTCTGAGGATTGTTCTTGACTGATCTCACCATTCTTCTTCTTCTGCCTTTCTGATGTTTTTCTTGGCCTGCCATTTCTGGCCTTAACAAGAACTGTACCTGTGTTCTTCCATTTCCTTACTATGTTCCTCACAGTGGAAATTGACTGGTTAAATCTCTGAGACAGCTTTTTGTATCCTTCCCCTGAACAACTATGTTGAATAATCTTTGTTTTCAGATCATTTGACAGTTGTTTTGAGGAGCCTATGATGCCACTCTTCAGAGGAGATTCAAAGAGGAGAACAACTTGCAAGTGGCCACTTTAAGTAGCTTTTCTCATGATTGCATACACCTGGCTATGAAGTTCAAAGCTCAATGAGGTTACAAAACCAAAAAAAGTGCTTTAGTAAGTCAGTAAAAAGTAGGTAGGAGTATTTAAAACAAGAAAATGATAAGGGTGCCCATACTTATGCACCTGTCAAATTTTGTTTGAATGCAGATTGCACATTTTCTGTTAGTACAATAAACCTCATTTCAAGGCAGAAACATTACTGTGTCCAACAGTTATTAGATATATGAAACTGAAATAGCTGTTGCAAAAAAACCCAACAATTTTTATAAAACATTAAGCTTAAGATTAATAGGGGTGCCCAAACTTTTTCATATAACTGTATATAAAACAGTCCACATGTTCAGCATCTCCTTCCCAATGTAGTGCATGGCCCTTTTCTTACAGGCAATATTGTTCTTCATAATAGCTCTGTTCACTTATGGCATAGTGTATCATTACCAAAATACCAACTGAAAATGCAATGGGCAGTCCCTTTCTACATCTTAGGTCTTGCTCACGTGACCTGTGAATAGACAGACTTCCATGCAAAAAAAAAAATGTTTGGTTCAGTACATCCTCCAGTCCTCTAAGAAGACTGGGAATGGATCAAGCTTCTGCTCTTTCAGAGGAAATACTGTGTGAAGCAGGGAATGCATGTGGTTAAAGGGGTGCACTTCAAAATATATTGCTCTTGGAGTGCCTATAGAATATATAAGTTATAGAGACTTGTGAAATTGTACCAAACAGACTTCTAAAGGGGTTCTCCACCGTGGAGAGCCATTATTTTTTGGAAAGGTCTATTGCTATTAGACTGATCACCAAATGTTATACTGTGATACCCAACCATCAGATGTCATCTAGGAGAAAACCAATTCTCCTGTAGTGCCACCAAAGGGAATTAAGTGTTACACAATCAACATTCAAATGAGTAGGTTGTACGTACAATGCAGGACAGGACACACCCTCCAGAGAAAGAAAAGTTCTTTACAACCACTCAAGACATAAGAATTTTGAACCGAGGACCCGGGGGGGGGGCCCTATTAATTCAGAATTCCTAGCAGGGTATGTGAAAATCGGTTCTCTAAGCTAACCAGCCCCTTTAAGAAGTCTCCTGCTAAATCCTGTTAATTGTCCCATATTTGGTGAACTAGGTGCCATAGTAACTTTACAGTGGAATTATATGCGATGGTTATTACTTACAATTCTCAGCCATGACTCCCCAGCCACCTATGTAGCACGGCTGGAATGTTGTGATGTCCATGGTGGCAGTAGGTAAGCAGGCTGGCTGCACATAGTCATTATATTGCACTGTTGAATTTAGCTCTATAAGGGCAATATCTGAAGCCTCTATGCGTGGGTTGTAATCCTCATGTTCAATATATAATTTGATTGAACGTATCTGCACATCTTCAGAAGGCTCAGATAGTTGGTGACCGCCTATGACTATTTTCCATTTGGGCACAGACCTTTAAAGTTTAAAAAAGATTTCTTTAGTTACACACACACACAGTATCTGATTTCACATACTCCTGTACTGATTAGAAGTGCTTTTACTTCATATTAAACGGTGCTGGTTTCTGTTAGCAGTGCAGGGGTTAAAATGTTCAGCTTACAGTCTGTGAATATTCCTGCTTGAATGATCTCAGCTGTTCAGTGTTGACCACTCCCCTCTCCTATATATACTAGCCTCTGGCAAACTGGATTGCCAGTATTAGTTTTATACTGCCTGGTGTGGAGTGGAGGTTAAGATTGTTGGTAAAGGCGTTTGGAGTATTGTTCTGTGACTTTTGCTTGGTGTTTCGGCAGTGTGCAAATCCTCATTCTCTCTCTATTTGGTTTTCCTCGCTGGTGTTCCTCTCTGTTGTTTTGCGTGCATATTTGGATGTTTGTTATTTTCATTTATCACTGGACATCCCCCTTGTTAGTCTGGTTTGTGTATATAAATACACTATTACTCCTCACTTCATTGGGTGGGGGAGGGGGACAGATATAAGGCTAATTTAAGAGAACAGCAAGATATGTGGCCTTGACATCTTCACCATCAGAACTAATCCAGGGAGCAGGGATAGTTAGCGCACTCTTAGTGTTAGGGACAGGGAAGGAGCCCCTGGCCCCGGGTATACCGAGAACAGTGTTGTGAGAGATACGTTCAGAACAATGTATTTTTTGTTCTTGTGAAAAACGGACTGCACACGGACCCAATGTTAGCCTGTGTGTCAGTTCACGTGGACTATTTAGCACATGGACCATATGTCTATTTTAAAACAATTCCAGCTTGTGCTACCATGGTCCAATTTATGGACCAGACTAGTGCATGTAAATAGCAGACAAGCAGATCCTGTCAGGGATTGGAGTAGCATTTCTGGCATTGCAAAATGCCAGCATATGTAATAAATTCGATAGATGGCGCAGCCCTACCTCCGCCCGACTCCTCCCCAGTTACGCCCATTTCGGTGGAGCTAATCCAAAGTGGAACGTCAAAAATCAAAATCACACATTTATGTGTATGGGTCTGTGAAAATCTGCTGTCAGTTTTTCAGTGACTATTAGGAGAACCTTGAGAAACTTCCATGACTTATTTTTTTCTTTGCATACAAGAAAATATGCTAAAACTAATGGTAAAAACTACTGACCAAATACAGATTAAAGTCTATTCCCAAACATTTATGTATGAGAAAAAAATGGAAATCTGTATGTGCCTGAATGATTATGGCCTTACCCACATACATTTGTACAGGATATCAGCTAGCAAGGAAATAAATCTGAGAGATTTTGAATCTGAAAAGGAACCTGTTGGTATTTCTTACATTACGTTGTGGCACTTGTTCCCCAATAAAAATTATTTTTTTTGTATATATCTGATGTGCAAGTCATGAGAAATATAGTATAGATGCCATAGGCAAATGAGACTTATAGTGTATAGGGGTGTTTCATTGCTCTCGGACTGCTTTTTCCAAGTTAATTGACACGCCCACAATGCACTTTCAGCCTCACTTGCATATGCCTGTCCTAGATTTCTCATGTCTGGCATATTGGATCTTTACAAAGTACATCCCACTCATGCCGCTGCCGTCCCCCTGTAGCAGTGACCCTGCCACCTGGGACCCCATTACACCATTGCCGCCAGCTAGGTAAGCTACCGTAAAAGCGGATTATAAGGTGCGCACCACCATTTTATTTAAAAATGTTTTTTTCCTATTTTCCACCCTAAATGGGCTGATGCAAAAGTTTGGGCACCGTGCATGTACCTAGTAGCACCCAGTTTTGAAAGTATTGGAGCTTGTAAACGATTTTTGTTTGAGGGATTTTCATCCATTCTTTTTTAGAAAATTCTTCCAGTTCTGTGAGATTCCTGTGTCGTCTTCCATGCGCTGCTATTTTAGGTCACATATTTTCAATCCTTTTCAGATTAGGGGACTATGAGGGCCATTGTATACCTTCAGCTTCTTTTGAGGTAGTCTATTGTGGATTTTGACGTGTGTTTAGGATCATCCTCTTTTCAACTTCAGCTATTTGACAGATGGTTTAATGTTTGCATCGAGAATTTGTTGAAATTTCATTGAATCCATTCTTCCTTCTACCTGTGAAATCTTCCGTGTGCCATTGGCTGCAACACAACTCCAAAGCATGATTGATCCACCGCCATGCTTAATGGTTGTCGAGATGTTCTTTTGCTGAAATTTGGTCCTCTTTTTCCTTCACACATACCTTTGATCATTGTGGCCAAAGAGTTCTATTTTAACTACATTGGTCTACAGGACTTCTTTTCAAAATGCATCAGGTTTGTTTAGATGTTCTTTTGTATACGTCTGACGCTGAATTTTATGTTGAGGACACAGGTGAAGTTTTCTTCTGATCAACTCTTCCATAAAGGCCATATTTGTCTCTGAACAGTAGAACAATGTACCACAACTCCATAGTCTGCTAAATGTTTCTGAAGGTCTTTTGCGGGGGTTCTGGTTTGCTTCCCTAGCAATCCCACTAGCAGCTTTCACTGAAATTTTGCTTGGTCTTCCAGATCTTATCTTGACCTCCACTGTTCCTGTTAACTGCCATTTCTTAATTACATTTTAAACTTACGGCCTTCTCCTGCTATGTTGCTTTGCTTCCACTGTTTTTATTTTCAGAGTGCTGGGCAGCTGCTTAGAAGAACCCATGGCTGCTGTTTTTTAGCACAAAGTTAGAGGAGGCTGGATTTTAATAAACCTGGGAAATTTGCATCACCTTTCCTTTCCTAATGATGATGGTGAACAAGCCATAACGCCAACAGGCTAATTAAGGTCTGAAACCTTTGGTCAAAGTTATCTGAGCACACAAATCTCCAAGGGTGCTCAAACTTTTGCATTGGCTCATTTTCCATTTTTTAAGGTTTAAAATGAAAAAAAAAAAAAACGACATTTGTTTTTGCCTACAATACAAAAAAATGTGTCATCTTTAACTTTACGCCTTTTAGAGATCATTTCATCTACAACTGGCTTAACTGTTCACAATATCAGTAATTTTGACGAAGGATTTGAAAACCTTTACATGCCTCTGTATGAAAAAAAAAAAATGGCCTGTATACACCTTTATTTTAGCACTGGGTTTCCCAAGACTCGAGTGACATTGGGTGCATGTGGCATAACAATCACCATCCACTTCACTCTCACTTCCTGAGACCCTGAAGAAGTGAGAGCTGCTGCTCTCTGAATTCCTCTAGATATCAATTACATCCAAAGGAAGCGACAGTGAAGTAACCGCTGATTGGCTGCAGGGTTCACTTGGCATAACAATGTCACATGAGTCTCGAGAGACCCAGCTCCGACATCTCGGAATGACGAAGGCATCGGAGGTGTTATTTTAAACGGGGAGATATGGAAAATGACAATGCGTTGTCCGAGTAATAGGCTACCGCTTTAAATAGCAAAAAACTGCTGACAGATTCCCTTTAAATAAGAGAAAAAGTCTTTGATCCATATACTCACAAAACACATAAGCACTTTTCTTATAAAAACAATTGGCATGCTGACTATGTTGTGAGTTAGGTTTCACCTTGCTAGGATTTTCCACGATATCTTAATTTGACATTTGAAAAACAAAAGAAGTCAATGGCTTGAAGAGTTTCTTGTGTGTACATGGTGCACTCTGTACTTAATAAATCGACGTTCCACCTTAGTGCCTTATGTACACATGACTGTGTAATGTTGGGTACGACTATTTTAAATCTGCATGTCAGAATTTACATGAAAGGGTGGTGCATATCGCAAACTGACCTTTTCTGCCAATATATGATTATAGGATTATACTCCTCAGGTCCTAATATTGTTATTTCATCGCTATGAATGTTTAACTCCTTGAAAGTCTTCCTTACCTCTTGTTGGCTTTGAAGCAATGTGCTGCTGTTAACACCCACAAATGATTCAGTAGTGTTCCTCCACAAGAGTGTCGATGACCACTTCGACTTGGGACCTGAATGCTCACAAGCCATGGCCATGCTCCTGGTTGAGCATCCACTCCACCCACAATCCGCATGCCTCCATATGCTGCAACCAGGGGTCGTACGCCACAGTCTTGAAGAAAGAATGGCTTTCAGGTCAGAAAGGGGTGATGAATACAATTTTACCATGATTTAAACACAAATACATATTCTCAAGTATGTCAGTAAATGTCAGTTTTATCTAGGACATTGTGTTTCCATAAACCAGGGATGTCAAACTCAAATATACCGAGGGCCAAAATTAAAAATTTGGACAAAGTCACTGGCCAACCTTGATATTTATTTAAAAAATGTCTACAATTGATGAAGTATTTTATTATCAAATATAATTATGAACTTAGGGGTTGTTCCACAAACAACATACATTTTAATGAATAGATTTTAGAATAAAATATTTGAATAATATGTTATGTAAAAAGCATATGGCCCAATGGCCTAATTTAAATATGTAATTAAAGGGATAAAAAAAACTTGAATAATACAGCTAATAAAGTATGATGCAAACAAAAGTGCCCCCAAACATGGTATGATACCCCCACAGTGAATTCCTCCTCGTGCACGGTATGATTACCCTACTGTACCCCCCTACCTCAACTACTGTGACAAATAATTGTGACCCTATCACAGTGTGATTCAACTGTAATACCCACAAAGCCCTCCATACAGTATAATGGCCACAAAAAGTGCTCCATACAGTATAATGGGCCTTACATAGTCCTCCATACAGTGTAACAGGGCCACACATTGCCTTTTATACAGCATAATTGCCCCACATAGTGCTCCATTCAGTAAATTGGCCACAAAAAGTGCTCCATACAGTCTGCATATCTTGGTACAGCGGGTGCGTTGTAATAAAATCATTGTACCCGCTGTGTTGAGACGTCACTCAGAGGGGGAATAATGGGAGAGGGAGCATCTAAGACGCTCCTTCCACAATCATTGCTTTTGACTGTATTGGCATCTAGGATGCCGGGCAGTGGACCCTCTCTGCGTCACGGGCCAAATATACTCTGGGGACCCGCCCGGCTTTGTGGGCCAAATATACTCATTGTCATAAACAGTTAGATAATTGCTTTCACTATTTGCTCTTAGTTTATTCAACATTCTGGCCTTGTTTAAAACATTTCTTGTTTTGGCATATTACTTGTTACACCTGCGTGATTTCACCTTTCAATATATATTTAGCTGAATATTTGTAGAAGTGGACTTACTTTCACGATTGTAGCCATTTATAACTGTTATAAGCGCGGTGACAATACATGTGATGACTGAGGAGTAGGTATACAAAGCCATTGTTAATTCATTTCAGCAGGATCTGACAATATTACATTGCTTGGATATAACCAGTCTATCCTTCCTCTGCCAAGTTATCACTGTTAATTCTATTTCTGTTCCAAACACCTTTGTGACATCATAGAGCAGAAAACCGTTAGGTAGGACTTCATAGGTTAGGTACGACTTCATGATCCAACTGGCAATTGCCCAGGGACTCCACCATTTAAACGGGTTGTCCCTCAAACAAAGTACATTTTGATCAATAGATGTTGGAATAATAAGTTTCAAAATGGGATGTGTTAAAAAATAATGTTCCTGTGCTGAGATATTTTTATAAATGTGCCCCTACTGTGTACTGTGTAATGGCTGTGTCCGATTATGCAGAGATGTTCCAGTTATTGTTGGCATGTAGCACAGCTTCTGGCCAGGGGGAGATGGCATAATTCAATTTTGATAAGTAAGTATACAGATAGCACAATAGGACCTTGCAGTTGCTGCTTTCTGAGTAACACATTTCCCTCCCTGAGGTAACACAAAAGGGAGTGCTTCTGCCACGTGTCCAGCCCTCTGTGCTCATCATAAGTAAAGTCGGTGATGTAGGCACTGAGTTTGCTTGTCATCGACTTGATTTTTCATGAGCTCACAGGACTGGTGACACGGCTGAAACACTCACTCCTGTGATAAAACAAGGAAATGTATTACCTCAGTCAGGGATATGTTACCTCAGAAAGCAGCAGCTATAAGCACCTGTTTCGTCTTTATACTCACTTATGATAAGTGACTTATTCTATCTCCTTAGGCCTGTGCAGAGCCGTATTTAGAGTTTCTGCTGCCCTAGGCACTTTTAGTGCTGCCTCCCCCTTTGGTGAGTATGACACCATCGGCAGTGACTTTGGCAAGAATCATTGATGTGAAAGTAGCCTTTTACAGCAGACCCGGCAGTTTTTCTGCATGTGCCGCGTAACGGATCACTTACGGCAACACTGCGTTCGGCCTCATTCATTCCCTATGGGATTTGCGGCACTTGCCATGATCTGGCAAATGTGGCACCATACCTCCCAACTTTTGAAGGGAAGGAGGTATAAAGTTTGCGGCGCGCGTAGTGCGCCGCGGCAAATTTTAGGCCACACCTCTGACCACACCCATTTCACAACTAGTCACACCCATATCCACGTCCCAACCACAGCCATTTAGCACTGCTGATCACACTGTTTTATATACAATAATTATAAACAAAAAAAAATATGGCCACACAGTGCTCCATACTGTATAATGGCCACACATGATGCTCAATACTGTATAATGGCCACACATGATGCTCCATACTGTATAACGGCCACCACACATGATGCTCCATACTGTATAACGGCCACCACACATGATGCTCCATACTGTATAATGGCCATTGGCCACACATGATGCTCCATACTGTATAACGGCCACATATGATGCTCCATACTGTATAATGTCCATTGGCCACACATGATGCTCCATACTGTATAATGGCCACACATGATGCTCAATACTGTATAACGGCCACACATGATGCTCAATACTGTATAATCGTCACACACAGTTCTCCATACTGTATAATGATCCCACATGATGATCAATACTGTATAATGACCCCCCCCTCCTGTATGCATGGCTCATATTTCCCCCCTGTATGCATGGCTCATATTTCCCCCCTGTATGCATGGCTCATATTCCCCCCCCCTGTATGCATGGCTCATATTCCCCCCTGTATGCATGGCTCATATTCCCCCATTGTATGCATGGCTCATATTACCCCCCTGTATGCATGGCTCATATTACCCCCCCCCTGTATGCATGGCTTATATTCCCCCTCCTGTATGCATGGCTCATATTCCCCCCCCCTGTATGCATGGCTCATATCCCCCCCTGTATGCATGGCTCATATTACCCCCCTGTATGCATGGCTCATATTACCCCCCCCGTATGCATGGCTCATATTACACCCCCCCCCATAATAGGAATGGCTCATATCCCCCCCCACTGTATGCATGGCTCATATTCCCCCACCCTGTATGCATGGCTCATATTACCCCCCCTGTATGCATGGCTCATATTACCCCCCTGTATGCATGGCTCATATTTCACCCCCCCTGTATGCATGGCTCATATTCCCCCTCCTGTATGCATGGCTCATATTCCCCCTCCTGTATGCATGGCTCATATTTCCCCCCCCGTATGCATGGCTCATATTCCCCCCCCTGTATGCATGGCTCATATTCCCTCCCCCTGTATGCATGGCTCATATTCACCCCCCTCCTGTATGCATGGCTCATATTTCCCCCCCTGTATGCATGGCTCATATTCCTCCCCTCTGTATGCATGGCTCATATTCACCCCCCCTGTATGCATGGCTCATTCACCCCCCCTGTATGCATGGCTCATATTCACCCCCCCGTATGCATGGCTCATATTCCCCCCCCCCCCCGTATGCATGGCTCATCTCTCCACCCCACCCACCCACTCCTGCTCCCATCTTGCATGGCGCGACTTACCGTCCTCCATCATCCCCCCTCCCGTCCCCCCGTCCCTCATACTCACCTGTCCCACACCGCGCGGCCGCGCCGACATCCCTCTGGCTCTGTCCCGACTCCTGGCGCTGCACCTTCTTCCTGCGTGAGCGGTCATGTGATACCGCTCATTAAGGTCATGAATATGCACATATTCATGACCTTAATGAGCGGTACCATGTGACCGCTCATTCAGGAGCGCTGCAGAAGCTGAGACCAGGCATCGCTGGAGCAGGGTGAGTATCGTCTTCAAGGAGGGTGGGGGACAGGGGGGGCGGGGTGGGTCGGAAGGTGACCCAGATTTTATTAAAAAAACAAAAACAAACCTTGCTCTGGTGCCGCCCCCTGCATTGTCCCCGCCCTAGGCACGTGCCCTCACGTGCCTAGTGGCAAATACGGCCCTGGGCCTGTGTTATGTGCCGACCATGAACTGCAGCAGCTCTACATGGTCAGACACAGCCATTACACATTACATAGCAGGGTCACATTTATAACAATATCTCAACATTGGAACATTTTTTTAACACATCCAATTCTGCAAATTATTATTATTCAAGATCTATTAATTAAAACATACTTTCTTGATGGGACAGCTCCTTTAAGTGCACAGTCTAGCACTGAATGTAAAAGTCTTCTTTATTGAAAAATTATTTAAAAACATGTCGAAAGACAGAGTACAATTGCATGGTACAGTAGCGTAAAATCCTTTCAGGTTTCAAATGATCTTATTCTTAATCATAGCAAAGTACGTTGAGAAGTGGTGGATTGCAGTGGTTCTTGGATTTTCTTCAGAGGTTGGCAGTCACCTTGCACTACTGTACATGGAACATATACAGGACATGGAAGGATGAGAATACTTCTTTCTCTTTCTTCACTACTCACCATGGCCGCCATATGACACATGTTTACTTTGTATTAATGCATCATGGTTACAGTTATTACTCATAAATAGATTTTTTTTTTTTCATTTAATAAACAAACATCTTTCAAATGTAAATTTAGTAACAATTTCTGAATGCAATGGCCCATGGCCGATACTTGGAAAGGATTCTAATATTTGTAGTCCAGTTGAAATCTTTTTTAAACTTTTATTAAGCCAGTGATGTAGAAGTCTGGTCAACTTGCCTTTACAGTAGTCTCTAAAGCCTTTCTGTTCACTGTCCTAAGTATGTATGTGTTTGTGGTTTGTGAGCTTATATTCTGTTGTGTTTTAAATAGAAGAGATGAGAATGAGATCCAAACGTTAGCCCGGTTGGAACACAAGAACATTGTCCGGTACTACCACTCCTGGGCTGGAGAAGACTTCTTTACAGATCAGAGCAGCAGCGGAAGGTAATACTATCCTTGCTCGATCTTTGGGCTTAAGGACTTGTACTTATGTTCACTTATTATATGTGGTTTTACTTCTGAAATAAAGAGTTGGTTGTGCGCTTGTTATCTTATAAGGTAGTATAATTTAGTATAGAAAATGTGTGTGGTTACATATTTCCCATGCACAATATTGAAAATACATGTTACCTCCTTCATACGTAAGTTATGAATGAAATGCCATAAATACTATTTATTTTTGCAGCAGACTGCGGGTGTCAAATTTGTTAGGGTGTTTTCTACTCATGAGTCTATTTTGCCAAATTTTTTTAATTAAAACTAGATTTTTGGTGAAAGGTCATCTTTTAACAATTATTGTGGCCTATTGACTCTGCGACTAAATTGGGACAAAAGATCATACAGTGGGGAAAAAAAGTATTTAGTCAGCCACCAATTGTGCAAGTTCTCCCACTT
The DNA here is from genome assembly GCF_051348905.1 of Ranitomeya variabilis. Classification (NCBI taxonomy): domain Eukaryota; kingdom Metazoa; phylum Chordata; class Amphibia; order Anura; family Dendrobatidae; genus Ranitomeya; species Ranitomeya variabilis. The sequence goes on from NC_135233.1 coordinate 127,488,539, forward strand.
AAAAAGATGAGAGAGGCCTGTAATTGACATCATAGGTAGACCACAACTATGAGAGTCAAAATGAGAAAACAAATCAAGAAAATCACCTTGTCTGATTGGGCAAGCTTTATGGTGGAATATGGTGGAAAATAAGTATTTGGTGTTCAACAAAAGTTAATCGCAATATTTTGTTATAAATCCCTTGTTGGCAATGACAGTGGTCAAACGATTTCTTTAAGTCTTCACAAGGTTGGCACACACTGTTGGTGGTATGTTGGTCCATTCCTCCATGCAGATCTCCTCTAGAGAAGTGATTTTTTGGGCCTTTCGCTAGGCAACACAAACTTTCAACTCCCTCCAAAGGTTTTCTATGGAGTTGAGATCTAGAGACTGGCTAGGCCACTCCAGGACCTTCATATGCTTTTTACGAAACCACTCTTTCATTGCAATGGCAGTGTGCTTGGGATCATTATCATGCTGAAAGACCCATCCACGTTTCATCGTCAATGCCCTTGCTAATGGAAGGAGGTTTGCACTCAAAATCTCACAATACATGGCCCCACTCATTCTTTCATGTACACGGATCAGTCGTCCTGGTCCCTTTGCAGACAAACAGCCCCAAAGCATGATGTTGTCACCACCATGCTTCACATTAGGTGTGGTGTTCTTTGGATGCAACTCGGCATTCTGTCTCCTCAAAACACGACTAGTTTTGTTTCTACCAAACAGTTCTACTTTGGTTTCATCAGACTACATGACATTCTCCCGATACTCTTCTGGATAATCCAAATGCTCTCTAACAAACTTCAGACGGGCCCGGACATATACTGGCTTAAGCAGGGGGACACATCTGGCACTGCAGGATCTGAGTCCCTAACGGCGTAGTGTGTTACTGACGGTAGCCTTTGTTACAGTGGTTTTGCTCACCATTCTTGTGATCATTTTGACCCCACAGGGTGAAATCTTGTGTGGAGCCCCAGATCGAGTGAGATTATCAGTGGTCTTGTATGGCTTCCATTTTCTTATTATTTCTCCCACAGTTAATTTCATCACACTAAGCTGCTTGCCTATTGCAGATTCATTCTTCCCAGCCTGGTGCAGGGCTACAATTTTGTTTCTGGTTGTTTCGACAGCTCTTTGGTCTTCACCATAGTGGAGTTTGGAGTGTGACTGTTTGAGGTTGTGAACAGGTGTCTTTTATACTGATAAGTTGAAACAGGTGCCATTACTACAGGTAATGAGTGGAGGACAGAGGAGCCTCTTAAAGAAGAAGTTGCAGTCTGTGAGAGCCAGAAATCTTGCATGTTTTTAGGTGACCAAATACTTATTTTCCACCATATTTTGCAAAATAAATCTTGCCAAATCAGACAAGGTGATTTTCTGGATTTGTTTTCTCATTTTGACTCTCATAGTTGTGGTCTACCTATAATGTAAATTACAGGCCTCTCTCATCTTTTTAAGTGGGGGAACTTGCACAATTGGTGGCTGACGAAATACTTTATTTCCCCACTGTATATGGATTAACTTTAGTTTTTATTTCAATCATTTTTTTTAATCAAAATTCTTGCTGCAGTTACATGATCAAAGCGTGATTTATTTACGTGATTTATCATAGATGCACAATTTTGTATTAATTTTATGCGTTTGTTCCTTAAAGGGAACCCGTCACCCCCAAAATCGAAGGCGAGCTAAGCCCACCGGCATCAGGGGCTTATCTACAGCATTCTGTAATGCTGTAGATAAGCCCCTGATGTATTCTGAAAGATGAGAAAAAGAGGTTAGATTATACTCACCTGGGCGGGCTGTCTGATCCAATGGGCGTCGCGATCCGGTCCGGTGCCTCCCATCTTCATAGGATGATGTCCTCTTGTCTTCATGCTGCAGCTCCGGCGCAGTCGTACTTTGTCTGCCCTGTTGACGGCAGAGCAAAGTACTGCAGTGCGCAGGTGCTGTAGTTTCAATACAATCAGTGTTTTATCAGCAAGAGATTACCATTAAACGACTAGGTGTCACATGCAAGCCAGTCCAGCTAATTTGTACAACCCCACCCCCACCACCGATTGGCAGCTTGAGAGCAATTCACAGTGTAGACAGGAAACTGCCAATCAGGGATGTGGGTGGGGTTATACTGGGCTCAGCAGTCATAGCACTGCTACATCTACAGCAGAGAAAACTGATTTTATCAGAACTGCACCAAACAGTCCAGTAAGTGATATATCCGTGGAAGCAGCTTCCATGCCCAAATCATGATGCTATCAGAAAACATAGCAAAATCTGCTGACCGATTCCCATTAATAGCTAATGCAGAGACAAAAAGGGACAGACTTGCTATTAAAATGAACAATTAGCCAGCCCCTTTCACCCACAGCATTGGGCACGTGAATGTCAACCCTTTTATATCATTTTGTTTTTAGAAAGAGGCGCATATTTTTGCACTCTGTTCACACTTACATTGGAGCCTCCATTAAAAGGCTGCGTTGCAAGTTATTTCCATTTTACCTGATAAAAAGGTGCAGCATGCATTTTTTTTTAATTAAAATGACAGCCACCTGAAAGGAAACCCAACAGACCCGTTCTAGTAAATGGGGCACCATCTGGTGCAGTGTGTGCCCCACATAAAGCAAAGCTGTTTCTGTCAGGAGTTCGGCATTTCTGTTTCTATTACATAACATGAAAACGGAAACGTAATTATGTTATATTTTATAATTAGTACTTGTATTGTAATTGTTTCACATTAACCCCTATAGAGATAAAGTTGAGAGCCTGTTTATCCAGATGGAATGGTGTGCAAAGGGCACATTGGAAAGCTGGATCAAAGCGATGGCCACCGTCGAAAAATTTAAAAGTCTTAATATTTTCCGGCAAATCGTCGATGGAGTGGATTATATTCACAGTAATAACCTAATCCACAGAGACTTGAAAGTAAGCGATTTACCACTTTTAGTTACCCAACCTTGATAGCAACATCAGTCATGCATTCCTATCATCTGTACACCTTTTAGAGGGTTATTCCCATTTTAGGCATTAGTGGCATAGTCACACATTATGCTATAAATGTTGAGAACAGCCTTTCTGTAAGTCATAGATTGCATAGCATCGCCACTTCTTTATTCATTTCAGTAATACAAGTAACCTCTGCTTTGAGTCGGTGAACAAGAATCCTATTCTTCTGTTAGGTTAGGGTCCAGGGGATGGTACCCCCACCTAGCATATATTTATTACATGCGCCATAAATGATCTAAATAGCAATACCTGTTTAGGACTAGGTAAGTTAGGGATTTTAGCACAAATACAATGTTTGTCATTTTTGCCTATGATTCTAAACCCCAGTCCTCAAGGCCCCAAAAGATCATGTTTTCAAAATTTCTCTAAAGAAGCACTCTCATTTATTTTGTTTACGTAAATGTGTGTATATGTAGTGTAGTGTGAGTGTTAATAATCTCACCTACTGTGGTCTTCTCCACTATCCAGCGCTGTTCTGCTCTTCTTCTCAGTGATGTCACCGCTCTAAAGACTCTCCGGGTCTCACTATGCTCTCTGTGACCCAGAAGAGGCTTTTACAATGTAAGTCTATGGAGAGTCAGGACAAAGCTCTATAGACTTACATAATAAATGACATTTCCAGCTCATTCATAGAGTATCGAGTGACCTGGAGAGTGTGAAGAGCGGTGACATCACTGAGAAGAGGAGCAGAACAGCCCTGGATCCTGGAGAAAGTGGGAGTAGGTGAGAATATCAACACACTCACTCTACACACCATACACAGATTTAATTAAAAAAATATTAATAGGAGTGCATCTTTAATATTGCACAGATGATGGAATTATTATCAAGGCATCATGCATTGCCGCATGTTTCCTCACCTGAGCAATACTAAGGAAATCCTAAAAACATGATCTCTTGGGGGCCGTGAGGACTGGAGATCTGGTCTAACACTTGTAACAACACTCTCCAGTCTGTATAGCTTTAAGATGTTTTTTTTTTAGTAAGGATATTGTTTTTAAATTCCATTTTGCAATACATATAATGCTGCGTGCCCACGATCAGGAAGAGTAGCATTTTGGACGCAGCGTATTTTCCTCAAAAACATTTGAGCACTCCTGTGAATTGTATCATAATACCCCAAACAAAGCAACTTTTGAACTTGTTTGTTGCATTCTAGAATTTTATACATTATAGATAATGAAATCATGGTTTCTTCTGGTTTCCTCCAGCCAGCAAATATATTGTTTGCGGAAGATATGACTGTAAAAATTGCGGATTTTGGTCTTGTGACACCAGTGAGTGAAAAACACAAAAATGAAACGCGTTTGCGAACAGCTGGGCAAGGAACTGAGTGTTACATGGCACCAGAACAGGTGACTTATACTCCGATTATATGACCAAGTAGCAGGTTACATATTAACTTACTGATGTCAACGGTGTTTGTTTCCAAGAGAATTTCAGATCCTTTCTATTGAATGATGTATGTAAAATAGAAATCTCTTTTTACAGAGGACTGGAGTCTCAGCAAGAAGCCACAATAATTTGAAAATGTTTTGCCATCTACAAATAGTTACCACATCAAAAGTTAACCTTTATGTGAATGCCGGCTCATTAAAGTGCTTTAAATCATGTCTAGGTTATTTTGGGCTTTTAGCTCCTTAAAGGGGTTGTCCACTGCTAGGACAACCCCTTCTTAAACTAAATGTTTGGCCCGATAAAATAATAAATCCTATACTCCCCTCCCATGCCAGTGCCGTTCCAGCGGTGTTGGCACTCACGGTCCCTGGGTTGTGATGCGGTAGAATGACACGTGAAGCCCGGCGCCCAATCAGTTCTGGCATCACTGTCTCCGCCTTCGGACAACCTGAACACAAAGAGGAAGTCCGGGATGAGCTGAAGCCTGATGGTCAGTTTGTCCAAAGGCGGAGAGTATGACGCCAGAGCTGATTGGGTGCCGGGGGCACGTGTCACTACACCGCATCACAGCCCAGGGACTGCGAGTACCCACATGGCGGGAACAGCGCCGGCACAGGAGGTGAGTATAGGCTTTATTATTTCATCGTGGCCGAACATTTAGTTTAAGTAGGGGTTGTCCTAGTAGTGGACAACCCTTTTAAGTGACCAGCAGAATAAGCACAAGGGCAGGAATATAAAGGTATGAATGCATAAACGTCTTTCAGAGTAATGTAACAGACACAGTGGTCATAAATGTATATGCAGACAGACAAATACATAGATTAGGTATATGGTACAAAAAAGGCTCCTACCCATAGCAATAGTGCAGATTGCAAGGTCACCACATGAAGAAAAATCCCCAACATGTGTTTTTCATCAGCCCCCGGAGGAAGCAACACACTTACTAGGCTAGTTATCAAGAATAGAGGGGTCCTCACGTTTTTTAAAAAATTATTTAAATAAATAATTTAAAAAACGGCGTGGGGTCCCCCCTCATTTTTGACAACCAGCCTTGCTAAAGCTCACAGCTGGGGGCTGCTATTCTCAGACTGGTAAGGGGCCATGGATATTGGCCTCCCCAGCCTAAAAGTAGCAGCCCGCAGCTTCCCAGAAAAGGCGCATCTATTACATGTGCCAATTCTGGCGCTTTGCCGGGCTCTTCCTACTTGCCCTGTAGCAGTGGCAAGTGGGGTAATAAGGGGATAATGTCACCTTGCTATTGTAAGGTGACATTAAGCCGGCTTAGTAATGGAGAGGCGTCAATAAGACACCTACCCATTACTAATCCTATATTAATTAAAGGGTTAAATAAACACACACGGTAAGAAAAAAGTCTTTTAATGAAATAAAACACCACACAGTTTTGACCATATTTTTATTATTCTGCCATTCCAAAGCGAAGCCAACGATCTTCTGTAATAAAAATAAAATAAAAAAGCAAAAGTATACTCCCTGATCCGACTTAGTCCAATATACTGAGTGTCCCACAACGTATCTGGGGGAGATAAAGCTTACAACCGGGAGCGATGCTAAAGTGACCGCTACCGGCTGTAAGTACTGGGGAATGAAGGAGACGGAGCGGGAGCAGGCTCAGTAACTAGCGGTGACGTCACCGAGCCTGCGCTCCCTCACTGCCTGACCTGAAGTTACCTCTGGACCGTGGGAAAATGCCGGGGAAAAGGATACCACCGGTAATGTATCTATTCTATCTATCTATCTGTCTATTCTATCTATCTGTCTATATTCATTCATTCTATCTATCCATTCTATCCATTCTATCTATTCTGTCTATCTATTTATTCTATCTATCCGTTCTATCTATTCTATCAATCTATTCTATCTATCTATTCTATCTATCATCTATCCTATCTATTCTATCAATCTATTCATTCTATCTATTCTATCAATCTATTAATTCTATCTATTCTATCAATCTATTCATTCTATCTATCTATCTATCTATCTATCTATCTATCTATCTATCAATCTATTCATTCTATCTATTCTATCAATCTATTCATTCTATCTATTCTATCAATCTATTCATTCTATCAATCTATTCATTCTATCAATCTATTCATTCTATCTATTCTGTCTATCTATTTATTCTATCTATCTATCTATCTATCTATCTATTCTATCAATCTATTCATTCTATCTATTCTATCAATCTATTCATTCTATCTATTCTATCAATCTATTCATTCTATCTATTCTGTCTATCTATTTATTCTATCAATCTATTCATTCTATCTATTCTATCAATCTATCCTATCTATCTATCTATCTATCTATCTATCATCTATCTATATATTCTATCAATCTATTCACTCTATCTATTCTATCAATCTATTCATTCTATCTATTCTGTCTATCTATTTATTCTATCTATCTATTTATCTATCTATCTGTCTATCTATTAATTCTATCTATCTATTCATTCTATCTATTCTATCAATCTATTCATTCTATCTATTCTATCAATCTATCCTATCTATCTATCTATCTATCTATCTATCTATCTATCTATCTATCTATCTATCTATCTATCATCTATCTATATATTCTATCAATCTATTCACTCTATCTATTCTATCAATCTATTCATTCTATCTATTCTGTCTATCTATTTATTCTATCAATCTATTCATTCTATCTATTCTATCAATCTATCCTATCTATCTATCTATCTATCTATCTATCTATCTATCTATCTATCTATCATCTATCTATATATTCTATCAATCTATTCACTCTATCTATTCTATCAATCTATTCATTCTATCTATTCTGTCTATCTATTTATTCTATCAATCTATTCATTCTATCTATTCTATCAATCTATCCTATCTATCTATCTATCTATCTATCTATCTATCTATCTATCATCTATCTATATATTCTATCAATCTATTCACTCTATCTATTCTATCAATCTATTCATTCTATCTATTCTGTCTATCTATTTATTCTATCTATCTATTTATCTATCTATCTGTCTATCTATTAATTCTATCTATCTATTCATTCTATCTATTCTATCAATCTATTCATTCTATCTATTCTATCAATCTATCCTATCTATCTATCTATCTATCTATCATCTATCTATCTATTCTATCAATCTATTCACTCTATCTATTCTATCAATCTATTCATTCTATCTATTCTGTCTATCTATTTATTCTATCTATCTATCTATCTATTCTATCAATCTATTCATTCTATCTATTCTATCAATCTATTCATTCTATCTATTCTATCAATCTATTCATTCTATCTATTCTGTCTATCTATTTATTCTATCAATCTATTCATTCTATCTATTCTATCAATCTATCCTATCTATCTATCTATCTATCTATCTATCTATCTATCTATCATCTATCTATATATTCTATCAATCTATTCACTCTATCTATTCTATCAATCTATTCATTCTATCTATTCTGTCTATCTATTTATTCTATCTATCTATTTATCTATCTATCTGTCTATCTATTAATTCTATCTATCTATTCATTCTATCTATTCTATCAATCTATTCATTCTATCTATTCTATCAATCTATCCTATCTATCTATCTATCTATCTATCATCTATCTATCTATTCTATCAATCTATTCACTCTATCTATTCTATCAATCTATTCATTCTATCTATTCTGTCTATCTATTCTATCTATCTATTTATCTATCTATCTGTCTATCTATTCATTCTATCTATTCATTCTATCTATTCTATCAATCTATTCATTCTATCTATTCTATCAATCTATTCATTCTATCTATTCTGTCTATCTATTTATTCTATCAATCTATTCATTCTATCTATTCTATCAATCTATTCATTCTATCTATTCTATCAATCTATTCATTCTATCTATTCTATCAATCTATTCATTCTATCTATTCTATCAATCTATTCATTCTATCTATTCTATCAATCTATTCATTCTATCTATTCTATCAATCTATTCATTCTATCTATTCTATCAATCTATTCATTCTATCTATTCTGTCTATCTATTTATTCTATCAATCTATTCATTCTATCTATTCTATCAATCTATTCATTCTATCTATCTATCAATCTATTCATTCTATCTATTCTATCAATCTATTCATTCTATCTATTCTATCAATCTATTCATTCTATCTATTCTATCAATCTATTCATTCTATCTATTCTGTCTATCTATTTATTCTATCAATCTATTCATTCTATCTATTCTATCAATCTATTCATTCTATCTATCTATCAATCTATTCATTCTATCTATTCTATCAATCTATTCATTCTATCAATCTATTCATTCTATCAATCTATTCATTCTATCTATTCTGTCTATCTATTTATTCTATCTATCTATTCTATCAATCTATTCATTCTATCTATTCTATCAATCTATTCATTCTATCTATTCTATCAATCTATTCATTCTATCTATTCTGTCTATCTATTTATTCTATCAATCTATTCATTCTATCTATTCTATCAATCTATCCTATCTATCTATCTATCTATCTATCTATCTATCATCTATCTATATATTCTATCAATCTATTCACTCTATCTATTCTATCAATCTATTCATTCTATCTATTCTGTCTATCTATTTATTCTATCTATCTATTTATCTATCTATCTGTCTATCTATTAATTCTATCTATCTATTCATTCTATCTATTCTATCAATCTATTCATTCTATCTATTCTATCAATCTATCCTATCTATCTATCTATCTATCTATCTATCTATCATCTATCTATCTATTCTATCAATCTATTCACTCTATCTATTCTATCAATCTATTCATTCTATCTATTCTGTCTATCTATTTATTCTATCTATCTGTCTATCTATTAATTCTATCTATCTATTCATTCTATCTATTCTATCAATCTATTCATTCTATCTATTCTATCAATCTATCCTATCTATCTATCTATCTATCTATCTATCTATCTATCATCTATCTATCTATTCTATCAATCTATTCACTCTATCTATTCTATCAATCTATTCATTCTATCTATTCTGTCTATCTATTTATTCTATCAATCTATTCATTCTATCTATTCTATCAATCTATTCATTCTATCTATTCTATCAATCTATTCATTCTATCTATTCTATCAATCTATTCATTCTATCTATTCTATCAATCTATTCATTCTATCTATTCTATCAATCTATTCATTCTATCTATTCTGTCTATCTATTTATTCTATCAATCTATTCATTCTATCTATTCTATCAATCTATTCATTCTATCTATTCTATCAATCTATTCATTCTATCTATTCTATCAATCTATTCATTCTATCTATTCTGTCTATCTATTTATTCTATCAATCTATTCATTCTATCTATTCTATCAATCTATCCTATCTATCTATCTATCTATCTATCATCTATCTATATATTCTATCAATCTATTCACTCTATCTATTCTATCAATCTATTCATTCTATCTATTCTGTCTATCTATTTATCTATCTATCTGTCTATCTATTAATTCTATCTATCTATTCATTCTATCTATTCTATCAATCTATTCATTCTATCTATTCTATCAATCTATCCTATCTATCTATCTATCTATCTATCATCTATCTATCTATTCTATCAATCTATTCACTCTATCTATTCTATCAATCTATTCATTCTATCTATTCTGTCTATCTATTTATTCTATCTATCTATCTATCTGTCTATCTATTAATTCTATCTATCTATTCATTCTATCTATTCTATCAATCTATTCATTCTATCTATTCTATCAATCTATCTATCTATCTATCTATCATCTATCTATCTATTCTATCAATCTATTCACTCTATCTATTCTATCAATCTATTCATTCTATCTATTCTGTCTATCTATTTATTCTATCTATCTATCTATCTATCTATCTATCTATCTATTCTATCAATCTATTCATTCTATCTATTCTATCAATCTATTCACTCTATCTATTCTATCAATCTATTCTGTCTATCTATTTATTCTATCTATCTATCTATCTATTAATTCTATCTATTCTATCTATTAATTCTATCTATTCTATCAATCTATTCATTCTATCTATTCTATCAATCTATTCATTCTATCTATTCTATCAATCTATTCATTCTATCTATTCTGTCTATTTATTCTATCTATCTATCTATCTATTAATTCTATCTATTCTATCTATCTATTAATTCTATCTGTTCTATCAATCTATTCATTCTATCTATTCTGTCTATCTATTTATTCTATCTATCTATTTATCTATCTATCTGTCTATCTATTAATTCTATCTATCTATTCATTCTATCTATTCTATCAATCTATTCATTCTATCTATTCTATCAATCTATCTATCCTATCTATCTATCTATCTATCTATCTATCATCTATCTATCTATTCTATCAATCTATTCACTCTATCTATTCTATCAATCTATTCATTCTATCTATTCTGTCTATCTATTTATTCTATCTATCTGTCTATCTATTAATTCTATCTATCTATTCATTCTATCTATTCTATCAATCTATTCATTCTATCTATTCTATCAATCTATCCTATCTATCTATCTATCTATCTATCTATCTATCTATCATCTATCTATCTATTCTATCAATCTATTCACTCTATCTATTCTATCAATCTATTCATTCTATCTATTCTGTCTATCTATTTATTCTATCAATCTATTCATTCTATCTATTCTATCAATCTATTCATTCTATCTATTCTATCAATCTATTCATTCTATCTATTCTATCAATCTATCCTATCTATCTATCTATCTATCTATCATCTATCTATCTATTCTATCAATCTATTCACTCTATCTATTCTATCAATCTATTCATTCTATCTATTCTATCAATCTATCTATTCTATCCATCCTATCTACAGGAAGTTGTTTTTTTTCTCTGTGTGAACTCAACTTTATTGGCATGAACAAAGAGAAAAAAAACACATGAAAAAAAAATGCACCAAAAACGCGGCAAACAACAATGCAAAAACGCACCTAAACCTGCGTTTTTAGCGCAGCTTATTTCCTGCCAAGATGATCAGGTTTTTGCTGAAGAAAAAAAACGCAGCTAAAACGCCCTGTGTGAACTTACTCTTAGAGTCTTTGGATTATGTACAAGTGTTCCAGAGTTATCAGGATGCCATAACTAGCTGCAGAGGGTGAGGGTAAAGTGCATAAAGCATACACTTGACTATGCTATTTTATTGACATGCCAAAAACCTGCATCGAAAAGTCTAGAAATTTTACCGAGAACACTGAGGTCCAAGAGGTTGTCCGGGTTCTCACAGGGCAGTTGGGTGAGGCTGCTTTTGCAGCCAGTTGCACATTAATGATTTGCATCCCTACATTATGTCTGATCGATGTGTATTCGTATTGACAACTGCAAATATATTGTTCGCTTTGCAGGAGAATAAAACTTACGAAAATGAAGTCGATATCTTCCCACTAGGACTGATATTAATTGAACTCTTCTGGAAGCTCGAGAACAAATACACGTATCACGTAAGTTCTGAATATATATAATTAGTATGCAATTTTTGTTTGGTGTCCATATTTTGTGGTCTTTTGTTTTTTTTCCCCATGTTCTGAACATGTAGGAAAATATAAGGGCTTACTTTGGATCTTCATATTACTATACTTTACATTTCTAATATGCAATTTAAGCACAGATTATGAGATTAATTGATGCACAAATTAATTGAGTGAGTAATGCTGGCCATTCATATATTACACGGATATGCCAGGTTTGTCAACAAAAGAGTCGCACTCTGTGAACTGTTATCCATTCTGACTGTCTCCTACGTAAATCTCCTTTCCTCATTTGTATCCCGCTCAGTAGGATTTCCTTTCCAAATTATAGTATTTTTTTTTATTAACGAGTTGTCCATTACTGCAACATTTAAGACACGTACCAAGGATAGGTCATCATATCAGTTTGGTGGGAGAGCGACACTTGGCACTCCTGAATCAGCTATTAGTAGGTCCCGTGACCACCAGAAGTATACCGTGTACAAGGCTAGAACACCACAGCTCCGAGCTTTGTGTGGCGGCCATTGTCAGGCACTGCAGCTCTGCTGTTATTGAAGTGAATGGGAGCTGGGCTGCAATACTGGAGATCTGCCACTACACTTCCAGCTGCTGATCGGTGGGGGTGCCAGATGCTGGAGCCCCACCATCCTGATATTGATTACATACAGTATATCACAAAAGTGAGTACACCCCTCATACTTTTATAAATATTTTATTATATCTTTTCATGGGACAACACTGACACTTTGATACAATGTAAAGTAATCCTTGTACAGATTGTATAACAGTGTAAATTTGGTGTGCCCTCTAAATAACTCACCCAGCACCTAATGTCGAAACCACTGCCAAAAAAAGTGAGTACACCCGAGTGAAAATGGCTATATAATGTCAAATTAGCTATTTTCCCTCCCCATTGTCATGTGACTCGTTAGTGTTACAAGGTCACAGGTGTGAAAAGATATAATAAAATATTTACAAAAATATGAGGGGTGTACTCACTTTTGTGATATACTGTATACTAAGAATATGCCCTTTCTTTCTGTGCTAAGTTAACTAGCAGATGCGTCTCCACTGTAAGGCTATGTGCACACGATGCGGAAAATGCTGCGGATCCGCAGCTGCGGGTCCGCAGCAGTTTCCCATGAGTTTACAATTCAATGTAAACCTATGGGAAACCAAAAACGTTGTGCACATGCTGCAGAAAAAAACGCGCGGAAACGCAGCGGTTTACATTCCGCAGCATGTCACTTCTTTCTGCGGATTCCTCAGCGGTTTTACAGCTGCCCCTATGGAAAGCCGCAGTTGAAAAACCGTGGTAAATCCGCAATAAATCTGCAGCAAAAACGCAGCGTTTTTGCCCTGCTGATTTATCAAATCTGATGCGGAAAAATGCAGTGGCCAAGAATACGTGTGCACATAGCCTATGGCTGTGTGCACATGGTGCGTTTTTGCTGCATTTTTTTCAGTGCAGATTTGTCACAAAACCTGAAGGGTTTCCTGATGTCAACAGAGTGAATGAGAATCCTGAAGTCTCATGCACAGGTTGCATATTTGTGACTTATATCTGCAGCATATCAATTCTTTCAGCATTTTTGCTGCAGATTTCACTCATACTAATGAGTGGGGAAAAATCAGAACCAAAAACGCACATAAAGAATGCAGCAAAAACACGTGTTTTTTTCCAGAGTTTTTCCTGCCAAATGATGCAGACATTTCTGCACCAAATATTTAATGTGTGACCATACCCTGACATGTCCATATGGAGAAAGATTTTCTTCATGAGACAACTCCTTTAAATTGCTATGAAGGATTTTGCTGAGCAACTGTAGAGATCTAGAAACATCAGTTGTAATGAATTAAAGATCAGCAGTTTCCTGTGTATTGTCGGTTGTGAAGATTATGGTGCTAATAAAAGATATGTTTTTGTTTAGGAATGGGAGAAATTGAGAAATGCTGAATTGCCCCCAAAATTTGTACAACAGTATCCCTCTGAGGTATAGTATGATGATTGCATTAGTGTCAATTTTTATCAAAATTGTGAGAAATGTCACCTGGGAATTGTATAGGAACTGGCCTGCAGGCTAAACCGTCCTAAGCAGTCTGTATTGACATGTAGGTCCTAGAAAGCTGAACATAACAATTAGTGATGAGCGAATATACTCGTTGCTCGGGTTTTCCAGAGCACGCTCAGTGACCTCCGAGTATTTGTGACTGCTCAGAGATTTAGCTTTTGTTGACACAGCTGCATGATTTACAGCTACCAGCCAGCCTGAATACATGTGGGGGTTGCCTGGTTGCTAGGGAATCTCCACATGTAATCAAGCTGTCTAGTAGCCGCAAATCATTCAGCTGCGGCAAGGAAAACTAAATCTCCGAGCAGTCATAAATACTTGGAGGTCACCCGAGCAACGAGTATACTCGCTCATCACTAATAACGATACCTTGATATCTGTGATCCAATGTCTTATTCCATAGAATATCATGTTTTTATATCTAAATTAGCTGTTAAGATCTATGGGCCGGACACTGATCTGCATGAGAATCTGCCTCCAGAGATTATGATAAATGAAGATAGTAGTTTACAGTGTGATGCAAGTAATCACTGACACTTTGTTGTCATAATCACACAGCTCTGCAGTGAGATCAGAGCTGACAGAGTACAGCAGAGCTGACACAGGAGAAGTGAACTTTATCTCATTAGAAACATTTGCAGCAGCATTTGTCCTCTCATAGTGCTGTCAGCTCTAATGTAGATCTGTGCCTGATTATCACTAAAACAGTACAGTAGTGTGGAACCTTGTCCCATTTCAAACACAACAAACAAATTTGCAGTTGTCTTCTCACAATGCTGTCACAATCCTATGTTGTACTGCCCTTCCTACACACTGGCTGCCTGTGAGATGGAAGCTGAATCACTGTGAGAGGTCACCTGTACATATACAGGTCCTTCTCAAAAAATTAGCATATAGTGTTAAATTTCATTATTTACCATAATGTAATGATTACAATTAAACTTTCATATACTATAGATTCATTATCCACCAACTGAAATTTGTCAGGTCTTTTATTGTTTTAATACTGATGATTTTGGCATACAACTCCTGATAACCCAAAAAACCTGTCTCAATAAATTAGCATATTTCACCCGACCAATCAAATAAAAGTGTTTTTTAATACCAAACAAAAAAACCATCAAATAATAATGTTCAGTTATGCACTCAATACTTGGTCGGGAATCCTTTGGCAGAAATGACTGCTATATGCTAATTTTTTGAGAAGGACCTGTATGTGTTCTGTTTGTAATGAGACCAAGTCCACTTCTGCTGTACTGTTTGCATTGCTGTACTGCACTAGCTCTGCTGGAGCTCTGATCTCACTGCAGAGCTGTGTGTGATTTTGAGAGCAGACTGTAGTCATTACAAGCCTCAAACTAGTAACACACCCTTTCATTTAAAATAAGCTTTGGAGGCAGATTCTAAGGGAGATCTATGTCCTGCCCATAGATCTCAATGGCTCACTTGCATATAAGAAAAAAAGTGGATTTCTCTGGAATAAGACGTCGGATGGCAAATATCAAGGTATCATGTTATTCAGCTTCCTTTGACATGCATGCCCATATACATGGCTTAGGAGTGTTGATTCTACTGACAGATTCCCTTTAACCTTGGTCTTCAATTTTATAACAAACAAATTGTATTTTTTTTTCTTTTGTACTTTACATTTTTAAGTGGGTACAATTCAAAACAAAGTTCCGATAAATTAAACTGTTTATGCAAGAAAACGGTGTACAACACTTTAAATAGTCACAACATTTTTACACAACATGGAGTTATGTAAAAATGTAGGATTATTGGCTTCTTCAAGCGAGTTTCAAGCAGCTCCGCTAAAATGGGTGGAGCAGGGACATGGCTACGCCTACCTATCAAATATATAAAAAGTGTTGGCATTTCTTACACCAGAAATGTTACTCCAGGCCAAAACTGGAGTTTTAATACTATAATAAAATGTGCATAATACCACCACAAACATTTCACCCCAACGCAGTCTGTATTAAATAATAGAAGAGTAATTACACACACTATGGCGCTCGCCGCAAGGAGGAAAGGGGGAAGGAAATGGCAGTAGATGGCAGGGGGAATGGGCGGTGGGATGATGAGAGGAATGAGCACCCCTAGCTGCTGGACCACACAGGATCTATGCCTATCCTGGGAGTAAATATGTACGCTAGAATATCACAATATGGATATAAGGGACCGCGCTCGGGGGTGCGTGTTCAGTAATAGTGGGCAGTAGGGGTTAACACCAATATGTAATAGGAAGTGTCCAGATCACTATCCACTATAGACCTGCTGTGTGTAACATGCGGGCTTGATACCTTGCATATATATGTCTATACGGGCTGTATAGACGGTGCTTACCTAATTGTACTTGCTAAGCCGCTCCAGCGTCCTGACTGGCGTCCGCTGTGGAGTGAGGTGCGGCGTTCATGAAGGACGGGGGATGATAGCAGCGGGTATTGCAGCAGTAGCGGTACCTGGGAGCCCCGGCCGAAGGCGTCCCTGGTAACCGCGAGGAGAAGAAAAAATGGCCGCTAACGCCGGCTCGTGGGTGCCTGAACAGTGACGTCACTACGGTACAGAGCGGCGTTGGAGCCAAAAAGGGGGTGGCGTCTAACCTAAATTATTAAATGTATTAAATAATATGAGTGAAGGAAACAGGAGAGAGCAATCCCTATTATATAGTTATTGTCTTTTATTTATTTTATTTATTGAGTGTTTTTTGGCTTAAACTCTCACTGATATATTTCACGTACCATATGGTATATGAGAAGTAGGGTATCACTTTGACCTGACTACATATGGTACCTTACTGAAAACCTTTGCGCCCTATTTATCTTGATAGGGGCTTTTAGGGAGAGGTAGGGATAGCCGCCGATGAGTGGCATAGCCGCCGATGAGTGGGGGTGCCAATGCGTAGGATTGAGGGTGCCAACCTCCGCTGGTAGGTAGGGAGACAATCTATAATATAACGCTGGGAGCGTCACTCTGTCCGAAGCCTCTATAGACTGCGCAAGCGCAAGCGCCGGCGCAGTCTGGACCGCACAGAGCGACGCTCCCAGGAGATCGCGGTATGCGTAAGCGCTGAACGCACACCGCGATCTCCACCGGACAAGCAGGGACGAGCCAGGAGGCGGAGGGTGAGTATACTTACCTGACCCGTTCCACCGACGCGCTTCCGGGCCGTGACTGTCCCCCTGCTCCCGGAATCGGCGCCTGCGCAGTCCGCGCTTTCCGGCGCCATTTTCTTGAAGACACATTGCAGTGTCTTCAAGAAAATGGCGCCGGAAAGCGCGGACTGCGCAGGCGCCGACTCCGGGAGCAGGACCAAGAAAATGGCCGCACCCAGCACAGCCGCCCACAGCAACGCACAGCCGCCGCACCCAGCACAGCCGACCATAGCCACGCACAGGCGCCCACAGCCACGCACAGGCGCCCACAGCCACGCACAGCCGCCGCACCCAGCACAGCCGCCCACAGCCACCCATAGCCACGCACAGCCGCCGCACCCAGCACAGCCGACCACAGCCACGCACAGCCGCCGCACCCAGCACAGCCGCCCACAGCCACGCACAGCCGCCCACAGCCACGCACAGCCGCCGCACCCAGCACAGCCGACCACAGCCACGCACAGCTGCCGCACCCAGCACAGCCGCCCACAGCCACCCATAGCCACGCACAGCCGCCGCACCCAGCACAGCCACGCACAGCCGCCGCACCCAGCACAGCCACCCACAGCCGCCGCACCCAGCACAGCCGCCGCACCCAGCACATCCGCCGCACCCAGCACAGCCGCCACAGCCACGCACAGCCGCCGCACCCAGCACAGCCTCCCACAGCCACGCACAGCCGCCCACAGCCACGGACAGCCGCCGCACCCAGCACAGCCGCCCACAGCCACACACAGCCGCCGCACCCAGCACAGCCGCCCACAGCCACGCACAGCCGCCCACAGCCGCCACACCCAGCACAGCCGACCACAGCCACGCACAGCCGCCGCACCCAGCACAGCCGCCCACAGCCACCCATAGCCACGCACAGCCGCCGCACCCAGCACAGCCGACCACAGCCGCCGCACCCAGCACAGCCACGCACAGCCGCCGCACCCAGCACAGCCACCCACAGCCGCCGCACCCAGCACAGCCGCCGCACCCAGCACATCCGCCGCACCCAGCACAGCCGCCACAGCCACGCACAGCCGCCTACAGCCACGCACAGCCGCCGCACCCAGCACAGCCTCCCACAGCCACGCACAGCCGCCCACAGCCACGGACAGCCGCCGCACCCAGCACAGCCGCCCACAGCCACACACAGCCGCCGCACCCAGCACAGCCGCCCACAGCCACGCACAGCCGCCCACAGCCACGCACAGCCGCCGCACCCAGCACAGCCGACCACAGCCACGCACAGCCGCCGCACCCAGCACAGCCGCCCACAGCCACGCACAGCCGCCGCACCCAGCACAGCCGACCACAGCCACGCACAGCCGCCGCACCCAGCACAGCCGCCCACAGCCACGCACAGCCGCCGCACCCAGCACAGCCGACCACAGCCACGCACAGCCGCCGCACCCAGCACAGCCGCCCACAGCCACGCACAGCCGCCGCACCCAGCACAGCCGACCACAGCCGCCGCACCCAGCACAGCCACGCACAGCCGCCGCACCCAGCACAGCCACCCACAGCCGCCGCACCCAGCACATCCGCCGCACCCAGCACAGCCATGCACAGCCGCCGCACCCAGCACAGCCTCCCACAGCCGCCCACAGCCATGCACAGCCGCCCACAGCCACGGACAGCCGCCGCACCCAGCACAGCCGCCGCACCCAGCACAGCCGCCCACAGCCACGCACAGCCGCCCACAGCCACGCACAGCCGCCGCACCCAGCACAGCCGCTGCACCCAGCACAGCCACCCACAGCCGCCGCACCCAGCACAGCCGCCGCACCCAGCACATCCGCCGCACCCAGCACAGCCGCCGCACCCAGCACAGCCACGCACAGCCGCCACAGCCACGCACAGCCTCCGCACCCAGCACAGCCACGCACAGCCGCCCACAGCCGCCTACAGCCACGGACAGCCGCCGCACCCAGCACAGCCAGCACAGTCGCCCACAGCCACGCACAGCCGCCGCACCCAGCACAGCCACGCACAGCCGCCTACAGCCACGAACAGCCGCTGCACCCAGCACAGCCGCCGCACCCAGCACAGCCGCCCGCACCCAGCACAGCCGCCCGCACCCAGCACAGCCACGTCACATACAGCCGCCCGCACTCAGCACAGCCACATACAGCCGCCCGCACTCAGCACAGCCGCCCGCACTCAGCACAGCCGCCCGCACTCAGCACAGCCGCCCGCACTGATGGGGGCGCAGGATGGAGCAGCACGTGATAGGATGGGGGCGCAGGATGGGAGCACATGACAGGATGGGGATGAGGATGGAGCAGCACATGACACGGTGGAGTGGCACATGACAGGATGGGGGCGCAGGATGGAGCAGCACATGACACGGTGGAGCAGCACATGACAGGATGGAGCAGCACATGACACGGTGGAGTAGCACATGACAGGATGGGGATGCAGGATGGAGCAGCACATGACACGGTGGAGCAGCACATGACAGGATGGGGGCACAGGATGGAGCAGCACATGACACGGTGGAGCAGCACATGACAGAATGGGGGCGCAGGATGGAGCAGCATATGACAGGATGGGAGCAGCACATACCAGGATGGAGACCATATTCCAATATAAATGCTCGCCACCCGGGCGTAGAACGGGTTCAATAGCTAGTAGCTATATAATAGGGATTGCTCTCTCCTGTTTCCTTCACTCATATTATTTAATACAGACTTTGTGTTGGGGTGACATTTTTATGGTGCTATTATGCACATTTTATTAGAGTATTAAAAGTTAAGTTTTATTAAGTGGTATTTATAATTTGGTGCTATTCGGTGAATTAGTTTTTTCTTTGGTACTTAATATTTGATTACAATGATCCAATAATATCCAGGCAGTGATTGAAGTAACATTTCTGGCAAGGTGCACGCCACTGATCAGATGTGCCAAATTAATTAACTGGAGTGTACCTCTTTTCACTGCATGCCCTTAGTTAAGGCTAGTTTCACACTAGCGTTAACTGCAATACGTCGCAAATGCGTCGTTTTTGCGAAACGCCGCATCCAGCAAAAGTTTTTGCTGGATACGTTGTTTCGTCATAGAGTAACATTAGCGACGCATTTGCGACGCATTTCCAAACGGTGAATGCGTTTGGCGGCGTTTGGGCGTATGGTAGCGGTCCGTCGGGAGAAAAAAACGTTACATGTAACGTTTTTTGCTCCCGACGGTCCGCTTTTTCCGACCGCGCATGCGCAGTCGGAACTCCGCCCCCACCTCCCCGCACTTCCCCGCACATCACAATGGGGCAGCGGATGCGTGGGAAATATGCATCCGCTGCCCCCGTTGTGCGGCGGAGAACACACTAGCGTCGGGAACGTCGGCCCGACGCGCAGCGACGGGTTGTTCCCGACGCTAGTGTGAAAGTAGCCTAAGACTGGTGTAAAAAAATGCCAGTCTTAACGAATCGGGGTTAAATTTCCTGGATTAGTGAAAGTTAAAAATAAATAAATAAATAAATATATATATATATATATATATATATATATATATATATATATATATATATATATATATATATATATATAGGTGTGTCTCACAAAATGATAATATCATCAAAAGTTAATTTATTTCTGTTCTTCAACACAAGAGGTGAAACTCATATATTATATAGAGTCATTACAGACAGAGTGATCTATTTCATGTGTTTCTTTCTGTTAATGTTGATGATTATGGCTTACAGCCAATGAAAAGCCAAAGTCATCTCAGTAAATTAGAATACTTTATAACACCAGCTTGAAAAATGATTTTAAAATCCGAAATGTTGGCCTACTGAAATGTATGTTCAGTAAATGCACTCAATACTTGGTCGGGGCTCCTTTTGCATCAATTACAGCATCAATGCGGCGTGGCATGGAGACGATCAGCCTGTGGCACTGCTGAGGTGTTATGGAAGACCAGGTTGCTTTGATTGCAGCCTTTAGCTCGGCTGCATTGTTGGGTCTGGTGTCTCATCTTCCTCTTGAAAATACCCCATAGATTCTCTATGGGGTTAAGGTCAGGCGAGTTTGCTGGCCAGTCAAGCACAGTGATACTGTTGTTTTTAAACCAGGTATTGGTACTTTTGGCAGTGTGGACAGGTGCCAAGTCCTGCTGGAGAATGAAATTTCCATCTCCAAACAGCTTGTTGGCAGAGGGAAGCATGAAGTGCTCTAAAATTTCCTGGTAGACGACTGCGCTGATTTTGGTCTTGATAAAACACAGTGGACCTACACCAGCAGATGACATGGCTCCCCAAACCATCACTGTTTGTGGAAACTTCTCACTAGACCTCAAGCAGCTTGGATTGTGGCCTCTTCACTCTTCCTCCAGACTCTGGGACCTTGATTTTCAAATGAAATGCAAAATTTACTTT
This sequence comes from Ranitomeya variabilis, assembly GCF_051348905.1. Taxonomy (NCBI): domain Eukaryota; kingdom Metazoa; phylum Chordata; class Amphibia; order Anura; family Dendrobatidae; genus Ranitomeya; species Ranitomeya variabilis. The sequence continues at coordinate 127,510,112 of NC_135233.1, forward strand.
CATCTGAAAACAACACCTTGGACCACTGAGCAACAGTCCAGTTCTTTTTCTCCTTGGCCCAAGTAAGACGCTTCTGGCGTTGTTTATTGGTCATGAGGGGCTTGACACAAGGAATGCGACACTTGTAGCCCATGTCCTGGATACGTCTGTGTGTGGTGGCTCTTGAAGCAATGACTCCGGCAGCAGTCCACTCCTTGTGAATCTCCCCCAAATTTTTGAATGGCCTTTTCCTAACAATCCTTTCAAGGCTGCGGTTATCCCGGTTGCTTGTGCACCTTTTCTACCAGACTTTTTTCTTCCACTCAACTTTCCAGTAATATGATTGGATACAGCACTCTGAACAGCCAGCTTCTTTAGCAATAACCTTTTGTGGCTTACCCTTCTCTAAGAGTGTGTCAATAAATGCCTTCTGGACATCCGTCAAGTCAGCAGTCTTCCCCATGATTGTGGAGCCTACTGAAACAGACTAAGGGACCTTTTTAAATGCTTAGGAAGCCTTTGCAGGTGTTATTTTTTATTTATTCTAATTTACTGAGATAATGATTTTGGGGTTTTCATTGGCTGTAAGCCAAAATTATCAACATTAACAGAAATAAACACTTGAAATAGATCACTCTATTTGTAATGACTCTATATCACGGGTGGGCAATCAGTTTTTCCAAGTGGCCACATGAGAGACCGTGACTGTTGTGGAGGACCGAACCAATAGGTCAAAATTAATTCTGCTCAATATTAATATGGATATATTACAATTATTATATTATTGATAATTAAATTAATATTAATTGTATAACTTAATATTGAGCAGAATTAACTGTGCTCACATCCCCCTATATATCGTTTGAACCCGAATACCAGCCCCTTCTGTATATCGTATGAGCCCCCCCAACAGCCCCTTATATGCGGCATGAGCCCCACACAGCCTCCCCCATATGCTGCATGAGCCCCATACAGCCTTCCTATATACGGGATGAGCCCCACACAGCCTTCCTATACACTCGGCATGAGCCCCACACAGCCTCCCCGTATACTGCATGAGCCCCACACAGCCTTCCTATATACACTGCATGAGCCCCACATAGCCTTCTTATATACACTGCATGAGCCCCACACAGCCTTCCTGTATACACTGCATGTCGCCCCCGTAGCCTCCCCATGTGCAGCAGGTCACCCCTATAGCCTCCCCATGTGCAGCATATCACCCCCATATGCAGCACCATGTGCAGCATGTCGCTTCCATATGCAGCTCCATGTGCAGCATGTCGCCCCATATGCAGCACCATGTCACCCTCATATGCAGCACCATGTGCCGCATGTCACCCCATATAAAGCGCCATGTGTAGCATGTCACCTCCATATGCAGCACCATGTGCAGCATGTCTCCCCCATATGCAGCACCCTGTGCACCATGTCACCCCCATATGCAGCACCCTGTGCACCATGTCAACCCATGTGCAGCAGCATGTGCAGCACCATGTCACTCCCATGTACAGCAGCATGTGCAGCCCCATGACAGCCCTATGTGCAGCAGCATGTGCAGCACCATGTCACCCCATATGCAGCATGTCACTCCATGTGCAGCACCATGTGCAGCAGCATGTCACACCCATGTGCAGCACCATGTCACCCCCATGTGCAGCACCATGTCACCTCCATGTGCAGCACCATGTGCAGCAGCATGTCACCATGGGCAGCAGCATGTCACCCTCATATGCGGCACCATGTCACCCCCATGTGCAGCATGTCACCCCCATAGTCTCCCCATGCCCACCCAAACATCCCATACACATGAAAAAAAAAACCCCATATATTCACCTCAGTCCCATTCCCCGGCGCTTTGCCTCTCTCCCTGCCTCCGGTACGCAGACTGTCCTCAGTACACAGCTGACGCGATGAAATGACATCATTGCATCAGCTGTTTCACATGCTGATTGGTGGTGGAAGTGGTCGGAGGCCCCTCCTCCACCAAAGGAGTCAGTGGCGCAGCGCAGATGGAGACAGCCAGAGGGCCGGATGTGGTCCGTGGGCCTCACTTTGCCTAGGTCTGCTCTATATAATATGTTTCATTTTTTGTATTGAAGAACTGAAATAAATTAAGTTTTTGATGATATTCTAATTTTGTGAGAAGCACTTGTATATACAGTGGCTATGGAAAGTATTCCGACCCCTTTAAATTTTTCACTCTTTGTTTAATTGCAGCCATTTCGTAAATTCGAAAATTTCATTTTTGTTCTCATTAATGTACACTCTGCACATCATCTTGACTGAAAAAAACAGAATTGTAGACATATTTGCAAATTTATTAAACAAGAAAATCCAAAATATCACATGGTCATAAGTATTCAGACCCTTTGCTCAGTATTGAGTAGAAGCACCATTTTGAGCTAGTACAGCCATGAGTCTTCTTAGGAATGATGCAACAAGTTTTTCACGCCTGGATTTGGGGATCCTCTGCCATTCTTCCTTGCAGATCCTCTCCAGTTCCATCAGGTTGGATGGTGAACGCTGGTGGACAGCCATTTTCAGGTCTCTCCAGAGAGGCTCAATAGGGTTTAGGTCAGGGCTCTGACTGGGCCAGTCATGAATGGTCACAGAGTTGTTCTAAAGCCACTTCTGTTATTTTAGCTGTGTGCTTAGGGTCCTTGTCTTGTTGGAAGGTGAACCTTTGGCCAAGTCTGCGGTCCAGAGCACTCTGGAAAAGGTTTTCATCCAGGATATCTCTGTACATGGCCGCATTCATGTTTCCTTCAATGACAACCAGTCTTCCTGTCCCTGCAGCTGAAAGACACCCCCATAGCATGATGCTGCCACCACCATGTTTCACTGTTGGGATTGTATTGGGCAGGGAATGAGCAGTGCCTGGTTTTCTCCATGCATACCGCTTAGAATTATCACCAGAAAGGTCTATCTTCGTCTCATCAGACCAGAGAATCTTATTTCTCATAGTCTGGGAGTTCTTCATGTGTTTTTTAGCAAACTCTATGCAGGCTTTCATATGTCTTGCACTGAGGAGAGGCTTCCATCGGGCCACTCTGCCATAAAGTTGCGACTGGTAGAGGGCTGCAGTGATAGTTGACTTTGTGGAACTTTCTCCCATCTCCCTACTGCATCTCTGGAGCTCGGCCACAGTGATCTTGGGGTTCTTCTTTACCTCTCTCACCAAGGCTCTTCTCCCACCATTGCTCAGTTTGGTTGCACGGCCAGGTCTAAGAAGACTTCTGGTGGTCCCAAACATTTTCCATTTAACCCCTTCACCCCCGGAGCTTTTTTCGGTTTTGCATTTTCGTTTTTCGCTCCCCTTCTTTCCCAAGCAATAACTTTTTTATTTTTCCCTCAGTATGGCCATGTGAGGGCTTAATTTTTGCGGGATGAGTTGTACTTTTGAACAACACCATTGGTTTTAGCATGTCTTGTACATGAAAACGGGAAAAAAATTCCAAGTGCGGTGAAATTGCAAAAAAAGTGCAATCTCACACTTGTTTTTTGTTTGGCTTTTTTGCTAGGTTCACTAAATGCTAAAACTGACCTGCCATTATGATTCTCCAGGTATTATGAGTTAATAGACAACAAACATGTCTAGGTTCTTTTTTTATCTAAGTGGTGAAAAAAAATTCCAAAGTAGGCTAAAAAAAAAAAAAAAAATGGCGCAGTATTCCGAGACCCGTAGCGTCTCCTTTTTTCGGGAGCTTGGGTCGGGCGAGGGCTTATTTTTTGCGTGCTGAGCTGACGTTTTTAATGATACCACTTTTGTGCAGATACGTTCTTTTCATCACCCGTTACTGCATTTTAATGCAATGTCGCGGCGACCAAAAAACATAATTCTGGGATTTAGATTTTTTTTTCTCACTACGCTGTTTAGCGATCACGTTAATCCTTTTTTTTTAATTGATAGATCGGGCGCTTCTGAACGTGGCGATACCAAATATGTGTAGGTTTGATTTTTTTTTATTGTTTTTATTTTGAATTGGACGAAAAGGGGGTGATTTAAATTCTTATGTTTTTTTCATATTTTTAAAAACATTTGAAGCTGCCACAACTTGATCGGCTCTGCTACATAGAGGCGATGCTCAGATCACCTCTATGTAGCAGAATTACTGCACTTCTATGAGCGCCGACCACAAGGTGGCGCTCATAGCAATCCGGCATTAACAAACATAGAGGTCTCAAGGAGACATCTGGTTGCAATGCTGACGCATCGATGACCCCTGATCACGTGACAGTGGTCAGCGGTGCGCGTATTTCCAGCCCGATGGCCGGAAGTGCGCGTTAAATGCCGCTGTCAGAGTTTGACAGCGGCATTTAACTAATTAATAGGCGTGGATGGAACCCGCTCCTATTGCGGGCACATGTCAGCTGTTCAAAACAGCTGACATGTCTCGGCTTTGATGCGGGTTCACCGCCAGAGCCTGCATCAAAGCTGGGGTACTGACATCGGATGAACTATTCCATCCGATGTCAGTAAGGGGTTAAGGATTATGGAAACCTCTGTGCTTCTAGGAACCTTGAGTACTGCAGAAATTCTGTTGTAACCTTGGTCAGATCTGTGCCTTGCCACAATTCTGTCTCTGAGCTCCTTGGCCAGTTCCTTTGACCTCATGATTCTCATTTGATCTGACATGCGCTGTGAGCTGTGAAGTCTTACATAGGCAGGTGTGTGCCTTTCCAAATCAAGTCCTATCAGTTTAATTAAACACAGCTGGACTCCAATAAAGGAGTAGAACCATCTCAAGGAGGATCACAAGGAAATGGACAGCATGTGACTTAAATATGAGTGTCTGAACAATGGGTCTGAATACTTATGACCATGTGATATTTCAGTTTTTCTTTTTTAATAAATTTGCAAACATTTCTACATTTGTTTTTTTTTTCAGTCAAGATGGGGTGCAGAGTGTACAATAATGTGAAAAAAAATGAACTTTTCTGAATTTACCAAATAGCTGCAATGAAACAAAGAGTGAAAAATTTGAAGGGTTCTGAATACTTTCTGTACCCACTGTATAGTTTTTGTACCCCCCTAAAATGTGTGAGAACTATTTACGGAAGGTAGATTACTGAAAAATTTCAGTCTTCTGTCAGGTGCATTACTAGTAAGGAGACTTTGCAAGGCTTAAGGGCGCTAGCTACATGTACCTTTTCAGTCTTGCATACATTTTTTACGCTAGTCTGCTTTTAAGATGTCCATGATGACTTAAAGGGAAATTACCACATGATTCCTGCTGCTCGAACCACAGACAGCATGATTCAGAGACCTGCTCCATTCATTACAAACATGAATGTTTTACTCTGAAATGATGCTGTGTTTCATAGAAAAACCTAGTTGAGTGTGACTGGGGACGAGGTGACTAGTCCAAGAGGCATCTTCCCATTACCTCAGCTAGACTGACAGGTCTCCGCATGTTTGTGTATAAGGAAAGGTCTGTTAGTGTAGCTGACAGGGCATGGAGGCGTTGGTGAGGACACTCCTCTAGGATTAGTCATCTCATTCCTGGCCTAAGGGTACTGTCACACAGTACCATTTACATCGCTACGACGGCACGATCCGTGACGTCGCAGCGATCGTATGATTATCACTCCAGCGTCGTAGACTGCGGTCATACTGTGCAATCACGGCGCTGGAGCGATGCCGAAGTCCCCGGGTAACCAGGGTAAACATCGGGTAACTAAGCGCAGGGCCGCGCTTAGTAACCCGATGTTTACCGTGGTTACCAGCGTAAAAGTAAAAAAAAACAAACCGTACATACTCACTATCTGATGCCCGTCAGGTCCCTTGCCGTCTGCTTTCCTCTCTGACTGTCTGCCGGCCGGAAAGTGAGAGCAGATCACAGCGGTGACGTCGCCTCTGTGATCTGCTCTCACTGTACGGCCGGATTCAGTCAGAGCAGGAAGCAGACGGCAAGGGACCTGACGGGCATCAGATGGTGAGTATGTACGGTTTTTTTTTTTTTTACTTTTACGCTGGTAACCACGGTAAACATCGGGTTACTAAGCGCGGCCCTGCGCTTAGTTACCCGATGTTTACCCTGGTTACAAGCGAACACATCGCTGGATCGCTGTCACACACAACGATCCAGCGATGTTAGCGGGTGATCAAGCGACGAAAGAAAGTTTGAAACGATGTGCTACGACGTACGATTCTCAGCAGGGTGCCTGATCGCAGTAGCGTGTCAGACACTGCGAGATCGTAACGATATCGCTACAACGTCACGAATCGTGCCGTCGTAGCGATAAAAATGCCACTGTGTGACGGTACCCTACCTTCATCAACTTTGCTTACACTGACCTTCATCAACTTTGCTTACACTGAAACACTGCAGTGTCTCAATGTATAAATTGCATGTTTGTAATGCAGGAGCCTATCCCTGGACTCATTCTCTTTGGGATTTTGGCTGCATTAATCATGTCACAGGTTCCTTTTAAATTCACATAAGGTTTCAATGAAAATTCCTCATCGAGCAGAAAAAAGAAAATCAGAATGTCTCAGGCTCTGAGCCTTTCACAATCTTATCTAGGTACAGTATATCCAAGATACAAACAAAATTCTCACTTTATTAATGTACATCCAAATTTATTAAAATTTATAACTGATCTCTTGTGACCATTTGTGAACAGGAGCCTTTTGTTTTAATATATTAATTTCTCATCATATTATCATGTTTTTTCCTATTTTTGTTCCTCCTATTTAAAGGAATCAATGATCAAGTTGATGTTGTCGAAGGACCCCAAGAAAAGACCAAAAGCCTCTTATCTGAAGGATTATTTTGAAGTAACGTCAAACCGCTATTCTAAAACTCGTTAATAGACCTCAATTATTGACACAACCAATTATAAGAAAGCAAAAGGTTGATCTGCACTGAGGAGCCAATATCCGAAATCTTCATGGTGCCTAATGCGCAGCATGTCCATTCTACTCCCAGCATATTCTATACTCCAAAATAAAAAAGAACATGTATAATTTTTATATACACATTGATTAATAGAAAAGCTTGACCATGAACTGCAATTACAGACAAACCAGTTCAATTGCCACTGCTCCATTGATTCTAGAACAGTTTTTCTTTTTTTTGCCCCTCCAATTCAAAGTTATGAAAAATTTCCCTTTAACAATGGGCATATATCATAGAAGTTCTCTCTGGGCTCGGCTGTGTTTTGATTGGCCATAGTCTGAAAAAAAGCAAATGCCTACAGAGAACTACTCTTTTATACACCCAGTTGGGTAAAGTTAAAATTTTAATCTTTATTACCACAGAGTATAAGTTTGGAACGGAGGGGCACAGAAGAAAAGAAAAACTGTTCCAATATCAGTGGTGCAGCAACAATTGTACGAGGGTCTCCGATAAATAAAAAAATAAAGTGGAAAGGTTCTCTTTAAAAGGGTTTTCTAGTAAGGCACATTGATGGCCTATCCTGAAGGTACGCCATTAACATGTGATTTTTGTAGGTCCGACTCCCATGATTACCAGAACTTAGCAGAATAAGGAGGACAGGGTTCTTATGGGGAAACCGCAGTTCCTTCCCTTTTGTTCCAGACTATATTCACATGAATGCTGCTGTGTCTGGTACAACTGAAAAGGGGCCACGGTGCCCCCGCAAGTACCACAGCCCTTCATTCTGCTGAGCTTAAGGGTTCGCTCTCACTAGTGTATAAAATATCAGTCCCATTCTCATCCAGGAGAGTGGGTTGTTTTTTTTAACTAGCAGCTATTAATCTTTTACAGTTTCCTATGCTTTAGAATTGTAATGTATCTGTAAAAATCAGATGCCACACTGATGGTTTGTACGGCATGCATTTTTTTTTCTCGCACTCCTCGATTTTGAAGTGGAATTGCAGCATGCCGAATACAGCTGATAAAAAATATGCAGATCTGCACTGCCTCATTGAATAAAATTGGTCCAAGTGTAATCCAATTCTTTTTTTATCGGATTGCACTCGTCTGATTTATACACAAGTGTGAGCGAGCCCTAAAGGGAACTTGCCAGCATTTTAGAGAGGTCACCAGGAGTAGTGCTATAAAGCTTATTGTACAAAACCAAAAATGCTAACTATAACTTCCCAATCCATTGCTTCTTTGGAGAGACCTGAGACGGAGCAGCAATGGACTGACAGTGCACTTGCGATCTAATTTGTAAATGGATAAAAATAAGGATTTATCTGCACTGAATTGGGACGACATAGGTATTGTTTTAATTGTTGAACAATGACCAGTACATCACTACTTCTGTTATCCTCTTTAAAAGTATAGGCCATTAATGTAAATCCTGGAAAATCTCGGCAGGCTTCTTTCACCCACAAACACTTTTTTTAAAAAGTAGAGGCTGCAACTCGAGACACTGGCAGAAGTTGCTTTTCTTATTACGTTGAATAATTGTATATGCACCTAGTGTTTATGGTTATGCTTCAGGGTTTGCCAAATACCAGTCACTCATAAGGTTCCATGTAAAAAAAACCCCAATACATTTAACTTTGTTGTTTTTGTTTTTTTTAATTACTGGGTACTATTGTATAGAGTATTGTAGTCCACCATTCTGTTTCAGGCTTTTTTTTGTGGTCCTGTATTTTGACGAGACCAAGGCTAAGGCTATGTGCACACGTAGGAAAAGAGGTGCAGAATTTTCTGCACGAAATCCGCATCTCCTGGCAGAATCCGCAGCCGTGGATTTGCCGTGGTTTTTATGCGGAATTGATGCTGATTTTGTGCAGATTTTCTGCGGTTTTTGCCACTGTGGATTTCTATCATGGAGGGGTGCAGAAACGCTGCAGATCCGCACAAAGGAAGTGACATGCACTTCTTTGAAATCCGCAGCAATTCCGCACTGATTTTTCCGCACCATCTGCACAGCTATTTTTTTACCCCGTTGATTTATATTGTACTGTACATCACAGTGTGGATCTGCAGTGTTTCTGCGTGGAAAAATCCACTGGGGATCCGCAGCAAATCCGCATCGTGTGCACATAGCCTTAAAGAATACTCTTCTGTATGCCCTGTGGACACGTTTAGTGGGTATGTGAGGAGCATTCCTGCTCTACTTGCTAAACATACATCTCACACATCATGTGAACCCAGCCTTTTCTGACAAATGATGAAACTGTGCTCCACATAACTTTTCCATTCTGGAAATCGCTGATGATTGTTCTGAGTTACAAGAAATTCTATTGCCGCTATACAGCACTGCATGCCAAGGGAAGGCGAGAACTAGCACTGATGCAGGAAAGAAGCTTTAAAGGATAGTTCCTTTGTCACGGCTCTTCGATGATGCATTTTATCATCTTTGCTTTCCGCATTCTCATTTTTTTGCTCACAAATTGTACTTGAAATATCAAGCTTAATATTCTTAAGCCTGATATGTTAGCATCTAAGAAATGATTTGCCGGAATAACTGCATGCAGTGGAGACCACCATTCTTTAGATGATCTGTATTAAGCCCCACTGTGTTTAGAGACAATGAGGGTTAAGGTGTGAAGACCCAGCAAATCTTTGCTAAATATGGAGGAAATACTGCTTAAAGTGTGTGGAGTCATCACATGTCAGCAAGCTAGACAAGTAAATGTGGCCTTACGGCCTACACAGCTGTTGAGCAAACACTCTTGATCTACAGCTGTTTCTATCAACCCTCCCCATTTACATGCACTCCCAGCCAAGCATGTGTGTGTTATTAGGAATAGGGGAATAGGCAGCTGTGTCAGACATATTCGCAGAATAGTTAGTGACTAGTGATGAGTGAGCGTGCTCGGATAAGGCATTATCCATGCTCGAGTGCCAAGAGAGAGACTTCGGCATGCTCGAATACTATGTTCGAGTCCCCACGGCTGCATGTCTCACAGCTGTTAAGACATCCAAAACACATGCAGGGATCACCTGTTTGTTAGGTAATCCCTGCATGTGTTGCTGATGTCGAACAGCTGCGAGACATGCAAACGCGGGGACTCGAACATCTTATTCGAGCATGTTCCCTCATTACTAGTGGGGATATGACTGCTGGGAATCCAACCATTTCCACGAACATGGCTCTGAAATTCTCTGTTGGAATGGACTGATGACTGCGCATGCCCTCGATCACTTAAAGATGTTCTGTGGCACTGCCAGAAATAGCCATGTACTTTATTATCTCAGCTAACCCATAGGCAAGTGGTAGCGGGCATGAATAGCCACCGCTCCATTTTAATGGTACATTTCAGATCCTCATTCTTTAGCCTGGTGGAGTTTTAGCAGTTGGACCTCTAATGTTCAGAACATTATCATTCATTCTGGTGGATAAGTAAGAACTTGCTAAATTGGTAATAGCCCTTTAAGTGCAAAAATTGCTATATACACTCCTAAATATTAAAATTGCAACACGAAGAAGGAAAAGCCTTGAAATTATGAAAATCACGGAATTGATATGTTAATATTTAAATTATGAAAAAAGGAAATTAAATTTTGAAAACATCTTGATTTATTCACTTGAGTAGAAATCCCCACACTTCGCAACTACAGTGTGTATCAGTGAGGTTATTGATGGTTGTCACAAGACGGTTCTGCTACACTGAATGCACTTTGTCAGGAAAATCATCAAGATCCGCTGCTGGCAGCTCCCTTTGAAATTGCTGACTAATGACATATCAGATGTGCTCAGTGGGAGACAAGTTTGAAGACGCTACGGGCCGCGGTAGCACATCTAGGCCATGCAGACTGCTCACAGTAGCACAAGCAACATGTGGCCTAGCATTGTCGAGTTGAAAACCGGCAATTGGGACACTTTGGATAAATGGCCATTACCAAATCAATGTAATTCTGAGCTGTTGGCGTACCTGAAATGAAGCCGAGAGAAGTTTAGCTATCCTACATTTATGCAACCCCACACCATAATCACAGGAATAGGACTGGTGTGGCATTCCCTCATAAAGACCCCTTCGTATCACGTGGTTTTGTCAGATTCAAAGAATGCATGTAGTGTTCCATTCTGTATGCCAATTGAAATTTGACGCTTTACATTTGATGTGATTTATAACAGTGTCTATACAAACCATTGGAAGAGATTTTCATGACACTGAACTACATACAAGCCAGACATCCAGCTACATATGTTCCATTTGCCTAATGCACTCATGGTGCAGAGCAAGATGGTAATGGAGGTCTATTCTCTTCAGCGATGAGTCCCACTTTTGTCTTGGATGCATGGATAACCAGAGATTGATTTGGAGACTGTGTGTGCAGCACTATAAAGAAGCCTTCAAGAGGGAATGTAAAAATGTGCCAGGAGTCATTTTTCAACTCCACATCACCAGGCCGCATGTTGCTGGTACTGCCACGAGCAGCCGATGTGGCTTAAAGGGAACCTGTCACCCCCAAAATCGATGGTGAGGTAAGCTCACCGTCATCAGGGGCTTATCTACAGCATTCTGTAATGCTGTAGATAAGCCCCCGATGTATCCTGAAAGAGCAGAAAAAGAGGTTATAATATACTCACCCAGGGGCGGTCCCGCTGCGGTCCGTGGTCAAATGGGCGTCTCAGGTCCGCTCCGGCGCCTCCTATCTTTATTCCATGACGTCCTCTTCTGGTCTCCGTGCCGCGGCTTCGGCGCAGGCGTACTTTGTCTGCCCTGTTGAGGGCAGAGCAAAGTACTGCAGTGCGCAGGCGCCGGGCCTCTCTGACCTTACCGGCGCCTGCAGTAGTTTGCTCTGCCCTCAACAGGGCAGACAAAGTACGCCTGCGCCGAAGCAGCGGCGTGAAGACCAGAAGAGGACGTAATGGAATGAAGATGGGAGGCGCTGTACTGGACCTGAGATGCCCATCGGTGCGGGACCGCCCCGGGTGAGTATAATCTAACGCCTTTTTCTCCTCTTTCAGGTAACATCAGCGGCTTATCTACAGCATTACAGAATGCTGTAGATAAGCCCCTGATGCCGGTGAGCTTACCTCACCATCGATTTTGGGGGTGACAGGTTCGCTTTAACTCTGCTACCAGGGCCGGCAGCGTCCTAGGACTTGTCTCCCATTGAACACACCTGGGACGTCATTGGTCTGCAATTGCTGACGGAGCTGTCAGCAACGGATCTTAAAGGGAACCTGTCACCAGTTTTGTGAAACAGCAGGTAAAAATATCACCTTATTCAAAGTCTGCGCTTCATTCCCTAAATCCTTTTTTAATTTCTCCTGTCCTGTACGGTAATCTTCTCAGTCCGGTCAAATGGGTGTGGTTTTGGGCCTCTGCATTCCTCCCCCCCCAGCTTCTGCTTGCCGTCCTCCTGACATGGATACCGATCCACATCGCCATGCGACATATGGCGCCTGCTCAGAAATATTGTGTTTTTCGTCTGCGCAGTATGCTTTGCCCAACTGCGGGACTGAGAAGATTACCATACAGCGCAGGAGAAATTAAAAAGGTTTTTCGGGAGTATACAAGGGGAGTCAGGGGGTTATATAAGGATTTAGGGAATGCATAGTGGACGTTGAATAAGGTGATATTTTTAGCTGCTATGTCACAAAACTGGTGACAGGTTCCCTTAAATGATTTTCCTGTCTAAGTGCATTCAGCTTGGCAGACCATTCATCAGATAACCATTAATAACCTCATTGATAGCGTACCAATGCGTGTAAGTGTGTGTATTTCTGTGTCTGGTGATCATACTCGATACTGAACAAATTGAGATGTTTTTGAAATTTTAGTTTTCACTTTTCCATCATTTGTGTATCATTAACAGGTCTATTCATGGTAGATACTATATTAGCACTTAAAAAAGAGCGAGCTGCATTTCTCACAACAAATGGCATTGTGGCCTATAAATAATCCAGCAAAAAAAAATGTCTAACTTGTGGAGAAAGTTTGGACGTATGTCTTCTTTTCAACCTATGTAACTATATGAGCCTGTGATTTCTATAGCTTCACGACTTTTCCTTCTTGGTGTTGCAATTTCAATGTTGAGCAGTGTATGTTGAATGAACATTAACTGAACCAACCAATTTCACATTTATTTTGCTCTCATGGGAGAAAAGTTGCTGCCAGAGGTGTCTGCCGGTGGCCTATTTCCCTCTCACTCTGGAGAGCACATACAGACTGGGCTGAGCTGAGAGTGCATGTGGATTTGGTTGTTTGGAGAGGATATCTGTGGGCCAGTCACCTGCATAACCGCATTTATAGGCTTCTGGCCACCATTAGGACACATGTACCCAAGTATCTCATTGTTCAGTGTGTAAAAAGTATATACAAGCGTAAAGGATGTGACTATATCCTTTCTTGTGAAACCAGGATGCGTTTTCCAAAGAAGTTTTCAAGAAAACATTCCTAATCTCTTTGGACATGATAGCGTCCTTGGTTCTACGCACATTGCATCTACACTGAGCCGCTTGTGTATGAGCCCTACAATAAATCCTCCATGTGAAGTTTAGGCATTATTTATTGCCGTACTTTTCCTTTTCCAATGGAATGTGCAAAACACTGAACTTGTCTATACAAAAATCACTTCAAACATGTACTGTGTGTATATATATATATATATATATATATATATATATATATATATATATATATATATATATATATTTTTACAATGGAACCCTATGTGCAATGTATGCCTATGTGATGGCATACGTCAGGAGCGAGAGCCTTTACTAGCTCAAAAACTGTGTTCTTGTAGCTTAAGGGTGGTTGGAATAACTTATCACTAGTGATGAGCGAGTGTACTCGTTGCTCGGGTGATCTCCGAGTATTTGTTAGTGTTCGGAGATTAAGTTTTCATCGCCTCAGCTGAATGATTTACAGCTACTAGCCAGCCTGAGTATATGTGGGGGTTGCCTGGGTGCTAGGGAATCCTCACATGTAATCAAGCTGTCTAGTAGCTGTAAATCATTCAGCTTCCGCGATGAAAACTTAATCTACAAACACTAACAAATACTCGGAGATCGTGCTTTGGAAAACCCAAGCAATGACTATACTCGCTCATCACTAATTATCACCTATCCACAAGATACCCCCTTAACCTTTGGATCCACTATTCTGACTTTAAGGACTAGAAATATTTTTCTAAAGCAGCAGAATGTCTACAGTATGTTTCACTGTGGTTTCTCATGCCAACAATATATTTTAGAATATACAATTAACATTAATAATTGATTGCAGTATTTGTATGGCAAGTGTGATATAATAAATGCCTAATCATGATGTGATTACAAATTAATTGATAATAAAAGCATTCCATATAACATGTCTGTCATTTTTGAGTATATAACAAGTAAAGCAATGCTGAAAAGAAGACCGGTCATCAAATTTTTATGTTGAAATGGACACACAATGTAAGAGTAGCAGCAGAGCTGAATAAAACTTTTTATTTTGCTTCTCCGTTGCAGAGATATTAGCAAGCCAAAGTATTTGCCACCTAACCAAATACCAGTTGGACTTAATAAAAGTGAAGAGTTTTCCAATGGAGGTAGGCACTTCTTCTCTCTGTATGATGCTGACCAATGATAAGCAGGCAGCAACACAGCAGAAAAATAACAAGCCTACACCATAGCTTAGAGCAGATTTCCCAGTCTGTGAGAAGAATGATAGGCTACGTTCACATTTGCGGTCGGGCGCCGCAGCGTCGCCGCATGCGTCATGCGCCCCTATATTTAACATGGGGGCGCATGGACATGCGTCGCACTTGCGTTATGCGTCCCTGCGGCGCCCGCGTGCAGAGGACGCAGCAAGTTGCATTTTTGCTGCGTCCAAAATCAATGAAAAAAAGGACGCATGCGGCGCAAAACGCAGCGTTGTGCATGCGTTTTGCTGCGTTTTTGTTTGCGTTGTGCGTTGCGGCGCCGACGCTGCGGCGCACAACGCAAATGTGAACGTAGCCATAGACAGCCCTGATCTCCTGGTCTAACCTCTATTAAGAGTCGGTGTGGGGTAGGGGAGTTTAGCTGTGTCACATTACAAACCCTGTAAGAAGCTTTCCTCTCCTAGCATGGTCACCTCTGCTGTACTTCCCCTACCCCCAAATTGACTGGTGATGGGTCAGTAATCACCCTTACGTATGTTGTGCTCACGGCAACTTTTCTTTCAAATAATTTTTAAATAAAGTAAATATGGGGAAGGATAGGAACAGTAAGGAGTACAGGAAAGGAAAAAGGGCCCCTAGGAGGGAGGGAAGATGGGAAAGGTAAATGAAAGGAAAAATAAAGGAGAACTCAGGTTACATTGTCATTGTAAAATGTATACACAAATCAGATAACAGATATAATCAAACAAGAAAAATAAACTAGTTCCCTATTAACAAAGTACCAGGATTAGCAAGAGAACAAGAATTCAAAGATTTTGGCGAGATCAGGGAAAAACGGAGGGCCAGCATTTCCATTTCTTTCTGTATTTCTTAAAGTTAATATTAACTATGGAATATCTCAATTCAAGTGATTTATGAAGAGCAATTTTTTCCAGAATGTCAGAAAAATTAGGGGGAAAGGGTTTTCTCAGGGCAGCTTTTAATCACTGTGCAGTGAGAGCAGAGCAGGCTCAAAGCTATGGTGCGGGGGGGATTTTTTTTATGAATACAGAAAAATAGACTAACAAGGGAAGACATGCAGGGATAAATGAGAATCCAAATCATACAATTATGCACTCACAAATAACACAGTGAAACACCGGGAAGTAAAGGGAGGGAAAAACCAAATAGGAGATGATGAGGGTATGTACACAGATATCATCACATCAACAGTCTCCTGAAAAACACTCCAAACTGCCTCTGCAAAGAAGCAACACTTCCATCTCTCGAACCAGGCACTAACTCTGACAGTGCCTGCTTGCCAGAGGCGAGTATGTAAACACAGCCGAGTGGGGTGACCAACACTGAACAGCTTAGATCATCAAAGCAGAAAAGCCTCCAGGAGCTCTCAGCAGAACAGATTAACCCCTGCCCTGCTAGAAGAAACTTGCACTGTTTAATTTGATGATGAGGTACTTCTGATCAGTGCAGGAGCTCAAGAAATCAGACAGAGTGGTCTTCTGGCTCCTCTCTGTAGCGGTAAACCTGTGACAATATCCATGAGTATACAAAAAAAGGTTGCACTCTATCATGCTAAAGCATGCCAAAGTGAAATCTATAAAATATGAATAGCAATGCTGCTTTTGAATATTAGGAAAAAAAAAAAAAAAAAGACGCTTGGCATAAAATTTGGCCAAATTATATCTGCCCATCAACCATCGTCAAGGTGGTCTCAAAGATTGATTGGTCCCTACGTGTGTCAATACCTCTCATAGGCCGGCGTCACACAAAACGTATAAAAAAAATCAGTCCGTTTTACACAGACGAGAATTGCAGAAATATTCCCTGAACAGTGATCCATATGTCATCAGTGTGCAGTGCGAGGATGCGATTTTCTTGCATTAAGCATCCGTGTGACATCCGTATGGCAAGATTCTCTCTCTTGCTTGCAAAATGGACATATAATGGATCCATGGCCTCAAATATTCGTGAAAACATTATATATTTCATACAGAGCTAGATAGCAGAATAGCCAGTAATTCAATTGTCAGCTTTGCTAAATAATTACCAAACCCGACAGGATATGAGACATGGTTTACATACAGTAAACCATTGCATATCCGTTATATTTTTATATATCCCTCACTAATAATATCAGCAGTGTGTGTGTGTGTATAAAATTTGGGAGCTGTAGGTGTTAAATTAAAGGATTAATTTACAGAAAAAACTGGCGTGGGCTCCTGCGCAATTTTCTCCGCCAGAGAAGGAAAGCCAGTGACTGAGGGCAGATATTAATAGCCTAGAGGGGGACCATGGTTATTGCGCCCCCCCCCCGGCTAAAAACATCTGCCCTCAGCCACCCCAGAAAAGGTACGTCTGTAAGATGTGCCTATTCCGGCACTTAGCCTCTCTCTTCCCACTGACCTGTAGCATTGGCATGTGGTGGGGTAATAAAGGGTTAATGTCACCTTGCTATTGTAAGGTGACCTTATGCGTGGTTAATAATGGAGAGGTGTCAATAAGACACCTCTCCATTATTAATCCAATAGTCTGACTGAAAGGGTTAACAAAACACACGTTAAGAATAAAGTTTTTTTTAATGAAAAACAGACACACAGGTTTTAACATCTTTATTGTACTCTCAATCCAAGCGAAGCCCTCGTTCTCCTGTAAAAAAATCCAAAATAAAAAAGCAACAATATCCCATACCTGTCCGCTGTACAGTCAAGTCCCATGCAGTAATCCATATCTGGGGGCATTTACATTTTACAACTGGGAGCGATGCTAATGCGACTGTACCTGGCTGTAAACGACTGGGGAATGAATGAAATACAGGGAGCGGAGCTTCAGTGACTAGCGGACTAGCGGTGCCATCACCGAAGGTGCGCCCCCTTGCGGCATGAACTTAAATTAACTCTTCAGCCTAGGAAAAGGCCAGCTGATTTTCCTACGTTGAAGAGTTCATTTGAGTACATGCTGCCAGGGGGCCCAGCTTCGGTGACGGCACCGCTAGTCAAAGGAGCTCAGCTCCCTGTATTTCATTCATTCCCCAGTCGTTTACAGCCGGGAACGGCTGCATTAGCAGCGCTCCCGGTTGTAAAATATAAATGCCCCAAGATATGGATTACTGTGTGGGACTTGACTGTACGGCGAACAGGTATGGGATAGTGTTGCTTTTTTATTTTGGAATTTTTTACAAGAGAATGAGGGCTTCGCTTGGATTGAGAGTGCAATAAAGATGTTAAAACCTGTGTGTTTATTTCATTAAAAGACTTTATTCTTAATGTGTGTGTATTTTAACCCTTTCAGACTATTGGATTAATAATGGATAGACGTCTTATTGACACCTCTCCATTATTAACCCGGCTTAATGTCACCTTACAATAGCATGGTGGCATTAACCCCTTATTACCCCATATGCAAATGCTACAGGGCAGTGAGAGAGGCTAAGTGCCGGAATAGGCACATCTTACAGATGCGCCTTTTCTGGGGTGGCTGGGGGCAGATGTTTTTAGCCGGGGGGGGGGGGGGGCAATAACGATGGTCCCTCTGTAGTCTATTAATATCTGCCCTCAGTCACTGGCTTTCCCTCTCTCTGGCGGAGAAAATTGCGCGGGAGCCCATGCCAGTTATTTCCATGAATTAATCCTTTAATTTAACACCTACAGCTCCCAAGTTTTACACACACACACACACACACACACACACACACACTACTAACATTATTAGTGAGGGACATATAAAAATCTAACGGATATACAATGGTTTACCGTATGTAAACCATGTCTCATATCCTGTCGGGTTCTGCAATGATTTTACAGAACCCGACAATTGAATTATCGGCTATTCTGCCATCTAACTCTCTATGAAATATAAAGATTATATATATGTGTGTGTCAATGACATATATACCTATACTATGCGTAGACATTTATTTTATCTATTCTAGTCTAACCTGTCAGTGTGATTTTACTGTACACCGCACTGAATTGCCGGCTTTACTAAAAGGACACTGCTGCGTATTTCTCGCAAGTCACACTGATGGTCCGTGTGGTGTGCAAGTTTTTCTTGCAGTTTTATGTTCTAAACTCGATGTACAGAAATAAAAGAAAACACCTTTTATTTGTACTTTTTAATCATTCTTGCTTGAGCAAATTCAGTTGAATACAAAAAGCCATAGAAGTGTGTTAAAATAATGTAATTTACAAGCAAAATGCCACTCAGGCCTGATACAATATGTAAAAGCAAAGCACTGGCGCTCCCAAAAAATTCTAATAGAGGAGAAAGTCCTCTATGTAGAGTGTTGCTGGTGATTGTAACAGGTTCTGTGTACACCTGTTGCGTATATAGTTTGGTTAATAGATAGTATTCACCTGCGCTGTCTACATTAAACTGAGCAATGCGGAATGAATCTGGATATTAAAGTAAATATGAATTCAAAGGCACTTACTGTTGGATATCGTTGGTGATAATGTAAGTTGCAGATCCTATTTGATACCAGTTACAAGTAGAGTCTTATAAAAAATAAAGGATAAAGGAAATGTACGCTGTTTGTAACAATTACACTGGTGGATGAAACAGAATGGTGAGATACAAACAATTTAAGCAATTTCCAGATCATGATAGAGTCCATATGGTGAAACAACATAAAAAATAAAAATCTGTTCGATCTGTATATTGATGTACTTGGCTCTGGAGCACATCTAGAAGAAAAAAAAAACATGTATTTTTAAATTTAATATTTTTCTAGCATTTGGCTAAATGTAAATTTAACAAAAAAACTATATATTATATTTTTTAAATTCAGCAACATCAAGTATCCAAACTCTAAAACCATCAACCATTTCAAAATGAAAAAGATAATCATGACTAACCTCTCTGCAAATGCTAAAGGAGTTTTCCTGCTATGCAGGAAAATCAGACAATGTCTGTCAATAAGGATATACATGTACAGTGGTGCTTGAAAGTCTGTGAATCCTTCAGAATTTTCCATACACTCCCGGACAGAAGTTATGTCGCTTATCCATGTTATATAAATAAAAGCTTATAACCTGACGTTAATTTATACAACCAATGGATGAATTTATTTTTTTGAAAGCTGAAACCCTCCGAAATGTGGTTTAGGTAAAGAAAATAAATTGTCATCCATGCAGAAATATTGATCAGTTAATGGACACAGAATGGTCAGATTTTGACAAGACAAAAGTTTTGTCGCCCACAGAAAGTAATGTGATACACAAATAATTAACTTAAAATACAAATATATGTTGCATAACATTGGTGAATGAAGTTGTGGTGCTATTAGAGTCATATTTAATATTTTGTGTGACTTCCATGAGCTTGAAAGACTGCATCCATGCGGTTCAACAATGATTCATACAATTTATTAATCAAGTCATCAGGAATAGCAAAGAATGCAGTCTTACATGCCTCCCAGAGTTCATCTAGATTCTTTGGTTTTGTCTTCCAAGCTTCCTCTTTCATCCTACCCCAAACATGCTCAATGATGTTCATGTCAGGTGACTGGGCTGGCCAGTCCTTGAAGCACCTTGATCTTTTTTGCCTGGAGGAACTTTGTTGTAGAGATGGATGTATGAGATGGAGCACCATCCTGCTGCAGAATTTGACCCCTTTTATGATTTGGAATATAAGAGGTAGCTAATACTTCTTGATATTTTAGGCTATTGATATTGCCTTCCACCTTGCAAATGTTTCGTACACCCCATACTGAATGTAACCCCAGACCATGATCTTTCCACCACCAAATTTAACTGTTTTCTGGTGTGTATTTTGGATCCATACGGGCTCCAGTAGGTCTCCTGCAGTATTTGCAGCGGCTGTGGTATAATTCTACTGAAGATTCATCAGAGAAATCCACCTTCTGACACTTTTCCAGCGTCCGTCTGTTTAGCAGGCTGTGGGATTTTGCAAATGCCACATGGTTTTTTATTTGCCTTTTGTTTAGTGCTGGCTTCTGGGCACTGATTCAACCATGGAGGCCATTTCCAGACAGAATTCTACAAACTGTTCTAGTTGACACAGGGACTTGAGGTGACCAGGCCTGTTGGAACTCTGCTGCAGTGGAAGAGGGGCTTGCTTTGGATTTTCTAACCAACAAACGTTCCTCCTGAGCAGTTGTCTTGCGGGTTTGCCTGACCTGGGCTTGTCAAACACATCTCCAGTCTCTTCAAATCTTTTTTTAATTCTTTGTACTTGACGTTGAGACACATTAAAGGTGCCAGCCACCTCTGCAGTGGATCAGCCTCTTGATAATCCAGGGTTTGGTTGCAGGGTGGATTTTTGGCATGTTGTCAGAGCTCAAGTTGCAGTTCAAGTGAAGGTCTGGGGTGCTGGGTTTCTTTTTATACACACACACACTAATTAACCGATCATTTACTGAGCACAGGTGAGGATGTATACTAGGATTGGGTGCATTATATGACCAGGCGACAAAACTTTTGTCTTGCCAAAATCTGACCATTCTGTGTCCATTAATTGATCAATATTTCTGCATTGATGCTAATTTATTTTCTTAACCTAAACCACATTTCGGAGGGTTTCAGCTTTCAAAAGAATCATTTATACAACCAATGGATGAATTTAACGTCAGGTTATAAGCTTTTATTTACATAACATGGATAAGCGACAACTTCTGTCAGAGAGTGTATTTCTACATAAATTAGAGTTAAACTACATCAGATTTTTACACAAGTTCTAAAAGTAGATAAAGAGGATCAAATAAATGAGTCTTATTAGAGTTTATAATTTCCTATAATGGAAAATGATCCAATATCACATCTGTGAATAGAAAATTATATGATCCTTTTCTTTCAACATGTGTGACCCACATGTGCGGTAATAATCATCTGAATGTTTCCAGTAATTGTTGACTACTGCTGCACACCGGCTTGGAGGAATTTTAGGCCATTCCGCCCTATAAAACAGCTTCAAATCTGTGAGTTTTCTCCCATGAACTGCTCAATTCAGGTCCTTCTGCAAGGACTTGGTCATTCCAAAACTTTAATTCTTCTTTAAAGGGAATCTGGCATCGGGTTTTGACCATCATATCTGAAAGCAGCATGATGAAAGGGCAGAGAGAGGTCCTGATTTCAGTGATGTATCATTTACTGGGCTGCTGTTACTGACATACCACTGGAATCAGGATCTCTGTCTCTACTTTATGCTGCTCTTAGATTAGATAGTAAAAATCTGTTGAAGAATTACTTTAGTGTCATCGTCTTTCTGTATGATTCACATTCTCTTGAGATTCTTCAGCTTATGGACGGATATCCTGACATTTAGGGCTTGTTTCCACTTGCGAGAAACACGTCCGTGTCTCGCATGTGGAAACCAAGCTTTGGCGCCGGCACGCCAGAGCGGAGCGTGCGGCCGCATAGGAACACATGGAGCCGCACGCTCCGCTCTGGAGTGCCGGCGCCACAGCTTGGTTTCCACATGCGAGACACGGACGTGTTTCTCGCAAGTGGAAACAAGCCGTTACCCTTAGAATTTGCTGATGAAAGAATTGTTCCATCAATGATGGCAAATCACGCTAGCCCAGCAGCAAGGAACAAGCCCAAATCACAATGCTACTATCACTGTGCCATGACACAATTTCACAAACCAGTGCTGTGAAGATCAGACTTTGTTGGATCCCTGTTCTTTAAAGGGAATATGTCACTTCCTGGGACACTTAAGCTATTACTATGGGCATACAGATGAAAGAATGGTCAAAATACCTGTATTCCTGATAACTGCTGTCTAGTTGTTGAGAAATTGAATTTTAAATGTTTTATGTTAAAGTGAACCTGTCAGCAGGATTTTGCTAAATAAACTACAGACACTGTCATGTTGCTGCTGTTATACTGGTTAAAATGATACCTGTGGTGATGAAATCCGTCTTGTGGTTCTTGCGTAATCAGTGTTAGAATTTTTCAGTTAATGAGATGCTCATGCTCCGGGGAGGGAATATAGACAGAGTCATCTTCCTGTTCTAAGCCAGATAAACCCGCGGGCCGCACTTTGCCCAGGTCTGATCTAAAGTTCTAATTTTGTCACCATAAATCCAAACGCTGAATGTAGCACCCAGATGTATGCAGCTATGTGTTATTCAGTTGCATATAAAGACCTGCCAAAAAATGCATACTAAGGGTCCAATTTATCAAATTGTTTATTGCCAGTTCTTTTATTTTTTTACATAACTTGAAGTTGTGACTTTGTTTTTACTCCAGTTTCAGGCCAGCTTGGCCAAAGCGAGCAGAGCATTTGCGAGTCAGAGGGTGGTTAAGTTGGCACGGCAAACTAATCAGAATTTACGCCACTTTGAGGGGCGTGTCCGGATGCCAAGCTGAACGGACCCATGTGGGAGGAGCTCCTACCGGGCCAGGATTGGAAGCGGCTTTAAGCGCCTGTCCTGGCTTACTTACCCGCTTATTCAGATGGTACTCAGGAAGGTGAAGATGTCAACGCTGGCGGGATTGACTCCAGTGGCACCCTTGACAGCTCTCGATGCATTTCTCCTGAGGAAGCAGGCAAACGCGGGAGTCTAGGTGCCATCTTGCAGGGAGGAAGAAGAAGTTGCAAAGCATGTAGGGCAGGCTGTTCCAGAAGGTACGAGAGGAGAGGATTCTCAGAACTCTCCCGGGGTGTGCATGCTTGATGGGGGTGGAGAAAAGGCACAGCTTGGAGGCACATCACAGCAAAGGCAGGCTCAGGGAGAGCACAAGGAGCTGAGATTCCTGGGACATCATCCTCTCCAAGATGGCGAATCACCACAGGGAGATGCGAGTGGGTACCTCTCCCCCCTTACTCCACTATCATACAGTACACCTGAGTCTCCTAAGCCCCCCAGAGATGAGAAGACACCCCTGTGTGAGGCTGGAATGGACAGGGAATGATAAATGGTGGCTTCCCAGAAAGGTCCCCTCAATAGAGCTCTTACTGCTAATAATTCAGGGTCTTGTAGTGATGATACTGGGGACTCCTCTGAGGAGGAGCATCAAATGGAAGCTCCCCCGTAATTATCATCCTGGAGGAGGCTTCTTTCACAATTTCTTTCTAATTTTCCTTCCTTCACTAATTGCAGAAGTCAAAGAGACCTGTAGGTTTGAGATTGCTTGTGTGAGACAGGATTTACAGCACCTATCTGGCTGCATAGACTCTTTAGAAGGTGATCAGGATACCACCAGATCTCATGGTGCTGAACTGCATCAGTTAACCATTTCACCACTAAGGAATGTTCGATATTTATGAGTTCAACTAGAAGACCTGGATAATAAGGGAAGGAGATGTAATATTAGGGTTAGTGGCATCCCAGAATCTAAGGATCAAGAAAATCCCAAAGCAGTTCTTCAGGTGATCTTTAACTCAGTACTCGGAGATCTTCTCTTAACTCCTATCAAATTCGACAGAGCCCTTCAGGCCCTACAGCCTAAAGGGTCATCTCCATACCCACCCGTGATATCATCTGTTGTCTCCATGACTATGAGACTAAGGAAGAGATCATGGCAAAGGCCGGGACTCAGAAAGAGATTATATATTCTGGTACTCTGGTTCAGCTGTTCCCGGACCTTTCCCGTTTCACTCTACAGAAAAGACGGCTCCTCAGACCCTTGTTGGCCGGTTTAAAAGACCTTCGTATCCCGTACAGATTTGGTTTTCCCTTTGCACGGACAGCTCGAAGGGAGGGAATCTGCGAGACGCTGCGCTCTTTGAAGGACCTGACAGCTTTCTGTAAAGCCATGGGGTTGCAGATCCCTAAGATTGTGGACTGGGATGCTCTATTTGTGGGTTCACCTCCACCCCCAGTTTGGAACCAGAAGAAAAGAAAGGCTAGAGGAGGAGTGGGAGACTGAGCAGATAAGGCTGGTTTTACACTTGCGTTTTGATCTGCAGCGTTTTTAAAAAAAACGCATGTGGTGAAAAAACGCATGAAAACGCATGCAAACGGTGCGTTTTTTAGACGCATGCGTTTTTGCGGAAAAAAAACGCTGCAAAACGCGGCGTTTTCCCACATTTACATGCGTTTTTTCCCGCGTTTGCGTTTTTGAAACGCATGCTGAGAAGTGTGTGACAGCTGCCAATCATCAAAATCAACTAGAAAACACACTAATAATAGAATTAGCTAGGGTTAGGATCCCTAGGGTTAGGGTTAGCTTTTTATTAGAATGTCCTGGTCACCAGGTCACTGATAAGCCACCCCCCACCATCAAGGTGATAAAGGGATCCAAACCCTAACCCTAACCATAGAGATCCTAACCATACCCCTAACCATAGGGTCCAAACCCTAACCCTACCCCTAACCATAACCCTTGGGATCCTAACCCTACCCCT
Source organism: Ranitomeya variabilis (assembly GCF_051348905.1). Taxonomy (NCBI): domain Eukaryota; kingdom Metazoa; phylum Chordata; class Amphibia; order Anura; family Dendrobatidae; genus Ranitomeya; species Ranitomeya variabilis. Next base: position 127,534,879 of record NC_135233.1, read on the forward strand.
AACCCTAACCGTTACCCTAGGGATCCTAACCCTAACGGTTAGGATCCTAACCCTAAAGGCCCCGTCACACACAGCGACGCTGCAGCGATACAGACGATGCTGATCGCTGCAGCGTCGCTGTTTTGTCGCTGTGTGGTCGCTGGGGAGCTGTCACACAGACCGCTCTCCAGCGACCAACGATGCCAAGGTCCCCGTGTAACCAGGGTAAACATCGGGTTACTAAGCGCAGGGCCGCGCTTAGTAACCCGATGTTTACCGTGGTTACCAGCATAAAAGTAAAAACAAACAAACCGTACATACTCACATTCCGGTGTCCTTCAGGTCCCTTGCCATCTGCTTCCCGCTCTGACTGAGTGCCGCCGTAAAGTGAAAGCAGATCACAGCGGTGATGTCACCGCTGTGATCTGCTCTTACTTTCCGGCCGGCAGTCAGTCAGAGCAGGAAGCAGACTGCAAGGGACCTGAAGGACACCGGAATGTGAGTATGTACGTTTTTTTTTTTTTTTTACTTTTACGCTGGTAACCACGGTAAACATCGGGTTACTAAGCGCGGCCCTGCGCTTAGTAACCCGATGTTTACCCTGGTAACCAGTGAAGACATCGCTGAATCCGTGTCACACACACCGATTCAGCGATGTCAGCGAGACCTCAACGACAAAAAAAAAATCCAGGCCATTCCGACACGACCAGCGATCTCACAGCAGGGGCCTGGTCGCTGGTACGTGTCACACATAGCGAGATCGCTACGGAGGTCGCTGTTGCTTCACAAAACTTGTGACTCAGCAGCGATCTCGCTAGCGATCTCGCTATGTGAGACGGGGCCTTAACCCTAAGGGTTAGGGTTAGGATCCCTAGGGTTAGGGTTAGGATCCCTAGGGTTACTAGGGATCCTAACCTTAGGGTTAGGGTTTGGATCCCTATGGTTAGGGTTTTCTTGTGTTTTCTTGTGTTTTTCTATAAAAACGCATGCGTTTTTAACGCAAACAAACGCATGTGCTTAAAAACGCATGCGTTTACATAGACAGCAATGCATTTTTTGACGCGAAAAAACGCATGCGTTTTTTCACGGCAAAAAAACGCAGCTAGAAATTACTACAGGTTGCATTTCTGCAAATGAACGCACGCGTCAAAAAACGCATGCGTTGCCGAAAACGCGTCAAAACGCGTTTTTAATGTTAAGTATAGGGAAAAAAACGCATGCTTTTTTGGCGTTTTTAGCGCTAAAACGCAGCTTACAAAAATGCAAGTGTGAAACCAGCCTGAGGATTGCCTTCTAACAGACTTCGTGAGAAAACCCTTATCTATGTTGTTTGAAATCGTTGTTGATCAACTTATAATATGTTGGTGAAGGTTCCTTTAGCCTTTTATTTTTCTTCAAATGTGTTAGGTGGTCCAGTCACATTTGTATGACAGTAATTTAGTTTTATGTAGCTGCTTAAATGCTTTGCGGAATATTCCGCATGATTTAATTATTAGTGGCCTAGGGGAGCTCTGGGCCTCTGAGTCGTTCATACTTTGGGCCCAGCCCCCCCCCCCCCCCCTTGGTGACTTCCCTGGGCTTCAGTTGTAATTCTCTCATTTCTGGTTGGGTCAGCTTGATCCACAGGAATTGACCTGGGCCAGGAGTTTCTCCTGGGAATTGTGGTACTTATGTTACTAAAGTTCGCTTTCTGTTTTTTTGTCTGTCCTTGTCTTTTTCTTGCCCTTCTGTTTACACTCTTCCCTTTTGATCAGGTATGGTCCCTTGGAGGGGTGAAAAGAGAATATCTGATAGATCAAAGAATGAACGCCTGCGGAGAGGCCTGAGTAGGGAGACATTTGGGGTTTACTGCTTATATGCGTATTTAAGTCGCTCAACGTATAATATCAATGAATGTTAGGGGTCTCAATTCCCCTAGAAAAAGGAAGCTTACCCTACGGAAATTGAAGTCTCAGAAAGCTGATATTGCCTTTATACAGTAAACCCATTGCAATACTGGAACGCTTAAGCTTGCCCTCAGCAAATTTCCTGAGTCTTATTCGGCTTTTAATAATAGTAAGAGGGGAGGAGTAGCAATATTAATATCTTCATCGTGCCCTTTGCAAGTGCATAAGACACATTGACCCTGGGTGTAGATTTATTGCTCTGGAGGCATTTCTGAGGGGTAGGCACATTATCTTATGTAATCTATATACCCCAAATACAGGGCAGATTCGCAGGCGGCTTTGTTAGCTGGAGGGGACTTTAATATTCCATTTTCGGAGGTATTCGATGAGCATCCCCTTGGGCATAGGCCCCCATCACACAGATTAGCGTTAGACTTCAGGAAATTAATTAGAGCTAATTCTCTCTTTGACCTGTGGAGGATAGACCATCCTAAAGAAAGGGGCTTTTCTTTTTACTCCCCTCCCAATCAAACCCATACCAGAACGGATTTCTTTTCTGCTACTATCATATCTCTTAGGATACTGGAAAGAGTGGAGATGGGTCAAATTACCTGGTCTGATCATGCCCCGGTCGTGCTAGATCAAGGGTGGGGAACCTCAGGCCCCATTTACGGCCCTCGATGTCTTTTTATCAGGCCCCCAAGCAGATTCTCAGGGACCATATTCTTGGGCAAGGAGCTATATTTTGATTGCCACAAGCTCATTAATTTCTTCTTGCTGTTAGCACACACACACACAGTGTTCACTACTGAACATTGAAGGGCATGCAATGAAAGATTATGTCCTGAAACCAGTGCCAGAGTCAGGATGTACATTGTGGGAGGAGTTTGTATGGCCCCCGAAGGATGGTATGAATATCCAAATGGCCCTTGGCACATAAAAGATTCCCCACCCCTGTGCTAGAGCTAAGATCTGATCAACCTTACTCTCGGGTCTGTCATTGGTGTCTGATGAGCTCTTAATTAAGGACCCTACTATTAGAAAGACGTTATTGGGCCATCTTACTGAGTTCTATCATCTTAACGAGGGTCCAGTTTCTTCTCCTTCAGTTCTGTGGGAAGCCCACAAGGCAGTGATGAGAGGTTATTGTATACAGGAGGGCTCCAGAATGAAAAAAAAGCTAACTTTGAATATGAGAAACTTACCTCCCAACTTAGGGAAGTTGAAAGAAAATTGACGGCTTCACCCTCTTTATGGGTATTGAGGAAGGTGGTGGGGATTAGGAATAGGCTAAAAGATATTGATATACATAAAGTAGATAAACTACTCCTTTATACAAAACAAAATTATTATGAAAAGGGTAACAAAGCTCACACATTATTGGCTAGGCAGTTGAAGGAGAAGACCTTGTCCTCTAATCCCCAGGCTCTTAGAGGGAGTGATGGTACGATCAATTATAATCCAGCGGAAATGTAAAACTTATTTTTTTATTTCTACCGCAAATTATATAACCTGAAGGATACCCTTCCCCTAAATAAGGATGCTAGAGGCAACCTATTGCAACGCTATTTTTTTAGGTCTAAACCTTCCAGTGCTTCCCCTAGAAGCTATAACATTTCGTAATCAACCAGTTACTAACGAGGAAATTGTAGACAACTTAAAAGATCTACCCCTGAGTAAATCCCCTGGTCCAGATGGGCTGACTTATTTATATTACAAAACTTTTGCAGAGGAGCTTACTCCCCATATGATCAGGATGTTCAAATCCTTTATGGAATGTTCCCACATGCCGGTCTCACTGTCACATTCCTATCTGATCCTTATTCCTAAGGCTGGGAGGGATCCCTTGGATTGCTCTAACTACCGTCAAATTGCCCTATTAAATTTGGATCTAAAAACTTTCACCCATGTGCTGGCCAATAGGCTTAATTGTTGGCTGCCTTGACTTGTTGATAGAAATTTCCAATAGAAATAATGTACAAACCCTTATTTTGAGCCTGGACGCAGAAAATGTGTTTGATTGTCTAAACTGGCCTTATTTGTTTGCATCTATGAGGGCGTTTGAGATCTTGGGTGCCTTTTTAACAGCTATAAATGAGCACTATACAGATCTCCTTTAGCCTCAATTAAACTGCCTTATCAATTCTCTCCTTCTTTTAACATCTCAAATGGCACACGCCAGGAATGCCCTGTATCGCCCTTGTTATATGATATGTGTATAGAACCTCTAGCAGCCATTATAAGACAAAATCCTAATATTTCAGGGGTGGAGGTTTGGAACAAAACTTACAAGATATCATGGTTTGCAAATGATGTACTCTTGACCCTCACTAAACTTCTTACACTTCCTAATCTGATGGATGTTTTAAAAGTGTATGGGGCCTATCGGGATATAAGTTGAATACCACCAAGACAGAAGCCATGCCTTTAAATATTCCTCTGGAGAGTCTAGACCATTTAAAATTAAACTTTAAGTTTAGATGTAAGATTGAAGCTGTCAAGTACTTGGGGGTATATTTATCCTCCTCCTACATTACCCTATACTCTTGCAATTATCCGCCATTATTTAGGGATTTGAGACAATTACTGGATAGGTGGATGCTGCTCTCGCTTTCCTTCACAGGCCACATTTTTTCAATTAAGATGTCTCTCCTCCCCAAGGTGATTTATTAATTAGAAACTCTCCCGGACAAGATCCCCATGGGTGAATCTAAGTCTCTCCAGGCAGCTATAATGAGGTTCATCTGGAATGGTAAGGGTTACTAGATTTCTAAGCAAGTCCTCATCTCCCATAAAACGCAGGGGGGCTTTCTGTTCCTGCATTGTGGGGTACTGTTGGGCAACCAATTTGTGTAGAATCCCCTCCTGGGCCTCTCTGTTGGCTTTTAATAAATGGACAGAAATAAAAAAACTATGGCTGGCCCCAATCCACCCGAACTCCCTAATATGGACAGCTAAACCTATTAATGTTCCAGTTTTGTTATTGGATCCTATGCAGTTTACGAGGGAGGTTTGGCTATAGTGTATGAAGAAGTTTAAACGGAATTCTCCCAATTCACCAATGATATCTTTTATCTATCAACCTCTGATACCAAACAGCATGGATCCTGTGATAGTCCACCCTTGGATCTCGGTGGGTTGTTAAGATTTGTGGATCTGGTAGAGGGGGACAAGCTGGAGGTCCTTTCGTTTGATGACATTAAGTTTGTCATATCTAATAGGGAGTTTTTTCAGTATATGCAGATTAAACATCTTGCTCTATCGCTATACGGAGGGTCAAAGCTGTCTCTACCATCTGATTTCAAGAGGATTTGCAAAAGAGGCCCATCAACTAAGGGATTGATCTCCGTAATATACAGGTCCTTCTCAAAAAATTAGCATATAGTGTTAAATTTCATTATTTACCATAATGTAATGATTACAATTAAACTTTCATATATTATAGATTCATTATCCACCAACTGAAATTTGTCAGGTCTTTTATTGTTTTAATACTGATGATTTTGGCATACAACTCCTGATAAGCCAAAAAACCTGTCTCAATAAATTAGCATATCAAGAAAAGGTTCTCTAAATGACCTATTACCCTAATCTTCTGAATCAACTAATTAACTCTAAACACATGCAAAAGATACCCGAGGCTTTTAAAAACTCCCTGCCTGGTTCATTACTCAAAACCCCCATCATGGGTAAGACTAGCGACCTGACAGATGTCAAGAAGGCCATCATTGACACCCTCAAGCAAGAGGGTAAGACCCAGAAAGAAATTTCTCAACAAATAGGCTGTTCCCAGAGTGCTGTATCAAGGTACCTCAATGGTAAGTCTGTTGGAAGGAAACAATGTGGCAGAAAACGCTGTACAACGAGAAGAGGTGACCGGACCCTGAGGAAGATTGTGGAGAAGGACCGATTCCAGACCTTGGGGAACCTGAGGAAGCAGTCGACTGAGTCTGGCGTGTGCAGGAAATGGGCTACAGGTGCCGCATTCCCCAGGTAAAGCCACTTTTGAACCATAAACAGCGGCAGAAGCGCCTGACCTGGGCTACAGAGAAGCAGCACTGGACTGTTGCTAAGTGGTCCCAAGTACTTTTTTCTGATGAAAGCAAAGTTTGCATGTCATTTGGAAATCAAGGTGCCAGAGTCTGGAGGAAGACTGGGGAGAAGGAAATGCCAAAATGCCTGAAGTCCAGTGTCAAGTACCCACAGTCAGTGATGGTGTGGGGTGCCATGTCAGCTGCTGGTGTTGGTCCACTGTGTTTCATCAAGGGCAGGGTCAATGCAGCTAGCTATCAGGAGATTTTGGAGCACTTCATGCTTCCATCGGCTGAAATGCTTTATGGAGATGAAGATTTCATTTTTCAGCACGACCTGGCACCTGCTCACAGTGCCAAAACCACTGGTAAATGGTTTACTGACCATGGTATTACTGTGCTCAATTGGCCTGCCAACTCTCCTGACCTGAACCCCATAGAGAATCTGTGGGATATTGTGAAGAGAAAGTTGAGAAACGCAAGACCCAACACTCTGGATGAGCTTAAGGCCGCTATTGAAGCATCCTGGGCCTCCATAACATCTCAGCAGTGTCACAGGCTGATTGCCTCCATGCCACGCCGCATTGAAGCAGTCATTTCTGCCAAAGGATTCCCGACCAAGTATTGAGTGCATAACTGAACATTATTATTTGATTTGATGGTTTTTTTGTTTGGTATTAAAAAACACTTTTATTTGATTGGTCGGGTGAAATATGCTAATTTATTGAGACAGGTTTTTTGGGTTATCAGGAGTTGTATGCCAAAATCATCAGTATTAAAACAATAAAAGACCTGACAAATTTCAGTTGGTGGATAATGAATCTATAATATATGAAAGTTTAATTGTAATCATTACATTATGGTAAATAATGAAATTTAACACTATATGCTAATTTTTTGAGAAGGACCTGTATAGTGAAAACAAAAACAGTTTAGACCGCACCAACGCCCCTACAAATTAGCCGACACTGCTCACCTGCAGTGGAGGTCCAGTCTTCAGATTCCGGGTGCCGTAGACAAATAAACAACTGGAGTAATCCGAAGCAGAAGAAAAAAGAGGCAGCACTCACCGATCTTCCGAGACAGGTAAATTTATTACTCACAATAAAATCTTCACGGCCGGGGGTGCTGGAATTCTGAGAGCGGCAAGCCTGACGATGGCCGTTTCGTGCCTGACGGGCGCTTCTACGGGTCAGTGAGTGAGTGCCAGAAACACCGGGGGAAGTAGAAGGTCGGAGCTAGACGCTCCTCCCTCCACCTTCACCCCTTATGACTCAGACACACCCCTCTCTGTGACAAAATACTTAAAACACATTAAAAACAATACACACCAAATAAAGTCACTGACATTGCTATTAGACATATATCAAACAGCTTATTACACTTATAATGACTAAACCTTAACACTTACGTTGGACCCATCAGATTCTTATATACTACCTTGTGATACTTTTATTCGGAAAAACTGCCATATAGTGCAGTTTTGTGAGGAGGGACCGACACTCTCGATACCTGCACAGAAGCTAAGACACAGAGAAATGTCATCTTCACAAACTTAAATTGCGCAGGATTGCTCTTTAACGAATAAGGTGCGTATATCCCAAATGTGTTCCATCTTATAAAAAAAAATGGACATGTCAACTCTATAGTTGAAACCTAGGGGGCCCATGGCATTTGTCTGCATAATCCATCGTGCCTCCCTTCTTAATAAAATATGCAGATCTCCGCCTGTTTTGGGTAATGTTACTTTGTCGACTCCTGCGAAAGTCAGCACATTGGAATCGCCCCCATGTGTATCGCGAATATGCTTAATTAGTCTGGGGAATCCTTTCCCCGTCATAATAGATCTGCAGTGCTCACGGAATCGTGTGTAAAGGCAACGTATGGTTTTCCCGATATAAAAACGCCCACAGGGGCAATACACTACGTACACCACGTACTTGGTTTTGCACGATATAAACGTATTAACTACATGTCTGATAGAACCTATAGTGAGGGTCTGCCCTGTGACGTGATATTTACAACCTGGACAGTGTCCGCAGCGATGATTGCCTTTTGGTGCACTGGAATCTAGCCAATTCCCATTATGGTTATGTATCTGGTTACGAACCAGGACGTCCCTTAGTCTTGCGCTGTGCTTGCTTGATATTAATGGACCTCTATCTGCTATTTCTACAAGGTCTCTGTCTTTACTGAGAATATGCCAATTCTTCCTGATGGCAGTTCTAATATGCATATCCATCAGGCTAAATTGGAAACAGAATGTAAAACGTTTCCCAATGGAATTATTGGCTTTCGGACTTTTATTGTTGGTACTTATTCTATTTCTAGCTTTTTGTAATAGCTTTTTTGGATAACCTCTTTTTACAAACCTTTGACATAATTCAACCGATTGTGCTTCAGCTCCTTCTAATGTGCTATTGGTTCTCTGTACTCGTAGGAGTTGGCTATATGGTAATGCCTGTTTTACGTGGGGTGGATGGTAGCTATTGAAATTCCGATATAAGGTTGTATTTAAAGTATCGTTTTTAATTTCTATGGTGACATCTAAGAAATCAAGTCGTAGCCCACCAAATACTGATGTGAACGACATGTTCATCGCATTGAGATTCAAGTAGGCTACAAACTGGACGAAACTCTCCTCAGGTCCATCCCATACGAATAACCTGTCATCCACATATCTACAGTAAAATTTGATGTGTTTCAAATACGTATTTTGGATGGCATAAATATATCTTTCTTCGAAAAGGCCTAAAAACAAATTAGCAAAAGAGTACATGCTACCGGAGTCCCCATGGCAGTCCCGGTTGTCTGGATATACCACTGTCCCATAAAAGTGAATGCGTTATGCGTCAAGATAAACTTGAGACTATCACATACAAAATCAACAAAAGACTGAGTGCGATCGGTAGTGTTAAGTATATATCTAATTGCTTCAACCCCTTCTTCTTGGGGTATTCGTGTATATAGATTAGCTACATCTACTGAAGCTAATGTAAACCCTGGTTGCCACTCAAAGTGTTTGATGTTTTTTAAGAACGCATTCGTATCCTTAGTATAAGATGGAATACTGATCAATATAGGGCGTAAAAGCCAATCTATATATCGGGACAGCGGTTCAGTAATTGATCCAATTCCGGATACGATGGGACGTCCGGGTGGATCTACTATAGACTTGTGTATCTTAGGGACATGATACCAATGTGGTTTCACGGGGAACTCCGGTAGCAATTTTTCGGCCTTTTTTTGTGAAATTACGCTTGCTTCTACTGATCGTTTTAAGAAGGATCGTAATTCTCCCTTAAATTTCTGTGTGGGATCTTTTAATAGCTTGACGTACGTATTCATGTCTGCCAATTGTCTATTTGCTTCTTCTATGTACATTTCTCTGGGGATCAATACGGTTTTGCCACCTTTGTCTGCTTGTCTCACTATTGTGTCAGACCAACCAGTGATATCTTTTAAAGCCTTCTTTTCAGAGCTGGTTAAATTTGGCGGCGCCTTCTTGTAAATTAATGCCTCGACATCTTTTATTACTAATGTCTCAAAGAGATCAATCACGTTACCCGGTGACACTGGGGGCATATATTTGGAAGGCACTCCTCCCATGAAAGGCACCCTTGGCAAGAAATTATCACTATGGGGGGGTTACCCCTGCACCCGTTAAACTTAACAGTAACTCAGCATCCTCCCTACTATCAGCCAAAGTCTGAGCTCCTGCGCCTGCCAGGAGACAAAGTGGTCCAATGCTTACGGGTTGCTCACCCTCTTTTATTACTGGAACATGTTGATTAGAGCTAAAAGTCTTATGCAGATGCATCTTTCTAATCGCTTTAAAGAGATCAATTTTAAAGTCTGTGAGGTCAAAATCCGCCGGAATACAATAAGAAAGCCCTTTACTCAGCAAAGACAGATGTTCAGGACCTAGTTGATGATCAGTTAGATTAAGTACATGTTGGTTGCGATGAACATGTCGTTCACATCAGTATTTGGTGGGCTACGACTTGATTTCTTAGATGTCACCATAGAAATTAAAAACGATACTTTAAATACAACCTTATATCGGAAACCAGTAGCATCCAATTAACTACTCCATTTCTATAGCTACCATCCACCCCACGTAAAACAGGCATTACCATATAGCCAACTCCTACGAGTACAGAGAACCAATAGCACATTAGAAGGAGCTGAAGCACAATCGGTTGAATTATGTCAAAGGTTTGTAAAAAGAGGTTATCCAAAAAAGCTATTACAAGAAGCTAGAAATAGAATAAGTACCAACAATAAAAGTCCGAAAGCCAATAATTCCATTGGGAAAAGTTTTACATTCTGTTTCCAATTTAGTCCGATGGATATGCATATTAGAACTGCCATCAGGAAGAATTGGCATATTCTCAGTAAAGACAGAGACCTTGTAGAAATAGCAGATAGAGGTCCATTAATATCAAGCAAGCACAGCACAAGACTAAAGGTACCTTCACACTCAGCAACTTTACAACGAGAACGACAATGATCCGTAACGTTGCAGCGTCCTGGATAGCGATCTCGTTGTGTTTGACACGCAGCAGCGATCAGGATCTTGCTGTGATATCGCTGGTCGGAGCTAGAAGTCCAGAACTTTATTTGGTCGTCAGATCGGCGTGTATCGTCGTGTTTGACAGCAAAAGCAACGACGCCAGCAATGTTTTACATGGAGCTAACGACCTGTGAGAACGATAAGTGAGTCACCGTTACGTCACAGGATTGCTCCTGCATCGTTGTGGAGCTGCTGTGTTTGACGTCTCTACAGCGACCTAAACAGCGACGCTGCAGCGATCGGCTCGTTGTCTATATCGCTGCAGCGTCGCTGAGTGTGACGGTACCTTAAGGGACGTCCTGGTTTGTAACCAGATACATAACCACAATGGGAATTGGCTAGATTCCAGTGCACCAAAAGGCAATCATCGCTGCGGACACTCTCCAGGTTGTAAATATCACGTCACAGGGCAGACCCTCACTATAGGTTCTATCAGACATGTAGTTAATACGTTTATATCGTGCAAAACCAAGTACGTGGTGTACGTAGTGTATTGCCCCTGTGGGCGTTTTTATATCGGGAAAACCATACGTTGCCTTTACACACGATTCCGTGAGCACTGCAGATCTGATATGACGGGGAAAGGATTCCCCAGACTAATTAAACATATTCGCGATACACATGGGGGCGATTCCAATGTGCTGACTTTCGCAGGAGTCGACAAAGTAACATTACCCAAAAGAGGCGTTGATCTGCATATTTTGTTATTAAGAAGGGAGGCACGATGGATTATGCAGACAAATGCCATGGGCCCTCTAGGTTTCAACTATAGAGTTGACATGTCCATTTTTTTTATAAGATGGAACACATTTGGGATATACGCACCTTATTCGTTAAAGAGCAGTCCTGCGCAATTTAAGTTTGTGAAGATGACGTTTCTCTGTGTCTTAGCTTCTGTGCAGGTATCGAGAGTGTCGGTCCCTCCTCACAAAACTGCACTATATGGCAGTTTTTCCGAATAAAAGTATCACAAGGTAGTATATAAGAATCTGATGGGTCCAACGTAAGTGTTAAGGTTTAGTCATTATAAGTGTAATAAGCTGTTTGATATATGTCTAATAGCAATGTCAGTGACTTTATTTGGTGTGTATTATTGTTTTTAATGTGTTTTAAGTATTTTGTCACGGAGAGGGGTGTGTCTGAGTCACAAGGGGTGGAGGTGGAGGGAGGAGCGTCTAGCTCCGACCTTCTACTTCCCCCGGCGTTTCTGGCACTCACTCACTGACCCGTAGAAGCGCCCGTCAGGTGCGAAACGGCCGTCAGGCTTGCCGCACTCAGAATTCCAGCACCCCCGGCCGTGAAGATTTTATTGTGAGTAATAAATTTACCGGTCTCGGAAGATCGGTGAGTGCTGCCTCTTTTTTCTTCTGCTTCGGATTACTTCAGTAATGTATAGGATTATGTATAGCCCACAAGGAGGTCAACAGTTAAAATTTTCGTACATGAGCAGATGGGAGTCTATTTTAGGTCGGGAACTCTCGCCCCAGGCCTGGCAGCACATTTGGGAGAAGTTGCCAAATCTTTTATTTGTTCTCTTTATAAGAATCAGTATAAAATTCTGATGTTCTGGTATCCTATCCAGGACAAAGGTCCTTCGCGGCGCGCAATGCATCCCTGGGAACGGAAGCCACCGCATCCATCGCGGAGAGCCGGGAGAACTCCGGGGGCCGTCGGAAGGTAAGTATATCCATATTTTTTGTTTTTATTCTTTTTTTTTTTTTTACACGAATATGGATCCCAGGGCAGAACTTGCAGAGAATAAAAAATGCAACTGATTGTCAAAAAACAGACATACAAGAAAGACAAGAGGGAAGAGAAAGGAGTGGAGAGAGCAAGAGAAGAAAAGAGCAAGCGAGTCAGAAAGAAACCAAGTTAGGTTTAGACATGGGGAACTAATATAAGGTGGGAAGTCAGTAGTGAGGACCAAATTTTTTGATAAATGTAAGTGGGACAAGTAATGAGACAGGGGAGACAGGAATAAGGAAAGCAAGGGACGTGACTTGCGCCATTTCCAAATACTTCTGTAGAGGGAGTAGGAGAGAAAGGCCTCCCAGTGAAACCATTTAGAAGCAGTGGTGGTCTTTACTAATTGAGTGGGCAAACAGAGATTGCATACGGTAGATTGTGGCTATTTCAGCAGACCACTCTTCCAGAGAGGCAGGGTTTGTTGACTTCCAGTGACGTGGAATTATTATTTTGGCAGCCTGAAGTAGATGTTGCATCAGCCCCTGAAACTTCTGATGGAAGTACACGCCATTTGCAAAGATACGCCTAAGTCAGGGAGGGGTGTTGCTAGAGTCCTAAAAGATCAGGGGCCCAAGCCCCAAAGTACGTGTTTCCCTATACAACCTCCCCGCCACTTAAAAGAGAATCTATACATATATAATTACAGTATACCACTGTTGCTTATCTAAAATACTACAAACAAAATACCAATATTACCAAAATCACTACTATACAAGGACAAAATAATACTGCTACACAATGTCCACTACCATCACCACTACACAGTGACTACAGCACATATTATAATATGACCATTGCGGCTACATAACACACACTGTACAAAGACCGATAATACTGCCATACACCTACCATTGCATGACTGAAATGTATTAAGCTATTAATAAAAAAAGAAAAAAGCGATATAATCGCCATATGGTAAACATGTCATGTAGTGGTGGATTCCAGTCCTGCCAACAATACTACAGAGATTACTGTACAGATATATATAGTACAGGGACTTACAGATGACGTTCTTTCTGGTGGAGTCATTTTTCTCTACTTTTTAATTTGACCCAGACAGACATGATGACCTCTTCCAGCCAGGACTCGGCTGCACATATTACAGCAAAAACACTTTTGACTTGTCAAATTTCCAGCACAGTCCCCATCTATTCCCAACCTGCACAACCTCCCCATCCTGCCTGCTCTTCCAGCATGGAGGAGTGACCCCAATACTTAAAACATTATGTAATATCTACGAATACTACTACTATTACCCTTCCATAAATTAATGCTGCAAACACAACTTGCCAGATAGAGGGGACCTATAAAAATAATAGCGCCCCATAGAAAGTAGTAAGGCCCCCAATGTGCTACCTAGTAAGTAATAAAGCTAAATATGCTCTTCTGAAAGTTATAATACCCGAAGTGTCCCCTCCAAGCAACACATACCATTGAGTATCCCCTTTAAGTAATAATGCCCCCTGAAATCCACAACTAAGACAAATAATGCACTCATTTAAAAGAAATGATGTCCTGAGTGCTCCCACAGCTCCCTACATACTGCATGATGCCCCCGACAGCTCCCTACACACTGCATGATGGTCACCACAGCTCCCTATACACTGTATGATGGTCCCGACAGCTCTCTATATACTGTATATTGGTCCCCACAGCTCTCTATACACTGTATGATGGTCCCTACAGCTCTCTACGCTATGTATGATGCTCCCCACAGATCCCTATACACTGTATGATGTCCCCATAGTTCCTACACTCTGTATGATGGTCCCCATAGCTCCCTACGCTCTGTATGATGGTCTCCACAGCTCACTACGTTTTGTATGATGGTCCCCACAGCTCCCTATGCACTGTAAGATGGTCCCTACAGCTCTCTACGCTATGTATGATGCTCCCCACAGATCCCTATACACTGTATGATGCCCCCATAGTTCCACACTCTTTATGATGGTCCCCATAGCTCCCTACGCTCTGTATGATGGTCCCCACAGTTCCCTATGCACTGTATGATGGCCCCACAACTCACTATATCCTGTATAATGGCCCCCTGAAGCCTGATATATACTGTAAGATGGCCCCCCTTGTACACTATATTATGGCCCTCACCCCCCTATAAGTAGTATGATGGCTCCACTGCCCCTATCTCATCAGTACGATTATGGCAATACCAATCTTGTGCAGTTTTTTAAATATTTTTGCTGTGAAAAGAAAAATTGCAAATTTGTAAAATATAATATATATATATATATATATATATATATATACACACACACACACATCGATATATATATATATATTTTTTTTAATTTATTATTCATGTGTCATCATTTCCAAAGACCCTTTATGTTTTTATTTTTCAGTAGATGGAGCTGTGTGATTCCATATTTTATGTGGAGCAAGACTGTTTATTTTCATACAATTTTGAAGTAGATGACATTTTGCTCACTCCTTACTGTATTTTTTTGCAGCTTTTCATTTTTTGCATTTTTTTTTATATACAATTGCTAATTTATTATTAGAAATTATAATATTGAATAATATACATTATTCATTATGTAAAATAGGGGGCAGGTCAGTGAGGGATCAGTAACCTATTATAAGCCATACAGAGTAATATGTAAGCATAGCACCACATGAAGACCCCCCACAGGTTGCCTGGGGGCACGAGCATATCATTAACTCAAAACTGAAAATCAACCCAGGTATCATCAGTATAACGCCGCCGACCTGACAGAGTCTGCAGTTTACTGAGCAAAATCACGCTGACAGGTTCCCTTTAAATAGACATCACATGTGAGGGCAGCACTTGTCTCTGAAGACCAGGTATTCTTACAATGTGCACTGACAATGCACTCTCTTGGCAGCTCATTAATTTTGATCAGAAGCGGCGAGGAGCGCACTGTCACTTGTGAGGATTGTACAATGACAAGAATCTACTGAGCATCCATTGGAATTCACAAAACTCATGCTCAGTAGAGCATGGACTAGCCCAGGTCTCTGAAACGAGCCTCACTGATGATACTTCGTTTCAGGGAGAGGGCAGAGTCTGTGGTAGTGACCGCATCCTCTGCCCCTGATGACGTTTTGTTTGAGTATTTATTTTATAGCTGCAAGCACTGGGATTCTCCAAATAAGCGTCATCAAAATAGTAGTAAATTAGTAAAAAAATAAAGCAGTTCAATAGTGTAGTGAGGTAATGCTAGGGAATTATTAATTAAAGTATACTAGAAAATAGATTATATTTTGGTATTACATATTTAGGATGAAAATGAATTTGTGCTTCAGACCACCCCTTTAAGTGACTACACTTGTAGTGGCACAAATGTGGCAAAATTCACAATTTTAAACAATACATCCGTAGAATTAAAAATGCTTAAAAACTTATGATCAACACGGGGTTAACTGGTTTCAGCAATTATCCCCCAAACTATGCAACTAACAAAAGTTTGTAAGGAGATGACAATGGCTGGAGTGAGCGCTGCTTGACCTGAATCTGGCCCTGTACTACACACTCCAAAAATATCCCCCCCCCCAAAAAAAAAAAAAAAAAAATCTGCACATGAATATACCCTGAAATTGGCCTAATACGGCAGTGTCCAGTAGAGCAATGTTTCTCAAACTGTGAGGCGCACCCTAGTTATTAGTCAGGTACAGCAAGAGGATGTGGGGTCAGTTTTTACAGTAGTGATGTCTGTCTGTTTTTGGGTTTCGTGATAATTATGCAGTAAAAACGACATGGCGACATGATTCTTCAGGTTAGTATGACTACAGTAATAGCAAATATGCATACATTTAAAAAAAACATTTTTTACTTTGATTTTTATTTTAATCCTCATAGGGGACTTGAGCCTGCAATCATTTGACTGTTTGTACTCTATACCATAGCAGCCCATCGGCCATCCGTGATGGATTCAGGGGGTTGATGGGTGCCTGGCAAGGCCGGCGTCAGCACCGGGGCAAGTGTTGGGGCCTTGAGCAGGCGGGGGGCCCCACTCGCCGTCAGAGACACGGGCGCACTATGGGGGCCCGGCACCCGCGAGTGGGCCCACCCCCTTGCTCAGGACCCAGGCACTTGCAATACTAACCTCTCCCTGTTCCACCGCTGTAGCGTCTTCCGCGTCCTCTGACCGTGATGTTTCAGGTCAGAGGGCGCGATGACATCACTACAGTGCGCCCTCTGCCTGATCAATCACAGTGCAGAGAGCCGGAAGTTGTCGATGCGGAGTAGTCTGGAGCAGAGCAGCGGCCAGCGAGGAGAGGTGAGTATGCCATTTTTTTTTTATTTCTTAATGTTTGGAGCATCTTATGGGACTCATTATTCTGTATGGAGATCTATGTGGTGGCCATATTACTGTATGGAGGACTATACTGTCCAGTTTTCTGAGCTATTGTAGAATTGATATCTACAATAGATATCACTCATGTAATGTAAGTAGTAAGTGAAATCTTTGGCATTTTACTATACCTAGGTCTCTCTGCTGCATCTGTGCAACATGAATTGTAGTATGTGGGGCCCACGAAAACCTGGAGCTGTATGAATCATATGATTTCAATGCTGCGGTAAATGACTGACAGTGATATTTAACAGGCTTACAGCAGCAAACGGACCTCACTCTGATAGCTGCTCTTGGAGGCAGATGTTGGCTGTGTAATACAGTCAGTATTTGCCTTACGAGGAACAGCATAAATTCCAGAGCTCAATCCATACACCAGCATCCACTCAAATAAAAGTATGTAATTGGGTTGAAAGGGGTTAAACAGGCAGTTTGATGACATCACAATGCACATGACCATCATAGACATCATAGGACATCACAATTGGTATAGAATGGGCAAAGTGTAACACCTGAGCCATCTTGTTTCAATAGAGCCTGACAGCTTGAAGGGAACAAGTCCAGGTAGGTAACTCTTCACTTATGTCCTGACTCACAAATTGTATAGATGGAGGGTTAGTAGTGGGATTCGGAACTGCATCACTCACATTAAAATCTCAGCAAAACACTCTGTATCATGTGTGCCTTGTTGTGATTCTTAGAATGATTCTATGATTAAAAAAAAATGTTATTAATGAGATTCCAAGGAAAATATGCACATTTGGGTTTGTTAGTGAGTGAGTGTGAGCCCGGCCTGACAGGGGTTACCAATGTGGACAACCCCTTCCCTAAATGAGGACTTGCTGGCGATCAACTGATCATGCGTCACTGGTCTTGAAGACAATCAGCAATCGGCTGGTTTTCAGAATGTTAGCCCTCCCCCGTCCATAATTTTACATTATAGGGGGGGTCTCATGGCCTCACAGGCTCTGAAATTAAGCTGTTTTAGGTTTTAATAGTAATGTTTTAACTTTGTGATTCCTGAGGTAAGCTTTGGCTTGGTAAGCCAAGAGCAGGTTCTATCCGGTTTTATTCTGCTTTTGGCGGTTCAATTCAAGTATTTTCATTGGTGGTTCTCATTTTGGCGGGCTTTTAGTGTTGGTATAAAAGCCCTTTCAGTTTGAAATTCCTGTCATTCAACGGTTATCCTGAAGAACCGAAGATGGACAACCTTATGCAGCAGCTGCTTCTGAGGGCTGGCAAAGAAGACGGGGAGGCTTGGCTAAGAAGCTGCCTTGCCAGCGATCCTTTACCTTCACCAGCTATTACTGCTACCATTCCTCCGGTTCCGGTATCTGAGACGCAGCCTCCGGTCCTTAATACAGCGGCGGCTGTGACAGCGTGCGCTCCAGGCCGTTCCAGAAAGAAGACGCCCCGGAGATCGATATCTCCTTCACTTCCGCCGGCAACTCCCTATAGCCGGGCGACTAATGTGAGTAGGAAACGGAGCCGTCCATCAAGCGGGTCTCGCAGCGTCGCGCGAGATTCTCAGCCTCAGCACGCAGAAGCGTCGGCTTCCTCATCTTCAAGCGCCGCCATCTTGCTCACCGCCGGCAGCCGTAAAAGCGCTGCGGCGGCACCTCTTACACAGGCTGAGGCATCGGTCTCTTCATGGAATCTTAGCCATCAAACTTCTGCGACATCCAGCAACTTGGCGACTGAAGACCCAATCTGCAATCAACCATCTCCTGCTCCAGGAAACCCTCAGTTGTGCTCGCCTCCCCTTGTAGGCTCGAGCGTTGGTCCTCATGCTGATCAGTTACCCAGAGGTGTTGTACAAGCAAGGGGTGAGATTGTGAATGTCCCCTTGTCTGTCTATCCTGACCAACTCAGGGATATTATAAAAAGCGTCTTAGCCGAATCCTTAGGGGAATTTGGTAGTGTACCCTCTGATTCCCCATCCATTATCCCTGATGTTAACTTGTTACCTCAGAATACATTTAAAGAGGCTTTGACTTGTGAGCTCTCTCCACTTGGGTTTCACTTGAGCTCATCAGTCAAAGACCTTATTTGGAGTAATTCTTACGTGGACTTATTTTCTTTACTCCCCCGCAAGGATCAGCTGAATAGATTTGAGAGAGAAAGTAAGCCTGAAAATGAGGAGTCTAAGCGTTCTGCTTTTAAGTCCTTTAATAACTGGATTCAGGCTTTTTCGATCTATTCAGCTGTTCTGGGAGAGAAGTTTCCTGGCCTGTGTTCAAAATTATTTCAGCACATCGATATTATTTTGGAGGCTTATCGTAATTTTGGAGGTGTTGCATGGCTGCATTATGACGAGGCCTTTAGGCAAAAATTGGCCGTGCACCCAGATATTAATTGGGGGGTGAAGGATGTAGGTTTGTGGTTAAATCTGATGCTGCCACAAAGGCAATACACTAATAAACAGACAGTTTCCAGCTTTTCAAAAAAGGGCGTCTGCTTCGCTTTTAACGAGTCCACATGCAAATGGGGTAATTCGTGCAGGTTTCGCCACGAATGCTCTATTTGTGCGAACTCACACCCCTTGTTTAAGTGTTTTCGTAGACAGTCACCCAAAGAACACATTCCAAAAAGCGCAGACGCCAGTGAATCTCCAAGAAATGCTGTGGTGGCTAAACTTGTACCCAAAACAGGAGACTAGTAGTCTTTTGTTTAATGGGTTTTGTTTTGGCTTTAATGTCCCTCAATTTAAGGGCCTGGGCTGTACTATTGTTAGGAACCTTTCTTCGTTGATCCACCACCGTGAAGTGGCGAGTAAAAAGATTTTGGAGGAATTAGTTTTAGGAAGGATTGCGGGCCCGTTTCCGAACCCCCCTTTTACTAATTTTCGGATTTCAACCCTTGGGATTGTTCCCAAGAAAGAAAGTGGGAGTTACCGCTTAATTCATCATCTATCCTTCCCTACAGGTTCCTCCCTGAACGACGAAGTAGATAAAGCCGAGTTTTCCGTCTCATATTCATTATTCGATTCTGCCATAGATTTACTTAAGAAATTTGGCAGATTCTCCTTGATGGCAAAAGCAGATATAAAATCCGCGTTCAGGCTCCTTCCCGTTAACCCCTCTGGATTTAACTCCCTGGGTTTTCACTTTGAGAATCAATTTTATTTCGATAAGTGTTTACCCATGGGTTTTGCGTTGTCATGCTTTTATTTTGAGAGCTTTTCATGTTTTTTGCATTGGGTAATAGAATCCAGCATTCAAAATGCTGGGATTCTTCATTACCTAGATGATTTCCTTTTTGTCGGTCCACCATTTTCGCAAGCTTGCCAGATGGCCTTGAATACTTTTTCTTCAATGTGTGACAAATTTGGGGTTCCTCTGGCCCATGACAAAACTTGCCAACCCACTAATGTCATTGAATTTTTGGGTATTACCCTAGATTCAGTTCGGATGGAATCAAGACTTCTGGATGTAAAGATTACGAAACTTTGTACCGCTTTGGATAAATTTTCACAGAGTAAGAAGGTGACGCTTAAAGAAATCCAATCCCTTTTGGGCCTCTTGAACTTTGCTCTACGGGTCATTCCAATGGGTAGAATTTTTTCCAGACGCTTGTACGACTCTACCATTGGAATCTCTTCCCAGGAATCTCATATCAGAGTGTCATCTGACTTAAAGGAAGACGCCAAGATTTGGCGGACTTTCTTAGGAAGTTACAACGGCAAAAGTTGTTGGCAATCTACCTTTATCCTAGCTGATACTTTGAATTTTGCTTTTTCTTATAAAGCCGATTCGGGCTGTGGTGTCCTTTTTTCTCCTCATTGGTGCTTTCTCGAGTGGCCGGATCGTTTGATCCAGAACGGGATTGTAAAAAATTCGATGGTTTTAGAAATTTTTTCCATTTTTCTTGGTTTAACGTTGTGGGGGCACCTTTTGAGTAATAACAGGATTTTGATTTTGTCAAACCATCCGGGTGTTATTCTTGGGATTAACACCCTATCATCTAAGAATTTCTGGGCCATGAAAATTCTTAGGCAGTTAGTTTTACTTTGTTTAAAGTTAAATATCTGGCTCAAAGCGAAAAGCGGAACAAGTAGCTTATCGTTTATTACTGACTCCATTTGCTTACAACATTGGCATATTTTTCGCCAACAGGTTCCTTCAGCGGATCTGGACCCAACAGCTTGCCCTCAGCAGATCTGGGATTTAATCCTGACTTAATTCCTCACTTTATCGAGAATTCGTTGTCACCTAGAACATGGGCTGATTACTCGGCCGCATGGCAACAATGGATTAATTTTTGTAATTTAAACAATTTTAATTTCTGCATATCCAGTCCTATCTCTGGTTTGAGGTTTCTCGAATTTCTTTGTAACAAAGGTTTATCCTTTTCTGCAGTTGCCAAATCTCTAGCGGGTATCTCATTTTTTCTAAAACTTCTTGGAAAAAACCCTTTGACGGGATTATTTCCTATCAAACAATTTTTGAAAGGATTTAAACGGGCAAGTTTCAAACCAGACAATAGGCGCCCGATCTCCCTCCCATTTTTAAGAGACCTTTGTTTATCGCTTCATGAAGTTTGTACCAATTCTTTTGAAGCTATTTTGTTTTCCGCTGCGTTTTCCTTAGCTTATTTTGGGGCATTACGTGTAGGAGAATTAGTTTCTGCCAAAAAATGTAATCCCTCTGGGCTTATGGTCTCTGACGTGTCCATTACGGACCCGCATCTGTTTTTATTTGTTAGACGTTCCAAAACTGATCAGCTAGGAAGGGGCGTTAGATTGAAGATAGAGGCTAAACCTGGCGAAGCCTTCTGCCCTTTATTTACTACTGCTAACTGGCTTAGTGTTAGACCTTCTGTCCCCGGGCCTTTATTTGTGCATTTAGACGGGTCCCCAGCGACAATTTTCCAATTTAATTCAGTTTTAAAAAAATGCTTACAATTTTTAAAGAAAGATCATTTAAAATTCACCTCACATTCCTTCCGTATAGGTGCAGCCACGGAGGCAGCGAGAGCTGGTTTACATAGTTCTCAAATTATGCAGCTGGGAAGATGGGAGTCGGGAAGGTTTAGGCTTTATGTGAGACATGACCTGTATGATAACTAAATTTGATTTCTTTCAGGTGTCAAGGTGGTATGGATCGTAGGACACTCTTATGTGTACTGGGCTCAGAAGAGAGCTAAACAACGTTTTTATTCTGAAAACCTTTCTTTTAGCCAGGACTCTGTTTTAATATTTTGGCACAGTTTAAGAGGCCTTTATTGGTTTAATCTATGTCATGAGTTGAACAGATGTTTTGTCAAATTTCCTCATCCGGATCTAATAATCTTTCATCTAGGGGGTAATGATATCGGGAAAACAAAAACTCTGGATCTTTTATCCTTTATGAGATCCGATTTTGTTTACTTTAAGCAATTTTCTCCTCTCACTTGTTTTGTTTTCTCCGAAATCATCCCCAGGTTTATTTGGTCTACGAAGGAACTTTCTTTTATTGAAAGAATTCGGAAGAGAGTTAACAGAAATATGTGTAAATTTTTACCAATGATTAACGGCTTCTCTTTTAGACATACTGAGTTGGAAGGTTTTTTATTGGGTTTATTTCGCAATGATTTAGTCCATCTCTCTGATATAGGATTGGACATTTTTAACTTGGACCTTCAGTCAATAGTGGAAAAATGGCTGTGCTTTGGTGGGGGGGCCAGGTCTCTTTGAGCCCTGGCTTATGGAAAATCGCCCTTCGGGTGGATTGGTTGCATCGTGATTAAATTGACGGATATTTAAGAGTTAATAATTTAAAGATGAATTAATTTATGTTATGAATTTTAAAGTTACTCAAAATAAATGACACGGCCTTCTTCCACTTATTGTTTCTGGTCTCTTTATTGAATGAATGGGCCTTGTGAGGCCATGTTAGCCCTCCCCCGTCCATAATTTTACATTATAGGGGGGGTCTCATGGCCTCACAGGCTCTGAAATTAAGCTGTTTTAGGTTTTAATAGTAATGTTTTAACTTTGTGATTCCTGAGGTAAGCTTTGGCTTGGTAAGCCAAGAGCAGGTTCTATCCGGTTTTATTCTGCTTTTGGCGGTTCAATTCAAGTATTTTCATTGGTGGTTCTCATTTTGGCGGGCTTTTAGTGTTGGTATAAAAGCCCTTTCAGTTTGAAATTCCTGTCATTCAACGGTTATCCTGAAGAACCGAAGATCCCGCCCACCCTTCCCCTTTTATGGTTATTCCCTGTCGTGTTCATTTATTTCGTGAGGAAAATCGCCCTTCGGGTGGATTGGTTGCATCGTGATTAAATTGACGGATATTTAAGAGTTAATAATTTAAAGATGAATTAATTTATGTTATGAATTTTAAAAGTTACTCAAAATAAATGACACGGCCTTCTTCCACTTATTGTTTCTGGTCTCTTTATTGAATGAATGGGCCTTGTGAGGCCATGCATAAAGGTCTAATCCTCAACCATCTTGTGTCCCCAGAAGGAGCAGCTTGAGGAAGTCCCGGTAGGTAGCTGTTCACTTAACACTAAGGCCCCAATCTCACATTGTGTAGCTGTAGGGTGTTTGTGGTAAAGTTCAGAACTGAACCATTTACCCCTAAAAAATCTTAGCAAACATCTCTGAGTGACATGTTCTCTCTTGTGTATCAGGATGATTCCTTAAATAGGTTCTATAATATCATTTTCTTTTTTGTAATGATAGGTGTTATGCTTCATTTAGTTCAGATGAGCAGCTGTAAAGAAGCACGGACAGATGATGGTGGCGCAGCAGGATGGCTGAGCAGAAACAACGGAGAATATTGGAGCTTGATGGCAGCAGGAAGACAAGAACTGGAACCACAGGATATCATGAGGAGAATTGGGGCAACGGAGTTACAGACTTTAATCAGACTTTCATGAGAGAGGCATCAGTTTTTCTCAGATGTGCAGATGGAAAAAAAAAAGGTTTCTCCACCTTCTCCATTCTCTCAGTCTATGAAAATCGGACCGGTGATGTCCAATTTTTTCATGGCCCCATAGACTTGCATGGCAGATTTTGATAGAACCCTCAGAGGAAAATTGGACTTATCTCCAGTTTTTTTGGCAGACCACTCTTTCCGAGGAAAGAAATCTGATGCAGCCCCAAAGAATATCATGGGTAGGAGTGCTAATCGTCAAAACTACGGTTAGCACTTGTACGAGAAAATCGTTGTATGCACGAGCCCTTATGTGAAGTGCATCAGTGGGGTACTGGGTCCTGAGAAATCCACTGATTGCTCAAAACAGCTGCTCTATAGCATGCTACTCAACAGACAGAAGCACAGAGCTTCAGCCTGAGAGGGCTCAGATCTCTGTACGGGCTCAGGAGAAAGTCTATAGGCCTGAACTCCGCTCTGTGTGCAGGCCTATATACTTGTTCAAATACGCACACACATATATATATATATATATATAGCAAATAGTAGAAAAAAGAACGCAGCACTCACCGGCACCGTGGTCAGGCGTCTTCTTTATTGCAGCATGAAAGGGTACAACTTCACGGCACGGGGGAGTTACAGGGTGAGGAGCATGTGAGGCGGGACGACGGCCGTTTCGCGCTGAGCAATAGCGCTTCTACGGGTCCATGACCGAGAGGAAGTTACGCCGGGAGAAAAAGGTAAGAAACCCCTCCCCTACAGCGTCACCTCCAATCGGGCAACAAAAAAAGTGCAACGTGCATAAGTGAAATTAAAAACAACGAACGAAGCGGAATTGTACAAACTGATACTTAGTAGCGGACATATATAGATATGCATATTATATCTGACACTAATCATAGTCATACTCATTTTGGATATTCAAGTAAACACAACCTCTGGGGGCGCAGAGCAAGGGCAACGACGCACACTACATCTCTATCTAAATAAGATACCTGCATGCACAAGGGAATTATGATGTTATAAAAGAAGGAATACAGCTCAATAGCCTACATACTTGTGAAATAGAATAGTAACGTTTCAGAAACTACAAAATTTAAGTATACTAAATATGTTCATAATATTGTGAAAAATACACCCTAACTAAATTCATCAAGAAGTCTAAAGTTAGTAAAAGGTTCATGAAAATATACTACAAGAAAATGGACATGTCTGTCCTATCATTGAAACCAGCAGGGCCAATGGCACGTGTCCTCATGATCCATTTGGCTTCATGCTGTAAAAGGATCTTACCCAAATTGCCTCCTTGAGCGGTGGGAGTGACTTTTTCTAAGCCTACAAAAGTAAGAACTGTCGGATCTCCTCCATGATACTCTCTAATGTGGTTGATAAGCCTGGGCACCCCTTTACCTGAGGAGATAGATTTTAAATGTTCCCTGAAGCGAATATATAATTTGCGTATAGTTTTCCCTATGTAGAACCGTTTACACGGGCAGAATAACGCATAGACCACATATTCAGTTTTGCAGGAAATAAACTGGCGGACATTATGAAAAATGGGACCAATTTCTAAAGTTTCTCCTATCCTATGATATTGGCAGAACGGACATTGTCCACAACGGAAATTTCCTTTAGGGACGGTCTGGTCCAACCATGTGCTTTTTTTATCTTTTGTCACTCTATTGCGTACTAGAATATCCCTGACCCTGGTGCTCCTTCTGTTGGATATAAGCGGACCTGCGGCAGTTTTGTATTCAAAAGCCTGCAGTCACATAGAGTGACTGCAGACTTTCATCTCAAACCTGGACAAGCTCTTTAATTATAAACTGAAGCCCTGCACCACGCCAATCCTAACAGCGAGTCATATAGTCACTGTCAGGATTCAGCTCTTTTTGCATGTTCCAGCCACTTCACTCATTGGTGATTTTCATGCTTAGGGTCACATGACAACGAGCTTCCTGCTTCTCTCAGTTTTTCACTGAACATTGAATCAGGGTGAGCAGCTCGTTAGCACGTGACTGACTGTGCAAATCGCATATGTGCTTGGGGGGGGGGCACTAAACTGAACTCTTGCCCTGGGTGCCAGAAAACCTAGATACACGTCTGCTGCAGAAGCAGGGGACCGCTTTGTGAATGGACAACTGTCCAGTTTGTGCCCTTAACGCCTGCCTTTCATAGATGTTTAGCAGCCTTGTGGTGCAATAAATTACTCGAAGTGCAGCCTATCCCCACTGGTTGACTCGGCTTCGGATATTCAATGAACGATTTGTAATAAATCACTCAGTGTGCATAGGCTGACAATATTCTCGGCAGCACATGCCCTGTTTACACAGTATTATGTGGAGTACAGAACAATGATCTTTTTGAGCAGCACAAAAGATAATTTCACCTGATGAAAGTGTTTTGCTCATTCATTGGATGATCGGCAGCCTATTTAGACGGCACAATTATTGTGAACGAGCGTCCCTAGGAAACTTGTTTGCCACAATCGTGCAGAGTAAATGCACCTTTGGCAGCAGAATATCTATTGCTTATTAGATCATCAAAGTATTCATGGCATCTATAATATAACGGTGGGAGCGTCACTGTCCGAAGCCTTTATAGACTGCGCAAGCGCGACGCACTGAGCCTGCGCAGTCTGGACCAGAGTGACGCAGCCGAACTTACTTATCCCCCCCCCCCCAATATACCAGCCATGGGGGCTCCACACACCCGTGTATCCCCCATAATATAGCGGCCATGAGGGCTCCATGCTCTGCAGCTCCGGTCAGGGTAGATGTAGAGCCCAGCGGAGCTCCAGGACCTTCGATGATGTCACCAGCATGTGACCAGTGACGGAGTCAGCCCTCGCTGTGCAAGCTGCAGGGGTGCTGTATCCATTATAGCCAGCGCCGCACTCAGGCAGTAAGTACAGCCACACTCACGCAGTACAGCCACACTCAGCCGCACTCACACAGTACAGCCGCACTCACACAGTACAGCCGCACTCACACAGTACAGCCGCACTCACAGTACAGCCGCACTCAGCCGCACTCGCACAGTACAGCCGCACTCAGCTGCACTCGCACAGTACAGCCGCACTCAGCTGCACTCGCACAGTACAGCCACACTCGCACAGTACAGCCACACTCGCACAGTACAGCCACACTCGCACAGTACAGCCACACTCGCACAGTACAGCCACACTTAGCCGCACTCACACAGTACAGCCACACTCAGCCGCACTCACACAGTACAGCCACACTCAGCCGCACTCACACAGTACAGCCGCACTCAGCTGCACTCGCACAGTACAGCCACACTCGCACAGTACAGCCACACTCGCACAGTACAGCCACACTCGCACAGTACAGCCACACAGTACAGTTACACTCGCACAGTAGAGCCACACTCAGCCGCGCTCAAGCAGTACAGCCACACCCAGCAACACTCACACAGTACAGCCACACTCACACAGTACAGCCACACTCACAGTGCAGCCACACTCAGCCGCACTCACGCAGTACAGCCACACTCACACAGTACAGCCACACTCACACAGTACAGCCACACTCACACAGTACAGCCACACTCACACAGTACAGCCACACTCACACAGTACAGCCACACTCACACAGTACAGCCACACTCACACAGTACAGCCACACTCACACAGTACAGCCACACTCACACGGTACAGCCACACTCACACAATACAGCCACACTCACACAATACAGCCACACTCACACAATACAGCCACACTCAGCCGCACTCAAGCAGTAGAGCCACACTTAGCCGCACTCACACAGTACAGCCACACTCACACAGTACAGCCACACTCACACAGTACAGCCACACTCACACAGTACAGCCACACTCACACAGTACAGCCACACTCAGCCGCACTCAAGCAGTAGAGCCACACTTAGCCGCACTCACACAGTACAGCCACACAGTACAGCTACACTCGCATAGTAGAGCCACACTCGCACAGTAGAGCCACACTCAGCCGCACTCAAGCAGTACAGCCACACTCAGCCACACTCACACAGTAGAGCCACACACACAGTACAGCCACACTCAGCCACACTCACACAGTACAGCCACACTCACACAGTACAGCCACACTCACACAGTACAGCCACACGCAGTACAGCCACACTCTGCCGCAGTCACACAGTACAGCCACAATCGCACAGTAGAGCCACACTCAGCCACACTCACACAGTACAGCCACACTCACACAGTACAGCCACACTCACACAGTACAGCCACACTCACACAGTACAGCCACACTCACACAGTACAGCCACACTCAGCCGCACTCACACAGTTCAACCACACGCAGTACAGCCACACTCTGCCGCAGTCACACAGTACAGCCACACTCGCACAGTAGAGCCACACTCAGCCGCACTCACGCAGTAGAGCCACACTCAAGCAGTACAGCCACACTCAGCCGCACTCACACAGTACAGCCACACTCACACAGTACAGCCACACTCACACAGTACAGCCACACTCACACAGTACAGCCACACTCAGCCACACTCACACAGTACAGCCACACTCACACAGTACAGCCACACTCACACAGTACAGCCACACTCACACAGTACAGCCACACTCACACAGTACAGCCACACTCACACAGTACAGCCACACTCAGCCACACTCACACAGTACAGCCACACTCACACAGTACAGCCACACTCACACAGTACAGCCACACTCACACAGTACAGCCACACTCACACAGTACAGCCACACTCAGCCGCACTCAAGCAGTAGAGCCACACTTAGCCGCACTCACACAGTACAGCCACACAGTACAGCTACACTCGCATAGTAGAGCCACACTCGCACAGTAGAGCCACACTCAGCCGCACTCAAGCAGTACAGCCACACTCACACAGTACAGCCACACTCAGCCACACTCACACAGTACAGCCACACTCACACAGTACAGCCACACTCACACAGTACAGCCACACTCAGCCGCACTCACACAGTTCAACCACACGCAGTACAGCCACACTCTGCCGCAGTCACACAGTACAGCCACACTCGCACAGTACAGCCACACTCACACAGTACAGCCACACTCACACAGTACAGCCACACTCACACAGTACAGCCACACTCAGCCGCACTCACACAGTTCAACCACACGCAGTACAGCCACACTCTGCCGCAGTCACACAGTACAGCCACACTCGCACAGTAGAACCACACTCAGCCGCACTCACGCAGTAGAGCCACACTCAGCCACACTCAAGCAGTACAGCCACACTCAGCCACACTCACACAGTACAGCCACACTCAGCCACACTCACACAGTACAGCCACACTCACACAGTACAGCCACACTCACACAGTACAGCCACACTCACACAGTACAGCCACACTCACACAGTACAGCCACACTCAGCCGCACTCACGCAGTAGAGCCAACACTCAACCGAACTGACGCAGTAGAGCCACACTCAACCGAACTGACGCAGTACATCCACACTCAGCCGCACTCACGCAGTACAGCCGCTCACGCAGTACAGTCACATTCAGCCACACTCACGCAGTACAGCCACACTCACACAGTACAGCCACACGCAGCCGCACTCACACAGTATAGCCACACTCACACAGTACAGCCACACTCAGCCACACGCAGTACAGCCACACTCACACTCAGCCGCACTCATGCAGTACAGCCACACTCAGCCGCACTCACGCAGTACAGCCACACTCAGCCGCACTCACGCAGTACAGCCACACTCAGCCGCACTCACGTAGTACAGCCACACTCAGCCGCACTCACGCAGTAGAGCCACGCTCAGTATAGCCGCACTCATGCAGTGCAGCCACACTCAGTATAGTCTCACTCATGCTGTACAGCCACACTCAGTATAGCCGCACTCAGGCAGTACAGCCACACTCAGCCACACTCACACAGTACAGCCACACTCACACAGTACAGCTACACTCACACAGTACAGCCACACTCACATAGTACAGCTACACTCACACAGTACAGCCACACTCACACAGTACAGCCACACTCACACAGTACAGCCACACTCACACAGTACAGCCACACTCACACAGTACAGCCACTCAGCCGCACTCAAGCAGTACAGCCACACTCACACAGTACAGCCACACTCACACAGTACAGCCACACTCAGCCGCACTCGCACAGTAGTAGCACACTCAGCCGCACTCGCACAATAGAGCCACACTCAGCCGCACTCGCGCAGTACAGCCACACTCAGCCGCACTCACACAGTAGAGCCACGCTCAGTATAGCCGCACTCATGCAGTGCAGCCACACTCAGTATAGTCTCACTCATGCAGTACAGCCACACTCAGCCGCACTCACACAGTTCAACCACACGCAGTACAGCCACACTCAGCCGCACTCACACAGTAGAGCCACGCTCAGTATAGCCGCACTCATGCAGTGCAGCCACACTCAGTATAGTCTCACTCATGCAGTACAGCCACACTCCGTATAGCCGCACTCAGGCAGTACAGCCACACTCAGCCACACTCACACAGTACAGCCACACTCACACAGTACAGCCACACTCACGCAGTACAGCCGCGCTCAGTATAGCCGCACTCAGGCAGCACAGCCGCACTCAGGCAGCACAGCCGCACTCAGTATAGTCGCACTCAGGCAGTACAGCCACGCTCAGCATAGCCGCACTCAGGCAGTTCAACTGCACTTAATATAGCCGCACTCAGGCAGCACAGCCGCACTCAGGCAGCACAGCCGCACTCAGGCAGCACAGCCGGAGAGAGAAATATGGGAGCAACATATGGCAGAATGGAAACAGAAACAGGCAGAATGGGTGCAGCACATTACAACAGAATGGGGGCACAGGATGGTTGCGCAAGATGGGAGCACCACATGACAAAATGAGGGCGCAGGATGGGAACAGCACATGACAGAATGGTTGCACACGATGGGAGTACCACATGACAGAATGGGGGTGCAGGATGGGAGCAGCACATGACAGGATGGGGGCACAGGATGGGAGCAGCACATGACAGAATGGGGGCGCACACATGACAGGATGGGGGTGCAGGATGGGAGCAGCACATGACAGGATGGGGGTGCAGGATGGGAGCAGCACATGACAAGACGGGGGCGCAGGATGGGAGCAGCACATGATAAGACGGGGCGCAGGATGGGAGCACATGACAGGATGGGGACGCAGGATGGAGCAGCACATGACAGGATGGGGACGCAGGTTGGAGCAGCACATGACAGGATGGGGGCGCAGGGTGGAGCAGCACATGACAGGATGGGGACGCAGGATGGAGCAGCATATGACAGGATGGGGGTGCAGGATGGAGCAGCACATGACAGGATGGGGACGCAGGATGGAGCAGCACATGACAGGATGGGGGAGCAAGATGGGAGCAGCACATACCAGGATGGAGACCATATACCAATATAAATGCTCGCCATCCGGGCGTAGAACGGGTTCAATAGCTAGTTATATTGTAAACTCCTAGGAGCAGGGTGTAGATTGGTCTGTAAGCTCTCAGGAGCAGCCTGTATAGTGTATATTAGACTGTAATCTCCCAGGAGCACAGTGTAAGTTAGTGTGTAAGCTCTCAAGAGTAGCCTGTATAGTGTAAATTAGACTATAAGCTCCTAGGAGCAGGGTGTAGATTAGTCTGTAAGCTCTCAGGAGCATCCTATATATTGTATATTAGATTGTAAGCTCCTAGGAACAGAGTGTATATTAGTCTGTATGCTCTCAGGAGCAGCCTGTATATTGTATATTAGATTGTAAGCTCCTAGGAGCAGAGTGTAGATAAGGCTACTTTCACACTTACGTTGTTTAGAATCCGTCACAATGCGTCGTTTTGGGAAAAAAACGCATCCTGCAAATTTGCCCGCAGGATACGTTTTTTTCCCCATAGACTTGTATTACCGACGGATCGTGACGTTTGGCCACACGTTTCGTCAGTCGTGCACTGGTTGGGTCAGATTTTGGCGGCCCGTCTGGCCCATTCAAGGGAACGTTTTTCTGTGCGTTGTATCCTGTTTTTCCATCTGCGCATGCCCGGCAGGAAATCTCTCTCTCTGTCTCTTTCCTCCCCGGGACTGCAGATGGAAATGTCAAAGGACACACTTCCGTCGATACGTCGCGTCGACGCTTTGTGACGGGTGACTACCGACGGAAATGTGAAAGTAGCCTTAGTGTGTAATGTCTCAGGAGCAGCCTGTATAGTGTATATTAGACTGTGAGCTCCTAGGAGCAGGGTGTAGATTAGTCTGTAAGCTCCCAGGAGCAGCCTGTGTAGTGTATATTAGACTGTGAGCTCCTAGGAGCAGGGTGTAGATTAGTCTGTAAGCTCCCAGGAGCAGCCTGTATAGTGTATATTAGACTGTGAGCTCCTAGGAGCAGGGTGTAGATTAGTCTGTAAGCTCCCAGGAGCAGCCTGTGTAGTGTATATTAGACTGTGAGCTCCTAGGAGTAGGGTGTAGATTAGTCTGTAAGCTCCCAGAAGCAGCCTGTATAGTGTATATTAGACTGTAAGCTCCTAGGAGCAGGGTGTAGATTAGTCTGTAAGCTCCCAGGAGCAGCATGTTATAGTGTATATTAGACTGTAAACTCCAAGGAGGAGGGTGTAAATTAGTCTGTAATCTGTTTGCCTTTTCCTTCCTAGGGTTGGCTCTACTGATCTTATAATTACATGCAGATATACAGCAATATGCAGCAGGACTGACGTGATCCAGGGAAATATCCGATCGCCACAAGTGGGGTCAGGAAGGAATTTTTCCCCCCCCTGAGGCAGAACTCTCCGGGGGGTTTCTTTGCCTTCCTCTGGATCTTTGGATCCAGTGGCTCTCAGCCGGTTCTCAATTACCACAGCTAGTTCTGTGGTCTCCATGGGGCCTGACCTGAGAGTCATTGTGATCATGGTTTAATTTCTTAAAAGGCCGGTAATATTTTTATTACACTGTTGCTTATTGCTATTCCAATAAAAAAAGAAAGTAAGCAAAAGTGTCATGTGAGTTTTTTTCTCTTGACTTTTTTTTTTTTTTACACAGTTACAATGATGGGAGTGATCATAACTACTCTCATTATTCCACAAGTAGAGCCAGGAATTATGGGGGTGTCATTTACAGAAGGCAGATCACATACAGTATAACTCCACCGATTGTGGTAACAATGTCAACTCCTGTCCCAAGTTACATTATAAGTGTTATAGGGGCCAATCTCTATGATGGAGCAGGGTCCTAAAATGGTATATATCCTACACAACAACAAACTACATGAGAACACGGAGGACCGGGACACAGACGCTGAATACAAGAGACACAAGGTTCTTGTATAAAAGTAGGAAGCAGACTAAAGAGGTCTGGAACAAATGGCCATCGGGGTTCATGATGTTTACCTTTCAGGTTACTTAAAGCACCACTCCAGGCATTTTGTTTTCTTTCAGCGCTGAAGTGGTGCTGCTAATATAATTTCCCTGCCTCTAGTCTTATGCAGCGCCCCAGAGTCCTGGTCGTTGCAGTACTGTGGCTCCGCCACTATGGGGAGCTATGGTGTGTCCGATGGCACTGAAGGAGTTCATCTGATCAGGTATCACAGACACCAATACATTTCACAGCCGGGCCTCCGGGGGGAGCTAAGGGTGCTATTCATTAGGCCACTCCCCACCATAGTGGGTAAACTGGGGGTCAGGCAGGAAGTTAGATCAGAAAGCTGACTGGGTTGGAACCAGGCAACACCTTGTGGCAGAGGGTGTTGTAGGGGAAGATACAGTAGGGTCTCTGTCAGGGGTGGGATCCTGACAGAGGCTTGGCAACGAGAACGAACGTAACGGGACCGTGCCTGCTCCGGGTAGCGGCGGTGCTCAGGAAAGGATTAGAAGAGAGATAGATTGTGCTGAGTGAGAAACGGGATCACGCAAAGGAGAAATACCAGTAGGAGTCGTGCTGTAAGACCGAAGCAACATCCTACTGAGGCGCACTACCGGTGGCCGGAACGCCGAGGGAGTAGAATAACATTCAGCTTCAAGCAATACTCCAAACAGCGGCAGGACAGTCAGTCTCAGGCGGGCTGTCTAACTCAAATCACCTATGAAGTCTTGGGAGGCAATTGTGGGAGAGGGGCGTCTCTAGGGTCCCGGAAGAACTCCAGGCCTACCCGTCAAACGGGTGCCGTTCCTACCCGAACCTCAGGGAGGGACGGAGGATTAGCAGAACATCATCTAGTCGAGTTGTGAGGGAACATCAGAAACAGACACAACAGTTGTGGGGTACTTTCCGTAAGCACAGCAGGGAAGGACTACAACACATAGCGCTAGGGGGAAGGCACAGATTTCCTCCTGTGAAGAGAACTCTGGAAGTGCCATTGGACCGGCCGGACTTGCGCAGCCTGGTGAGCCATATTCTGGATTGAGGACTCAGAGATCTTCAGTAAAGAGACTGCAACCTGGTGTCCTTGTTATTTATCGCGACCTGCACCCCACAACTGCACCGTTACAACACCACTTATTGCACCGGACGTCCCCCACTGACAGACAGGGCCACGGACCGGGTCTAGCCACCGTGACAACCCCAGGACTGAGATCCCAGAGGCCCGGCTCCGGGTACCCCTCGGCCCTGCGGCGGTGTGGGGGCGCTCCAACTTGGCGTCACAAACAGGATCTACTTAAGCCTGAAGAATCAGGTCATGTGTGCCTTGGAACTGTGATTTGTTGTGCTTGGACTGTACTTTATTGAGTGGACTGCGCTGTGCTGTTAACCGCCAAAACCGCCGCCATTGCAGCGCTGAGGAGAGGCGCAGGAGAAGAAGAGGGGCGTGGAGTAGGCGTAGACAAGTTAGAGAGCGCGAAAAACAATGGCCGCCCAGTCTAAATATTTCTGCACGGTGAGGACGTGTCCGTCAGCGGCAGAGATCCGCCTCCTAATCCTCAATGGAGGGCGGAGATCGAGAAAACGACACCGCCCACAAAGGAGAGAGCGGGAAAGAGACCCGGAAGCGACCCACGTGGAGGACGCCATGGCCAGCAGCTCTGAACCCGACAGTGGGGTTGAAGTGGAAATCTCCCCCGACTACCCGGATGAGCACAGCAGCCCGTCTTCCGTGGACAACACCAGATTCCTGAGGGCCGAGATGGAGGACTTATTCAACCAACTTCTCCAACTGAATGTGGAGGTCCAGGCTCCGCACCAGGCAGCGCCGGAAGAAGGTCCTCGGGCGCTGGGTCCTGCGCCGTTACCGGAGCAGCCGCTGAGACCCTTGCTGACCCCGCCGGAGGAACCCGTTGCGGAAGAAGAACCTCCACTGGCTGGTGAGTCCGACGACCCCGTCCCGCTGGCCGAGGGTTTGCTGGTGGGTCCCGTAGCAGCACCCCCTCCCCCGGGAACCCATCGACTCCAGCGCCTGCTGCCGTGGGAGGAAGCCACGGGCATGGAACACCGTATGCGAGCCCCAATCACCCCTACTCCCCTGCTGTGTGAGATCCACGCGGAGCGCACGGTGTGCCGCTGGGTGAACCCCGGGTCCGATCTTATGGGGTTCCCTGGGGTGGAGACCCAGGAGGGAGAGAGGGTGCAGGCCCTAAGCTGGGGAGAATATCAGGCCCAGCTACAGCAGCGGTGGAGGGAGAAGGACGAGGCGTACCAGGCCGGGCTGGAGGCTTGCCATCAGAAGGACCTGGCCGTGAAAGACCGGGCCCGCAAGGACCCCACCGCTCCCCAGGCCCCGCGCAGGCAGGGCATCGTCACCACCTTTAAGCTCCGAGGAGGCTGGGGCTTCATTAAAGAGCCGGGGCTGTATGCGGAGGTTTTTGTCAACCGCCGGGATGTGGAGTCGCACCTCAGAGAGGGTCACCCTGATCGAGACCTCTACCCGGGGGACAGCGTCATCTACACCAGGCATTTCGGGGAGAAGGGTTGGTTTGCTTTGAACGTGCGCAGGGAGAAGCTGGCCCCTGTAGCCAAAGTGCCACCGTGTGACCGACCTGTGACCACCCTGGTCACCCCTACCTGTACGCTAGTGGAGACCATGACCTGCAGTCTTGCCACCACCACCACCGCTGTAGTGACCAAAGGGGCGTTTCCTCTAGTGACCGGTGTTCCTGCTGTGCCAGCACAGAGAGAAGTGGGGACACAGACCTTTATTACCACACACGACCTGGTTGTGCAACAGACCCGAACCCATGGGGTGTACCTGGCAGCGGGAGTGGACCTGGAACCTGGACTGCAGGGGTTCACCCGCCAGGTGGCGCCTCGTGGGGGATTCTGAAACTGAGTAAGCATGACTGCTTTAAGAAAATGTGAATAGTTCTCCGTTTAACTGTTTGTTGACTGTTTGCTGCTAAACCCGTCCAGGGTTAATTCCTCATGGATCCCTTTGTTGACCCGGGATCCTTGTTGTTTTGTTTATTTTTTCTAAAGTTTTTGCACAAGTCTTAAGAACTGCAGTAATCATGGACCGTGCATGATACAAACTTTTCCTTGTAAATAGTTTGCACCTTATTAAAGGCGCTTCCTACTGGTTTTACTTAGAAAGAGACTCTTTGCGAAGATACCACACCGGAGCCTTTGCTGAGTATGGACTGGTAGCTAGAGAACCAATGCTACCTCCTAAAGACTTGGTCCCTGCTTAAAGGGGACATCCACGTGTATATTTGAAGAACCGTATTGCTTTAAGATTGATGGATAGCAATAATGTCTTGATGAGCGAAAGTGATGATAATTCTTACATGTAAAAGTTATATGTATTTGATTGGTTAAATGTAAAGAAATGCAGATGATGTTTCCAGAAAGAAAGTAGTAATGAGGATTGATGTTATAAGGGGATAGGTGATAATGTTGATAAGAAACTGGGGATAGAAGGTAAACCCTGAGTCCTCCATAGTAAGTCAGTTATTGTAAAGAAAGAGTTAATAATGTGTTACAGAGGACAGAAAGTGAACCCGTAGGGGTTAGGTAGTGAGTCCTCCTAGGAGCTATACGTAGATGGCTCAGTGCTGCTAAAACTGAAAGTAATGTTATGATCTATACTGGGTATAGAAGTTGAAAAGGCAGTAGGCCCTGGCCGAACGGGGCGGTCCTGTAACAGAAAGGAGAGGCAGTAGGTCTGGTGCCGATAGGACAGGCGGTCCAGCAGATTCAAAGAAGGAGAATGAAAAGTTAACTTACCTTATAATGTGATTATAGGAAGGTCTTTGGTGGATACAGTGTATGTCCTTAAAGGCAATGTTAAAGTACTGTTCAGCAATTTTTGCACTTAGTAGAATACCCGGTTGGGTAACAGGAGTTATTTATAGCCTGTAATTTATAATGTTTAATGTTTAACCATGTTTTGTAACGTTCAAGTGTCCTCACCTCCCATAAAGGGAAGCTTGTTCAAGTATACGTATTGTTATTTGCACTCAACAAAAATTGTATGTCTTTTTGCTAAACTTGTATTGTTGTTTTCTTCCCAGTCCCGGAGTACTGTGTTTAACCAGGGGGGAGTGCAGCGCCCCAGAGTCCTGGTCGTTGCAGTACTGTGGCTCCGCCACTATGGGGAGCTATGGTGCGTCCGATGGCACTGAAGGAGTTCATCTGATCAGGTATCACAGACACCAATACATTTCACAGCCGGGCCTCCGGGGGGAGCTAAGGGTGCTATTCATTAGGCCACTCCCCACCATAGTGGGTAAACTGGGGGTCAGGCAGGAAGTTAGATCAGAAAGCTGACTGGGTTGGAACCAGGCAACACCTTGTGGCAGAGGGTGTTGTAGGGGAAGATACAGTAGGGTCTCTGTCAGGGGTGGGATCCTGACAGAGGCTTGGCAACGAGAACGAACGTAACGGGACCGTGCCTGCTCCGGGTAGCGGCGGTGCTCAGGAAAGGATTAGAAGAGAGATAGATTGTGCTGAGTGAGAAACGGGATCACGCAAAGGAGAAATACCAGTAGGAGTCGTGCTGTAAGACCGAAGCAACATCCTACTGAGGCGCACTACCGGTGGCCGGAACGCCGAGGGAGTAGAATAACATTCAGCTTCAAGCAATACTCCAAACAGCGGCAGGACAGTCGGTCTCAGGCGGGCTGTCTAACTCAAATCACCTATGAAGTCTTGGGAGGCAATTGTGGGAGAGGGGCGTCTCTAGGGTCCCGGAAGAACTCCAGGCCTACCCGTCAAACGGGTGCCGTTCCTACCCGAACCTCAGGGAGGGACGGAGGATTAGCAGAACATCATCTAGTCGAGTTGTGAGGGAACATCAGAAACAGACACAACAGTTGTGGGGTACTTTCCGTAAGCACAGCAGGGAAGGACTACAACACATAGCGCTAGGGGGAAGGCACAGATTTCCTCCTGTGAAGAGAACTCTGGAAGTGCCATTGGACCGGCCGGACTTGCGCAGCCTGGTGAGCCGTATTCTGGATTGAGGACTCAGAGATCTTCAGTAAAGAGGTAAAGAGACTGCAACCTGGTGTCCTTGTTATTTATCGCGACCTGCACCCCACAACTGCACCGTTACAACACCACTTATTGCACCGGACGTCCCCCACTGACAGACAGGGCCACGGACCGGGTCTAGCCACCGTGACAACCCCAGGACTGAGATCCCAGAGGCCCGGCTCCGGGTACCCCTCGGCCCTGCGGCGGTGTGGGGGCGCTCCAACTTGGCGTCACAAACAGGATCTACTTAAGCCTGAAGAATCAGGTCATGTGTGCCTTGGAACTGTGATTTGTTGTGCTTGGACTGTACTTTATTGAGTGGACTGCGCTGTGCTGTTAACCGCCAAAACCGCCGCCATTGCAGCGCTGAGGAGAGGCGCAGGAGAAGAAGAGGGGCGTGGAGTAGGCGTAGACAAGTTAGAGAGCGCGAAAAACAATGGCCGCCCAGTCTAAATATTTCTGCACGGTGAGGACGTGTCCGTCAGCGGCAGAGATCCGCCTCCTAATCCTCAATGGAGGGCGGAGATCGAGAAAACGACACCGCCCACAAAGGAGAGAGCGGGAAAGAGACCCGGAAGCGACCCACGTGGAGGACGCCATGGCCAGCAGCTCTGAACCCGACAGTGGGGTTGAAGTGGAAATCTCCCCCGACTACCCGGATGAGCACAGCAGCCCGTCTTCCGTGGACAACACCAGATTCCTGAGGGCCGAGATGGAGGACTTATTCAACCAACTTCTCCAACTGAATGTGGAGGTCCAGGCTCCGCACCAGGCAGCGCCGGAAGAAGGTCCTCGGGCGCTGGGTCCTGCGCCGTTACCGGAGCAGCCGCTGAGACCCTTGCTGACCCCGCCGGAGGAACCCGTTGCGGAAGAAGAACCTCCACTGGCTGGTGAGTCCGACGACCCCGTCCCGCTGGCCGAGGGTTTGCTGGTGGGTCCCGTAGCAGCACCCCCTCCCCCGGGAACCCATCGACTCCAGCGCCTGCTGCCGTGGGAGGAAGCCACGGGCATGGAACACCGTATGCGAGCCCCAATCACCCCTACTCCCCTGCTGTGTGAGATCCACGCGGAGCGCACGGTGTGCCGCTGGGTGAACCCCGGGTCCGATCTTATGGGGTTCCCTGGGGTGGAGACCCAGGAGGGAGAGAGGGTGCAGGCCCTAAGCTGGGGAGAATATCAGGCCCAGCTACAGCAGCGGTGGAGGGAGAAGGACGAGGCGTACCAGGCCGGGCTGGAGGCTTGCCATCAGAAGGACCTGGCCGTGAAAGACCGGGCCCGCAAGGACCCCACCGCTCCCCAGGCCCCGCGCAGGCAGGGCATCGTCACCACCTTTAAGCTCCGAGGAGGCTGGGGCTTCATTAAAGAGCCGGGGCTGTATGCGGAGGTTTTTGTCAACCGCCGGGATGTGGAGTCGCACCTCAGAGAGGGTCACCCTGATCGAGACCTCTACCCGGGGGACAGCGTCATCTACACCAGGCATTTCGGGGAGAAGGGTTGGTTTGCTTTGAACGTGCGCAGGGAGAAGCTGGCCCCTGTAGCCAAAGTGCCACCGTGTGACCGACCTGTGACCACCCTGGTCACCCCTACCTGTACGCTAGTGGAGACCATGACCTGCAGTCTTGCCACCACCACCACCGCTGTAGTGACCAAAGGGGCGTTTCCTCTAGTGACCGGTGTTCCTGCTGTGCCAGCACAGAGAGAAGTGGGGACACAGACCTTTATTACCGCACACGACCTGGTTGTGCAACAGACCCGAACCCATGGGGTGTACCTGGCAGCGGGAGTGGACCTGGAACCTGGACTGCAGGGGTTCACCCGCCAGGTGGCGCCTCGTGGGGGATTCTGAAACTGAGTAAGCATGACTGCTTTAAGAAAATGTGAATAGTTCTCCGTTTAACTGTTTGTTGACTGTTTGCTGCTAAACCCGTCCAGGGTTAATTCCTCATGGATCCCTTTGTTGACCCGGGATCCTTGTTGTTTTGTTTATTTTTTCTAAAGTTTTTGCACAAGTCTTAAGAACTGCAGTAATCATGGACCGTGCATGATACAAACTTTTCCTTGTAAATAGTTTGCACCTTATTAAAGGCGCTTCCTACTGGTTTTACTTAGAAAGAGACTCTTTGCGAAGATACCACACCGGAGCCTTTGCTGAGTATGGACTGGTAGCTAGAGAACCAATGCTACCTCCTAAAGACTTGGTCCCTGCTTAAAGGGGACATCCACGTGTATATTTGAAGAACCGTATTGCTTTAAGATTGATGGATAGCAATAATGTCTTGATGAGCGAAAGTGATGATAATTCTTACATGTAAAAGTTATATGTATTTGATTGGTTAAATGTAAAGAAATGCAGATGATGTTTCCAGAAAGAAAGTAGTAATGAGGATTGATGTTATAAGGGGATAGGTGATAATGTTGATAAGAAACTGGGGATAGAAGGTAAACCCTGAGTCCTCCATAGTAAGTCAGTTATTGTAAAGAAAGAGTTAATAATGTGTTACAGAGGACAGAAAGTGAACCCGTAGGGGTTAGGTAGTGAGTCCTCCTAGGAGCTATACGTAGATGGCTCAGTGCTGCTAAAACTGAAAGTAATGTTATGATCTATACTGGGTATAGAAGTTGAAAAGGCAGTAGGCCCTGGCCGAACGGGGCGGTCCTGTAACAGAAAGGAGAGGCAGTAGGTCTGGTGCCGATAGGACAGGCGGTCCTGCAGATTCAAAGAAGGAGAATGAAAAGTTAACTTACCTTATAATGTGATTATAGGAAGGTCTTTGGTGGATACAGTGTATGTCCTTAAAGGCAATGTTAAAGTACTGTTCAGCAATTTTTGCACTTAGTAGAATACCCGGTTGGGTAACAGGAGTTATTTATAGCCTGTAATTTATAATGTTTAATGTTTAACCATGTTTTGTAACGTTCAAGTGTCCTCACCTCCCATAAAGGGAAGCTTGTTCAAGTATACGTATTGTTATTTGCACTCAACAAAAATTGTATGTCTTTTTGCTAAACTTGTATTGTTGTTTTCTTCCCAGTCCCGGAGTACTGTGTTTAACCAGGGGGGAATGCAGCGCCCCAGAGTCCTGGTCGTTGCAGTACTGTGGCTCCGCCACTATGGGGAGCTATGGTGCGTCCGATGGCACTGAAGGAGTTCATCTGATCAGGTATCACAGACACCAATACATTTCACAGCCGGGCCTCCGGGGGGAGCTAAGGGTGCTATTCATTAGGCCACTCCCCACCATAGTGGGTAAACTGGGGGTCAGGCAGGAAGTTAGATCAGAAAGCTGACTGGGTTGGAACCAGGCAACACCTTGTGGCAGAGGGTGTTGTAGGGGAAGATACAGTAGGGTCTCTGTCAGGGGTGGGATCCTGACAGAGGCTTGGCAACGAGAACGAACGTAACGGGACCGTGCCTGCTCCGGGTAGCGGCGGTGCTCAGGAAAGGATTAGAAGAGAGATAGATTTGCTGAGTGAGAAACGGGATCACGCAAAGGAGAAATACCAGTAGGAGTCGTGCTGTAAGACCGAAGCAACATCCTACTGAGGCGCACTACCGGTGGCCGGAACGCCGAGGGAGTAGAATAACATTCAGCTTCAAGCAATACTCCAAATAGCGGCAGGACAGTCAGTCTCAGGCGGGCTGTCTAACTCAAATCACCTATGAAGTCTTGGGAGGCAATTGTGGGAGAGGGGCGTCTCTAGGGTCCCGGAAGAACTCCAGGCCTACCCGTCAAACGGGTGCCGTTCCTACCCGAACCTCAGGGAGGGACGGAGGATTAGCAGAACATCATCTAGTCGAGTTGTGAGGGAACATCAGAAACAGACACAACAGTTGTGGGGTACTTTCCGTAAGCACAGCAGGGAAGGACTACAACACATAGCGCTAGAGGGAAGGCACAGATTTCCTCCTGTGAAGAGAACTCTGGAAGTGCCATTGGACCGGCCGGACTTGCGCAGCCTGGTGAGCCGTATTCTGGATTGAGGACTCAGAGATCTTCAGTAAAGAGGTAAAGAGACTGCAACCTGGTGTCCTTGTTATTTATCGCGACCTGCACCCCACAACTGCACCGTTACAACACCACTTATTGCACCGGACGTCCCCCACTGACAGACAGGGCCACGGACCGGGTCTAGCCACCGTGACAACCCCAGGACTGAGATCCCAGAGGCCCGGCTCCGGGTACCCCTCGGCCCTGCGGCGGTGTGGGGGCGCTCCACTTATACTTACCAGCCGCCATCTTCAGCTTTTCCCGCTGCCGCTCCTGTCCACTACCTTGTGACCACACCTTCTGACTGACAGTAAGTCTGAGGTGACAGTCACAAGGGCTCAATGTGAGGCTATGAGAGTCTCGTTCTGGCCTCGGTCTGCCTGTCATAGACTTACATTGAGTTGTAAGCTCCGGATCGGTCATCAAACACTGCAGGGATCCGGCAGGTCACAAAATGCTGGAGACTGACTGGAGTGGTGCTGGGAACAGATGATAGCAGCAGCTGGTAAGTATAAGGCCATGTTCTGAATTTGGTGAGATTTTTTAACTCAGAATCTATAAGCCAAAACTAGGAGTGAAACAATTAGGGGAAAAGTATAATAGAAACACGTCACCACTTCTGTATCTATCAACACACTCCTGGTTTTGGCTTACACATACTGAGGTAAAATACTGACCATATACTGAACGTGTGACCGTAGACTAGAGGCAGGGAATTGAGATCAGTGGCTCTACTCCAGCTCTGCACTAAAAAAGAAATGCTGGAGAGGGGCTTTAAGTTGTTACATTGGCAGATTGGACTTTCATGGATGTGGCGTTATCACAGATGTGGATATTTTTCCATTTTTTTAATATCTTTTCTTTAATGGGGAAATGATTTTAATTTTTTTCATTTTTTTAAACTTGTTTTTTGTACTTTACTATTTTTTTTTTTTACTGTATTTATTAGCCCGCTTAGGTGACTAAAACCTGTGTTTGTCTGATCGCTTGTGCTACGTACTGCAATACCTCAGTACTGCTGGATAGAGGAGAAGTCATCCTTGAAGCCCAGAAGCAGCTGAGTTTCAGCAGAACTCTGTTATGGCAGGCATGGGGGTCTTCAACAGACTCCACGCTGTCATAGCAAATTATTACAGCCCCGCGAGCACGACGCAGGATGGCTGATGGGCACACATTGTTAAAGGGGTTGTTCAGTGTTTTTGCTAAATCTCTGTAGTCTCTGTATGTGTCTGCGACTGCTGAATCATTTTATCACGTATGAGGATTCTCTGGTGTTGACAGTAAGAGAGGGCTGTCATGTGACCACAAATATTTGATTTCTAAATTTCTGACCATATTCAGACAAGACGTGCCTCGCTCAATACACGTCTAGATGGAATGTGGCTGGAAGTATAGAAATCTCATACTTATGGTCACATGACCGCCCACTCTTACCGTCAACACCAGAAAATCCTCACAGCATGTGAAGCTCGCTGTGAGGATTCAGAAGTCTAAAGACACAGAGTGACTACAGATCTTTAGAATAAGACTGGACAACATCTACAACTGGACCGAGCCTGCACTATAAGGCTGCACTATAATGCTGGCTCAGCCTGTGAGACCGCTCAATGCACCTGCTCCCGACTTGCACCGTATATGTATGGCGAATGTCAGGAAGGGGTTAAAGTGACCATGATGCTTGATAACAGATGTGAGTGGGGCTGGTTTTGTGCAGGATAAATTTGGGTTTTTATTGGTAACATTTTGGGGTACCTAATATTTTTCAATCGCTTCCAGAATAATGCGGGGATCACATTCTTATGTTCTACGCTTTCCGTGTAAATCATACAAAAATGCGATTCAGGCAAAAGCCCCCAACAGAACCAACCATCATGAGGCAGATGGAGGCACTTCGTACTCCATTTGGTGTCTGCTCTCATGATCTCCATCTTTCTAGACGTGCACAGATCTGTGATCGCCCACACTTGTGCTCTAAAAAGACGCCTAAAATAATGGGACACCGCTGGAACAGAGACCAGTCCAAAGTGACTCCATCTGCATCATAAGTGAGTAGTTCCATTGGAGGTTTTGTCTGAATCGTTGTTTGGGGGAATTGACATGGAAACCCCAACGTAAGAGATAAGCGGAGAGCGGAGGATAAATGGGAGGTAAAATGAACAAATAGACAGCAGTACAAGAGTAGTTCTTTTTATTTTGGCGCAGTTCACTGTGCGGTATAAGTGATAAGGCGGATTTATTCTTCGGATCAGTGCGATTATAGTGAAAATACTTTTTTTTTTTAATAAAAATTATAATTTTTGTTACCATATTCTGAGAGCTGAAACTTTTTTATTTTTTTGGTGAATCGAGCTGTATAAGGGCTTATTTGTCGCACTACTTGAAGATTTTTTTAGTACCATAGTGACTCTGAAAAATATGAATAAAAAGCGGTCAAAAAACGGTAATTAGACCTACCGGTAATTGTATTTTCAGGAATCCATCCTGACAGCACCATTGGAGGACGTCCTTCTTACCCTCAGTGGGACAGGAACAACAAGCAGTTAAAAGGACCCTCCCCACTCCACCCACCAGTGATTTTCTAAGTACCAC
The DNA here is from genome assembly GCF_051348905.1 of Ranitomeya variabilis. Taxonomy (NCBI): domain Eukaryota; kingdom Metazoa; phylum Chordata; class Amphibia; order Anura; family Dendrobatidae; genus Ranitomeya; species Ranitomeya variabilis. The sequence continues at coordinate 127,579,284 of NC_135233.1, forward strand.
ATCTGGATGGATGCAAAAAAGAGTTTATTAACAATCATACACCAATGTTACATCACATTAGTCTATAATACAATTTTGCAGTGGGAGGGAACTAGTAGTGCTGTCAGGATGGATTCCTGGAAATACAATTACCGGTAGGTTTAATTACAGTTTTCCAGTTCACCACCTGACAGCACCATTGGAGGAATACCAAAGGATGGTAAACTAGGGTGGGACTACTGCATGTAATACTTTTCTATCAAAAGCTAACTGATCTGATGAGACATCTAATTTATAGTGTCTGGCAAAGGTAGAAAGGCTGGTCCAAGTCGCCGCCCTACAGATCTGGTCTGCTGAGGCTCCCCCTTTCTCTGCCCATGATGTAAAGATAGCTCGAGTTGAGTGGGCTCTAAGAATGTCCGGGGGATCTTTCCCTAGGTCTGTATACGCTAGGCTTATCATGGTTTTAATCCACCTAGCAATGGTTGATTTTGCTGCCTTACAACCTCTATTTGGGCCCCCGTACTGTATGAACAAGTTAGTGTCTCGTCTCCAACCTTCCGTCGCCCCAAGGTATTTTAGAACATTCTCCCCAACGTCAAGGTTATGGTAGACCCCTTCCTTCGTCTTTCTAGGGTGTTGGCAGAATGAGGGAAGGATTATCTCCTGATTTATATTTGTTGAGGACACTACCTTGGGGAGGAAGGCTGGGTTAAGTCTTAAGACTATTTTGTCATCAAAGACCTGAAGATATGGATCCTGAGTGGATAGAGCCTGCATCTCTACCAATCTTTTAGCTGACATGATGGCAATCAGGAAGGCTGTTTTAAAAGAGAGATTGGCTATGCCCATATCTTCTGATAATAAGTACGGGGTTTTACACTTAAGGACCAGGTTTAGGTCCCAAGGAGGAGTTGATTTTCTTACAAGTGGTCTTATTCTCTGTGTGGCCCTGGAAAATCTTGCTATCCAAGGATGGGAGGCTATTGACATATCAAAAAAGACACTAACAACTGCAATCTGTACCTTTAGAGTACTAGGCCGGAGGCCCTTCTCAAACCCGAGCTGCAAGAAATTGAGGATTCTGGGAATGTCAGGTTTTGAAGTATCTACAGGAACCTCTCCTAGGAAGGAACAATAACGCTTCCAGATTTTGTTATAGATAGCTGAGGTCACCGGCTTTCTGCTCGCCTGGAGTGTGGTAATAACATCCTCTGACAGGCCTCTGGATGTTAGAGTTCGCCGTTCAGGATCCAAGCAGATAGATGTAGAGAGTCTGGATCTTTGTGGAACACCGGCCCCTGTAGCAGAAGGTCTTGTCTGTTCGGTAGTAAGATTGGTTTCTCTGTTGCCATTCTGGATAGTAGAGAGAACCAGCTCCTTTTTGGCCAAAAAGGAACTACCAGGATTACGGTTGCTCTCTCGTCCCGTATCTTCCTCAGTGTCTTCGGTATCAGAGGAAGAGGCGGAAATGCGTACAGGAGACCTTCTCCCCAATGCTGAGATAAGGCGTCTACTCCTGTGGCTCCATCTAGAGGATTGAGAGAGAAAAATGCTCTTGTCTTCGTATTTGACCTGGTGGCAAAAAGATCTATCTGAGGTGTTCCCCACTGCTGGCACAGACTGCTGACTATTTCTGGGTTCAGTTCCCATTCTCCGGGATGTACAGGCGTTCTGCTCAAGAAGTCCGCTACCTGATTTTTGGCGCCTTCCAGGTGAACTGCCAAGATGGATCTGACCGATTTCTCCGCCCATCTGAAGATCTGGTCTGCTAGGTGTTGCAGCGGTGGATGTTTCGGACCTCCTTGGTGTCTTAGAAATGCTACTGCTGTCACATTGTCGGACAGTATCCTTACGTGTCTGTCTCTGACCTGTGACTGGGCCTGATATAACACCTTCCAGATCGCATATAGTTCCCTGAAATTTGACGACCTTGCAGCAATCTGAGGACTCCATTCTCCCTGGTAATATGTTCTTTCTACATGTCCGCCCCATCCGAATTGACTGGCGTCTGTGGTAACAGTGACACAGGGATGAGGACCCATGGAACTCCCTCTTTTAGGTTCTTCGGTGTGGTCCACCAGGTTAGGGATTTCTTTCCTGATGGAGAAACCATCATCTTCTTGTCCACGGAGTTCTGTCTCGAGAGTGGAATTGGCTCCATTTCACACAGGATATGCATGCCATCATTAAGCCCAGAATCCTCATTGCCTCGCTTATGGAGGGGGGTACTCTGTCTGAATTGGTGTATGTGCCTGATCAAGGCCTTCTGTCTGTCTTCTGGTAAGTACAACACATGTAAGCGTTGATGGGATCAAGTTTCCCGTTCACTAGCACCTTACAACCCAATTCCAGTCATGTGCTAGCCATTCCTCTACTTGTCTTCTGGTAAAAACGATGTTCTGGCATTGAGTCTAATATGACACCCAAAAATTTCATTCTGGAATTTGGGACCAGGCATGATTTTTTCCAATTCACAATCCATCCCAGGTCCTGTAGAATGGAGAGTGTGAAGCTGCAGTCTATCTTGAGAAGTTTCTCCGACTTCGCCATTATCAGAAAGTCGTCCAGATATGGCACTATGGCAATATTCTGGTTCCTTAGATAGGCTACTACTTCCGATATTAGTTTGGTGAATATTCTGGGCGCAGAGGCAAGCCCGAAGGGGAGACATCTGAACTGGAAGTGATACATTACTCCTTTGTTCATTAGGGCAAATCTCAGAAACTTTTGGTAGGAAGCGTGTATTGGGACATAGTAGTATGCATTGCTTAGATCTAAGGTGCATATCACCATGTCTTTGTCTATGAAAGGCGTTGTGGACCTTATGGATTCCATCCTGAATCTTTTGTACCGGACCCACTTGTTTAAGGGTTTTAAATTTATGATCGTTCAGGTTTTTTTTTATTGAAAACAAGTGAGAATAATGACCCTTGCCTCTTTCTCAGATGTGTACCGGGATGATTGCCTCTAACTCTAACAACTCCTGGATGTTTGTCCACATAGATGAGTCTGAGAGCGGACAGGGTCCGGTTACTACAAATCTTTCTGGGGGACGGTTGCAGAACTCTAGTTTGTACCCCTCAGCAATTACCTGCAGAATCCAAGGATTTGGGGATATTTTCTGCCAACCCCCTAGAAATTTCTGTAAGTGACCTCCCACCTTGATGTCATTTGTTTGGCTTTCCTGCACCTGTACTTGGGAAGATGGATTGTCTACCTTTTCCACCCTTGGGATAAGACCACCTCCCTGATTTCCCTTTCCCTTTGTAGTCTGTCCTCTGACCAGGTCGGGATCTACGAAAGGGTTGGAACTTTTTTGTGTTTTCCTCAGGGAACCCTTTCTTTTTATCTGAGGCTTTTTCTAAAATGTCATCTAGAATAGGCCCAAATACTTTACTCCCTGAGAATGGGATTCCACCCAGTTTATTTTTTGACTGGATATCCCCTGACCAAGTCTTGAGCCAGATAGCTCTTCTGGCCGTGTTGGACAAAGACTCGCTTCTGGCGGCGAAGCGTACAGATTCAGCTGAAGTGTCAGCCATAAAGCCTGTTGCGAGTTTTAGTAGTGGAAGGGATTTGAGAATAACATCTCTAGAAGTCTTAGCTTTGAGATGCTCCTCCAAATCGTCTATCCACAAATTCATGGACCGGGCTACCGAAGTTGCCGCTATATTGGCCCGTATTATTGCCGCCGAGGATTCACAAGTTCTCTTGAGCAGTCCTCCTGCCTTGCGATCTATTGGATCTTTTAAAGCAGAAGAGTCTTCAAATGGAATTGACGTCTTCTTTGCCACCTTTGCTAATGGCACATCTATCTTGGGAACTTCATCCCACACCTTAATATCCTCTGGATTATAGGGTAAATAGAGTCTGAAGTCTCTAGGAACTACTAGTTTCTTTTCTGCTTCCTGCCACTCCTCCAAAATCATGGAACGGATATGATTGTTTACTGGAAACACTTTTGTGACTTGAGCATGTAAACCGCCAAACATTTCATCCTGGATTGAGGTCTCCTCAGGCTTATCCTGTAACTGCATAGTGCTACGTACAGCATATAGGAGTTCATCCGTATCTGCCGCTGAGAAGAGATACCTCTTTCCTCTTCCTAATGGTTCCTCTCTTCCTTCTTGGTCCGATTCAACTGAATCCTCTTCCTCCGAAGGACTAGAGTCTCTTGGTCTTTTCCGCGATGTTTGCGGTTCCGTCTGGCTGGTGTGGGGAAGATTCAGGCTCGAGATGGATGTCTGAACTTCCTGACGTATCATTGTTCTCATATTACTTAACAAAGAAGTCTGTTCTTCTCCAACAATTTTGGATGTGCACGACTTGCATAGTGGCTTTCGCCAATTTTCCGGGAATTTAGCTGCACAAATAGGGCATTTACTATAGGCGCAGGGACGGGAGGCTCAGCCTAAAACACATAGAGATCCTAGTATGTAGGGGAGTAGGGGAAAGGATAAGAAGACTTTTACAGCAACGGGCTTGGTGAGTGCAAACTACTTTTTTTCTTTTCTTTTTGAAAGGATAAGAAGCCTTGTGGTATGGCTTTGATTTAGCCCACTCACGTGCCCCTGTGGCTGATCTGGCCCCTCAGGTCTGGCTGCTTCCTCCATTGTACTGATACCTTAGCCAGGGTGCACCTTATCAGGATGGCGGGCGGTATACAGACCCCCATAGATTGCTTATATATGTTTTACCTGGTTGATCCTGCCCTCCTTACCGCGTCCTCGTGGCTGAATGTGCTGAAAGGCCTCTCCTGAGGCCGGCGCTGCCGCTAGCGTCCCTCTCACCGGCACTCGCCGCGATCGGAAGTGACGAGGCCGTTGTGGCCGGTAGTGACGCGGCCGCTGTACCTGGAGGCAGCCGCCGCTGATGGAGGCGGCCTCCACTGATGGGAGCGGCCGCATGCCGGAATCGCCGCTGCACTGGAAGTGGCGCCGCACTCATCCCCCAGCCGACGAGCACCCGGACCGAGAGCCTTCTGTACGGAGGAAGCGGACCCGACCCCAGGAGCAGCGCTACACTGGGGAGGCTGAGGGACCCCCCATAGCAGGTATCAGCCGCAGATACTTGCAGCGGGGAAGGGAAAGGCTGGGCCCCCCGATCCCCACCATCTGCACAGCACCTTCGGAGGGAAATCTTGCCGTTCCTATCCACAGTGGGACAGGAAAAACACTGGTTGGTGGAGTGAGGAGGGTCCTTTTAACTGCTTGTTGTTCCTGTCCCACTGAGGGTAAGAAGGACATCCTCCAATGGTGCTGTCAGGTGGTGAACTGGAAAATGTTATCCACTACGTTACATTTTTTTATCACTTTTTATCCAGACTTTTCAGACTCACAATGAATAAAGACCAGCTGAATTGCTGTCGTTGTTTTTAGATTTATTTTTTTGTGCGGTTCACCGTGCGGTAAAAGTGATTAGATGACTCTATTCTTCAGTTCAGTGCAATTACAGTAAAGCCAGAGAGATATAAAATCTATCTATCTATCTATATATATATATTTTATGCTTTGCTACTTTTCAAAAATAAAAACAATATTTTATAAAAATTAATTTGTTTTTCCATTGCCATATTCTGACAGCTGTAACTTTTTTTTGTTTTTTTGCTGAATGAGCCATATTAGGGCTTGTTTTTTGCAAGACAATTTGGGGTTTTCATTTTTTTTCTTTTACATATGACGTTTTGATTACTTTTTATTCCAGTTTTTGTGACAGTATAATGAAAAAGTGACATTTTTGGCATGTTTTTTATTAACTTTTTCATGAATGGAATATATAACATCATTTTTCATAGATCGGATCGTTCCGGACGTGTAGATACTAATTATGGGTACTTTTTTTGTTTATATTCATTTTAACACAAACGCTGCATTATTAGTGGTGAAACAGCTTTTTGTGATTTTTGTGCAGATTTTTTTTTACTTTTTTTTTTCCCATCTTATTTAACTTCTTTTTACTTTTTCACTTAGTTCCGTTGTGGGATATTAATATTTTTTGCTTTGATAGTCGGTCTCATACACTGCAGGACTTATGTACTGCAATGCCTGAGACCTGTCAATTCTGTACTGATTCAGCCTGTTAGAACTGGCTTATAGCTGGGTCTAACAAGCCACCATCGGATGACCTCGTGGTACCATGGCAATGATCACGATTAAGATTGCGGAGGAACTATGGTGTTAAAGGAGGTGTTTTAACCACTTCGATGTTGCTGTCGCAATTGACAGCAAGGTTTAAGGGTTTGCTGCAGGGTGTCAGTTGTCATATATAGCTGTCACCGAGGGATTTTCGCCCACTGGGGACACGTTACACTCAATCCTCGGCGCCGTGAGAAAGCAACGCTAAGGATTGAGGTCCCTTAATAATCTCCGTCACAAGACGTATTCGGTGGTTGTTAAGGGCTGGTGCTTACACATATTACATGTGCAACTACTCATTACATGCTACCATAAATCCACACACACACACATAGAAACACACATTCACATAGAAAACACACTCATATACACAGACAATGATATTCACACACCAGTGTATACACTCATATACACACACATCTATAAACACAATGATACACACACACACACACACACCAGTTTATACACTCACATACAAAGAGAACAAGACCAGCACATCCAAACTAGTGTGAACAGGCGCCAACCAACAGGTGCCCAGTGTTCCAGTTTGTCATACTGATAAAATAGATATTATCTACTAAAAATTCCACGTACAGATTGCATGGTGGCCATGAATGCGAGTATATTGCCTTCCTGGAGTCCGGTGTTCGCAGGTGTGGTCTTTGGACAGATATGAAGAGTTTGTATGTTCCCCCTGTGTTTGTGTCAATTTTACAATGGCACAAGCTTTGTAAAATAAAGATATACCGTATTTTTCGGACTATAAGACGCACCCAGGTTTTAGAGGTGGAAAATAGGGGAAAAAATATTTGAAGCAAAAAAGGTGGTAAAATATTTAATAACATAAACATACTATTATATGTGGTGTTATTATATATAATAGTATGTTATTATATTGGAAGCTGCGGGTAGAAGATGTTGCTGCGGGACCAGTGTGCCGTCTGTAAAGTACTATATGAAGACGCTGGAGGGTGAGTATAAAAATGGGGGCACAGGGCTTAAATTCAAAGCACCACTCCAGCACTAAAAAATAACACTGGAGTGCTGCTTTGAGATCCCATTGGGAGAACTATAACTACCAGCATGTCCTGCAGATCCTATGGCATGCTGGGAGTTACAGTTCACCACAGAAGTGGCAGAGTGCTTTATTGTGTGTTGTAGTAACTAACCTTTTAATTGTGGCAGCCAGCCAGCTGTGGTGAGATAAAATGCTGGAGCATCCCATCCATGACACCACAGAGCGCTCCCTCTTGTTGCCTCTCCACAGCACAGGAGGAAGCCAGCAGATTGTAGTGTGGTGTCTGCAGGACCTGTGATGATATCAGAAGAGGGAGGGCTCTGTGCTGCCTTGTGATGCTCCAGCCCACCCACTCCTGACATCACACAGGTCCTTGTGCTGGAGCACTCAGCACAGCCCCGACAGGCAGGTATGCCGCGATTTTGTGTCTCCCCTCTGGCCCCTGCTGCTGCCTCCTCCACCAGACACACAGATCTTCCCAGCTGCTGCAGAAATCCAGCGCTGGGGAAACCGTGTGTGTCCCTGTTTCAGTGAAGGAGTATTCATTTGCTGCTCCCAGCTCACTGCTCAGCTGACAGGTGGGCGGGGAAGCAGCTAATGAATATTCACTGCACTTTAATGATTGGGACCATGTGGTTTCCCCAGGGCTGATTCCTGAAGCCCAGCAGGGACACTTTTCTGCCTCCTGCCTCCCAGTGCAATCACACTCGCTGCTGCCCCCTCCCCACGTTACATCTTTACCATAAGACGCATCCACACTTTCCTCCCAAATTTGGAGGAAAAAAGTGCGTCTTATGGTCAGAAAAATACGGTAGATCTACACAAATCTGTATACTGTACAAGGTATAGCAAATATATAACTTACCATTTCTTCTTGGTTTCCCATGTTACAGCATCTCGCTCCCGGACTCCCTGTACGCCGGCCCATTCATTGGATTTATAGTAAACTGTTCACAAACCAAAGAAACATGCAAAAGTCCGTTACAGCTTCTGTACTGATCTGCATCAATTAAAACTTTGCTCTGCAGGGAAATATTCTAGGAGACGGCATACACATAGCACTGCCCATACCTAGTCATTTTCTATTTTCCACCTCCAGCTTAGAGATCACCCCTTCACTCCCAGGCGATTTTTAGTTTTTGTGCTTCCGCTTTTTTCCTCCCTTATTTGCAAAAGCCATGATTTTTTTATGTTTCCACCATTCATTTTGTTATACAATGTAGTGGAAAAAGGAAAAAAAATTTCGAAGTGCAGTGAAATGGTAATAAGAAGATCTCTCAATTCCAACCCTTTTTTTCTTTCACGGTGTTCATTGGGCAAGATTATTTTCTATGTTCGTAAGCTCGCATAGATACCAAAATAGTAACTGCGTTTTGGGGGGGTGCCTCCCCCCCAAAACGCAGTTACTATTTTGGTAACTGACTAGTAGTAGCTGACTAGTGGTAGCTGACATTTTCATCGATACTTTTTTAGGTCACGTTCAGTATGTGATCAGTATTTTACATCAGTATTTTTAAGACAAAACCAGGAGTGGGACAATTAGAGGAAAAGTATAATAGAAACACATCACCACTTCTGTATTTGTCACCCACTCCTGGTTTTAGCTAACAAATACTGATGTAAAATACTGACCAAACACAATGCGTGAACATGGTCTACTTCAGATACAAAGTTTTGATCGCTTTTTCTTGCAATTTCATTTACAGATGCTTGGTGAACAATAAAAACGAGATCAGGAGCCAAGTCTGCTCCTAAAATGCCGACATCTACAGTGCCTTACGACAGTATTCAGCCCCCTGGAACTTTTCAACCTTTTCCCACATATCATGCTTCAAACATAAAGATACCAAATGTAAATTTTTGGTGAAGAAACAACAAGTGGAACACAATTGTTAAGTTAAACGAAAATTATTGGTTATTTTAAATTTTTGTGGAAATTCAAAAACTGAAAAGTGGGGCGTGCAATATTATTCGGCCTTTACTTTCAGTGCAGCAAACTCACTCCAGAAGTTCATTGTGGATCTCTGAATGATCCAATGTTGTCCTAAATGCCTAATGATGATAAATATAATCCACCTGTGTGTATTCAAGTCTCCGTATAAATGCACCTGCTCTGTGATAGTCTCAGGGTTCTGTTTGAAGCACAGAGAGCATCATGAAGACCAAGGAACACAACAGGCAGGTCCGTGATACTGTTGTGGAGAAGTTTAAAGCCGGATTTGGATACAAAATAATTTCCAAAACTTTAAACATCCCAAGGAGCACTGTGTTCATATTGAAATGGAAGGAGTAGCATACCACTGCACATCTACCAAGACCCGGCCGTCCCTCTAAACGTTCATCTCAAACAAGGAGAAGACTGATCAGAGATGCAGCCAAGAGGCCCATGATCACTCTGGATGAACTGCAGAGATCTACAGCTGAGGTGGGACAGCCTGTCCATAGGACAACAATCAGTCGTACACTGCACAAATCTGGCCTTTATGGAAGCGTGGCAAGAAGAAAGCCATTTTTCAAAGATATCCATAAAAAGTGTCATTTAAAGTTTGCAACAAGCCACATGGGAGACACACCAAACATGTGGAAGAAGGTGCTCTGGTCAGACGAAACCAAAATCGAACTTTTTGGTAACAATGCCAAACAATATGTTTGGCTTAAAGGCAACACAGCTCATCACCCTGAAAACACCATCCCCACTGTCAAACATGGTGGTGGCAGCATCATGGTTTGGGCCTGCTTTTCTTCAGCAGGGACAGGGAAGACGGTTAAAATGGATTGGAAGATGGATGGAGCCAAATACAGTACCATTCTTGAAGAAAACATGTTGGAGTCTGCAAAAGACCTGAGACTGGGACGGAGATATGTCTTCCAACAAGACAATGATCCCAAACATAAAGCAAAATCTACAATGGAATGGTTCACAAATAAACGTATCCAGGTGTTAGAATGGCCAAGTCGAAGTTCAGACCTCAATCCAATCGAGAATCTGTGGAAAGAACTGAAAACTGCTGTTCACAAACAATCTCCATCAAACCTCACTGAGCTTGAACTGTTTGCCAGGGAAGAATGGGCAAGAATTTCAGGCTCTCGATGTAAAAAACTGATAGAGACATACCCCAAGCGACTTGCAGCTGTAATCGCAGCAAAAAGTGGCGCAACATATTATTAAGTTAAAGGGGCCGAATAATATTGCACGCTCCACTTTTCAGTTTTTGATTTTCCACAAAAATTTAAAATAACCAATAAATTTCGTTCAACTTCACAATTGTGTTCCACTTGTTGTTGATTCTTCGGCAAAAATAAACATTTGGTATCTTTATGTTTGAAGCATGATATGTGGGAAAAGGTTGAGCCGAATACTTTCGCAAGGCACTGTACATCTAACTAGGGCAGATCGCTTCTGTTAATCCATTAAATAACCAGGCATCCATTAAATGCTGCTGTCAATTACGGATTTAAACCATGTGATTCTTTCTGGGAGCCAATACTGTGTCTGTTCTGGGCACTCATGCCCCCCACAGAAGCAATTGCAGGGTGCCGATGGCTTTCCATGGAATTAAAGTTTTTTTGTTCCCTGCAGTGCTGCAAAAATGCAATATTAAACTATTACAACGTATCTACTCCAAAATGGTATCCACAGAAAAATCAGCCCCCTCCATGCAAAAAAAACAAGCCCTGACATAGCTCAATCTACGGACAAATAAAACAGTTATTGATCTCAGAAAATAGTGGCACAAACCTAACATACCGGTATATATTTTTTTTCTACAAATGTGTGATTTTTTTACCACTTAAAGTAGAAAAATATAGGGATTTTTGTGTACTCACCATAAAATCCTTTTCTCGGAGCCAATCATTGGAGGACACAGGACCATGGGTGTAAAGGCCCCGTCTCACATAGCGAGATCGCTAGCGAGATCGCTGCTGAGTCACAAGTTTTGTGACGCAACAGCGACCTCAGTAGCGATCTCGCTATGTGTGACACGTACCAGCGATCAGGCCGGAATGGCCTGGACCTTTTTTTGGTCGTTGAGGTCCCGCTGACATCGCTGAATCGGTGTGTGTGACACCGATCCACCGATGTCTTCACTGGTAACCAGGGTAAACATCGGGTTACTAAGCGCAGGGCCGCGCTTAGTAACCCGATGTTTACCCTGGTTACCAGCGTAAATGTAAAAAAAAACAAACAGTACATACTCACCATCTGTTGCCCGTCAGGTCCCTTGGCGTCTGCTTCCTGCTCTGACTGAGCCGCCGTAAAGTGAGAGCACAGCAGTGACGTCACCGCTGCGCTCTGCTCTCACTGTACGGCGGCTCAGTCAGAGCAGGAAGCAGACGGCAAGGGACACCGAAAGGCGAGTATGTACTGTTTGTTTTTTTTGGTAACCAGGGTAAACATCGGGTTACTAAGCGCGGCCCTGCGCTTAGTAACCCGATGTTTACCCTGGTTACCCGGGTGCTGCAGGGGGACTTCGGCATCGTTGAAGACAGTTTCAACGATGCCGAGGTCGTTCCCCTGATCGTTGGTCGCTGGAGAGAGCTGTCTGTGTGACAGCTCCCCAGCGACCACACAGCGACGCTGCAGCGATCAGCATCGTTGTCTGTATCGCTGCAGCGTCGCTGTGTGAGACGGGGCCTTAATGCTGCTGCCACTAGAAGGACACTAAGTGAATATAGAAAGATTTAGGGTATGTGCACACGCTGCGGATTTTGCTGCGGAACCGCAGTGTTTCCGCAGCTGCGGGTCCGCAGCGGTTTCCCATGAGTTTACAGTACAATGTAAACCTATGGGAAACGAAATCCGCAGTGCACATGCGGAAAAAAACGTGCGGAAACGCAGCGGTTTATATTCCGCAGCATGCCAATTCTTTGTTCGGATTCCGATGCGGGTTTACACCTGCTCCAATAGAAATCTGCAGGTGAAAACCCGCAGAGGAAACCGCAATAGAAACCGCGATAAATCCGCAGTAAAAACCGAAGCGGCTTTGCACTGCGGATTTATCAAATCCGCTGCGGAAAATTCCGCAATGGAATCCGCAGCGCGTGCACAAGCCCTTTTCAAGCTAGTTTCACACTAACATCCGCCCACTGCCGCGCCTCTTCCTTCAGCTCGGCCTACGTCTGCATTTGTCCAGTGCACCCTATCTTTAACATTGGGTACGCATGCCATGCGGATGTATGCGGATGCCTCCACATGCGTCATCTTGACGCTGCACTGACCTGCGTCAAAAGCAACATGTTGCATTTTGCTGCAGTCAGCGTAGCTTCAAAACGATGCGTGCGGAGGCATCCGCATGGCCTGCGTACCAAATGTTAAAGATAGGGTATGCAAGACGCATGCAGACGTAGGCGGAGCTGAAGGAAGAAGCGCGGCAGTGGGCGGGGCTTCATGAAGGAAGAATGCTTTCGTCTGCAGCCCTGTCGAACGCTAGTGTGAAACTAGCCTAACTCCTCCTCTGCAGTATACACCCTCCTGCTGGCTCTAAGTGAACCAGTTTGGTAACCAAGCAGTAGGAACTTTAAACCATTAACAAGAATAAACTACAACCCCTGGCAAAAATTATGGAATCACCGGCCTTGGAGGATGTTCATTCAGTTGTTTAATTTTGTAGAAAAAAAGCAGATAACAGACATGGCACTAAACTAAAGTCATTTCAAATGGCGACTTTCTGGCTTTAAGAAACACTAAAAGAAATCAAGAACAAAAAATGTGGTAGTCAGTAATGTTACTTTTTTTTAAACCAAGCATAGGGAAAAAATTATGGAATCACTCAATTCTGAGGAAAAAATTATGGAATCAACCTGTAAATTTTCATTCCCAAAACTAACACCTGCATCAAATTAGATCTGCTAGTTAGTCTGCATCTAAAAAGGAGTGATCACACCTTGGAGAGCTGTTGCACCAAGTGGACTGACATGAATCATGGCTCCAACAGGAGAGATGTCAATTGAAACAAAGGAGAGGATTATCAAACTCTTAAAGGAGGGTAAATCATCACACAATGTTGCAAAAGATGTTGGTTGTTCAGTCAGCTGTGTCTAAAATCTGGACCAAATACAAACAACATGGGAAGGTTGTTAAAGGCAAACATACTGGTAGACCAAGGAAGACATCAAAGCGTCAAGACTGGAAACTTAAAGCAATATGTCTCAAAAACAGGAAATACACAACAAAACAAATGAGGAACGAATGGTGGAAATTGGAGTCAACATCTGTGACCGAACTGTAAAGGTACCTTCACACTAAACGACTTTGCAACGAGAACGACAACGATCCGTGATGTTGCAGCGTCCTGGATAGCGATATCGTTGTGTTTGACACGCAGCAGCGATCTGGATCCCGCTGTGATATCGCTGGTCGTTGCTGAAAGTCCAAAACTTTATTTGGTCGTCAGATCGGCGTGTATCGTCGTGTTTGACAGCAAAAGCAACGATGCCAGCAATGTTTTACAATGGTAACCAGGGTAAATATCGGGTTACTAAGCGCAGGGCCGCGCTTAGTAACCCGATATTTACCCTGGTTACCATTGTAAAAGTAAAAAAAAAAAAAAACACTACATACTCACCCTCTGATGTCTGTCACGTCCCCCGGCGTCCGCGCTGCTGCTCAGAGCTTCCTGCACTGAATGTGTCAGTGCCGGCCGTAAAGCAAAGCACAGCGGTGACGTCACCGCTGTGCTTTAGGGCCGGCGCTTACACAGTTCAGGGAAGCTGAAGGCGAGGGATGCGACAGACACGACAATGTAAGTATGTAGTGTTTTTTTTTTTTTACATTTACACTGGTAACCAGGGTAAACATCGGGTTACTAAGCGCGGCCCTGCGCTTAGTAACCCGATGTTTACCCTGGTTACCCGGGGACTTTGGCATCGTTGGTCGCTGGAGAGCTGTCTGTGTGACAGCTCTCCAGCGACCACACAGTGACGCTGCAGCGATCGGCATCGTTGTCGATATCGCTGCAGCGTCGCTTAATGTGACGGTACCTTAAGAAATCGCCTAAAGGAAATGGGATTTACATACAGAAAAGCTAAACAAAAGCAATCATTAACACCTAAACAGAAAAAAACCAAGGTTACAGTGGGCTAAGGAAAATCAATCGTGGACTGTGGATGACTGGATGAAAGTCATATTCAGTGATAAATTACGAATCTGCATTGGGCAAGGTGATGATTCTGGAACTTTTGTTTGGTGCTGTTCCAATGAGATTTATGAAGATGACTGCCTGAAGAGAACATGCAAATTTCCACAGTCATTGATGTTATGGGGCGGCATGTCAGGTAAAGGCACTGGGGAGATGGCTGTCATTACATCTTCAATAAATGCGCAAGTTTATGTTGATTTTTTGGACACTTTTCTAATCTCATCAATTGAAAGGATGTTTGGGGATGAAATAATTTTTCAAGATGATAATGCATCCTGCCATAGAGCAAAAACTGTGAAAACACTCCTTGAAAAAAGACACATAAGGTCAATGTCATGGCCTGCAAATAGTCCGGATCTCAATACAATTGAAAATCTTTGGTGGAAGTTGAAGAAAATGGTCCATGAGAAGGCTCCAACGTGCAAAGCTGATCTGGCAACAGCAATCAGAGAAAGTTGGAGCCAGATTGATGAAGAGTACTGTTTGACACTCATTAAGTCCATGCCTCAGAGACTGCAAGCTGTTATAAAGGCCAGAGGTGGTGCAACAAAATACTAGTGATGTTTTGGAGTGTTTTTTTTTGTTTGTTTGTTTTTCATGATTCCATAATTTTTTCCTCAGAATTGAGTGATTCCATAATTTTCCCCCTATGCTTGGTTAAAAAAGTAACCATTACTGACTACAACATTTTTAGTTCTTGATCTCTTTTAGTGTTTCTTAAAGCCACAAAATTGCCATTTGAAATGACTTTAGTTTTGTGCCATGTCTGTGATCTGCTTTTTTTCTACAAAATTAAACAACTGAATGAACATCCTTCAAGGTCGGTGATTCCATAATTTTTGCCAGGGGCTGTATGTCAAATCCAAGAAAACAAACAAATCATTAGACTTAGGCTGATTTCACACATCAGTTTTTTGCCATCAGTCACAATCTGTTGAATTTTGAAAACAACGGATCCATCGCAGATTGTGAAAAACTGATGCGACGGATCCATTTTTTCGCCAGATCCGACTAGCTGATCCTGCTAATTGGATCCTTAAAATAAAAAATAAAAAAAATAATTGACGCATGCTCAGTTTAAAAAAAACAAACAGATTTCATTGCCGGATTCCATCATTTGACGGATCCGGCGCCAAAGGCTTCCACTATAGCAAACGATGGACGGCAACGGATCCGTCGCTGTCCGTTTTTTAGACGGACAAAAAACGTTACTATGTCCGTTTTCTCCGGCCGTCGGATAAACAATTTTCAAAAAATGGATGAAACGTGAGACCATCCGTCGCAATCAGTTTTTTTGTTTTCACAATTCGCCGGATTGTGACTGACGGCAAAAAACTGTGTGTGAAAGCAGCCTAACAGGGTGGGTGCTGTGTCCCTCAATGAAAAGGATTTTACGATGAGTACACAAAAATCCCTATTTCTCCTACGCCTCATTGGGGGACACAGGACCATGGGACGTCCTAAAGCAGTCCCTGGGTGGTAAACAATCAACTGTTATTACCCCATGTACCAATGAGTTACAGATGTGGTACTGCTGCCTGCAGAATCCGTCTGCCGAGGGCCGCATCTGCAGAGGCCTGAGAATGAATACTGTAATGTTTTGTGAAAATATGCAAGCTGGACCAGGTCGCAGCTCTGCAGACTTGTTCTGCTGACGCCTGGTGCCGAATGGCCCGAGAGTCACCCACTGTCCGAGTGGAATGTGCCTTAATCCCCGTTGGGACAGGTTTGCCCCTAACACGGTAGGACTCCTGAATAGCCGAGCGAATCCACTTGGCTATTGTGGCCTTTGAAGTGGCTAGGCCCTTCCTATGCCCCTCCGGAACCACGAATAGGGAATCTGTCTTGCGAAAAGACGCCGTCCACGAGACATATCTCTTCAGGGCTCTCACTAGGATCCAGGGTGTGAAGAGCCTTCTCGATACGATGTACTGGTGCTGGACAGAGTGAGGGCAAAACAATATCCTCGTTGAGATGGAAAGAAGAGAACTTTCAGTAGAAAAGACGGGGACGTTCTCAGAACCACCTTGTCTTGATGGAAACGGAGCTCGGCAGGACAGGGCTGACAACTCCGAGACACGCCTGATTGGCGTGACCGCGACTAGGAAAGCTACTTTCCAGGAAAGTTAGTGATACATCCTTCGAAAAGGGATCTCCTGTAAAACCCCGAGGACCAAATTAAGATCCCATGGTTCCAATGGCATCTTATAGGGAGGCACCACATGAGAGACTCCCTGAATGAAGGTCTTCACCTGTAATCTGTTGGCAATCCTGAGTTGGAACAGAACCAATAAGGCTGAAATCTGCCCTTTGAGTGAGCTAAGAGCGAGACCTGACTCCAATCAGGTCTGTAGAAATTCCAAAATGGAAGGAATGGAAAAGTCAAGAGGAGAGAGTCCACGGTCTTTGCACCATGAGAAGGTCTTCCAGGTGCGGTGATAAATGCGCATAGACGCGGGCTTCCTAGCACTTAACATGGTGGAGATCACTTGACGAGAGAATCCTGCTTGAGCTAGAACCCAGGATTCAACGGCCATGCCGATAAAAACACAGGGCCTCGGAATTCTGATGGTAAATAGGGCCCTGGGACAGCAGATCTGTGCGATCCGGCAGTCGCCAGGGAACGTCGGCGACGAGTTGAACTAGTTCCGCATACCACGCCCAGTGCGGCCAATCCAGCGCAACCAGGATCACTGGTGCCCCCTCCGCTCTGATCTTCTTCTGATCGGAAGTAAGGGGAGTGGGGGGAATACCACGGAAGGACCAATGCGTCCGATCCGATGGCAACTGGGTCGTGGGACCAAGCTATGAACTTGGGAACTTTGGTGTTTAGCCTTAAGGTCATCAGATCCACATCCGGAGTCCCCCAGAAACAGCAGATCTGCTGAAAGCCCTCCGGATGCAGAGACCACTCTCCCGAGGCGAGACCCTGGTGACTGAGAATGTCTGCCGCCCAATTCTCTACGCCCGGGATGTGGACTGCCGAGATCACCGAGTGTTTCCTCTCAGCCCATCAGCGAATGTGACTTACTTCGATCATGGCTGCCCTGCTGCGGGTGCCCACCTGACGGTTGATGTACGCCACAGCTGTGGCGTTGTCGGACTGAATCCTGATGGGTCGACCTGCCAGTAGTTGATGAAACCGCAGAAGGGCTAACTTGATTGCCCGTATCTCCAAAATGTTTATCAGCAGACTCGAATCTCGAGAAGATCAGTGTCCCTGTGCCGTGTGATGGTGGAACACTGCCCCCCCAGCCAAGAAGGCTGGCGTCTGTGGTCACCACTAGCCAATGTACTGGAAGGAAGGACTTCCCCTGTTCCAGCGAAGACTTCAGCGTCCACCACCTGAGGGACTGTGTCACGATGTGACTGACCCGGTATGAAACGACCCAACCGTAGGTTTGTCACAAACAGCACAACAAACAAGGGAACACCGGGGACACAATTACATCAGTGGGCCCTGTCGGTAGGGACTGGGGGAATGGGCACCTCCTGCACTGGCCTGCAGATGTGCCCTGATCTTGCTACCGTCCCTATACGGGTTCTTTCACCCTGTCGCCGACCAGGATACCTAGTCCCTCACTTGCCCTGCACCTATCCCTACACAGGTAACTGGCAGGTGAGAGCACTGGTCCCACCGCTGCACTAATACAACAAGGGGTAAGGAAAGACAGACAAGGTATAGGAGAACAACACTCAGCTTAATGCTGCAAAGCACAGCGGGAAGAAACACCAGATACACCGGACTCAACAGTAGAACAACTGTTCCCAGCAAGCTCCTTCTCCCAGCTTGGTCGCTGCAGTATGAACTAACACTGACAGTCAGCTGATGCATCAGGTGACCACTTAAAGGATGGTGGGAGTGGTCACTACCAACATCAGCCGACCCAGCAGCAATGCAATAACACCAGCGGCCAACGGGGGTGGGGGGTGGGGGTTGGGTTGGCAAAAACTGCATTAACCCCCGATGACCAACTGAGAGGAACCAGATCTGCCACAAATCCAGAAATGGATCGTGACAGTCTGCTTGACCCGTGGAGAAAGCTGGAATCGACGGTCGAGAGAGAACGGATTCCTGTCCCAAGCCGCCGGAAGGGCATGTTAACAAGGGGCGGAGGTGTAGCTGTGCGAATGGAACCGCCTCTACAGCTGCCACCATCTTGCCAAGTACTCATACTGAAACGCAGAGAGTGAGAAAAGAGCGGGAGAGCATCTGTGTTCCCCGCTGTAAGGCTAAGACTTTTTCCGGAGGAAGGATCACCATCCCTCGGGAAGTGTCCAGAATCATTTCCAAGAAAGGAATTCGCTGAGCTGGTACTGGCGAGGACTTTTTGAAGTGTATCTTCCAGCCCAGGCGAGAAAGTGTATCTATCGTGATACTCACGTACTCTTGCAGGTGTGAAAAGACGGTCCCTTGATCAGGATCGTCTAGATACAGTAGCACTACAACCCCCCCCCCCCTGAGCGTGAAGGATAGCCATGGAAGCCGCCATGACCTTGGTGAAGATTCTGGGGATGGTGGTGAGGCCGAAGGGCAAGGCAGCGAATTGAACCGCGAATCGTAGAAATCTTTGGTGAGGGGGATGTGAAGGTAAGCGTCCTGGATGTCTATGGACGCTAGGAAGTCTCCTTTTTCCATTGAAGCGATGACTGAAGGGAGCGACTCCATTCCGAACCGTCACACTCTGATGAACTTGTTCAACAGTTTTAGGTCCAGTAT
Source organism: Ranitomeya variabilis (assembly GCF_051348905.1). Lineage (NCBI taxonomy): Eukaryota > Metazoa > Chordata > Amphibia > Anura > Dendrobatidae > Ranitomeya > Ranitomeya variabilis. The sequence goes on from NC_135233.1 coordinate 127,598,277, forward strand.
GGGCGGCACTGTTCCATCCTTTTTTTGGGAACACAAATAGGTTCGAGTAAAAACCCTTGGACCTTTTGTTTTGCAGAACCGGTAAAATGACCCCGTCCTTTCTGAGGGCTTTTATGGCTCGGAAGAATGCTGCTGTCTTTGCCTTGGGAGGAGAAGACAGGAAAAACCGCATTTGTGGAGGAGACTAAATCTATTTTGTATCCGGAGGACACCAGACCTCTGACCCACTCGACGTGAACAACCGAGAGCCAGGCTTGACGGAACAAAAGCAGACGACCTCCTACTTTTTTGGCGCCCCCCGGATACCACACTGAGTCATTGTGCATGGGATCTGTGTGATCTGGCTCCCTTAGGTCAAGGCTGTCTAGGCCTGCTCTTCCAGGAATGGGTTGGTCTGTATGAGACCTGGGAACCTCTATCCATACGCGGGGCCCACCCTGGTCCCGAAGAGACGGTTGTAGAGGACCAGCTGGGGTTGTTACGAAAATACTGGGTCCGAACTTGTTGTTGTTGGTTCCGAAATGGTCGAACAGGCCTCTGCTGGGGAAGAAACTTACTGTTCCCTCCAGTAGCGTCGGAGATTAGTTGATCAAGTTTTCTCCAAATAAGTGACCGCTTTGATAGGGCAGAGAGGTTAAGGACTTTTTGGAAGCAAAATTTGCACACCAGTCTCTGAGCCATAGCGCCCTCCTAATGGTGATGGTGTTTGCTGCTGCTTGTGAAGCGCAGTTCGCCGCATCTAAAGAAGAGGACATAACGAAATCCCCAGCCCGAGATATCTGGCTAGCGAGGCATGCCACCTCAGGCGGGAGGTTAGTTTCCTGAACGGATGCGGACAAGGCCTCAGCCCAATAGACCATAGCCTTAGCCACCCAGGTTGCAGCAAAGGATGGAAAGAGCACAGCTCCAGAGGCCTCAAAGACTGACCAAGCAAGATTGTCAATTTGGCGGTCACTAGGATTTTTGACTGCTGAGCTATCGGACAAGGATAAAAGAGTTTTAGATGTTTAGATGCAAGCTGCGATACGGGAGGATCCACTGGGGGGGGGGGGGGGACTGTAACCAATCCTTTTTTACAGCAGGAGCAAAGGGATATCTAGACTCCATGGGCTTCTGCTCTGTGAGGCGCTTATCCGGTCGATCCCTATGTCTCTCAACGATGTCCTTAAACTCGGGGTGGTTGGCAAGACACGGCGTGATCTGGGATAGATACGGGTTCCTTGTCCACCCTCAGAGCCTTGTTAACTGACTCAATAAGGGAATCAACTGTCTCCTGATAATTCTGCGAGTCCTGATCTGAGGACGCATCAGATCCGTATTCTGAATCATGTTCGCTACCAACCCCTGGAGAGAGGGAGCGAGAAGCCGAACATACGGAGGCCGAAGCACGAGAAGGTTCGGGGGACGTGCCATGTGTCCTTTTTCTAGAAACATGAGCACTTTTTGATAAAGCAAGACCCCTGCTGGATGATGAATCTTGTCCGTTGGAAGAGTTTTTCGCAACTGACACCCTGACTTGAGGAGGGGTCCCAGAGAGAGTCTATTGCCTTGGCCAGAGAAGCCATAGACCGTGACAGGGAAATAGCCCACTCAGGGGGACTAGGCTCGCTAGGGTCGGTAGCAGTGGTGGGTGGCTCCTGGGCAGATACCGGGTCACAGGCTGTGCAGAATGCAGTATTGTGACCTCGGGGCAAAGAAATCTTGCAAGTGGTACATGATGCAAAAAAACAGTATGTGTTTTGTTAGCCTTTTTGGATGCTTTAGGTTGAGACATAGTGTACCCTGGCATCCCTTGGAAAAGAGAGAGAGAGGGAGGATGTATGTGCAGAGAAAGGGTTAAGCTATGATTCTGTAGCTTACCCAGGTCCTGTGTCTTGAGTACCCAGGGGAAATGCCGCTGTCCGCCGCCCATGCAGCGCTTCTGTCAGTGCTGCTGTCATGCTGTCCCTGCTGGTGTCCAGGTTCCAAGGCTGCGCTGCCAGAGGTGTAGAAAGATGGCCGCCGAGATAAGGAAGGTGCTTCTTGTTTGGAACGAGAAGCGCCAGAACGCAAGAATGGCGCCACCCCCGGTAGGCGGGGCCATTAAAATGCGGCCTATCCCGGCTAGAAGCCAGGAACTAAATTTCTGGAGCCGGGTTAAAGTGCGGGCCGCAGTCGTTCACCGCAGCGCCCGTTGAGCCTGCAGCCTATCCCGGCTAGAAGCCGGGGACTAAATTTTTGGAGCCGAGTGAAAGTGGGGGCCGCGGTTGTTCATTGCAGTGCCCGCGAGCCTGCTAGAAGCTGGGGAGGAACCGGAACCCTGTCGCCGCTGGGGGGCAAACTAAGAGGGGCTGTAACGGTGTACAAAACGCCACGGGACACCTCCCCCTCCCCGGGACCAGGACCCCCTTTCTCTGCGCCCAGATGGAGCCTCTTCTACCAGCTGTAGTCTTACTCACGGAGTGCCAGGAGACGTAGCAGAGCCGTAGCTGCAGGTGTGCTGGTCCTGGGGTTCACTCTCAATCCACCATCCTCATAGACAAAGGAGGTGGAGAGAGCCTGCCACCTTTCATCATCCGCTTAATATAAGTGGGGGCTGCATGGACGCCAATGGAGGGCCTCTGTACATCCAGTGGGTTCACTTCCATAGGGTGGGACAGGGCAAGTTGTCCGGCTATAGGCCTGGCTCCAGGAGAGGATACATAGAGGCGACACTCTATGTGCTCGCCCGTTGCTGGTGTGGGGAGATCGGGACCCGAAGGAACCGTTGCTCCTAAAGTGAGCTCAAGTATGGCATCCCACATCGCAGGAGAGGGTACGGGGAGGCGACACTCCGCATTCTCGCCTGTTGATGAGTCGGGGGAGATCGGAACCTTGAAACGATCCGTCGCCTCCTTCACTCCGTTAAGCAAAAATAAAAATCAAAAATAAAAATAAAAACGTTTGGGTCTGAAAACCAGACCCAAGTGCCTCCTACAGACACTAAGCAAGAACTGGTTCACTTAGAGCCAGCAGGAGGGTGTATACTGCAGACGAGGAGTTAATCTTTCTATATCTATAGTCACTTAGTGTCCTCTTAGTGGCAGCAGCATAACACCCATGGTCCTGTGTCCCCCAATGAAGCGTAGGAGAAAAACAGATTATATATTTACAGTAATATATATATATATATATATATATATATATATATATATATATAGTGCAGACCAAATGTTTGGACACACCCTCTCATTTAAAGATTTTTCTGTATTTTCATGACTATTCACACTGAAGGTATCAAAACTATCAATTAACACATGTGGAATTATATACTTAACAAAAAAGCGTGAAACAACTGAAAATGTCTTATATTCTAGTTTCTTCAAAGTAGCCACCTTTTGCTTTGATGACTGCTTTGCACACTCTTGGCATTCTTGGCGTAGCACCCCATCACTCTCTTTCTTGGTCAAATAGCCCTTACACAGCCTGGAGGTGTGTTTGGGGTCATTGTCCAGTTGAAAAATAAATGATGGTCCAACTAAAGGCAAAAAGGATGGAATAGCATGCCGCTGCAAGATTCTGTGGTAGCCATGCTGGTTCAGTATGCCTTCAATTTTGAATAAATCCCCAACAGTGTCACCAGCAAAGCACCCCCACACCATCACACCTCCTCCTCCATGCTTCACGGTGGGAACCAGGCACGTAGAGTCCATCCGTTCACCTTTTCTGCGTCGCACAAAGACACGGTGGTTGAAACCAAAGATCTCAAATTTGGACTCATCAGACCAAAGCACAGATTTCCCCTGGTCCAATGTCCATTCCTTTGGCCCAAACAAGTCTCTTCTGCTTGTTTCCTGTCCTTAGCAGTGGTTTCCTAGCAGCTATTTTACCATGAAGGCCTGCTGCACAAAGCCTTCTCTTAACAGTTGTTGTAGAGATGTGTCTGCTGCTAGAACTGCGTGGCATTGACCTGGTCTCTAATCTGAGCTGCTGTTAACCTGCGATTTCTGAGGCTGGTGACTCGGATACACTTATCCTCAGATGCAGAGGTGACTCTTGGTCTTCCTTTCCTGGGGCGGTCCTCATGTGAGACAGTTTCTTTGTAGCGCTTGATGGTTTTTGCAACTGCACTTGGGGACACTTTCAAAGTTTTCCCAATTTTTCGGACTGACTGACCTTCATTTCTTAAAGTAATGATGGCCACTCGTTTTTCTTTACTTAGCTGCTTTTCTTGCCATAATACAAATTCTAACAGTCTATTCAGCAGGACTATCAGCTGTGTATCCACCAGACTTCTGCACAACACAACTGATAGTCCCAACCCCATTTTTAAGGCAAGAAATCCCATTTATTAAAGCGGACAGGGTACACCTGTGAAGTGAAAACCATTCCCGGTGACTACTTTTTGAAGCTCATCAAGAGAATGCCAAGATTGTGTAAAGCAGTCATCAAAGCAAAAGGTGGCTACTTTGAAGAACCTAGAATATAAGACATGTTTTCAGTTGTTTCACACTTTTTTGTTATTTATATAATTCCACATGTTTTACTTCATAGTTTTGATGCCTTCAGTGTGAATATATATATACTAGATTGTGGCCCGATTCTAACGCATCGGGTATTCTAGAATATGCATGTCCCCGTAGTATATGGACAATGATGATTCCATAATTCGCGGCAGACTGTGCCTGTCGCTGATTGGTCGAGGCAACCTTTATGACATCGTCGCCATGGCAACCATTATGACATCTACGTCGATACTGTGCCCGTTGCTTATTGGTCGAGGCCTGGCGGCCTCGACCAATCAGCGACGGGCACAGTCTGCCGCGAATTCTGGAATCATCATTGTCCATATACTACGGGGACATGCATATTCTAGAATACCCGATGCGTTAGAATCGGGCCACAATCTAGTATGTATGTATATATGTATATATATATATATATATATATATATATATATACTAGCTATTGAACCCGTTCTACGCCCGGGTGGCGAGCATTTATATTGGAATATGGTCTCCATCCTGGTATGTGCTGCTCCTATCCTGTCATATGCTGCTCCATCCTGCGCCCCCATCCTGTCATGTGCTGCTCCACCGTGTCATGTGCTGCTCCATCCTGCGCCCCCATCCTGTCATGTGCTGCTCCACCGTGTCATGTGCTGCTCCATCCTCATCCCCATCCTGTCATGTGCTCCCATCCTGCGCCCCCATCCTATCACGTGCTGCTCCATCCTGCGCCCCCATCAGTGCGGGCGGCTGTGCTGAGTGCGGGCGGCTGTGCTGAGTGCGGGCGGCTGTGCTGAGTGCGGGCGGCTGTATGTGGCTGTGCTGAGTGCGGGCGGCTGTATGTGACGTGGCTGTGCTGGGTGCGGGCGGCTGTGCTGGGTGCGGCAGCTGTGGACGGCTGTGCTGGGTGCGGTGGCTGTGCTGGGTGCAGCGGCTGTGCTGGGTGCAGCGGCTGTGCGTGGCTGTAGGCGGCTGTGCGTGGCTGTGGGAGGCTGTGCTGGGTGCGGCGGCTGTGCGTGGCTGTGGGCGGCTGTGCTGGGTGCGGCGGCTGTCCGTGGCTGTAGGCGGCTGTGCGTGGCTGTGCTGGGTGCGGAGGCTGTGCATGGCTGTGCTGGGTGCGGCGGCTGTGCTGGGTGCGGCGGCTGTGCTGGGTGCGGCGGCTGTGCTGGGTGCGGCGGCTGTGCTGGGTGCGGCGGCTGTGGGTGGCTGTGCTGGGTGCAGCGGTTGTGCGTGGCTGTGGGCGGCTGTGCTGGGTGCGGCGGCTGTGGGCGGCTGTGCGTGGCTGTGCTGGGTGCGGCGGCTGTGCGTGGCTGTGGGCGGCTGTGCGTGGCTGTGGGCGGCTGTGCTGGGTGCGGCGGCTGTGCTGGGTGCGGCGGCTGTCCGTGGCTGTGGGCGGCTGTGCGTGGCTGTGGGAGGCTGTGCGTGGCTGTAGGCGGCTGTGCGTGGCTGTGGCGGCTGTGCATGGCTGTGCTGGGTGCGGCGGCTGTGCTGGGTGCGGCGGCTGTGGGTGGCTGTGCTGGGTGCGGCGGCTGTGCGTAGCTGTGGGCTGTGCGTGGCTGTGGGCGGCTGTGCTGGGTGCGGCGGCTGTGCTGGGTGCGGCGGCTGTGCGTGGCTATGGGTGGCTGTACGTGGCTGTGGGCGGCTGTGCTGGGTGCGGCGGCTGTGCGTGGCTGTGGTCGGCTGTGCTGGGTGCGGCTGAGGGTGGCTGTGGGCGGCTGTGCGTGGCTGTGGTCGGCTGTGCTGGGTGCGGCGGCTGTGGTCGGCTGTGCTGGGTGCGGCGGCTGTGCGTGGCTGTGGGCGGCTGTGCTGGGTGCGGCGGCTGTGCGTGGCTGTGGTCGGCTGTGCTGGGTGCGGCGGCTGTGCGTGGCTATGGGTGGCTGTGCGTGGCTGTGGGCGGCTGTGCTGGGTGCGGCGGCTGTCCGTGGCTGTGGGCGGCTGTGCGTGGCTGTAGGCGGCTGTGCGTGGCTGTAGGCGGCTGTGCATGGCTGTGCTGGGTGCGGCGGCTGTGCTGGGTGCGGCGGCTGTGCTGGGTGCGGCGGCTGTGCTGGGTGCGGCGGCTGTGCGTGGCTGTGGGCGGCTGTGCTGGGTGCGGCGGCTGTGCGTGGCTGTGGTCGGCTGTGCTGGGTGCGGCGGCTGTGCGTGGCTGTGCTGGGTGCGGCGGCTGTGCTGGGTGCGGCGGCTGTCCGTGGCTGTGGGCGGCTGTGCGTGGCTGTGGGAGGCTGTGGCGGCTGTGCTGGGTGCGGCGGATGTGCTGGGTGCGGCGGCTGTGGGTGGCTGTGCTGGGTGCGGCGGCTGTGGGCTGTGCGTGGCTGTGGGCGGCTGTGCTGGGTGCGGCGGCTGTGTGTGGCTATGGGTGGCTGTACGTGGCTGTGGGCGGCTGTGCTGGGTGCGGCGGCTGTGCGTGGCTGTGGTCGGCTGTGCTGGGTGCGGCGGCTGTGCGTGGCTATGGGTGGCTGTGGGCAGCTGTGCTGGGTGCGGCGGCTGTGCGTGGCTGTGGGCGCCTGTGCGTGGCTGTGGGCGGCTATGGTCGGCTGTGCTGGGTGCGGCGGCTGTGCTGGGCGCGGCGGCTGTGCTGGGTGCGGCCATTTTCTTGGTCCTGCTCCCGGAGTCGGCGCCTGCGCAGTCCGCGCTTTCCGGCGCCATTTTCTTGAAGACACTGCAATGTGTCTTCAAGAAAATGGCGCCGGAAAGCGCGGACTGCGCAGGCGCCGATTCCGGGAGCAGGGGGACAGTCACGGCCCGGAAGCGCGTCGGTGGAACGGGTCAGGTAAGTATACTCACCCTCCGCCTCCTGGCTCGTCCCTGCTTGTCCGGTGGAGATCGCGGTGTGCGTTCAGCGCTTACGCATACCGCGATCTCCTGGGAGCGTCGCTCTGTGAGGTCCAGACTGCGCCGGCGCTTGCGCTTGCGCAGTCTATAGAGGCTTCGGACAGAGTGACGCTCCCAGCGTTATATTATAGATATATACACACACATACATACACACACACACACACACCAATTTGTCAATGTTGTAACCGTACAGACCTGGATAATCACATTGCCAGGCCTTGATTACTGCACAATGACTGTAATGAAATTAAACAACAATTGGAAAATTGTGTTATTTTTTCCCCCCCAGAATTAATGATAACCGAATGTGCTCAGATATTGAGTTATCAGAGCATGCTCATGTGCTACCTGGTTGTCTTCGGCATGCTCAATAAGTATGTTCGAGTCCCAGCGGCTACATGTTTCAGATAGCACACAAGCATGTTCGCTCATCGCTATTCAGAATCACTGGAATATTTTACTATAGTTCAGTACACTTTATGTGAACATGAATGGCGTCAGTTAAAACTAAAACTCGTCCCGCAGAATGCTAACCCTCATATGTATAGTGCAATACAATAAAATATAGTCAAAATGACGCTCTTCTAGGAAGCCCAGCCACAGACATGAATAACAACCCATCAGCTGCTCTGTGATCAGGTAGCAGGCGGGCCAGTGGTAGCTGGTGCACCCAAGAGTGTGTCATCATCAGTAATTGACAACAGAATTTAAATGGTTAAACAGCTGCGATCAGAGCTAGCTTCAGTTGCTTCAGTTACACCAAGATGCTGGCTACGTACCACAGCCGGAATTTCCAAGGACGATGCCACTTTACATACCGGCAACAGACATGTGATGTTCTGTTACATGTCGTTAAGGGGTTAACCCATACCTGCATTAACTTGTGCTCTCTTTGTCTTTTAAGGGAGGTTGTGTGACCACTGCAGCCAATCAGTGTGCCACCACCGATACCAATATATAACTGCAGTGGTCACGTACCGCCCAAGTAGGAAAATGTGAAGCTGCCTGCTTTTCCCCCTGGCAGGAGACTGAAGGAGGAAGCAAGCAGCAATACAGAGGAATAGCTGGGGTCCCTCTGGTGAAGACATGTCTGCATTTTTCCTTTTGGGACCACCATGGGTCCATTTTTTAAATAAGAAAGGGTGTCTAATTCCCTTAATATTATTTAGTATATTACTGGTTAGTATTTATTCTGAAAAAAATATATAAATAATTGTTACCTTCTAAAACGGAAGGAAATCTTCTGTTCATTGTATGCCGGAAATCTGACAGAGGAGAACACAAGATTAATTAGATGGTATAAAATCTGCAGAAATACATGAAGACCCTCAGTCATATGGCCTTATATAAATGTACATGTCTGCAGAAGGTGGCATAAACTATGATTTTATGAAAAAATAGAATTATTCTTACCGTTAATTCGGTTTCTAGGAACCTTCCACGACGGCATATGTAGGGAGGTTGCCTCTTTGCCCTAATGGGGAACAGGAAATGGAGAGGTTAAAAGGCCCTCCCACCTCCCTCTCACCAGTGACTTATAACTGAAAACCATAGCACCGGTTTACCTTGAATCCCAGATTTAAATCCAGGAGTATAGGGAGGGAACTAGCGCCGTCGTGGAAGGTTCCTAGAAACCGAATTAACGGTAAGAATAATTCTATTTTCTCTAGTCACCTTCCACGACGGCATATGGAGGAATACCAACTGATTGGCGCTAGGGAGGGACAACGGCCTGGAGTACTTTCCGGCCGAAGGCTAAATCCTTGTTGGGCATTACATCCAATCTGTAATGCCTGGAGAAAGTATGCAATGAAGACCATGTGGCTGCCCTGCAGATTTGCTCTGCTGATGCACCTGCTCTTTCTGCCCAGGAGACTGAGGTTGATCTAGTCGAATGAGCCTTGATTCCCACTGGAGGAGCTTTGTCCTGAGCAAGGTATGCTTCTGCTATTGCTTTCTTTATCCAGTTGGCAATAGTACTTTTGGCTACCTTTTTTCCCTTATTTTGTCCTGATGGATGGATAAATAGATTGTGGTCAATTCTGTAAGAACTGGTTTGTTCTAAGTAAAACAGTACAGTGCGCCTGACATCCAGCATGTGGAATCTCTCTTTTGAATTTGCAGGATTTTGGCAAAAAGAAGGTAGAATAATTTCCTGGGAGCGGTGGAAGTCCGATACGACTTTTGGAAGAAAAGAAGGGTCTAGGCGCAGTACTATAGAGTCATCTCGAATGGATAGGTATGGTTCTCTTATTGAGAGAGCTTGTAATTCTCCCACCCTCCTTGCTGATGTAATAGCCACTAGAAAAATTGTTTTGTAGATTAGGTTTTTCTGGGAGCAGGAGGATAATGGTTCGAAGGGGGGACCTGTGAGCCCCTGTAACACTAGGTTAAGATCCCACAGTGGTACTGTTATTTGCTTCTTAGGGTTCATTCTAGAAGCCGATATCATGAATCTCTTGATCCAGCGATGATTTGCCAGATCCTGATCAAATATTGAACTGAGGGCGGACACCTGGACTTTTAAGGTGCTAGGCCTGAGGCCTATTTCTAAGCCCTTTTGCAAAAAATCTAGAATTTTTGAAATATTCGGGTTGAAGGAATCTGGCACCTCAGGGAGACAAAAGGATGAGAATTTCTTCCAGATTTTATTATATATTGCAATGGTTACAGGTTTCCTAGATTTTTGAAGTGTGGAAACCACTGCTTCTGATAGTCCTCTGGCTCTTAATATTTGGGCTTCAGTAGCCATGCCGCCAGATTCCACTTGTGGGCATCTAGGAGATGGATTGGTCCTTGAGAAAGAAGGTCTTCTTCCATCGGAAAGTGGAACGGCCCATCCACCTGAAGGTCCACTATCAGGTTGTACCAACTCCTCTTGGGCCACAGCGGAGCTACCAATATGGTAGGCGTTTGTTCTTCCCGCACTTTCTGTAAGACTTTCGCCAGTATTGGGATTGGTGGAAAAGCATAAGCCAGCCGGAAATTCCACTTCTGGACCAGTGCATCCACGCCTTTGGAGCCGTCCCTGGGGTTCAGCGAGAAGAATGCTTCGACTTTCGCATTTCGGCTGGATGCAAAGATTTCTTGCTTGTTGACTGGTCCCAGAGACCTTGGAAAGGGGTGTGATTTATCATGGCCCCCCAGCCTCTCTGGCTGGCGTCTGTTCTAACTGTGGTCAGTGGGACTTGCGTCCAGCTGACCCCTTTTTGTACATTTTTTGGGGACATCCACCATGCCAGGGAGGCTTTGACACGACCTGGTGTGTACAGTTTTTTGTTCAGAGAACTGGGATGACCATCCCAATTCTGCAGGATATGTGCCTGAAGAATTCTGGAATGGGCCTGGGCCCATGGTACCGATTGAATGCAGGCTGTCATCGAGCCAAGGAGAGACATGCCTTCTCTGATTGTGGGGGATCTGGTGTCCCTGAACGTTTTGACCTTTGATAGAAGGGTTAGACTGTGTTCCACTGGGAGGAAGGACATTTGTCTTGCAGAGTCCAGGAGAACTCCCAGGAATTTCCTGCATTTGGAGGGTCGTAGGTGAGATTTTTCCAGATTCGGCACCCATCCAAGAGATGTCAGGATTTCGAGAGTCTTGGATACATGAGACTCCAGGGCCTGTTTGGAAGGAGCTATTAACAGAAGGTCGTCTAGGTACGGCACTATACAGACGCCTTGCTTCCGGATAAAGGAGATTACCTCCCCCATTATTTTGGAAAATATCCTTGGAGCCGAGGATATTCCAAATGGGAGGACGTTGAATTGATAGTGCTCTATCAGACGCCCTCTCTGTACAGCGAATTTGAGATATTGGCGTTGTCTTTGGTGAATGGGGATGTGAAAGTAGGCATCTTTCAGATCGAGAGTGGCCATGAAGGAGTGTGGACCTATCAAGGGAATGGCATTCTTCACTGATTCCATCTTGAATCTTCGGTACTTTATATGCCGATTGAGATTCTTTAGATTTATAATGACACGGGACTCGCCCGATGGCTTGGGAACCAGGAATAAGCGAGAGTAGTGGCCTCGATCCCTCTCCGATTCCGGTATCTGGGATATCGCACCTGACATCTTTAGGGCCCTGAGACCGGACGCCAATTTTGATTGATCTTTCAGGGAAGGTAGGGAGGTGACTTAGACCCCGTGGGGGGGGGGGGGGAGAAATGAATTCTATTATGAGACCCTCTTTGATGACATTGAGGATCCAGGGGCAAGAGGTGATGTTTTGCCACTGGAGGTAAAATTTTGAAAGTCTCCCCCCCACTGGATCGAAGTCACCGTTTCTCCTGTTGAGACTGCTGCTGCTGTTGTTGAGGGATGAGGATGTTTCTCCCCCCTCCCTTCGGGTAACTCCACCTCCCGGACTTGCCTTTCCCTCTCTGAGAGGTTTGGGGCTGAAAGGGACGAAAAAACTTCTTTTTGGGAGTTTTTTGTTCTGGGAGGGCTTTCTTTTTATCGGTTGCTTTCTCCAAGATGTCATCAAGAGAAGGCCCGAAGACATAGTTACCTTTAAATGGTATGGCGCATAACTTGGCTTTGGAGGTGATATCACCAGACCACATTTTTAACCACAGCGCCCTTCTGGCCGAGATAGTTTGAACTAATGACCTCGCAGCAATTCTGATGGTCTCCATAGAAGAATCTGCTAGGAAACCCGTGGCTCTAAGGAGACTAGGAAGGGAGTCTAACAATTCAGCTCTTGAAGTGCCCTGGGATATATGAGACTCCAGCTCACCTATCCAGCGGAATAGAGCTCTAGCCACGCATGTTGATGCGATATTGGCTTTGAGGGCTACTGAGGAGGTCTCCCATGATTTCTTTAATAGACTCTCTATCTTCCTGTCCATCGGATCCTTTAACTGTGACGAGTCTTCGAATGGAAGAGCCGTTCTTTTAGCCACTCTAGCCACCTGAGAGTCAACTTTAGGGACATCCCATTTGGTCAACTCGCCTTCCAAGGGGAATCTATGCTTCATCTCGGATGGAGTACTGAGACGTTTTTCAGGTAATTCCCACTCTTGGTCAATCATATCAGATATATTCTGGTGGATTGGAAACCCCACCCGTTTACCCTTAGTTATGCCACCAAACATCTGGTCCTGAATGGACTGTGGTTCTGGCTCCTACTCCAGCCCCATAGTACTGCGTACTGCGGCTACTAAGTCCTCAACCCAGTCTGAAGAAAAGAGATATTTTCTGGCTTCAGATGTTATAGAGGATGTAGATTCCTCCTGTCGACCTGAGGATGAGGCATAGGAGAGGTCTGACTCAGATTCAGAATCCTCCTCCTGGATCTACCGTTTTTTGGCTGGAGAGGATGGTGGAGGGGGTGGCGGAGGGGGTGGGGGGGTAAAGGCTGCTAGGGAGGATTGCACCTCTTGCTTGACCAGAGATCGGATTTCCTCTAGTAAAGAAGGTTGCTCAGCCCTGACAACTTTGTCAGTACAGGTCCTGCAGTTTTTTCTCCCATGAAGGTGGCAGCTTAATGGTACAGATGGCACACTTCTTTTTAGTAGTTTTGGGGACAGACCTTTCTCCCTGTAATGAGAGGGGAGAGAGAGTGACTAGAGGATACCCCCAAGTTACTACCTAAGGACCCCTGTCCCTGCGGCACTTACTGTGGCAGGGGCAGCGCTGGGCTCTGCAAGCGCAGGGCAGGTACCGCTCTCCATGACAGGAACAGTCTTACCTGCGACGTTTTCTGGCAGGTTTTATACACAGCGGTATGCACCTGCCCCCAGCGATGTGGATACACCTCTTCCCCTCCATGGTCCAGCATGGAGGACGCCGTCCTGCACGAGACACCGCCGGCGGAAGTGCCTCCAGGGAGCGCAAAAAGGACCGGAAGTGACGCACGCGATCACTTCCGGGTTGCCAGCGGCATGTTGGAGGGGAAGGAGACCGGAGAGCTCCAGGAGGACTCCGGTCAGGAACACTAGCCTGCTTTGCCCTCATGGGGGCGCGGGAAGGCTAGGCACAGGTCCCGAGGACACCGCAGCGCGGCGCGACGGGAGCAGCATAGGAGGGGAGGTAAGATACGACCCCATGCTGCCCGGTTACACACAAGTCGACGCTTTGTCAGATGCAGCAGTCACCGGCCACCACTGCATACGAAAGTAAACCTCTCCTGTCCCATGGGGAACAGGAAAGACACTGGTGAGAGGGAGGTGGGAGGGCCTTTTAACCTCTCCATTTCCTGTTCCCCATTAGGGCAAAGAGGCAACCTCCCTACATATGCCGTCGTGGAAGGTGACTAGAGAAATAATAGTTTTCTTTTTTTAAATATATTATATAATTTGTATATTTGACTAGTCTTTCTAGTCTGTTTCTTGGGCAGCATGGTGGCTCAGTGGTCCTGGATTCAAATCCCACCAAGGCCAACATCTGCAAGGAGTCTGTATGTTCTCCCCTTGTTTGTGTGGGTTTCCTCCGGGTTCTCCGGTTTCCTCCCACACTCCAAAGACATACTGATAGGGAATCTAGATTGTGAGCCCCAATGGGAAGAGTAATGATAATGTCTGTAAAGCGCTGTGAAATATGATGGCGTTATATAAATATATTATAAATACATTTTCCTATATGCCAAAGTAGCACAAAATAGTCCACTGTATTCAGGTTAAATGTGGGGAGAGGTATGAACACACCAGACACTCAGGGATGGGTCCATTGAATTCTTTCATCTCTCCTATTAACCAAAGGCATAAAATGTTTTTGTGTAGGTTTTAGGCCATGTGCACACGTTCAGTATTTGGTCAGTATTTTACCTCAGTATTTGTAAGCCAAAACAAGGAGAGGAACAATCAGAGGAAAAGTATAATAGAAACACGTCACCACTTCTGTATTTTTCACCCATTGGTTTTGGCTTACAAATACTGAGGTAAAAAACTGACCATATACTGCTAGTGTCCTTAGGATGGAGTCATACTAGCATTTAAAATTTTTTGTCATGCGAGTACAATGTGATTTTTAGCAAGTACCACTCGTCTGAGATGAGTATGCAATGCGTTAACATCTGCTTTTATATACAGTAATTCTCTGTCATTTCAAGCTACCGTATATACTCGAGTATAAGCCGAGATTTTCAGCCCACTTTTTTGGGCTGAAAGTCCCCCTCTCGTCTTATACTCGAGTCATACCCAGAGGTCGGCAGGGGAGGGGGAGTGGGGGATGTCTAAAAATACTCACCTAGTCCAGGCGCGGTCCCTGCAGGTCCCTGGCTTCCCCGGCAGCAGCAGCTTGAGCTTCTTCCTGTACTGAGCGGTCACATGGTACCGCTCATTATGGCAATGAATATGCGACTCCACCTCCCATAGAGGTGGAGCCGCATATTCATTACTGTAATCAGCGGTAACAGTGACCGCTCAGTACAGTTAGAAGCTGCGGCGTCGGGGAAGCAGGGACTGCACAGCGCCAGGACCAGGTGAGTATACGGGGAGGGGAGGGCAGCGCTGCGCGATAGTCACCTTTCCTAGTTCCGGGCGCCGCTCTGTCTTCAGCAGTGACGCTCAGGTCAGAGGGCGCGATGACGTGGTTAGTGCGCGCCCTCTGCTGAACGTCAGTGCTGAGCATGGAGTGGCGCCGGAACGAGGTGCAGGTGACTATTGAAAGTGCCGGGGGCCTGAGCGACGGAGAGGTGAGTATGTGATTTTTTTTTTTTTAATTGCAGAAAATGGGGCAAGTGTCTGTATGGAGCATCTATGGGGCCATAACATTTGTGCAGCACTATATGGGGCCATAAAGTTTGTGTAGCATTATATGGGGCCATAACATTTGTGCAGCACTATATGGGGCCATAAAGTTTGTGCAGCATTATATGGGGCCATAACATTTGTGCAGCACTATATGGGGCCATAAAGTTTGTGCAGCATTATATGGGGCCATAACATTTGTGCAGCACTATATGGGGCCATAACATTTGTGCAGCACTATATTGGGCCACAATGTTTGTGCAGCACTATATGGGGCCATAATGTTTGTGCAGCACTATATGGGGCCATAATGTTTGTGCAGCACTATATGGGGCCATAACATTTGTGCAGCACTATATGGGGCCATAACATTTGTGCAGCATTATATGGGGCCATAACATTTGTGCAGCACTATATGGGGCCATAAAGTTTGTGCAGCATTATATGGGGCCATAACATTTGTGCAGCACTATATGGGGCCATAACATTTGTGCAGCACTATATTGGGCCACAATGTTTGTGCAGCACTATATGGGGCCATAATGTTTGTGCAGCACTATATGGGGCCATAATGTTTGTGCAGCACTATATGGGGCCATAACATTTGTGCAGCACTATATGGGGCCATAACATTTGTGCAGCACTATATGGGGCCATAAAGTTTGTGCAGCATTATATGGGGCCATAACATTTGTGCAGCACTATATGGGGCCATAATGTTTGTGCAGCACTATATGGGGCCATAAAGTTTGTGCAGCATTATATGGGGCCATAATGTTTGTGCAGCACTATATGGGGCCATAATGTTTGTGCAGCACTATATGGGGCCATAACATTTGTGCAGCACTATATGGGGCCATAACATTTGTGCAGCACTATATGGGGCCATAACATTTGTGCAGCACTATATGGGGCCATAACATTTGTGCAGCACTATATGGGGCCACAATATTTGTGCAGCACTATATGGGGCCATAATGTTTGTGCAGCATTATATGGGGCCATAATGTTTGTGCAGCATTATATGGGGCCATAATGTTTGTGCAGCATTATATGGGGCCATAATGTTTGTGCAGCATTATATGGGGCCATAACATTTGTGCAGCACTATATGGGGCCATAACATTTGTGCAGCACTATATGGGGCCATAACATTTGTGCAGCACTATATGAGGCCATAAAGTTTGAGCAGCATTATATGGGGCCATGTTTGTGCAACACTATATGGGGCCATAATGTTTGTGCAGCACTATATGGGGGCCATAACGTTTATGCAGCACTATATGGGGGCAAGTGTCTGTATGGGGCATCTATGGGGCCATAACGTTTGTGCAGCACTATATGGGGCCATAACGTTTGTGCAGCACTATATGGGGCCATAACATTTGTGCAGCACTATATGGGGCAAGTGTCTGTATGGGGCTATAATTAACGTTTGTAGGGCACTATGGTATATGGTGCAAGTGTCTGTATGGATCATCTTATGGGGCCATAATAAAGGTTTGTGCAGCACTATATGTTGCAAATATCTTTATGGAGCATCTTATGGGGCCATAATCAGCATTTGTGCAGCATTATATTGGGCAAATGTGTCTATGGAGCATCTTATGGGGCCTTTATTAACCTTTATGCAGGATTATATGGGGCATACTCTAATATGGAGCATCTTATGGGGCCATCATAAACTGCATGGAGCATTATATGGGGCTCCTGATTCAATATGGATATTCAAAAACACTTAACCTACTGATGTCTCAATTAATTGTACTTTTATTGGTATCTATTTTTAGTTTTGACATTTACCGGTAGCTGCTGCATTTCCCACCCTAGGCTTATACTCGAGTCATTAAGTTTTCCCAGTTTTTTTGTGGCAAAATTAGGGGGGTCGGCTTATACTCGGGTCGGCTTATACTCGAGTATATACGGTAGTTTACTAACTAATAAAACAATCTAATATACAGGTATAGATAGATGATAGAGGTCATTGAGATATACAGCTCTGGCAAAAATTAAGTGACCACCAAACCCTGTCATGGGCAGCCCAATCTCCAGACCTGAACCCCATTGAAAACCTCTGGAATGTAATCAAGAGGATGATGGATAGTCACAAGCCATCAAACAAAGAAGAACTGCTTACATTTTTGCTCCAGGAGCAGTGTGAAAGACTGGTGGAAAGCATGCCAAGACGCATGAAAGCTGTGATTAAAAATCATGGTTATTCCACAAAATATTGATTTCTGAACTCTTCCTGAGTTAAAACATTAGTATTGTTGTTTCTAAATGATTATGAACTTGCTTTCTTTGCATTATTTGAGGTCTAAAAACACATTTTATTTTTTTAAAAATTTTGACCATTTCTTCTTTTCAGAAAAAAAAACAACAAAATCTATTGCTTGGAAATTTGGAGACATGTCAGAAGTTTGTAGACTAAAAGAACAATTTACATTTTACTGAAAAATATACCTATAAAGAGAAAAATCAGAGAAACTGAACGTTTTACAGTGGTCTCAATTTTTACCAGAGCTGTATAATGTGTAGCTTACTGTACATGTATTTAGCGAATAATGAAATAAATAAAAGAAAAAAAAATGGCGTGGGGTCCCCCATACTTTTCTTAACCAGATGAGGGAAAGCAGACAGTTGGGGGTTGAAGTTTATACTCTGGGAAAAGGATAATAAACATGGAGCTTCCCAGGCTATTAATATCAGCTCACAGTTAGCCTTTACTGGTTCTTAACAATGGGGTGACCCCCCCCAAAAAAAATGACGTGCGGTCGGCAGGCACGTCAAAACGACGCATGAGGACGCATCCGCATACAACACATGTCACTGCGTACCCAATGTTAAAGATAGGTACGCAGGACGCATGCAGAAGTAGGCGGAGCATAAGGGAAGTGCGGAAGTAGACGGAACTTAAGGACGGAAGTAGACGGAACTTAAGGGAGGAAGTACGCAGCCCTACGCACTCTACCCAAACGCAAGTGTGAAACCGGCCTAACCGTCCCCCTCATTTTCGTGTCACACATGGAGCAATCTCTTTGGTGTTTTTTCCTTTACATGTTTCAAATGCAAGCAGAGGGGCTCATTGATTTCTATGGGGTCAGTCTGTTTTCCTTTTGTTTATTTTTAAAATTAAAAAAAAAAAAAAGTGAATGCAGAATGATGGAAAGAAGAGTGACACCATAGAAATCAATGGGCCCCTCTGCTTTAGTTTGAAACAAGGTTGCACAGGATAACAAAAGGAACAAACGGAAAACAAACCGATGTGAATTGAGATTTATATAGATTTGGAAATTGAGAAAAACTTAAGGGACCCGACCTTGGCTTGAATCCATCTTGAAGTATAGCAGGTAGACGCCAACTACACCAGCCAGTTCCAGTGCCAGCACACCCTTCACAAGCCTGCTGTTAATCTTCACCTGTTGGCAAGAAAACAGTAAAGATTGTATGCTTTACTTTTATTATCATTCTTCTGAAAATCACTGAAAAAAAACAAAATTTCAAACCTCTTTTCAGATGCCAAGAGTTTTTTTTTGTAAATCTTTAAAAATCAAATAGATGTGGGGTGAGGCAGGAGGAGGCATCTTATAGCCTTGTAAGAGCTACAAACATACAGTGGCATGTAAAAGTTTGGGCACCCCTGGTCAAAATTATTGTGAACAGTTAAGCAAGATGAAGATGAAATGATCTCTAAGGGTACGTGAAAAAGTATGTGCACTCGATCAGAAATTGCTGCGGTTTTGACACTGTGTATTTATGCAGACTAAAAAATGTTGCAGCTATGGAGAATCTGTGGTGGTCACACACTGCTACAGGGCATCTGTGGTGGGCATTCACTGCTACAGGGCATCTGTGGTGGGCATGCACTTCTATGGGGACATCTGTGGTGGCCATTCACTGCTACAGGGCACCTGTGGTGGGCACGCACTTCTATGGGGACATCTGTGGTGGGCATTTACTGCTACAGGGCATATGTGGTGGGCATTCACTGCTAAAGGGCATCTGTAGTGGGCACACCTGTGGTGGAGATACACTGCTACAGGGCATCTGTGGTGGGCATGAACTTCTATGGGGACATCTGTGGTGGGCATACACTGCTACAGGGCATCTATGGTGGGCATGAACTTCTATGGGGACATCTGTGGAAGGCACGCATTGCTACGAAGAATCTGTGAAGGGCATGCATTGCTACAGGGGAGTCTGTGAAGAGCACGCATTGCCACGGGGTAGTCTGTGAAGGGCACGCATTGCTACGGGGAGTCTGTGAAGGGCACGCATTGCTATGGGGGGAGTCTGTGAAGGGCACGCATTGCTATGGGGGAATCTATGAAGGGCAAGCATTGCTACTGGGGAATCTATGAAGGGTAAGCATTGCTATGGGGGAATCTATGAAGGGCACGCATTGCTATGGGGGAATCTATGAAGGGCACGCATTGCTATGGGGGAATCTATGAAGGGCAAGCATTACTACGGGGGAATCTATGAAGGGCACGCATTGCTACGGGGGAGTCTATGAAGGGCACGCATTGCTACGGGGGAGTCTATGAAGGGCACGCATTGCTACGGGGGAGTCTATGAAGGGCATGCATTGCTACGGGGGAGTATATCAAGGGCACGCATTGCTACGGGGGAGTCTATGAAGGGCACGCATTGCTACGGGGGAATCTATGAAGGGCACGCATTGCTACGGGGGAGTCTATGAAGGGCACGCATTGCTACGGGGGAGTCTATGAAGGGCACGCATTGCTACGGGGGAGTCTATGAAGGGCAAGCATTGCTATGGGGGAATCTATGAAGGGCACGCATTGCTATGGGGGAATCTATGAAGGGCACGCATTGCTATGGGGGAATCTATGAAGGGCATGCATTGCTATGGGGGAATCTATGAAGGGCACACATTGCTATGGGGGAATCAAAAAAGGGCACGCATTGCTACGGGGGAGTCTATGAAGGGCACGCATTGCTACGGGGGAGTCTATGAAATGCACGCATTGCTACAGGGGAGTCTATGAAGGGCACGCATTGCTATGGGGGAATCTATGAAGGGCACGCATTGCTATGGGGGAATCTATGAAGGGCACGCATTGCTATGGGGGAATCTATGAAGGGCAAGCATTGCTATAGGGGAATCTATGAAGGGCACGCATTGCTACGGGGGAATCTATGAAGGGCACGCATTGCTACGGGGGAGTCTATGAAGGGCACGCATTGCTACGGGGGAGTCTATGAAGGGCACGCATTGCTACGGGGGAGTCTATGAAGGGCATGCATTGCTACGGGGGAGTATATCAAGGGCACGCATTGCTACGGGGGAGTCTATGAAGGGCACGCATTGCTACGGGGGAATCTATGAAGGGCACGCATTGCTACGGGGGAGTCTATGAAGGGCACGCATTGCTACGGGGGAGTCTATGAAGGGCACGCATTGCTACGGGGGAGTCTATGAAGGGCAAGCATTGCTATGGGGGAATCTATGAAGGGCACGCATTGCTATGGGGGAATCTATGAAGGGCACGCATTGCTATGGGGGAATCTATGAAGGGCACGCATTGCTATGGGGGAATCTATGAAGGGCACGCATTGCTATGGGGGAATCTATGAAGGGCACACATTGCTATGGGGGAATCAAAAAAGGGCACGCATTGCTACGGGGGAGTCTATGAAGGGCACGCATTGCTACAGGGGAGTCTATGAAGGGCACGCATTGCTATGGGGGAATCTATGAAGGGCACGCATTGCTATGGGGGAATCTATGAAGGGCACGCATTGCTATGGGGGAATCTATGAAGGGCAAGCATTGCTATAGGGGAATCTATGAAGGGCACGCATTGCTACGGGGGAATCTATGAAGGGCACGCATTGCTACGGGGAGTCTATGAAGGGCACGCATTGCTACGGGGGAATCAAAAAAGGGCACGCATTGCTACGGGGGAGTCTATGAAGGGCACGCATTGCTACAGGGGAGTCTATGAAGGGCACGCATTGCTACGGGGGAGTCTATGAAGGGCACGCACCGCTGTGGGGGAATCTGTGAAGGGCATGCACTGCTACGGGGGAGTCTATGAAGGGCACGCACTGCTACGGGATAAGGTGTGGCGGGCACACACTTCTATGGGGGCGCCTGTGGCAGCTCTAATCCCTGCAACTATATTTCTTTGTTATTGACAATGGATTATTGAAACCATTCACGAGATCAGTGAAAAGTCTGCGTTCCTGCTGTTCTCATTACCCTAATACCCCCTTGGGGCAGTTAGAGGACTGGGGTGCAGTGAGGAGACATTACTTTTTTGGGAGTCTATGTAAAAACGTGCAGATCCCCCGGTGATCCGTCCCTGCACACTCACCATTGTGCAGCAGAGGCTCATCCACTAGGGGGCGCACCAGGTCACATTAGCTGTTATCCTCTCCTGCACACACCATTACAGCTACTGGCAATTACACTCATTTTGAGAACTTGCAGGAAATTCATATCTGCAGCGCAGACAAGTGATGTTCTAGCTGTCGTCAATATGGGCTAACTGATGGTTACACCTCGTAGTTTTCAGCCAGACACATCTAGTCTCCGGCTTTGCCCCAATCTAAGATGGTTGCTTTGAGCACGGACGCAGAGTTTATGCTGCGTGTCGCGATCTATTGACGTCATCAAGTGCCTGGAAACGCTGCTTCCGGGAGGCGGGGCTATGTGTGACAGCAGAAGTGTAAGCAGAGGCTGAGGAGCTTGTAGACGTGTATCCAGGTAACGATCGCCCGACCATGGTGGTTGGGGCTCACGGGGCTAGCAGCAATGTGGGCAGTGTGCGGCATAGTGGCTGCAGGGTGTGGGCACCAGGTCTCACTGACCCCGGGTATAATGACGCTGAGACCTGGTGAGATGTGTCAGCACCATTATACATGGTCCACTGTATTACCTGGGGTCAGAGGGGGTTCTCCCTGTACAACACATCCCCAGTCTGCAGGACAATGATAAATGGGCGACTGCTGGGACTGATCATGAGAAAGGAGGTCCCATCCACTTTTATGTGTGACCACCACTCCACTCTCTTCTATGTGTGACCACCACTCCATTTCTATGTGTGACCACCACTCCACTCTCTTCTATGTGTGACCACCACTCCATTTCTATGTGTGACCACCACTCCATTCACTTCTATGCGTGTCCACCACTCCATTCATTTCTATGTGTGACCGCCGCTTCATTCACTTCTATGAGTGACCACCACTCCATTTCTATGTGTGACCACCACTCCATTCACTTCTATGCGTGTCCACCACTCCACTCACTTCTATGTGTGACCGCTGCTCCATTCATTTCTATGTGTGATCGCCGCTCCATTCACTTCTATGTGTGACCACCACTCCATTCACTTCTATGTGTGACCACCACTCCACTCATTTCTGTGTGACCGCTGCTCCATTCACTTCTATGTGTGACCGTTGCTCCATTCACTTCTATGTGTGACCGTTGCTCCATTCACTTCTGTGTGTGACTGCTGCTCCATTCACTTCTATGTGTGATCGCCGCTCCATTCATTTCTATGTGTGACCACCACTCCATTCACTTCTGTGTGTGACCCCTGCTCCGTTCATTTCTATGTGTGACCGCTGCTCCATTCACTTCTATGTGTGACCGCCGCTCCACTCATTTCAATGTGTGACCGCCGCTCCATTCATTTCTGTGTATGACCGCCGCTCCATTCATTTCAATGTGTGACCGCCGCTCCATTCATTTCTGTGTGTGACCGCCGCTCCATTCATTTCAATGTGTGACCGCCGCTCCATTCATTTCTGTGTGACTGCCGCTCCATTCATCTCTGTGTGACTGCCGCTCCATTCATTTCTGTGTGACTTCCGCTCCATTCATGTCTGTGTGACTGCCGCTCCATTCATTTGTGTGACTGCCGCTCCATTCATGTCTGTGTGACTGCTTCTCCATTCACTTCTATGTGTGACCGTTGCTCTATTCACTTCTATGTGTGACCGTTGCTCCATTCACTTCTGTGTGACCGTTACTCCATTCACTTCTATGTGTGACCGTTGCTCCATTCACTTCTATGTGTGACCGTTGCTCCATTCACTTCTATGTGTGACCGTTGCTCCATTCACTTCTATGTGTGACCGTTGCTCCATTCACTTCTATGTGTGACCGTTGCTCCATTCACTTCTATGTGTGACCGTTGCTCCATTCACTTCTATGTGTGACCGTTGCTCCATTCACTTCTATGTGTGACCGTTGCTCCATTCACTTCTATGTGTGACCGTTGCTCCATTCACTTCTATGTGTGACCGTTGCTCCATTCACTTCTATGTGTGACCGTTGCTCCATTCACTTCTATGTGTGACCGTTGCTCCATTCACTTCTATGTGTGACTGCTGCTCCATTCACTTCTATGTGTGACTGCTGCTCCATTCACTTCTATGTGTGCTTCTGCTCCATTCACACTCCATTCACTTCTGTGTCATTCACTTCTCTTGTATGTATGTGTGACCATAGCTTCCATAGAAGTATATTTTGTGGTGGTCATACATGGGTAAGAACATTCAATTTGAAAGGACGCAGGACCCTATTCTGATGATTGGTGGGGGCCAAATGGTTGGAGCGGTTTGTACGTGAAAAATGTTTGTAGGATAACCCCTTTAAAGGGAATCTGTCACCAGGTTTTTGCCACCTGATCTGACAGCGGCATAATGTAGAGACAGAGACCCTGATTCCAGCGATGTCACTTACTGAGCTTCTTGCTGTAATATTCATAAAATGATTGTTTTATCAGCAGGAGATTATCGTTAGAGGACTAGTAAACCTGCTGCCATGTAGTCTTCCATATCTAAGAGCTTTGTATAACCTCACTCCCACCACTGATCGGCAGCTTTCTGCCTACGCACAGTGTACACAGGAAGCTGTCAATTTGGTGCAAAACAAGAGGGGATTATAGGGAGAGAAATTGGAAGCGCAGACTTCTGAGTGTAGTAGTTAGTTTCCAAAGGTGTGTACTCAGTGTGAATCCACTCACCTTTTTGGTGTCTTGATATACTGTGTATAGATCCAATCCATGGATCACTCCATTCCTCTTTCCACTCAGTTTGCTGCAAAGATCTGGGAACTGATGAGCGCACTGAACAGTGCTTTCATAGGCGATTACTCTTTGTGAATGTTTTTCCCAGCAATATGCGCTCCTGAAGGATGATGATGGAACTCGATATTCTGATTCAAGGATGATTTTTATTTCAAACTAAAATACAACCGGTTTCGACTTCTTGGAGTCTTCCTCAGGTATAATGTCATGCATATAAACAGATCTATCTGAACACATTTTATAGCAGATATCTCTGCATGTCAATTTGGGTGGGGGCTGACAGATCTATTCGTCAGACACACCCAGATACTCAGATATGCAGGAATTTGCACTCTGAGGAATCTAACAAAATTCATATACCAAATAAATATTATACACAAGTTTTTGTTTTTTTTTTTTGTTTTTTTTTTCCCCACACAAGGAAGAAAAAAAAAGTGTTAAAAAATTCCACACTAAAAAAAAAAAAAAAAAAATTTACACACAAATTCTTCACTAAAATGATTTTTTCTTTTCTAAAAACACTATAAATATAATTATACTATTAGCTCCGCTAATGACCTCAGGTTAGCATCCTCAATAATCAGAACCTCCCACTCCCGTCTCCAAGACTTTTCACGTGCTGCGCCGATTCTTTGGAATGCACTACCTAGGTTAATACGATTAATCCCCAATGCCCACAGTTTTAAGCGTGCCCTAAAAACTCATTTGTTCAGACTGGCCTACCACCTCAGTGCATTAACCTAACTATCCCTGTGTGGCCTATTAAAAATAGAAAAAAAAAAAAACACATAATCAGGTTTCTTGCATCGTGTTCTCATACACTTTATGTAGTTAACCCCTTCCCGACCCATGACGCCTATGTGGCGTCATGGAATGATCGCATCCCTGCAGATCGGGTGAAAGGGTTAACTCCTATTTTACCCAATCTGCAGGGAGAGGGGGAGTTGTACTTCAGCCTAGGGGGGGTGGCTTTGCCCCCACGTGGCTAAGATCGCTCTGATTGGCTGTTGAAAGTGCAACAGCCAATCAGAGCAATTTGCAATATTTCACCTATGAAAATGGTGAAATATTGCAATCCAGCCATGGCCGATGCTGCAATAGCATCTGCCATGGCTGGAAATCATGTTCTGGCCCCCCCCACCGCCCCCGATCTCCTCCCCAGTCCTCCGTTCTGTCCGGTACCCCCCTCCGTCCCCCTGTCCGCTCCCCCGTGCTCCTGTCCGCTCCCCCGTGCTCCTGTCCGCTCCCCCCGTCCTCCGATCCCCCCCCCTGTGCTCCGATCCACCCCCCCACCAGCCCCTCATACTTACCGAGCCTCCTGAAGTCGGTCCGTCTTCTCCCTGGGCGCCGCCATCTTCCAAGATGGCGGGCGCATGCTCAGTGCGCCCGCCGAATCTGCCGGCTGGCAGATTCATTACAAAGTACATTTTGATCGCTGTGGTAGGTTCTATCACAGCGATCAAAATAAAAAAAATAATAAATAAACCCCCCCCTTTATCACCCCCATAGGTAGGGACAATAATAAAATAAAGAAAATATTTTTTTTTCTTTTTCCACTAGGGTTAGGGTTAGAACTAGGGTTAGAACTAGGGGTAGGGTTAGGGTTATGGCATGTGCACACAGTGCGGATTTGGCTGCGGATCCGCAGCGGATTGGCCACGGATCCGCAGCGGATTGGCCGCGGATTGGCCGCTGCGAATTCGTAGCAGTTTTACATCAGGTTTACAGTACCATGTACACCTATGGAAAACCAAATCCGCTGTGCCCATGGTGCGGAAAATTCCATGCAGAAACGCTGCGTTGTATTTTCCGCAGCATGTCAATTCTTTGTGCAGATTCCGCAGCGTTTTACACCTGTTCCTCAATAGGAATCCGCAGGTGAAATCCGCACAAAAAAAACACTGGAAATCTGCTGTAAATCCGCAGGTAAAACGCAGTGCCTTTTACCTGCAGATTTTTCAAAAATCGTGCGGAAAAATCTCACACGAATCCGCAACGTGGGCACATAGCCTTAGAGTTAGGGTTGGAATTAGAGTTAGGGTTGGAATTAGGGCTAGGGTTAGAAATAGGGTTAAGATTAGGCTTGTGGTTAGGGTTACGGATAGGGTTAGGGGTGTGTTGGGGTTTCAGTTGTGGTTAGGGTTGGGATTAGGGTTAGGGTTGGGATTAGGGTTAGGATTAGGATTGGAATTAGGGTTACAGGTGTGTTGGGGTTAGGGTTGTGGTTAGGGGTGTGTTGGGGTTAGGGTTGTGATTAGGGTTATGGCTACAGTTGGGATTAGGATTAGGGGTCTGTTGGGGTTAGTGTTGAAGTTAGAATTGAGGGGTTTCCACTGTTTAGGCACATCAGGGGTCTCCAAACGCAACATGGCGCCACCATTGATTCCAGCCATTCTTGCGTTCAAAAAGTCAAATGGTGCTCCCTCCCTTCCAAGCCCCGACGTGCGCCCAAACAGTGGTTTACCCCCACATTTGGGGTACCAGCGTACTCAGGACAAACTGGGCAACAACTGTTGCGGTCCAATTTCTCCTGATACCCTTGCAAAAATAAAAAATTACTTGCTAAAGCATAATTTTTGAGGAAAGAACAATTATTTTTTATTTTCACGGCTCTGCGTTATAAACTTCTGTGAAGCACTTGGGGGTTGAACGTGCTCACCACACATCTAGATTAGTTCCTTCGGAGGTCTAGTTTCCAAAATGGGGTCACTTGTGTGGGAGCTCCAATGTTTAGGCACACAGGGGCTCTCCAAACGCGACATGGTGTCCGCTAATGATTGGAGCTAATTTTCCATTCAAAAAGCCAAATGGCGTGCCTTCCCTTCCGAGCCCTGCGGTGTGCCCAAACAGTGGTTTACCCCCACATATGGGGTATCATCGTACTCAGGACAAACTGGACAACAACATTTGGGGTCCAATTTCTCCTATTACCCTTGGGAAAATAAAAAATTCTGGGCTAAAAATCATTTTTGAGGAAAGAAAAATTATTTTTTATTTTCACGGCTCTGCGTTATAAACTTCTGTAAAGCACCTGGGGGTTATAAGTGCTCACTATGCATCTAGATAAGTTCCTTGGGGGGTCTAGTTTCCAAAATGGGGTAACTTGTAGGGGAGCTCCAATGTTTAGGCACACAGGGGCTCTCCAAACGCGACATGGTGTCCGCTAATGATTGGAGCTAATTTTCCATTCAAAAAGTCAAATGGCACGCCTCCCCTTCCGAGCCTTGCCGTGCACCCAAACAGTGGTTTACCCCCACATATAAGGTATCGGCGTACTCAGGAGAAATTGCCCAACAAATTTTAGGATCCATTTTATCCTGTTGCCCATGTGAAAATAAAAAAATTGAGGCTAAAAGAAATTTTGTGTGAAAAAAAAGTACTTTTTCATTTTTACGGATCAATTTGTGAAGCACCTGAGAGTTTAAAGTGCTCACTATGCTTCTAGATAAGTTCCTTGGGGGGTCTAGTTTCCAAAATGGGGTCACTTGTGGGGGAGCTCCAATGTTTAGGCACACGGGGGCTCTCCAAACGTGACATGGTGTCCGCTAAAGATTGGAGCCAATTTTTCATTCAAAAAGTCAAATGGCGCTCCTTCCCTTCCGAGCCCTGCCGTGCGCCCAAACAGTGGTTTACCCCCACATATGAGGTATCAGCGTACTCAGAACAAATTGGACAACAACGTTCGTGGTCCAGTTTCTCCTTTTACCCTTGGGAAAATAAAAAAAATTTCGCTAAAAGATCATTTTGTGACTAAAAAGTTAAATGTTCATTTTTTACTTCCATGTTGCTTCTGCTGCTGTGAAACACCTGAAGGGTTAATAAACTTCTTGAATGTGGTTTTGAGCACCTTGAGGGGTGCAGTTTTTAGAATGGTGTCACTTTGGGGTATTTTCAGCCATATAGAACCCTCAAACTGACTTCAAATGTGAGGTGGTCCCTAAAAAAAATGGTTTTGTAAATTTTGGTGTAAAAATGAGAAATCACTGGTCAAATTTTAACCCTTATAACTTCCTAGCAAAAAGAAAATTTGTTTCCAAAATTGTGCTGATGTAAAGTAGACATGTGGGAAATGTTATTTATTAACTATTTTGTGTCACATAACTCTCTAGTTTAACAGAATAAAAATTCAAAATGTGAAAATTGCGAAATTTTCAAAATTTTTGCCAAATTTCCATTTTTTTAACAAATAAACTCAGAAATTATCGACCTAAATTTACCACTATCATGAAGCCCAATATGTCACGAAAAAACAGTCTCAGAATCGCTAGGATCCGTTGAAGCGTTCCTGAGTTATTACCTCATAAAGGGACACTGGTCAGAATTGCAAAAAAGGCAAGGTCATGAAGGGGTTAATAGCACTCTGTGTCTGTACTGCTACATACTTAGGCAGTTAACTGGTTCATGCAGCTTTACTTGAACACCCGAGCCTTACACTATGGCTGGTCCAAATAACTAAAGCAATTGTTACCATCCACCTCTCGTGTCTCCCCTTTTCCTCATAGGTTGTAAGCTTGCGAGCAGGGCCCTCATTCCTCCTGGTATCTGTTTTGAACTGTGATTTCTGTTATGCTGTAATGTCTATTGTTTGTACAAGTCCCCTCTATAAGTTGTAAAGCGCTGCGGAATATGTTGGCGCTATATAAATAAAAATTATTATTATTATTATATATAAAATTTCTTTTAAAATGTTATTAAACATTCTAAAGTGTGATTTCATAGTAAAATGTAAAATCCTACAAACATATACATTATAACAAAAAAAAAAACCAAACAAAAAAAAAAAAATAATACTTCCTTTTTTCATATTGGGACTATTTCCAAATGCCAAATACAAATTTTCGAAATTTCATTCATATCAAAACTAAAAAAACTATTATGCAACTTTGTACCTGTCAATTTATTTGCTTTGTACATCATATACCTTCTATAACATCATTTAATCCATCTGGGTATAATGTACCCAGACGGAAGATCCAATATGATTCTTTCCAGTTTAACTTTTGTACTCTATTAGTACAATTCACAGGTATTCAGTCCTTACGATCCCATATGAATGGCCACAGACACAGTACTTCGGCTATGTTCACACGGTGCGGTTTTTGCTGCGGATCCGCAGCGGAATTGCACTGCGGATCCGCAGCAGTTTTCCATGTAGGTTACAGTACAATGTAACCCAATGGAAAACAGGACCCGCTGTGCCGACGATCCTTTTTTCCACAGGCAAATCCGCAGCGGTTTTGCCTGCAGAAAAAAGAAGTACCATGTCAATTCTTTCTGCGGATTCCGCTGCGGGTTTCCAGCAGCACCAATAGGAAACTGCATTTGGAAACCCGCAGTGGAATCCGCAGAAGAAAAAGGATCAAAAACCGCAGCTAAAATCAGCGCTGAATTTAGCTGCGGTTTTTCAAAACAGGACCTGAAAAAAAAAGGATGAAAAAAAGGAACGTGTGAACGTAGCCTTCAAATGGCTTTTTAAAACAGAGCTTATCCCGGCATTTATGTTTGAAGCATAATAAAACATTCAATATTTCTGTAACCCCGTTGGAGCAAATACCTGTGAATTGTACTAATAGAGTACAAAAGTTAAACTGGAAAGAATCATATTGGATCTTCCGTCTGGGTACATTATACCCAGATGGATTAAATGATGTTATAGAAGGTATATGATGTACAAAGCAAATAAATTGACAGGTACAAAATTGCATAATAGTTTTTTAAGTTTTGATATGAATGAAATTTTGAAAATTTGTATTTGGCATTTGGAAATAGTCCCAATATGAAAAAAGGAAGTGTTTTTTGTTGTTGTTGTTTTTTGTTATAATGTATATGTTTGTAGGATTTTACATTTTAGTATGAAATCACACTTTAGTATGTTTAATAACATTTTAAAATACATTTTATATATAGTATAATTATATTTATAGTGTTTTTAGAAAAGAAAAAAAATCATTTTAGTGAAGAATTTGTGTAAATTTTTTTTTTTTTTTTTAGTGTGGAATTTTTTAACACTTTTTTTTTCTTCCTTGTGTGGGGAAAAAAAACAAAAAAAAAAACAAAAAAAAACTTGTGTATAACATTTATTTGGTATATGAATTTTGTTAGATTCCTCAGAGTGCAAATTCCTGCATATCTGAGTATCTGGGTGTGTCTGACGAATAGATCTGTCAGGCCCCACCCAAATTGACATGCAGAGATATCTGCTATAAAATGTGTTCAGATAGATCTGTTTATATGCATGACATTATACCTGAGGAAGACTCCAAGAAGTCGAAACCAGTTGTATTTTAGTTTGAAATAAAAATCATCCTTGAATCAGTATATCGAGTTCCATCATCATCCTTCAGGAGCGCATATTGCTGGGAAAAACATTCACAAAGAATTTGGTGCAAAAAAAATCATCAGCCTATACCACTAGACAAAAAAAAGAAAAGAGACTTAATAAAACCCCACAAAAAAGTATTAATGGCTTCCATCCAGTTTGGTCAGGACTGTCCTGACCAAAGTACGAGACTATAGTATTACATGAGACTATACTGTAATAGTAAATGGGACCAGCGTCAGACCTCATTGTGACACACAGCTGTGATCAGGCTCTGCAGCCTAGTAGACCTGTTTAAAGGGGTTGTCCACTAGTTGGATATTGATAGCCTATCCTTAGGCTTGGTCATCAATGTAAGATCTGTGGGGGTCCAACACCCGAAACTCCCACTACTGGATGTAAGAAATGTACGAAGTAGAAAACCGCATCTCCATACAATGATTAGAGGATTTTGCAGCCCAGGTCCTATTCAATTGAATAGACATTATTCTACACATGTGGAGCACGGATGGCCATTATTCTGCACATGTGGAGCACGGATCGCCATTATTCTGCACATGTGGAGCACAGATGGCCATTATTCCTCACATGTGGAGCACGAATGGCCATTATTCTGCACATGTGGAGCACGGATGGCCATTATTCCTCACATGTGGAGCACGGATGGCCATTATTCTGCACATGTGGAGCACGGATGGCTGTTATTCTGCACACATGGAGCACGGATGGCCATTATTCTGCACATGTGGAGCACGGATGGCCATTATTCTGCACATGTGGAGCACGGATGGCCATTATTCTGCACATGTGGAGCACGGATGGCCATTACTCTGCACACGTGGAGCACGGATGGCCATTATTCTGCACATGTGGAGCACGGATGACCATTATTCTGCACATGTGGAGCACGGATGGCCATTATTCCGCACATGTGGAGCACGGATGGCCATTATTCCGCACATGTGGAGCACGGATGACCATTATTCTGCACATGTGGAGCACGGATGGCCATTATTCCGCACATGTGGAGCACGGATGGCCATTATTCTGCACATTGTGGAGCACGGATGGCCATTATTCTGCACATGTGGAGCACGGATGGCCATTATTCCGCACATGTGGAGCACGGATGGCCATTATTCCGCACATGTGGAGCACGGATGGCCATTATTCCGCACATGTGGAGCACGGATGGCCATTATTCCGCACATGTGGAGCACGGATGGCCATTATTCCGCACATGTGGAGCACGGATGGCCATTATTCTGCACGTGTGGAGCATGGATGGCCATTATTCTGCACATGTGGAGCAAGGATCTCATGAGGGTCTTACTAATTCTCTTAGTAATTTCTCCTTCCAGTTGTCAGCACCTATTAATCGACAGACATGGAGCTCGCCCACAGTTTGCTACTGAAAGAAGATGCTCTGGCTCAGGTTACAGAGGCTAAGAAACCAGTCTTTATCTTTGAATGGCTGCGCTTCTTGGACAAAGTGCTCATCGCGGCAAACAAGGTAAAAGTACAATCAGCACATGGTCACATTTATGTATGTCACAGAGTGTGTTTGTGCTGGGGATGATCTGAAAAACCATCAATGTACTGGAAAGTAAAAGAAGTTTTACCAATTTATGTTGGAACGGCCTCCTTCTATGTAGAGAAATCCCTCCATCACTCTCGCGGGTTGCTGGCTCGGTAACAGCTTTTTCCAGTAATCATTGGATTGAATAGAAGGGAACAGGACCACTGCAGTAATTAATGGGGTGTTCCCATATTATGCATCGATAATATGCTGCTTAGATATGAGTGGTGTGGGACTAAGCTCTGGGACCCCACTGATCCTCAGCACCCCGGCTACCTGCTGTGTAGAGAACTGCAGTGTAGCCCCATACAATGAATGGCTTAGGATCGGTGGGGATACCCCTTTATCTTTGCTGTCATACAGCTTTTTTTTTCAACCACAGAATGCCCCATCATTTTATCCCCAGTAACTGTCTAGGGCTGATGGCACAGGATCCTGTCGTTATGTGAAACTTTCCTTTTCACTATTATTTTAAAGGGCTGGTTCACTGCTGAGATATTAATGGCCTTTTCTTAGATCATTATTATCAGACTAGATTGTGGCCCGATTCTAACGCATCGGGTATTCTAGAATATGTATGTAGTTTATTTATGAAGTTTTCAGAATAATGCAATTTATACACAGGATTCGGGCGGCCGGGTATATTGCTCAGCCACGTATATTGCACAGCCACGTAGTATATAGCACAGCCCACGTGGTATATAACACAGCCTCGTATATTGCACAGCCACGTAGTATATAGCACAGCCCACGTGGTATATAACACCGCCACGTAGTATATAGCACAGCCCTCGTGGTATATAACACAGCCGCGTAGTATATAGCACAGCCATGTAGTATATAGCACAGCCACGTAGTACATTGCACATCCACGTAGTTTATAGCACAGCCCACGTAGTATATAGCACAGCCCACGTAGTATATAGCACAGCCCACGTAGTATATAACACAGCCCACGTAGTATATAACACAGCCCACGTAGTATATAACACAGCCCACGTAGTATATTGCCCAGCCACGTAATATATTGCACAGCCCACCTAGTATATAGCACAGAGACGTAGTATATTGCCCAGCCACGTAATATATTGCACAGCCACGTAGTATATTGCCCAGCCAGACTGCATAGGCAGCATCAATAGTACAAAGTTGGTCATACAGGGTTAATAGCAGCGTTAACCGACTGCGTTACGCCACGGCATAACGCGGTGTAACGCAGCCATTAACCCTGTGTGAGCGCTGACTGGAGGGGGCACTGACGGAGAGTAGGAAGGTGCGAATTCGCGGCCGGACTGTGCCCGTCGCTGATTGGTCGTGGCCATTTTACCGCGACCAATCAGCGACTTGGATTTCCATGACAGACAGAGGCCGCGACCAATGAATATCCGTGACAGACAGACAGAAGGACAGACAGAAAGACGGAAGTGACTCTTAGACAATTATATAGTAGATCGATAGATTGGTCCGACACCCCTCACCCCCACTGATCAGCTGTTTGCAGAGCCAGAGGCAGTTTTGGGTATTGCCAATCAAATACTACTAGAGGTCACAAAGCAGTGAACGGAGCCATGTGGTTCCATTATGGTGCGCTGTATACATCGGGCTGAGACTGCAAGAGCTGATCAATATGGAAATGTGGAAATGGTGACAACCCCTTTACACTGCTTTGCAGACAATCTCATTTTTTTATTTATTTTGCTTTTGTTTGCTCTAACTTGTATGGATGATATTGTGCTTGTGTGCTGAGTGACCTCTGCGGTGCGATGGGCTGAGATGTCACCTACCAGTCTATTACAGGTGCTTCTCGCAAAATTAGGATGATATCAAAAAGTTAATTTATTTCAGTTCTTCAATACAAAAAGTGAAACTCATATAGAGTCATTACAAACAGAGTGATCTATTTCAAGCAGTCCACTCCTTGTGAATCTCCCCCAAATGTTTGAATGGCCTTTTCTTAACAATCCTTTCAGAGCTGCGGTTATCCCGGTTGCTTGTGTACCTTTTTCTACCACACTTTTTCCTTCCACTCAACTCCCCATTAATATGCTTGGATACAGCACTCTGTGAACAGCTAGCTTCCTTAGCAATGACCTTTTGTGGCTTGCCCCCCTTGTGGAGTGTGTCAATGACTACCTTCTGGACATCTGTCAGGTCAGCAGTCTTCCCCATGATTGTGGAGCCTACTGAAACAGACCAAGGGGCCATTTTAAAAGCTTAGGAAGCCTTTGCAGGTGTTATTTGTTAATCATTCTAAGTTACTAAGATAACAACTTTTGGGTTTTCGTTGGCTGTAAGCCATAATCATCAACATTAACAGAAATAAACACTTGAAATAGATCACTCTGTTTGTAATGACTCTATATAATATGAGTTTCACTTTTTGTATTGAAAAACTGAAATAAATTAACTTTTTGATGATATTCTAATTTTATAAGAACTTGTATATTTACGTCATAGGGTTCAGTGCATCGGAGCTGCAGTAAAGTCATCATGGTGGTGGAGCCTGTTTGGCCCGAGATGTTACTGGGGGGAACACAAGACAGGAGCATCAGGGGAATCCATGCCCCCGTCAGGACATAATAGTGGCATGAGAGGTTAATAGACGGGTGGTCTTGCGCTAGAGAGAAATGTTGGAGCCTATGTATTACATTGCACACTAAATGTATTAGGTTACTTTCCTCTACAAGTAGACCTTTCATGCTACACTCCTGTAGTCACTGTCTTATCCCCTTTAAATATGGTTTTCCTGTATATTAAAAATAATTGAAAAAAATACATAAAAATATTGTAAAAATTAGATTTACCTATGATGAACATCAATGGGATAAAGTTGAAAGTAACTAAACATTCATACCAAAAGACTGTTTGATGGCAGGATTGGTGGCCTATTGAAAACACAGAATGTTGACACTTGTATAAGTGTATTGGGTCTATAGCAGAAGTGCTGTATGGATCGGTCCTGTAATTACACACAATGTATTCTATACAATGGCTATTTTTCTTGCAGACCGACATCAAGGAAAACCAGAAAAAACTTGTGGAGCAGCTGACTGGGCTCATAAGTAGTTCCCCAGGGCCACCTACACGCAAACTACTGGCCAAGAATCTCGCCACCCTCTACAGCATCGGAGACACCTACACCGTGTTCCAAACACTTGACAAGTGCAATGAAATGATAAAGAGCAAGGATGACACGGCTGCCTATCTGCCAACCAAACTGTAAGCCTCCCTACATTGGACGCGCCTATAGCAATCCGTAGAAATCCAGTGTTGTGCAACACGGCACAAATGTACATCCAGTGTATGGTGGTTTATTGGGGGTTTCCTTCCTTTTTTCCTTTTTTGGTTTGTGTCTGATATTGTGGCCCAGGTCTATGGATGTGAATGAGGCTGCAGTACCACATACAACCTGTGGACAGGTGTGGCATTAGTTTCCAAAGAAAGAGGACATGTTTTTTAATCCCGTCCCATCTTTTTTTAATGTTTTTTTGGGGAGATTCTAAGAAAGTGGTCTATAAACCGAAAAAACAACAACTCTTGCTCAGTTGTTAAATGTCCCACCAGTCTTGCTGGCCAACATTACAGCTGACCCTGCAGCCGCTCACTGTCCTCAATAGTAATGATTTCATGTTCAGCATGTGGCCACGTTGGTCATGTAATTGATGCACATGGCATCATCGCTGCTAAGTTGTCAGGGGCCACCAGAGTGGCAGTGATCGAGCAGCATGGGAGTTAATAAGTGTGTATAGTGTAAGATTGTAGTAGCATCGTACGCAGTGAAGAGGCAGTGACCCACAAAGTTCAAACACAAAAGTCTCTTTTAATGTGTTTCTTCACAGCATTAAAGTCCAGTTCACATAAATGCATATAACTTCAGTGTATATTATCATTATTCAGTTCACACCAGTTCATAGCAATACAAATCATATGGCTTTAGATTGCGGTCCCTAAACAGGCCAGACTTTGCTTGTCCAGTTTCCCTGGGCGACCGCACGCCATATTACAGTCTCCGTACACACAGCTTCATATGTTGCAGACACTACACACACCAGCCCCCTTCGACTAGTTCTGGTGGGTGTCCTGCATTACTGTATCACAGTCTCTTACAGTCTCTTTACTCACACAGCAGTACACAGTCCAGGATATCCTCCGGATAGCAGCTGGGCACCATATCCACCTGTTTGCAATCGTTACACATTCTAGTCCTCTTTCGGGCACAGGACTGTCCACATCCGACTCCTTCGGGCACAAGACATCCACCTCCAGGCACAGGACTGTCCACATTCGACTCCTTCGGGCACAGGACATCCACCTCCGGGCACAGGACATCTACCTCCAGGCACAGGACTGTCCACATCTGACTCCTTCGGGCACAGGACATCCACCTCCGTGCACATGACTGTCCACATCTATCTCTTTCGGGCACAGGACATCCACCTCCGGGCACAGGATTGTCCACATCGGACTCCTTCTGGCACAGGACATCCACCTCGAGGCACAGGACTGTCCACATCCGACTCCCTCGGGCACAGGACATCCACCTCCAGGCACAGGACTGTCCACATCCGACTCCTTCGGGCACAGGACATCCTCCTCCGGGCACAGGACTGTCCACATCTGACTCCTTCTGGCACAGGACATCCACCTCCAGGCACAGGACTGTCCACATCCGACTTCTTCGGGAACAGGACATCCACCTCCGTACACATGACTGTCCACATCAGTCTCTTTCGGGCACATGACATCCTCCTCCGGGCACAGGAGTGTCCACATCCGACTCCTTCGGGCACAGGACATCCACCTCTGGGCACATGACTGTCCACATCCATCCCTTTCGGGCACAGGACATCCACCTCCGGGCACAGGACTTGTCCACATCCGAGACCAGTACCATGGATGACATGCATCGCTGTATACGCTGCGGGTGCCAGGCTATTCAGCTGCCCTGGGTGCTGGCTCCGCTGGTCTGTGCCTCCATGCACTCAGCCAGCGCTCTGCAGGACTCTGCTCTGCACACCAGCACACACCAGACTGACACTGACGTGCACCTCGCACACCTGACACACCCATATCTCTTACTGCACGGCTTTTAAACACACACACAAACCTGTGGCAGTCAGCCACATGGAAAACCCGGACTGGAAATCCGTGACTCTCATGCATACCTATGGACTTCATCCGTCTGCATGCACAACCTGGGGAGAACACACAGCGACCCCTACTTGTGACACAAGTCACTGCCTCACATTGCAATCACAGCTACACCTGCGACTGCCATGCACACCTATGGACTTCATCCGTCTGCATGCACATTCTGGGGAGCACACACAGCGCCCCTTAGCTGTAACAGAGGACACAGCCTCACAATAGTTATTGCTTAAAGGGAACCTGTTACCTAGAAGTATGCTATTTATATGCAGATATAAGGTTAATATGCAGGTAAATAGCGTTATAATGCTACCTGACCACCTTACTGAAAGGGTGGCTACCGGAAGAAAATTAACTTATTTCCTCCTGGGAGCCACCGGCTTTCAGTCATAACATTTTCTACTGCTAGACTACTTTCTTAAAGGGGTTGGTCCGAAATCCAAATTCCTTTTCATCCTAAATCCCTGTCTATTTAGTGCCATAATTTAAACTATTTTCTAATATACTTGAATAAAAAATTCCCTATCCTTCCCTAACTACACTATGTACCATAACTGATTTTTTTTTCCTACTTTCTTTTTCATAACACTTCGTTTGAGAATCTCAGTGAAAATGAAGCATCATCAGGGGTTAGAGGCTGTGGTCACTGCCACAGCCTCTGCCTCCTCCCTAAAAACAAAGTGTTATCAATGAGGATTGTTTCAGGGGCTGGGCTAGTCCCAGTGCGATGTGCACAATGACAGTGCGCCCTTGGTTCGGGGCTCAGATCAGCAGTAACAAGCCAGCAGCAGAGCGCATTGTCAGAATGCCTGGCTTGGAGAGACCAGTGCTGCCCTCGCAAGTGGTGGTCACTGCATTAGCCTCTTTCCCCTGATGATGCTTTGTTTGCGTATCCCAACCTGCACTAGGATTCTCAAATGAAGCGTCATCAAAAAGGAAGTAGGAAAATAAAAAGAAATCCCACCAAGGACAACATCTGCAAGGAGTTTGTATGTTTGCCCTGTGTTTGTGTGGGTTTCCTCCCACACTCCAAAGACATACTGATAGGGGATCTAGATTGTTGTACCCCAATGGGTACAGTGGCGATAATGTCTGTAAAGCACTGCAGAATAAGATGGCACTATATAAGCAAATCATAATAAATAAATAAGAGCCGTTAAATAGTGTAGTGATGGAAGGATAGGGAATTTTTAATTCAAGTATATTAGAAAATAGTTTAGATTATTGCATTAAATGAATAGGGTGAAAAGTAATTTTGGATGTCGGACCACCCCTTTAGCATCTCAGCCAACCCTTTTTAATCGTATTTCAAAGTCAGAGCTAATATTATGAGAGAGCTTGTTCTAAACTTTCTTTATTTAAATGGGGACAGTGTGTTTTTCAGTAGGAGGGACCGTGCAGTCATCAGTAGCTGATCACCCTGCATTCTCCTGCTGGGAGCTCTGTAACAAACCCCCATCACTGAAGGGGAACATTGGCATTACATGGTATCTATTGAGATCAGCTTTGTCATTCAGCAGCACAGAAAATTTCCATTTCAGAAAAGGGAAAGAAAACTTT